>NC_088683.1:283323211-283931425 GCF_028017835.1 Emys orbicularis
TCGTAACCTATCTAACCTAGTTTCTAATCTTCTCAGGGCAGGGACTGTTTGATTCTTTTTGGTGCTAATATATACAAATATTGAATAATACTCTTTAAAAGTGATTCAGGATATTATAGTTGTGACGGGTTTGATAACAGAGACCCTCTTGGGACTGTCACCTGACATGCTGAGACTACCTCTGAGCCCGTTTTCTCTGCCAGTTTGGGCCTCCAGAATCCTGCCTTCTTGAGCCAGACATGCCAGTCTTCTCCAACACAGACCCAGGGTCTGAACCATGCGCCCCAAAGCTGTGGATTTAACTGAAAACAGCTTAACTGCTCCTGTCTCCAGCACCCAGACACTCGCTCCCAAAGGGATCCAAAACCCAAATAAATCCGTTTTACTCTGTATAAAGCTTGTACAGGGTAAACTCATAAATTATCTGCCCTCTATAACACTGATAAAGAGATATGCACAGCTGTTTGCTCCTCCAGGTATTAATTACTTACTCTGGGTTAACTAATAAGCAAAAGTGATATTATTAAGTATAAAAAGTAGGATTTAAGTAGTTCCTAGTAATAACAAACAGAACAAAGTAAGTTACCAAGCAAAATAAAACAACACACTCAAGTCTAAGCCTAATACATTAAGAAACTGATTACAAATAAAATCTCTGCCTCAGAGATGTTCCATAAGCTTCTTTCACAGACTGGACTCTTTCCTATTCTGGGCCCAATCCTTTCCCCAGTACAGTTCTTGTTAGCTCCAGCTCAGGTGGTAACTTGGGGATTTCTCATGACTGGAACCTCCTTTGTTCTCTTCCACAAGGCAGGAATCTTTTGTCTCTCTGGGTCCCCACCCCTCCTTTTAAATGGAAAATCACCAGGTTTAAGATGGATTCCAGGATCAGGTGACATGTTCACATGTCCTGTGAGATCCCCAAGCCTTCATTCTTCCTGGCCTGACTCACAGGAAGGCTTGCAAGGAAACAGAGCCATTTACAACCAATTGTCCTAGTGATGGGAGCCATCAAGATTCCAAACCACCATTAATGGCCCACACATTGCATAATTACAATAGGATCTCAGAGTTATATTTCATATTTCTAGTTTCAGATACAGGAATGATACATTTATACAAATAGGATTACCACACTCAGTAGATTATAAGCTTTGCAATGATACCTTACAAGAGACCTTTTGCATGAAGCATATTCCAGTTACATTATATTCACACTCATTAGCATATTTTCATAAAATCATATGGAGTGCAACTTCACAATAGTCTTTTCCCTTTTTGGTGTCCTAAGTGAATTGATATTGGTGGACCTGGTCTATGTTCTAATCCAGAGATATCCAAAGAACAATGAGAACAACAACAACAAAATCATGCTGGTAAACCCTTGGTAGAATCTCAGCAGAGAGGCCAGTGGTTGAATATACATGGGGTGAGACTATTCCTTTAAACCATAACTGTAGTCACTCTAGGTCAAGGTTGAGAGACAGTGGCAGGGCAGTATGGAGGAAGTACTGTTCTGTACGTCATTGGCCACTTTTGGAAGACAGGATACTGGGCTAGATGGACCATTGGTCTGACCCACTATGGCCATTTTTATGTTACATTAGGTGGATAAATAAAGAATTTCACTCACTAGGCTTATCAGTCCAGCAGCTTTCATGAGCACTGAAGTTGCATAAAAAGTTTTACAAAGAAAATAAAAAGAATGTTTCTGAAAAAAATATAATGGCACTAAAAGATTTCAGAGAGATAACCAGTATAACTGAAAAGTGTAAATGTTCACAAGAGGATCATCATCTATAATACCATTCAACTTTATGTATCAACTAATAGACTCTTGTTCTCCTGATTGAAACTACTGAAACAACTAAATAAATGAAATATTATTACATACTATACTCTGTTTCATAATTGTATTTTGTTTTGTATTAAGGGGATTTATGTAATATCTCATAAAATGGTACATTTAAATCCTTCAGTAAAACTCCTTTTAGTAAAGTGGTCTTCGGAACTTTGGCCACCTACTGCAGAAAGATAAAATAATGGTTTGATGTTTTTCCATCCTAGCTCTCCATGCCTAACATACAAAGAGACTTAAATTCAGTCAGCTTTTCCCTTTCAATCAGTGCTGCTTTATTACACAACAATCTTAAATTTATTATTCTGAAACTGCCAAGGATGGATGTAACAAATGAATTTCTCTCGTTGTATGTTTCTTGCTTATCACCCATTTTATATCATATTTAGTGTGGCAAGCGATTCCTGCATAATTACACTTGAATTGTGACACGTGTTTCTGTTTAGTTTTCCCTGTTGTGCATGTATGTGTGTGTGCATAGATGTATTTAAGCTAATCTTTATTTTGATAATACTTAATGCTAACAACGGCTGTCTCATGACAGTGCTCTGTGTAGTGGGAGTGTATGTGGATTGAAGCATTTACTTATTCTTCAATAACTTTTGCCTATACTCACATTAACAGGACCAGAGTGAAATGGCTTAGAGATCAATTTATTAAATTGCTTTCCATGTTTTAATTGTTGCTTGTTATGATAATCACTTGGACCAAAACATGTATACTGTAACTAGAAGTTTGGGATGAGGATTTCAATACAAGGCTTACTCTTCTTATGTTGTATTATGGAGGCATTGGTAATGACTTCATGGCTACATTTGCATTCCACTTTTCTGAGACTAGGGTTTTCTCACTGTTAGCTGACACAAAGCTGAACACAACTTGTCCTGGTCTACACTAGCAATTGAACTATGGTCTGGACGTCATCTGACTCAGCTATTCATAATTGTGTTGAGAAGTAATTCCTCCATTCTAATCAGCACTGATAAAGCCTCAGCTGGAGTACTGTGTCCAATTCTGGGCACCTCACTTTGGGGAAACATGTGGACAAACAGGATAACGTCCAGAGGAGAGCAACAAAGATAATTAAATGTCTAGAAAACATGACCTATGACAAAAGATTGAAAAAAATTGGTTTGTTTAGACTGGAGAAGAGAAGACTGAGGGGAAACATAACAAGTTGTTATAAAGAGGAAGGTGATGAATTGTTCTCTGTATCCTCTGAGGACAGTACAAGGAATAATGGCTTAAATTGAAGCAAGGGAGATTTAGGTTAGATACTAGGAGAAAATTTCTAACTGTAAGGGTAGTTAAGCACTGGAACAAATTACCTAGAGTTTCTACAACCTACCTATTTTAGGATGTTTTTATGAACGGGTTAGACAAATACATGTCAGGTATGGTCTAGATCATGGCTTGGCAACCTTTGGCATGCGGCTCACCAGGGTAAGCACCCTGGCGGGCCGGGCCGGTTTGTTTACCTGCCGCGTCCGCAGGTTTGGCCGATCGCAGCTCCCACTGGCCGCGGTTCGCTGCTCCAGGCCAATGGAGGCGGCGGGAAGTGGTGGCCAGCACATCCCTGGGCCCACGCCACTTCCCGCAGCCCCCATTGGCCTGGGACGGCGAACCGCGGCCAGTGGGAGCCATTATCGGTGGAACCTGCGGATGCAGCAGGTAAACAAACCGGCCTGGCACGCCAGGGTGCTTACCCTGGCGAGCCGCATGCCAAAGGTTGCCGACCCCTGGTCTAGATAATACTTAGTCCTGCCTCAGTGCAGAGGACTGGACTAGATGGCCTATCGAGGTCCCTTCCAGTTCTACATTTCTATGTTCAAACATAATAAATTCTGTTAGGTAGATAGGCCCATAGAAATAAAACTGCACATTTGCTAAATCAAAATCCTCAGAGACATTTCAATAACCTGTTCTCTGCATGAAAATTCAAGAGACAATGTGTTTTAGTGGTAAACCAAGATAATTGGAATAAGAATTCCTAGGGCACTTCCCAGGTCTGTCATTGCCTCACTGTGTGACTCGGAAAAAACAACTGCATTTCTCTCTGCATGCTCAGTGACAAAGAGGGCATTATTCTTACCCACTTCACAGGAATACTGTGAAGTGTATATAGCTTACTTTTGTAAAGCACTTTGGAATTCTCAGATGAAAGTATATGTAAGCATAATTATAAATTTGGGGATGTTGATGTTTTTCCAAAATTCCTGCAGATTTCTATTATCTCACCTTTTGAGTTTCTATTCTCCTAATAACTAATTCATTTGCCCAATATGATTTTCCGAAAGAAGCAGCATGTAAGAAACAGTTCATCTTGTATACATCCAGGCTTTGTAGAAAAAATTGCTAAATCAAAATAGTTATTAAAATACATTTTAGCTTTTCACTTCATTCACACAAATAGGTACAAATCATTAGGGCAGATGTGTCATGTTAGGACTAGATATTATATAGGGAGGTAATAAATACTAAAAATGTGAGAAATTCATTTAATCTATTCCCATAGATTATTTGAAGATTAGAGAATTTCAGATGTCATCATTGTGTATAGTACAGTAGCATCTAGGGGCCATATTGAGTTCAGGGCCCTATTGTTCTAGGCACATATTAAGTCACAGTCCCTGTCCTTAAGAGTTTACAATCTAAAATTAAATAAGTTGTATATAAGAGACAAATGGAGAGAGGTGGCACTCTAAATTAGTGTAATAACGTTTCATTTCTAGAAACCTGGATTAGAATTTGGATTTCTGTCTCAGATGTACTAATTCTACAAACAGTTACACATGTTTAACGTCATTCACATGTGTAGTCCCATCAAACTCAATAGCGTGTAATAAAGATAGGATATAAAACAAACCAAAGTTAGTTAATTGCTTAACTCAGTGTTTCCCAAACTTGGGACGCCGCTTGTGTAGGGAAAGCCCCTGGCGGGCCGGGCTGGTTTATGTACCTGCCGCGTCTGCAGGTCCGGCCGATCGTGGCTCCCACTGGCCGCGGTTCCATTAAAGATAATGGAAACAAGAGTTACATAAAAACAAACTCATAATACAATTTCTAGAGACTACATTTAACAGGCTAACATCCTGAATAAAGAATTATATTTCACCCCAAATGTCCTTTGCAGCACTTCAATCAAGGCTGCTTGTGATCCTGTTTTCATGAATGTAATCCACTGTCTGATTATTTCTTAAAGTAAAGGGTAAAGGGGTATCTTCCTTACCTTCCCCTTATGTTCCCCAAAGTTCACTGTTTCTACCTCCAGAGTCAGGATGAAATCTCCTGCCCATAGTTCATTCTCTAGTGTGTTCACTCCTTGTTGGTTTTACATCCCCTCTCTCACTGACTTCTTTTGAAATGGAGTTTATGTTGTGTTGGTTTACAATACTTAATTTAGATGTGGCCCAAGAAGGACAGGTGAATGAACATCCTTTCTTGGACAGAAACATGTTTGTCAACTCTACTTTGAAAAAGACTTTAGGAACATATTTTTAGCATATATGCATAACACCTTAGTTTCTGTACATACATTTTACAATAATATTAATGACTGATGTGACCCTAGCTTTCATGTAAGAGATCACATGAAATTCTTTGGTGAACCAGAATGTACCTACAAGATTCAGGATATTCTTCTAACCCTCTTACTAGTCAGCATTGATGGGTTTCTGGGTCATACCTCCCCTCTTACAACAGTGGTCAGTCCCTGGCTGATCTATAGGCATTGGGTCATCACTCTTTTGCCTGGAGAATGCATCTGCCACTGTGTCTTCTTTTTCTTTAACATCTTCCTGTTTTGGAGAGTGATGCTGCAATGTAGCAGTTTGAAAATGGCACATTTTGGTTTGATGTTGCCACACCAATGGAGAATGGTCTGTCTAGGCCCTACATTTTCTGAAAATAGATAGGAAATTAACTGCGTGATTGCCCACACAGTAGCATACCTTTTTTTATTTTGCAATAATAGAATAGCTCTGTTCTGTGGGTGTCAGTTTCTTATTTAAGAAAGCTGTATCACTTATAACTGACTTTCCTTTTATAGCATAACTTCCTTTAATCACAACTTTAGATTCCATTAAGTTCCCTATTTTTCATTTCTATATCTTACACATTATATAGTATCTTAATGTTCGGTATCAATGTAATTTTTTTAATATATTCATTCATTCACAGCAAAGAGGAAAAAGGAAGTCTCTTTAGTTATACCAGCATTACACTCTTGCCAAAGTCTACAGTAACTTTGAGTTTTCCTCAGACAGTCTGAAGAAGTCTTGTCATTAGACCTTGAGGGTTATGGGGTTGTTTTTCTCTCAGCCCTCTGTCCTCGTTTTTCTAAGCAGCCTTGATGCCTGAGTAACTCTTAAATAGAATAACTCATAATTTGGGGGCCTTAGTTACTACAACGGCTATCTATATGAGTAAAGCTTAAGTGTGTGTGAGCTACTGTTTGAAGGATCAGGGAAAAAAGGATGAATATAAACTGGAACGGGTACAGAGAAGGGCCACTAGGATGATCCGAGGAATGGAAAACCTGTCGTATGAAAGGAGACTCGAGGAACTCGGTTTGTTTACCTTAACTAAAAGAAGGCTGAGGGGGGATATGATTGCTCTCTTTAAATATATCAGAGGGATAAATACCAGGGAGGGAGAGGAATTATTTCAGCTCAGTACTAATGTGGACACGAGAACAAATGGATATAAACTGGCCGTTGGGAAGTTTAGGCTTGAAATTAGACAAAGGTTTCTAACCATCAGAGGGGTGAAGTTCTGGAACAGCCTTCTGAGGGAAACAGTGGGGGCGAAAGACCTCTCTGGCTTTAAGATTAAGCTTGATAAGTTTATGGAGGGGATGGTTTGATGGGATAACGTGATTTTAGTCAATAGGTCAATAACGTGCCATCGCTGGTAATTAGTAACAATGGTCAATGATGGGATATTAAAAGTTACTACAGAGAACTTTTTTCTGGAGGGTCTGGCTGGAGAATCTTGCCCACATGCTCGGGGTTCAGCTGATCGCCATATTTGGGGTCGGGAAGGAATTTTCCTCCAGGATAGATTGGCAGAGGCCCTGGAGGTTTTTCGCCTTCCTCCGCAGCATGGGGCAGGGTCGCCTGCTGGGTCCCTTGCTGGAAGATTCTCTGCGACTTGAAGTCTTTAAATCATGATTTGGGGACTTCAACAGCTGAGTCAAGGGAGAGAATTATTCCAGGAGTGGGTGGGTCAGCTTTTGTGGCCTGCATCATGCGGGAGGTCAGACTAGATGATCATAATGGTCCCTTCTGACCTTAAAGTCTATGAGTCTATGAAAAACATTGGTATGAATGACAACCTCTGTTGAGAACTGGAATTAACATGTTTATTTCGGGTCAGGATTCTGCTTTACAACCTCCTAACATTACACCTGACCACAAACCTTGCTTTTCATGTATTACTTTCATGAATACCATGTTCATAAAATATTAAGGAAAAAGCAAGACAGGAGTAGATCCATGTGTGGTTATAATATACAGTGTTGATTCCACCCAGTACTTTGCTTTCAGAAATGATCACTTGTTTCTAAGGGATTAAAGGCAGTTTTTCTTTGTATTACAATGATTAAAGATGGGTTTTATGATCATTGTGTTATTACATAGTGTTGCATGAACCACAAAATTTCAGAACAGCGTTTGGTATGGGGGGGGGAGGTGTCATTCTAACGGGCTGGAAGTTCAAACCCCCTTTGGCTTAGAACTTCCATAGAAATGGTTTTGAGATTTTAGTAAAAATAACAGGAGTACTTGTGGCACCTTAGAGACTAACAAATTTATTAGAGCATAAGCTTTCGTGGGCTACAACCCACTTCTTCGGATGCATATAGAGTGAACCATATATTGAGGAGATATATATACACACACATACAGAGAGCATGAACAGGTGGGAGTTGTCTTACCAACTCTGAGAGGCCAATTAAGTCTTGCATTTGGAAAGGAATCATTATGCAAGGCACTGCATTTAGCCGTATGGAGTGGAAATCCATCAACTTCATGAAAAAACTCGTACAGATACAGACAGACATCATCTTCCTTTCCAAATGCAAGACTTAATTGGCCTCTCAGAGTTGGTAAGACAACTCCCACCTGTTCATGCTCTCTGTATGTGTGTGTATATATATCTCCTCAATATATGGTTCACTCTATATGCATCCGAAGAAGTGGGTTGTAGCCCACGAAAGCTTATGCTCTAATACATTTGTTAGTCTCTAAGGTGCCACAAGTACTCCTGTTATTTTTGCGGATACAGACTAACACGGCTGCTACTCTGAAACCTGTCATTATGCAAGGCACTGCATTTAGCCGTATGGAGTGGAAATCCATCAACTTCATGAAAAAACTCGTACAGATACAGACAGACATCATCTTCCTTTCCAAATGCAAGACTTAATTGGCCTCTCAGAGTTGGTAAGACAACTCCCACCTGTTCATGCTCTCTGTATGTGTGTGTATATATATCTCCTCAATATATGGTTCACTCTATATGCATCCGAAGAAGTGGGTTGTAGCCCACGAAAGCTTATGCTCTAATAAATTTGTTAGTCTCTAAGGTGCCACAAGTACTCCTGTTATTTTTGCGGATACAGACTAACACGGCTGCTACTCTGAAACCTGAGATTTTAGTGTTTCCTGGTTTCAGCTAGGTAGAAATTTCTTATGAGAATCCTTTCAGATCACAAAAATATATATTTGTGTCTCTGTTCCAACAGAAGGAAGGGAGTGCAGAGGTAGGTGAAAGATTCCAGAACTTTTTGAAAGTTTTGGAATAACTCGGCAAATTTTACCTCGGCAAATTTTAAAAGTTTACCTTTTAAACTTCTATGCCTCAGAGCTTCGTGTTAACAAAGATTGAAGTAAACACATCACCTAAAAATAATATTAATTTGAGCCTCTTTCTTTCTAATTAGAACTAGGTTGTTCATTTAATAAGTTTAGGGCAGTGGCTCTCAAACTTTTTGAATTGGCGACCCCTTTCGGACAGCAAGCCTCTGAGTGGAAAACCTCTTATCAATTAAAAACCCGTGTTTTATATTTAACACTATTTTAAATGCTAAATTTATAACACATTTGTTTTAAAATGAAGTTACCTTTTCCCACCACTTTTACGATTAAAACACATTTTCATTGTTAAGCAGAAACTTTTTTTTTTTTTAATAGTTACTGTTTAATGGGGGAGGGGGCGTGAAGAAACTTTGTCAATGTCACTTTTCACAGCAGATTTAGTGCCCATTGCCATCCTTACTTCTGCGTTGCTGCTGGTGGCGGTGCTGTCTTCAGAGCTGGGCAGCTGGAGGGTAGTGGATTCTGGCCGGGTCCCAGCTCTGAAAGCTGTGCCGCTGACAGCAAAAGTGCAGAACTGCAGAAGTAATTGTGGCAATGCTATACCATGCAACCCTTACGTCTATATAACATTTGACCTTTGTGCTGGACTTTGTGGCTACAGGAGGCTAAGACAAATTTTGGGGTGGCTATAGCCCCAGCAAGCGCCCCCAGCACAGCCCCTGCCTGTGTCTGACTGTTAAATTATAAATTACCTTTTTTTTTTTTTTGCCAGTCTCAGTGTTCTGATGGGTCTTTGGTTTAATGCAGATCTTCAACTGCTGAACAATCAAGCCCTCTAATGTGGTCTCTGTCCTACCTTCTTAGTCTCAAGACAACAAACGTGCTCACATAATATACAATCCGCAGAGTCCATTTTCCTGAAAGTAGTGATAATACAACTATATATATATTTTGTTTAGGAACAGCAATTGCTGTGTTACACATTTACAATCCTTTTGAAGTAAATACACTACACTGTAAGGTGTATGCAATTTTCTAAAATGCTAGATGCTAGATTTAAATTATAATTTTATCATAGGCGCCGAATCCATAGGTGCTGAATCCATGGAGAAAAATTAGCGGGTACTCTGCACCCACTGGCAGCCAAGCTCCCCCTCCTCGCCCCCTTCTCCCCCTCCGAGCGCGCCGCATCCCTGCTTTCCCCCCTCCCTCCCAGCGCTTCCCACCCCCTACTGCCTAACAGCTGTTTGGTGGCACTTAGGACTTTCCAGGAGGGAGGAGGAGGAGTGGGGATGCAGCGCTCTCAGGGGAGGAGGCGGAGAAGAGGCAGGGCAGGGGCAGGGACTTGGGGGAAGGGGGTGAATGGGGGCGGGGCTGAGGTGGGAAAAGGCGGGGTGGGGTGGGGACTTTGGGGAATGGGTGGAAAGGGGGTTGGAGGAGGGTGGTGTAGATGCGGGACAAGGGCGGGGGGGTCGAGCACCCACCAGGCAGAGGGGAAGTCAGCACCTATGTATTTTATAGCAGTTGCTATCTGTTTCGTACGTGTAGTCTTGACCCCCACTGGTATAGGGTAACCCATATAAAATTTTAACTTCTTACCTTCTTGTCCACTAAGCATCCTGTGTCCACATTCAAATCCTTCCTAAAAAGCAGGGCTCCGTGAATTCAGAGACTCTATTGCACCACAACTTACAACAAAACCCACTCTTTGCTGAATAATTGTCCTGCAGAGTCCACTGCTTTTACTTTTTTTAGCCCTCATGTTTGTGAAGGAAACCTTCCCAATGTGAATGGAGTGTAAACCAATGTGTGGTGTCTTTCTGGTTCTGTGCACAGCCTGAAATAACAACTCTCAGGGAGGTTAGATCTGCTCCATTCATCTCAGTGAGGTGTTAATGCTAATGCCCATTTAGGATAATTTAAATGTCAACATTGTTTACCATTTCACTGCTGAGGATTGTGACATTCCACTAAAAAGTAATACAGACAAGAAGAATTTAGGCATGCTTCCATCAGCCAACCCCTCTTTTCCCAGCATACCCTCACCACTCCAAGCTAATAGTTGGCTGCATATAAAAAGAATATGCCATATGAGAGTGGAGAATGGGGAGAATTTTCTATGAAATTTTACCACTATTCTACTCCATAACTCACTACATTTGTATCATACACAATTTGCATTTACAGTATACTTATTTTGCAATTTAAAAAAAACACACATGAAATAGGAAAGGCATATAAGTATATGAAAAAAAATCATCAAAAAAATGTGGCTATATTGATATTAAAATAATTAGAGATTTATGTTGCCATAATGTTTCTAAACTTCTTGTCCAGTTAACTATGAAACATTAACTAGTCTACAAACTGTCCTCAAAGATTTGGAATTCAATCAGGTACAATGTTCCATTTGTACTTGTTTACAAATCAACTGTTGCATATAATAATATTCCAAATGCAACATTTCCTTTTAAAAATAAATGCATGAGGGTTCAAGTTTATTAGCAATTAACATCTTAAAAACAAACACTGTCTTGAAGACTTTGCTCAAGAGAGATGTTTTGGGAAGAAATCCATTGTCATGGCACAAAATTGCTCAATTACTTTTCAGTAGAGTTGTTAATTTATTTGCCTCTTGAATCACAACAAGGATGACCTTTTAGAATTCTGTGGTTGGCCATGCTGGAGGGGAAAATAACAGATAAAGACTTCAAATTCTTGGGACTGAACCTGGGGGTACTTGATGAAACAAGTTATTTAAAACCTGTAAATAAGAACAAAGTGTATTGTATATCACACAACCATTCAATACATCTACAACGTCATAGTGGAGTTCCCCTAAAAGAGTCCCTGGTGGCACAAAGAAAAACTTTCAAAACTATTGTCTTCAGATTATTTCTACTCTTA
Source organism: Emys orbicularis (assembly GCF_028017835.1). NCBI lineage: Eukaryota > Metazoa > Chordata > Testudines > Emydidae > Emys > Emys orbicularis. The sequence goes on from NC_088683.1 coordinate 283,334,795, forward strand.
TAACATAATGATCCTCAAAACACTCTTTGGGATATCACAAACAGGATCACTTTATTTAATTAACTAGGGTATTCAGTGTTGCATAATCTGCCCCTCTGGGTATTCTCTGGATTATGGTGTGTTTTCAAACATTAAAAATGTACAATACACTTACAGAAGTAATTAGAACTACCACTTCAGCAGATGAATAGGAGAAGATGCAAAGTTTTGACTTTCATTCCAATGCAGATCCCCAACTCCACTGGCATTGACCAACTGAGACCTATATGATAATACTAGGAAGTCAGCAGGGGCTCCTTGTATAATGTCTGTCTTCCTCCTCTCTTCTCCTCCCTCCCCACCTTTTTCACTTCTCTATTGAATGAAAAATGTCCTTTTGGTGCATGAGTGGCTTTCCATTAACCCACGGGATAATAACAGGCCTAGGCACACATTCACCCATATGGTCACTCTCTCTTTCTATCATAAGTTAAAAAGAGCTACAAGTGGGAGCAATGCCTTTCTCGCTAACAATTGGCAATGCTTAAGAAATCAGTCACTATGAGTCTGACCCTGAAGCTGACGGGAGCCTTCCCATTGACTTCAACAGATTTGATCTGGGCTTCTGATGGCAGAAAAGTGAAAAAGAGGCAATGGCTCTTTTCCCAATGTCCAAGGACGTAGCATCCAGCTGAACAATAGTGGCTCATCCAAGAATGAAGTAAATTCTGGTTATGTCTGGAGTGCTTCAACCTCATGCAAAGGGCTTGTCACTATTAAAGAATGCCACATATCCATGAGACACAACATCAGAAAACAATTTTGATCAAATTATTCTTTGCAAAGAACATTCATTCTGAATTTAGCATTTTATAATGTACATGAACTGGTCCCAATTTCTGAGAGTGTATTTGTTAAGTGTAAGTATTTGCTGAATAGCTTATGCAAACAGATTTCAGCCTAGGGGTTGTTCATGAACTCTGTATTTGATCACTTCTGCCATTTGTATTTCTTGTGTGAGTGTGTAAGTCTCATGGTCTTGTTTTCGCTCCCTGACTAAAAAAAATTAAACAAAGGACTAGCAAATAGTACATCTGGCAATACAATTTTTAAGATGGATAATTATTTGTGCTACTAGCTGAGAGGCAGAAATATTTTCACAACTACCTAGCAGCTATCTGAATACTCTCAAAAACTCAGCAAATTACAGCAAACCAAACTCTGTTGTTATTCATCCAGCTCTAGTTTTTTTTTCACCATTGCAAGTTGAGACATGAGTAGCTCATAGTCTAATATGTCAGTTCCCTTCACTTTTCACCCTGAAATACAGCAGGACCAGCAGTCTATCCAGCAGTACCTGTGGGGCTGGAGTAACAAAAAAACATGAAATCTCTAGAAGAATATAAATATGAAGTATAGGGATGTATGGTGGTATGTCAGATACCATGCTATGGTAACAGTTGGAAAAAGATGACTTTTTAATTGAGATCACTGCATCTGATAATGTTGTAGCACAGAAGTTCCCAAACTAGTCCACTATGTTGGTTCTCAGAGCACCTGATGGTAATCAGTAGGGAGCTGTATGGTCACATGTGGCTGGTACAGAATCAAAACACATGGGAGAGGGAGATGATTTGAAAAATAAAAGTAGATGGTCTGATTATCTTTCTTAAAAACAGACAAACATTCTCATACTAAAGACAAAAATACATTGGGGCATATTCTGAACTGTTATAAATTAGTTTATTTAAATTGAAGACAATGCACCTATTCTGATTTACACTAGTTGAGGATCTGGCCCATAAATACTTTAAAAATAGTATCTTTCCATGTAATTGATTTCTGTCAGTGCCACAGGGATGTTACGATTGAACAATTGGTAGTTGTGCCAGACAGTCACAAATCACGGGTGACATGTCCATGAGACTAATTCTCAATTAAGGTGTGATCCCTAGTGTAAATGGTTTGAGAATCCCCATTACAGGATCTAAACTGGAGTAAAAGTACACTGCCACATAACATGTATCAGCATATACTTTATGTGGAAATAAATGATTTATAGTAAATATTAGTAATTGTCACTACCAGTTCTAATCCTGCTCTTTCAATGCTGTGATGAAATTCAACCACTAAGTCATATATGCTGCTAAGTCTTCTGCATCAGAGTAGTGAGTGATCGCTTCTCCTACCTCTGGGTCCACCCAGGTGCATACCTGGTTTCTGACACTCCTCTTGAGCGGCGGGACCCTGCAATCTGGCTGCCTAGACCCTGGAACCAGTGCCGGAGCCCTCCAGTGAATAGGACAGTTCCTTCCTCCTTATGCCTCTTCCCCACCTGAGATCCCCTGATTGTGGAATCTGTAGTTTCTAGTTAACCCCTTCAATGATAGCGTGGCAGTAAAGCAAGGCAACAGGCTGAACAAAGGAATTTCTTAAATATACATGCTATACTCTGAAAAAGCACAAGAAAGTTACAGATCTATGGAAAACAATCAACTCCGGAACTCAGCCCCCTTAATCTGGCATCACTCCCTTTTTTTAACTCCATGGGTTTGGTCTAGAACCACCATTGCTCCACTAGGGAAAGTTATTCTAATGCTGATGGCCCTCGATTGTTCTGTCCAAGTTTTCCAAACTAGGTGCCAAGTGCCTGCTACAGATTGAATGCTCAGAGCCTTACTGAAGATGAAGAAATGGAGGCTGAAATACAACAGGTATTTTCCAAACAGAATTCATAAGTTGCTACAGACATATTCCCCAGTCTGTAACATATTTGTACACAAGTAGAAAAAAAGCTATCTCAGAAAACATCATCTTTAAAGTAATCTACAAAAGTTCCGTGAAGATGAGCATAGATTCACTGAGCCCTTGTAGCTTCCTCTCTTTTTAATAGTATACATAAAATACTGTGAACACCTAACAATATAGCGCTTCTCCACTGACTTCAGAACTGGGCCTATAGATTGTTTTTTGCTGCACTTAGGGCCACTGTCACTGAACACAGCACTAATATTAGGCCATGACATGAACAAACACTTTTCACTTAGAAACTTCCCCTTAGATGTAATCCCTAAGTCAAGTTAAGAGGAAGACAATAATGAAGGAGGACAGATTTATCATTAACCACAGACACTGGAGGAAATATAAGTGAAGGGAAAGAAACAGCTTTGGCCTTACCCACCCTTTTACTAATTTATTTAATTATTGTTCAATGTTGAGTTCACTACTTGCTGTGCTGAAAATGAATCTTTTTAATCAATCCCGCCAATGGTTTTAGGTTATGTATATGCTTGAAAGTTAATAGAGAACCCAGAAGGACCTTTAAAATATCCCAATTCTTTGCAATTTCAAAGACAATATTAACTAAAAAAGGTCTTAGGTATACAATAGTTATGTCTATGATTGAAAAGTTTCACATCTACTATACCTCTCAGAATAGCACTTTACTAGAACTGACTTAGTATCAGCCAAACTAAATAATTCTAAGATCAGCAAATGAATCAATTCAAATTGATTCCAGAGACCTAGAAAAAAAAACAACAACCCTCTTTATTTGTTGTATAAACCTATAACTAGAAAATTCTGATGCCACCATTATGTGGGCTGAAACTGCTGTATATCTTGCAACAAATCAGAGTCATCCATCATAGTGTACTAGTAGCTTAGAGGCAGGGGCGGCTCTAGGCACCAGCAAAGCAACCACGTGCTTGGGGCAGCCGATTTGCAGGGGCGGCAGGGATCCAGCATGGGAGCTGAGAACCAACAGGGGGCCCTGGGAGCTGTAGTTCCTTGGTTAGCTCCCTGCCTATAGAGCCAGCCCTGCAGCAGGGAAATAACTACATTTCCCAGCATTCCCTTGGCCACTACCAACAGGAAAGAGGGGGAGGGAGGGAGGTAGCTGAGACCTCATGCTGCAGTGAATGGAGAGCTGCACTGTGAAGGTAGGGATACCATATTTTAACATTCAAAAAATAGGACACTCCACGGGGGGAGGGTAGCCCCACCCTGCCCCCATCCACTCCCTCCGACTGCCCCCCACAGAAACCCCAACCCATCTAACCCCTCCTGCTCCCTGTCCCCTGATCACCCCCTCCCGGGCCCCCTGCCCCTAACTGCCCCCCAGGATCCCACCCCCTATTTATGTACAGGCGTGACTACCTGCCCTTTCCTGGTTATTATACGCGGCCAGTCCGCATCCACATCCAGTAATTAAAAAAAAAAAAAAAAACTAATAATTTAAATTGGAATTTCATCCATTAATAAGTATTTATTATATAATTAAAACCATTCTATTGAAGGACAGATATTAAATAACACTAAATAAATTAATGTTAAAAAAAATATTAAAAATTTGAAAATTTAGAGCATGGAAACCAAAATAGCTAAAATTTAGTGTTGGCAAGATACACGGAATGGAAACTCCGGGATCTTTACCTGTCACTGAATATAGCCATCATACCAATAGTGGAATATAAAACAAGTCTACATAAACTCTCCTTAAAATTTTTACTTCTGTCCATTCCCAATAATTGTAACAAATCATTATTACCTTCACTCCACTTGCCACGCGCCCCAAGCACAAAACCAAAGAAGTGAATATTTTTACCTCCCGTTAAGTTTTTAATTTCTTCCTCTAACTCAAGATAATAAGCCACCTTCTCACTGTGGGCTTGTTCCAAACTTCCGGCATTATCCTCCCATCGCACTGTAACATCAACCACCACTGCTGTATCTCCTTTTATAAATATAATATCCGGCTTTCTTAACTCACCCTTACTATTTCTCAAATGGGGCTCTATCATTGCCTTCCACCCTAATTTACCAACCTTATCTACAACTGCAGACACTACTCTATTATGCCTTTTTATCCTAGCATTCTTAGTCTTATAACATTGTCCTGAGATATGGGGAACAGTCTCCCGCACTTTACCGCACCATCTACAAAGAGCATTCACACCTCCTCTTCCTCTTGCTAATGTCTCCCTAGTAAGATAAATATTTGCCCTAAGCTGCAATGCTGCGATATACGCTGACGATTTAACTTTACTAGAGTTTCTAAAAATCGAATTACTAATTAAATCATTTTTAAAATATTTTATCCCTATTCCCTGACATCTCAGTTCCGACCATCTTAAAAATTCCTCTTCCCTCCATTTCTTGGGATGAGATGTTACTGCACTAAATGACAATATTTTATCCACAAGATTTTCTCCTGCATATAGATAAGATAGGTCCATCCAATCATCTCTTGAGACAATATGTCTCCTCCATTTACGAATTAACATATTTGGGATTTGCACACTAAACTTAGTGAGAGCTAAACCACCATCCCTACCTCTAGAATAAAATATCCCATCTGTGGTACACTGAGGTAAATGTAAAATCTCTTTAACTATTTTTCTAACTAACACATCAAGATCGTTTAAAAGATTAAAAGGGGGTTCTATTAAAAGAAGATTATAAAATAGCTTCGGTAAAATATATGTCTGTAAAATTAATATTTTTTGGGCCGGTTTTAATGGGGCCTTAATTAAATTCTCACTCCAATCTTTCAATTTTTCTTTAAGTACCGGTCCCCCTACACCTATCCAGGGATCTATTCTAGCTCCTAAATATTTTTCAAAATCCCCTGGTTGAACATATTCAATCTCCTCTGACCCTATCTGCCAATTATCCTTAGGATTAACTACATAGGTTTTATGCTTAGTTAAAATATGAAAGCCTTTCGTTTTCTTCACATTAACAGAGAGATTAGTATTTTTACAAAACTCCTCTAAGATACCCAAATTTTTAATCATTCCTTTATATGAGCTGCTTAAAATTGCCACATCATCGGCAAAAGCCAATGACGTGACACCATTGCCCTTAACATAAAAACCACTTCCTTCTACTTCTAATCTAGTTAAAAGGGGATCCATAGCAATATTAAACAAAATTGGGGACAACGGGTCACCCTGCTTGACCCCCCTCCTAATTAAAATAGACTCAGTAACTTCATCACCCACCCATACCCTAGTTGTGCAATTATCATAAAGGTCCCTAATAATATCTATAAAATGTTCATCTATACCAAATCTTCTCAACCCGGCTATTATATGTCCATGTCCCACAGAATCAAAAGCTTTAGCCAGATCTACGAACACTATTGCAATTTCATTCCCATTTTGTTTAGACCCTTTAATCAAATTATCTAATATAGCAATATTTTCCTCACACCCAGGGGCGGATATAAACCCTTTTTGTCTACTACATATCTTAACTGTTTCCACCAGTCTTTTTGCTAATATTTTGGTATAGATTCTAATCCAAACTGACCCAATTGTCAATGGTCTCCAAGATGTTAACTTCTTCATTTCCTCCTCATCTTGTGTCTTTGGTATTAAAATCGTTCTATTTTTCTTAAATTCATCTGGTACCTGTCTATTTAGAAACCATATATTAAAAATTTTTGTAAGTATTAAGGAGTCTAAATTAAAAATATCCCACAAATTGCTCACTTTTACTTTATCTGGGCCAGGAGCACTATCTTTTCTTATTTCTCTTAAAGCTATTCTAATCTCATCCACAGAGATCGGACTCATTAATATATCATTATCCGCATTCTCTGTGGATGATGGCCACCCTATCATATTACCATGTCCAATTGTTCCCAAAATATTCACATAGTATTCCTCAATTTCTTTCATAGGGATAGCACACTTAGCCTTATCTGGCTCTCCCATTATAATGCGAGTCAATCTTCTTCTATCCTTATCAAATAATTGTTGATAGAATTTATACTTAGCTTTCTTTGTAGCATATCTCCTAATTGCATTAAATTGCTTCCTTCTCCCCTCCTTTCTCATCTTCCCTTTTCCTTTATTCCTCAACTCTATTTGACTTTCATTTCTAGGGTCCTTTCCCTCTACTAATGAATAACATAATTTTTCCAACATTGCCCATCCGAGAGCTTTTGTTAAATCCTCCTTTAATAATCCTTCAATTTCCCCTAAACTATTTATTATTTCTCTTCCCTCCCTACTTTGTTTTCCCCGTTTACATATTTTCTCCACTAAATCCACTTCTGGATGTCCTTTTAGTGGGAAAATCCTCTCTCTTGGGGGCGGAATTTCTAATATATCTACTCTAATGTCCTCTACCTCAGTCACTTCCTCCCTATCTCCTGTTACCACTAACTTCTTCTTTGCTAATTCTCGTCTTTTATCTGATATTTGTTTATTCGTTTTGGTCCTCATCTCGCTCTCAATACATTTATTTATATTCCTTTTCCCAATATATTTCCTTTCCAACTGTATAAGCTGCGCAACCTCATCTTTGGTCCATATACGAGATCTAGTCGATCCCTCTTTGATCTTACTTTTAGCAGCCATATCTTCTTTTCTTTGCTCATTCCTCACAGCAGGGTGTCTATGTCTACAGTGTTGGCTCAATCCAGATCTAGTATGAAAACCAAGCCCACAGACCGAGCACGTATGGCTCTTCATTGGGGTATCCGCCTTCTTGGGTATGCACTTGGGGTAGTGGCAAGCTATATTATGATATTGAGAAGATTTTCCACATTTACTACATACAACTCGTATGGCTTTACTTTTATGAACCACATTAATGTGTTTGGCCCATTTACCAAATGTTGGTAATATCTGGGGACATATTGGACAATTAAAACTATCAACGGGATACTCTAAATAAAAAACCCCATCCTTCCACGAACTACTTTCTAATATATTTATATTACTACCAGTACTGTTAAGATCCTTATTACGATCCCTATTAAAATCAGTACTTGGTCTAAAACTATTTAATAAACTAGACCCATTAACTAAATGAGCATTAAGATATCCCGATTCGCTAACATATGGATCATCAAATGTACTTAAATACTTAAAATCTGGATTAAAACTTTCCATAGTTAAATCATTAAAAGTGTCCCTTGTAAAAACCATCGGTAAGATAGATAAAATCTCCTCACCATGATCATCACAAACAGTCTCCTCTACCTCCTCTCCATGCTCCACTGGGAGGACTTGATTCTCACTCTCATGCTCATGAGACTTCATTATAGTCCACACCATTTTATCCATTGGTCCAGCGACCCTAATCACACCCCTAATATATTTAACACTGTCAGCCGGGGCATCAAAGCCAACAGCGGGGGCGTTATTAACCCGGTCCAGCGCCAATCCGGTATAAAAATATAAATTACTTTTTTCCATAGCTAAAAGATTTACCCTTCTCAGGGGGAAACTAACCCTTTCCAGGGGGAAACTAACCCGTACCTGGGGGAAACTTACCCTTTCCAGGGGGAAACTAACCAGTGCCTGGGGGAGACTACCCTTACCAGGGGGAATCTAACCCTTACCAGGGGGAGTCAACCCGTACCTGGGGGAGGCTACCCTTACCAGGGGGGCATCCATGTGGCACCATATGGGGCTGCCCAACCCCGTCCCACACTCCACTGAATGTGGGATGTGGGTTCGTCCTCCGCAATCCGCCTGGCTATCCAAGCCAGTTACCGACTCTCACCACGAGGAGGTAGCGGTTGGACTTGCAATCCAGAGGCTTTCCTCAAAGAGGGGTCCCAAACAGCATAATGTCGAGCTCTAACGGGCGTGTGAGAAAAGGCTCAGATCTTGGTAGGGGTTGCCCCTATTGACCGGGCTCACGCCCACCCCCACCTCACCGATAACCCATTCTCTCACTACCCTCAGGCAATGTTTCCGTCCAAGCCCGACAGCTGAGAGGGTCCAGAGACGCATGGAGAGCCATTAAGAGAGCCTCCCTTCTCCAGAGACGCATGGAGAGCCTCTAAGCCTCCCTTCTCCTTGTCCCCAACTGACCCCTCCTGAGACCCCCCCCAACTTCCCCCCTAGGACCCCACCCCCTACCTGTCCCCTGACAAACTCCCGGGACTCCCATGCCTATCCAACTGCTGCCTGTCCCCTGCCTGTCCGCCCCAAACCCCTGACCCATCTAATCCCCCCTTCTCCCTGCCCCTGACTGCCCCCCTGAACCTCCACCCCATCCAACCCCCCAACCCCCTTACCATGCCACTCAGACCAGCATGTCTGGCTCCACGCAGCGCCAGACACACTGCTGCATACATGCTGCTGTGCTCCCCGCAGAGCCACAGCCTCCTCCCCCTCCCCGCCCCAGCACCTGCCTTCCAGATATGAACACCTCAAAATTCAGGAGTGCTCAAGCTCAGTTTGGGCAGCTGTTACTTCATTTCTCCCAAATCAAATATACTGATCCACTGTAACTTGCTGTAGAAAAAGTGGGATAAAATTGAGCAAGAAATGCTTCCCAGTGGTTATTAGGATTGGAATTGCTATTTTCAACAGCCATTGCCTTTGTTTGTTTGTTTGTTTGTTTGTTTGTTTGTTTGTTTGTTTGTTTAAAAGGAAGACAGTGACATTGCATTGGCAAATTCCCCATAGAAAGAAAGAGAGGAACAAAAGAATAGTAAAGGCACCTCAACTTTTCTTCATTTATGTAAGACAGTCTTATAATATGCATGCAGATATCCTCCAGTCACACAAGCTGAAAATTGTTCCACTTTACTGCAGTTCTGTAACCATATGGGAACCAATCCTGTCTGTGTTCTGTGCACATCTAAAATTCCTGCTGAATGACCTGCCGTGGGAGCGAGTTACCAGTGACCCAGGGCTGCGGCAGATGGAGGGTGCAGGTGGGGGGGGGGGAGCCCAGGGCTGGGGGGGGCAGGAGGTGTGTGTGGGGGGCAATGGTGGGGGGGGAATGAGGGAGCCCAGAGCTGGGGCGGCTGGGGGTGTGTGTGGGGGGGAAGAGCCCAGGGCTGGGGCAGCAGGGGGGTCCGGTGAGGAGCCCAGGGCTGGGACGGGGGGCAGCCAAAATTTGTTTTGCTTGGGGCTGCAAAAAACCTAGAGCCGGCCCTGCTTAGAGGTAGTCACAAGGTGGTTCAAATACTCCAAATAAGGCCTCAGGATATTTCACTCCCCCCTTCCCCACATGCACAGAGTCAAGGCAAGCTGGTTGAATACTATTTATTCAAGAAATGATATGATGAATACCAGACAAATTCATCAGAAAGATTTTTAAGCCTTTTTTCCTCCTACTCATCCAGTGCTATTTAGAAAGATGTTCAAGGAGCAGGCTTCCTGCCCTACCCCCATTCAACAGCAGTGAAATTCAGTACTGCTGCTGTTGTTGCTTTAAAGGTAGATGATCTTATTCTGGACCCTAGTGTGTCAAAATATTCTATTGGTGAAATTTGCCAATGTCAGGACCGGCTCAAGGCTCATAAACCACTTAGAACCTATTCTGAGGTCTTAGGAGTTGCATAGGACCTGCACTAGCCCTCTGCAAGGGATGAATATCACTCTGTGTGAATAGTGCATCTCCTTACAAGACAGTTGATGGGACAAGGAGATAAAGAATAGAGTTGACTGGAAGACGGCAATTCCATTCACAATATCTTTTGAGGTTTCAAAACTGGTTATTGTTCAACTTTGGAACAAAATCAAAACCTTTTGAACTTTTTTCACAAAAAAACAGAATTGTGTACAGATATCTGTTTTTAGATCAAAACCCAAGCTTTTAGGAAAAGTACATGTGGGGCCTAGTGGTTAGGAGTCTTGCCTGTGGGAGACCCAGATTTAAGTCTCTGTTCTGGCTGATTCAGAGAAGTCTTTCATCACAGATTATTCTTATTCAGGGAAAGTAAGGATTTGAATCTAGGTCTCCTAGGCTAATGCCACAAACACCAAGCTATAGAGGGACACCTCACATGCCTGACAAAAACTTCATCAAAACCATTAGATCCCTGCAAAACATTTCAGTTTTGCTACAACAACATATTTTAGCTGAAAATGTTCCAACCAGCTCTAATAAAGCAGAAGTGCTGGTGAGAAATGGTCAGCTCAAATCTTTTTATGTCCACATGAACCTCTGTTTGACATGATATTGAAATCCAAAAAAAGGAAGTTTCATGTGTTTGCATGGTCCTGATATTGGACATATGTGAACTCTGGTAAACTCAACAATGCAGTCAATAGTCCAGTGTCATTATGATGACGCTGAGCACCTGCTGCAAGCAGCTTCTATAGTTGCTTAAATTTAAACATGAATTTGCTTCGGCTGAATTTGTGGCCTTTTTGCCTTTTCTCGCAGAACATTTCACTGAACACACAAATGCTTGCAGAAAGAGAACCTCAAGCATCCATCCTTGAGTGTTCATACAAGACATTCTTTGCTATAGTAGGATGGGTCACTGACTGACCCATCATGGAATAAGGTTCCCAAAAGCCTTTTCCAGAGTACTAGCACAGAGGTAATTAAGTGAGCCACCCTTTAACATGGTGATTGCATACATTCAGAATGACTTATGCCTATGGCTGGTGTTGACAGTTACAGATCAGTCAACACTGTTGTTGCCGGCCCAGAGGGCCCAAGGGGGGCAACAGCGTTCATTGCCCGGTGTGCGTCGCACCAATAGACACACCAGGGTGGAGAAGCAAACCAAATTTATTCGAGATCTCGAAAAGGCACTCAGGAGACCAGCATGTCTCAAATCAGAAGCGCAGCAAATACAAGCAAGTTTCCCATTTTATATTCCAAGCTGTTTGTGTGCAAGCCTTTGTTCTGTTCCCTCTCTACCCCTCCCTTCCCGACAGCAGTTACAGCAGGCAATACATTGTGGCGTGTTAGAAAAGTTCTCGTCCGCATGTTTATCTTCGGCCTTGCAAGCTAAGACGTAGTAGGCTTCTCCCTCCCCCCTTCTCCCCTCCTTATCACTACTGCTTTTGCTAGTGTGAGCGAAACTGCTGTCTGCTAAAAAAGCTGACCGTTACATATTCTGCTTCAGCATTTAGGCTGTTAGCATGGAGGCTGGTTAAAGTTCACAAGATGCAGTTACTGTGGCTCACTTAGACCCAGAGCAGGGGGGTTTCATCGGCACTTATGGCCTTCCACACCCCCCCCCCCCCCGAGTTACCTGGTAGCTATGCCTAGTGGCGCCAACAATTCCCTCCTTTGAGAACACTCAACAAACCTTTGGCAGTTTTCTCATACTCTAAAGACAAAATGCGATCGAGCTCCTTGCAATTGGGATCATCAATGAGAGGGTATAAAGGAACCTCTGGGGAATGGGAGGTACAAATCTTATGTATGAGCACTTTACAGCAAGCAAGCAAAAGAAAAAGAACAAAACATATCACAACACCTGTGAGCAGGAGGCGAACAATGCCTCCCCCTAGTCCCCCTACACCAGGTAACCAACCCCAAAGGGAATCAAAAATAGTGGGTTCTCCTTCCTGGGCCTTCCACTGGTTCAAGGCCTGTTCGGCTGACAAGATGTGCTTGTTAATATCCTATGAAAACTCTGGGACATAGGTACAACATTCTTCTCCAATAAGGGCACAGACCCCGCCCCGTGAGGCTAACACATAATCTAGGGCCTGGCGGTTTTGCAGAGCCAGCAATCGAAGCTGGTACAGCTCGGAGCTTATGCCTTTTTCTATGGCCAGGGTATCATTGGCAAACTGGGTGAGAAATTTAGAAAGTCTCCTGTAGAGTTGGGCTAGCCGTTCCACCCCATAAGTAGGGAGGAATATCATTCCAAACCTGTCTCCCTCTCCGATGGGTTCAATGGTAGCTCTCAAGGACCGATAGTACCTGGGGCAACCTGAGGGAGCCTGGGTTAGAACACGGAGAGGAGGAGCGAGATAGCCTTTATAACAGCTACCATGCCAAACATGAGGAAGCCATTTATAGGCACTATTACCACAGACCCAGAATGCTTTACCATAACTGACCTTTCCATTGTTACCTTGTAGGTCCCGTAGGGTGGCTTGTGGGGAAAGGGCAAAAAATGCAGTGCCGGTTTGCCAACCGGTGGCATTTAGTAAAGGGATAGTGAGACTTATACCAGGACCAATGTAAAATCTACATGTACTAATGCCGGCAAACCAGGTATGATTACTTGTACTGGCTTGCTGAAAACATATGAGACTAGTGGGTGGAGAACGTAAACAAATAGGCTGGGGTTTAAGAGTGCTGCTATAGTGGGAATTCCAAGAGCCATTGTGTAGGCCATAAGGAGCTTCCGCAGTACAGTTGGATCGTAAACTTAAATTGTCAGAGTTGCTGCTGCTGGTAACCATCCACCTTTGACAAAAGTCTGACCAATTTTGGGGAACTACTCTCCAGGGCAATCCAGCTGAATGGTGGGGAATCTGGGCACATATCCAACAGTGGGAGAGATTGAACTCATGGGCAAAGGCAATTTTTAGGGCCTCATAGGTATTGGTAGCCATGTCTGCATGGATGGCTCCCCATCCTGCATGCTATGTGGGTGAAACACTGGGTAACAGAAGGATTGCTTCTGTGACAAAAAGGAATGTTGTGAGAGACCCTAAACCTGAACCCATATTGTAATTACAACAACCCAAATGCCCAGAAGATAAGAATTATTGACACCAAACAAATCAAAAAATAAAAGGACCAGGACCATAGGCTAGGTCAGCCTTCTGTGAATAGATAGAACCAATGCTCAGGGTTTTCACGGGGAGAGCGCTGTGGCTGTTCAAAGAGATCACCAGGCATTCCCAGCTATCCTTAATGTCTTTTGAATAACAGCTTAAGTCCCAAATCGTCGCTGGCAGTCTTTTCTGCAGGCTGGACAGTCCACTGTTCAGGAGTGGGTACTGCTTTCAGTCGAGAGTGATGAATCCAGTTCTTGTGCCCTTCGACCTTTGCTGCCGTGTGGGAAACCAGCAGGACGGTGTGGGGTCCCTTCCACTTCTCTTGGAGAGGCTCGTCCTTCCAGGTCCGAACGAGAACGGAGTCACCAGGCTGCAAGGAGTGGACCAGGGTATCCAGCAGAAGAGGCTGTGAATCTTTGGTGTATCTGTGAAGAGAAGAAAGAACAGCAGACAGAGAGCACATGTACTGAGACAAGAAACCACACCCCATTTCCCACTCTCCTGCCAGAACCGGTGTACCGTTCAGAGGCCATGCCCTTCCAAACATAATTTCAAAGGGACTAAGCCCTAACCTGCCCTTGGGGAGAGCACGAATGTGGAGTAACACAAGGCGAAAAGCATCAGGCCACCTAAGAAAGGCCTCCTGACAGACCTTTGAGAGGTGTCGCTTGAGTGTCTGATTTGTGCGTTCCACTACTCCACTGGCTTGTGGTCGCCATGGTGTGTGGAGCTTCCAGGGGATTTGCAAGGCACTTGATATCTTTTGAACAACTTGAGATGTGAAGTGTGTTCCGTTATCAGATTACATCCACTGGGGGAGTCCGAAGCGGGGAATGATCTCCTTGACAAACTTAAGAGCCACCGTTTTGGCAGTGTTGTTACGACATGGGAAGGCTTCGGGCCATCCACTGAATCGATCCACCAAGACGAGGAGGTACCTGTACCCTTGGGTCAGGGGAAACTCAGTAAAGTCTATTTGCCACACCAATCCTGGGCCTGGGGTAGGTTCCAGGGTGGCTGGCAGCACTGCTACTCCTGGTCGAGGGTTATTCTTTTGGCAGATTAAACATTCAGCCTGTACCTGTGATGCTAGGGATTTAAGTCCAGAGGTTAGAAAATATTTATTCATAAGCTGGCTAAGAGCCTCTCTGCCTGCGTGTGTGGTTTGATGCAGTTTTTGCAACACTGGTCGGATCAGGCCCTTGGGCAGGAGGATTTTTCCCTCTGTGGAATAAAGCCATCCCTCCTTTTCCTGGAAACCGAGCCTGTCAACAAGGTTTCTGTCATCATGGGAGTACTGAGGGGCTGCAAGCTCACCTACTGATGGGATGAGGGCATGCATTTGGGCATTCTCCTCTGTTGGTGATTGCAGGGTAGCAGCGCGCTTGGCTTCCCTGTCTGCTCTGGCATTGCCCTTGGTTACATCTTGATCTTCCTTTTGATGGGCTTTGCAATGTACCATTGCTACTGCTGAGGGGAGTTGTACTGCTTCTAACAGCCGGAGAATTTGAGACCCATGCTTAACTGGGGAGCCTTGGACTGTCAGCATTCCCCTTTGCTTCCACAGACCAGCGTGAGCATGCAATACCCCAAAAGCATACTTTGAATCAGTAAAGATATTAACCCGTTTGTCTTTTGCCAGCTCGAGTGCACGAGTCAGGGCCACTAGTTCAGCAAGCTGGGCAGATGTCCCAGCAGGTAAACTCTCAGCTTCCACGGTATCATGAAGTGTCACAATAGCATAACCTGCCCTTCTTTGTCCATCCACAACGGCACTACTGCCATCGGTATACCATTCCAAGTCAGCATTTGGGAGTGGTTGATCTTTTAAATCTGGGCGGCTGGAGTATTGGGCATCTATGATTTCCAGACAGTCATGTTCCTGCTTTTCTGTTTCTGGTAGCAGGGTAGCTGGATTAAGGGAGGGACAGGTTTGCAGGGTAACTTCAGGATTCTCTAACAGTTTTGCCTGGTACCGAGCTACCCGAGCCTGGGTGAGCCAGAGACCACCCTTAGTGTCCAGCAGGGCTTGGACCATATGGGGAATATACACTTGCACAGTTCCTCCCAGTGTCAGTTTTTCAGCTTCCCCAAGCACTAGGGCAGTGGCTGCGACTGCCCGCAAGCATGCCGGCCACCCCTTTGCAACTTGATCCAGTTGTTTAGAGAAATATGCCGCAGGACGTTTCCAGGTGCCTAATAACTGAGTAAGCACTCCCAGGGCTACCCCTTTCCTTTCATGCACACAGAGTTGGAACGGCTTAGAGAGATCCGGCAGACCCAGGGCTGGGGCTTCCATCAGCTTCCTTTTCAAGATTTTAAATGCCCTGTCCGCTTCTGGGGACCAGTGAAAGGGGTCATGATCCGCTCCCTTAACACATTCATACAGAGGTTTAGCCCACAGTCCATACTCTGGGATCCATATTTTGCAAAAGCCTGCCATGCCCAGAAATGCCCTGAGCTGTTTACGGTTGCTTGGGATAGGAACTTGGCAGATAGCCTCCTTTCTTTCATTTGAGAGCTGCCTCTCCCCCTGCCTTATGTGAAATCCCAAGTACTGTACTTCTGAGAGAGCAATTTGAGCCTTGCTCCAAGCTACCCGGTATCCTCGGAGTCCAACAAAGTTCAGGAGGCTCACAGTGGCTTTGAGACAAGGGATCAGACCCACAGCAGCAATTAGCAAGTCGTCTACGTATTGCAGGAGGAGGACTCTGTCCGCATTATTCCACTCCTCCAAGTCTCTGGCCAGAGCCTGGCCGAACAGAGTGGGGGAATTTTTAAATCCCTGGGCCGATACTGTCCAGCAAAGCTGCTTTTTAACCCTTCTGTTGTCCTCCCACTCGAAGGAGAATATCTCCTGAGATTGGGTGTGTCATAACTATAAAGGGAAGGGTAACAGCTCTCCTGTGTACAGTACTATAAAATCCCTCCAGGCCAGAGACTCCAAAATCCTTTTACCTGTAAAGGGTTAAGAAGCTCAGGTAACCTGGCTGACACGTGACCCAAAGGACCAATAAGGGAACAAGATACTTTCAAATCTTGGGGGGGGGGAAGGTTTTTGTTTGTGCTCTTTGTTTTGGGGGTTGTTCGCTCTTGGGACTAAGAGGGACCAGACATCAATCCAGGCTCTCCACATCTTTCTGAACAAGTCTCTCATATTTCAAACTTGTAAGTAAACAGCCAGGCAAGGCATGTTAGTTTACCTTTGTTTTCTCAACTTGTAAATGTACCTTTTACTAGGGTGTTTACCTCTGTTTGCTTTAACTTTGAACCTAAGGCTAGAGGGGGGTCCTCTGGGCTCTTTAAGTTTGATTACCCTGTAAAGTTATTTTCCATCCTGATTTTACAGAGATGATTTTTACCTTTTTCTTTAATTAAAAGCCTTCTTTTTAAGAACCTGATTGATTTTCCTTGTTTTTAGATCCAAGGGGGTTGGATCTTGATCCATCAGGAGTTGGTGGAAGGGAGGGAGGGGGGATGGTTAATTTCTCCTTGTTTTAAGATCCAAGGGGTTTGGATCTGTATTCACCGGGGAATTGGTGAAGAGTCTCTCAAGGCTACCCAGGGAAGGGAATTAGCATAGAGAGTGGTGGCAGCGGACCAGATCTAAGTTGGTAGTTAAGCTTAGAAGTGTTCATGCAGGCCCCCACATCTGTACCCTAAAGTTCAGAGTGGGGAAGCAGCCTTGACAGAGTGTTGATTGGAATCGTGAAAAAAGTGTCTTTTAAAGCTAGGACCGAGAAATGGGTATACTGCCCCCCTATAGAGGCCAGCAATGTATACGGGTTTGGAACCAGGGGGTGCAGAGTCTTAACCCGCTCATTGACTGCCCTTAGGTCTTGTACCAGCCGATACGTGCCATTGGGCTTTTGTACGGGCAGAATGGGGGTGTTCCAAGCTGACTGGCATTCTCGTAGTACACCATACTCTAGGAACCGATCTATAGTCTCTTGCAGTCCCTCTCTGGCTTCCCTCTTAATTGGATACTGTTTGATTCGCACTGGGCTTTTTCCTGGGAGGAGCTGAATATGAACAGGGGTTTGATGGGTTGACTTCCCTGGGACCCCTGATGCCCAGACAAGGGGATACACCGGGTCCTCCCACTGGTTCCACTCTGGGGCTTGCATGGCTGAGGGTCATTGCTAGGGTCATTATCCAAGCATTCTCAGGGGGTAAGGTGAGAGTTAAATCAACTTGAGTGAAATACAGGGTGGCACCCAAGCGACAAAACTAGGGTCCCGTCCTAGTAGGGGTATTGGACAATCGGGGAGGTAAACCAACTTGTGAGATACAGTTTTGTTTCCCAAAGCACATTCCGCTGGGGCATACACTGGGCACTTAGTTCCTTTCCCTGTGGCACCCACCACTGTGAGGGAGTCTGCCACTGGCAGCTGAAGGGGTTGATTTACAGTGGTCCGTGCTGCTCCAGAGTCAATTAAAAAGTCTATTTCAGAATTTCCCACCCTCATTTTTACTCGGGGTTCCGGGGGCAGGATGGTCCGTCGCCCCTGACACCCCTAGTCTTGATCCTCCGCTGCCATCATAGGGGTACCTTCCCTTTCAGGGCACTCATTTTTCCAATGTCCCTCCTTTCGGCATATGGCACACTGGTTGTGACCCAGGCGCCTTTCCTGGGAACCGGGGTGCCCACATCCATGGCCTCTCATTCCCCGGCCCCTTTCACCTTTCTGTGACCTTCCTCTGCCACCGGCCTGCACCGCCGCTACCATCATTTTCACTTGCCTTTTTTCCTTCTCTTTCTCTCTCAGGGTATAAGCCCTATTTGCAGTCTGCAAAATCTGAGCCATAGACATTCCCATTAAATCCTCCTTTTTCTGCAGTTTCCTTTTAATATCAGGGGCCGCACGGCTGGTAAAGATACCCTTTATAATTGCCTCAGTTGCCTGATCGTCTGGGTCTGCGCAAGTACTCTGCCGGATGGTGTAGGAAAGCCACCGGACTCTCTTTTGATTCCTGGATTAACTCATAAGGCTTTGCCCAATTGTTATATCTGACAGCCGAGTGCCGGAGGCCATACATAAGCAGTTCCTTATAGGAGTTAAGCATCCTCAAATCCCCCTCCTCATTTGGATTCCACCGGTGGTCCGCTGTAGGGACAGCGACATCGGGCAGGGGCTTGCCTTCTCTGTCCTCATTATGCCTCTTCTGTGCCTCCTCCCTAGCCTTAGCTATAACCTGATTCCGCTCCACCTCAGACAACAAGGTTCTCATCAGTATATTGCAATCATCCCAGTCAGGCTTATGGCTTGCTAGACACCCTTCAAAGATTGAAATAAACCGATTTGGATTCATGGAGAATTCCCCTGCTTCTGCCTTAAAGGCAGCTAGGTGCACTGGGTTAAAAGGGACATGAGAATACACTGGCACAATCTGGGCTGCACGATCCTGTGTTCCTGGACGGGCTACCACATTCTCAGTAATCAACGGATACAACGGATACAATCCCACCGAGGGGGTACTCTCTGGAGCCTGTGGGGGTGTTGGAGCCGAAGGGGATACCGATTCTGCCATTACAACTGTGGGAGGGTTCTGGGGATTAGCAGCAGGTACTACCGAGTTTGTCGGAATCAAATGGCACTTGTGCAAAATATCAGTCCTATTTCTTAACATCATAAACGTATACGCATAGAGATGTTCATTCCATTTACCTGTTCGCTGACAAAACAAAAGTAACTGAAGGATTGTGTTGTAATTAAGTGATTCTTCCGGTGGCCACCTTTCCTGGCACTCTAGCTGATATTGAGGCCAGTCAACTGTACAGAACCTTTTCAATTTACTTCTAAGCATCGAATCTGACCCAAACACATCCCAATTTGCTAGAATGCATTCTAAGGGCGTACACTGTGCCCCGCCGGCTGTACTCTGTCCCTGCCCCATACTCTAGGGAGACACTGGGCATCCCCAGGTCAAAACAGGTAAAGTCCCCACCACTGGACTGTTCCTACCTTATCCAAGGGTCCGGTTCCTCACCGTCGCCCACAACTGATTCTCCACTACTCGAGCGCGTTGCACCGTTGTGCCCTCCAGGGTCGATCACACCACGTCTCCGCCGAGGCCCCCGATGAAGTCACCGGTGCGCGCTGGGCGTCGGTCGTCGCCGTAATCCGTCGGCCGCCAGGAGGGATCCGGGCAAGGCTAAATTTCAGCCTCGAGCCCCACGTTGGGCGCCAAAACTGTTGCCGGCCCAGAGGGCCCAAGGGGGGCAACAGGGTTCGTTGTCCGGTGTGCGTTGCACCAATAGACACACCAGGGTGGAGAAGCAAACCAAATTTATTCGAGATCTCGAAAAGGCACTCAGGAGACCAGCATGTCTCAAATCAGAAGCGCAGCAAATACAAGCAAGTTTCCCATTTTATATTCCAAGCTGTTTGTGTGCAAGCCCTTGTTCTGTTCCCCCTCTACCCCTCCCTTCCCGACAGCAGTTACAGCAGGCAATACATTGTGGCGTGTTAGAAAAGTTCTTGTCTGCATGTTTATCTTCGGCCTTGCAAGCTAAGACGTAGTAGGCTTCTCCCTCCCCCTTCCCCCTCCTTATCACTACTGCTTTTGCTAGTGTGAGCGAAACTGCAGCTGTCTGCTAAAAAAGCTGACCGTTACATATTCTGCTTCAGCATTTAGGCTGTTAGCATGGAGGCTGGTTAAAGTTCACAAGATGCAGTTACTGTGGCTCACTTAGACCCAGAGCAGGAGGGTTTCATAGGCACTTATGGCCTTCCACCCCCCGAGTTACCTGGTAGCTATGCCTAGTGGCGCCAACACTGTGGTAGTTTTATATGGAATCTGATAATTGCTCAGAAACAGCAAGGAGATGGGGTTCCCAAAACTCCTCACCAGTGCTATGTGCAGAAGCAGTTAAACAAGCTAACTATTTCTGTGTCTTACTACTGGTGAGGAGACTACGATCTGATGGCACCATTCAGAACTAGAACCAGGCTGGCAATTGCTTTGTCTGAATATGATCATAGATCATTTAAATTTAGCACTGTACGCAGCCTGTGAATCTTACAGCATCCTACTTCTGACTAGGAATCATCCTTGGGAAAGTCTTGACATTTTCTATTATTACCTAGTTCTTTTTCTCTGCCACTTCTCCCTAAATTGCTACCTCTCTGGGGGAAAATTAAATATAATGTTTATACCAGCTGAGGATTTGGTCTAACATAATTTACTTATCTGACCAATTCCAATGAACCAGCACAGCTTTAATTTCAAACAGTGACTCTCAAACACACAGCTAGCAGTTCAGTCGACAGTGTAAAAAATCCCAGAAGAATTATTAATAATAATAATCAAATAAATTCAAATGCCAATTACACTTGAGGATATCAAGATCTGCTCATGGATATCCTGAGACTAGAAAAATAAATTTAATTTACTGAGTAATTATTCAATGGACAATTATGAATTATTTCTTCAGATCCTCTATAACTTTGTCAAAACATATTGTTCCTGTAAGTACAGCATTTTAGGGGCAGTGTTTCTGGGCATAAATTCACTATATCAATTAATAAGTGTTTTTGGTGCTGTAACATCATTCTCAGAAGCACCATTTTACAGAAAAGGTACTTCAAATAACTGCTTAAAACTTGGTCATCCACCTAATGGTAGCTATTAATAGCAAACAGTTGAACTATGTATAGTACACCCACAATAGCTTTCCTTAAAGCAAGCAAACAATCTTTGTCAAAATTAAAATTAATTGGGTCAGATTCACAGCTTTGACTTCAATATATCTATGCTGATTTACACCAGCTTAGGACTGTCGCAGCCCTATGCTCTGTCATGGCGTCTGGATGGCCAATTGTCGGTCAGAAGGTCAAATCGGTGTCGTGTGCAGCACCTTGGTGTCGTGTGCAACACATTGGGGCCGTGTGACCATTCTCGAACCTTCCGCCTGGTCAATTGTGGGTCACATTGGTACCGTGTGCTACAATTCTGGCGTGCCGTGTGCATAAGCTTAGCGTGCCGGGTGCAGTATCTGTTTACGTAGAGGGCACCAGCTCGGAGCCTGGTTGGTGTAGGAGCGGGGAACCAATCAGATGCTAGCACGAGCAAGGGTCTTCGAATAAAATTATGTCCCTCGCCTAAATCAGCAGGAGTGTCCGCATGTTAGCTGGAAGGCCTGATCACCCTTTCAGCCAGGATCTCCTCCGGATTTAGCCGGCTCGTGTCGTGTCATCTCGGGTTACATCTCGTCATGTCCCTGGTGTCTGTACTGCTGGTCAGCTGTGCCTGGAGTGTGGTATGTTCATATTAATTTTTGTAGATATTCTGTTTGTTAGGCCTTTTTTCTTTATTACTTGGTACCAAATCTCATGTATAGTGTATAGAGGACGAATTGTTACAGTTTACTCAGTTTTGTATGTTTGTTCTGGTTTTTCAGTAAGCAGTTGGTTATAGATTATCTGATTCCTTGATGTTAAGTGCACATAGACTGTTTTATATTACTGCTCTGGTGATATTTTTGGTTGGTTACTTGTTCCTATTTCAATTGAATTTGTATTGTTAGTTGGTAAAAGTGCTCCTCCCCAGCCCAAGTTGTAATTCGTCCCCCATTAATAAACGGCCACCTGTTTTTGAATTGCAATCTGTCTTCGTTTCAATTTTTCTCTTCCACTTGAATACTCATTCGAACCTGTATTGGTCTCGGACAAGGACCTGCTCAATTACATAGGATCATAAGATTATTTTATGGCTTTTGCTTTTCATTCAGTTTTTTCAGTTGTTTTGATTTTTTTTTATCAAGTGGCCTGATTATCATAGTGGAGTGGGAAAAAAGCGAATGAGAGAGAGAGAGAGAGAGAGAGAGAGCGAGAGGCACCTGGCACTGTCCACTGTCAGAAGACAGGATACTGGGCTAGATTGACCCTTGGTCTGACCCAGTAGGGCCATTCTCATGATCTAATGAGAGAGTGTGGGGTGGAGCGGGATGGAATTAAACCATTTTAAAAATAAAAGTATTATTTCCAAAGTATTATTATCTTTCATTTATAGCCTCTATTTTATCAATATTTTCCATTAAATACTATCTGAAGCTAGTGCTTCTCATATTGTCATGGAATTTAGATTAGAAGCAGTCAATTAGTTATTAATTTGGCTTATTTTGTTAAAAAGCCAGAAATAAAATAGCTTATAGATTGTTTTATAGTTTTAATATGACATGTCAGTGCTCTCTGGGCTCACTTCATATGACTGCAGAAATGGTTTTCATCTTTTGTTTTTACAAACATGAACATTTAAGTAGCTCTGCCCACATGTATTACATCAGATATCTGGAATAATGCATATGATCTCAATTATGCAAATGTCCTTTAATGAATTAAGTGATAAATTATGACTAATTTAAAAATATTCATGTCAATGTCTTGTTAATAAAATATTTGTATTATTGCATTGGATTTCTGTATGTGTGTGTGCATGCATGTGTGTGTAGTGTACAAATATACTGTGGAATTTTGAGGGAATTGTATGAAGCAAAAAGTGCAAGACCCTTGATATTTATTGTCTGTAGGAAGCAGATGCTAATGGCAATGAAATTCTGTCTTGGTTGGCACTATTTTAAATAAATGTTTAGAGATATAAAAATGGTCCAAAAGCACTAAAAATTGTGCTGGCTGTCCAGTTAGAATCCCTTTCTTCCTTTCGACTTCCTATAGAAATCATAGCCCACCAATTCACAATATAATGTCTCTTTGCTCTTTAACTCACAGATGTCAATCTAGTAATACCCAACTCTGGAAGCCTGAAAACTGTAATCCTACATGACTCATAGATCTTAATATTTCAGCTCACAAATTCACAGTTTCTATCTTTGCCAGCTGCTCCCGCACCAAAATGGTCCCAACCAGGGCAATCCTATTATTGTCTCACAGATCTTTAATAGTAATTAGAGCTGAGTGAACAATTTATCAAACATAATACTTTTTCTGTTCAAGAACTATCCATGAGTTAGACTGATTTTTTTTCAAAAGTACTCACAATTGTTTACTGAGCATTTTATGCAAATGTGTTTCAGCCTGACTGAGGTTCCAAACTATCTGACTATCATTATCCATGATACACCATGTTATTTTTGTTAACCTGCCTCCCTCATGGTTCACTTGTTTTTCTCATACATGTGTCATGTGTGGCAGGGACTGCCATTTGTACAATACCATTATCTTTGTACAGAATTCATTATCTGAACTCTCACTCACAGACTCTCTGTGCAATGATTTTTGAGCAGTAAAACCCCATACCCTTACTGTACTTCATTTCTTGAGTTAGAGTACATTTGTGATCAAAAAGTGACTGTTACAATTTTGTTTACTTGGATTTACACACACACAAAGGGGCATTTATCCATATGCTCTAGGCACCCTTGTCAAAATTTATAAGTACACATTAAGACAAAACTCCAACATAACTAAACTGCAGCAGCAGCAGCACCTTCTTATCAATTAATTTGCTCTCTGTGTCTATTTAACCCAACAGTCAGTGTGTACCACAGGTTTCCTGCTGCAGATCAGGCACAGAGGATATGAGTCTGTTATAGCCCCATTTCATGGGACTTGACTCTTTCTTTTAAACTGTACCAGCTTGTGTTTTTAGCTCTGGAAGTCCCAGGTTCTGTCCTTCCTGGTGTGTCAGACAAAATGGCTGTCATCACAGCTGTATTCAGGTTAATATTCAGATATTTTACTGCCAAAAAGTAATGTTTATCACTTGTTACTCCTTTCAGCTCTGCACAGCCAGTTTGACAGTGAACTGGGTTTTATACTTTTCATGCTCAAAGCTGGTCAAACCATTCACTACGGATCTTATTGATTAATAAGTTAGCCCCTTTTTGGTTAGCAAATTGCTTGCAAACAAATCCTGCTTTTCTCTGAAGTAATCAGCTGAATAATTTTCAGTTTATGGATTGTTCACAGTTGTACAGTTTGATTATTTATTGTTCTTATTGTCTATTGTGTTCATGGATCTCCCCACAAATTCATTGGGGAAAAGGTACTTTCCCCCCTGAGTGCCTGAGTAAGCAACAGTGTTTGGCACTGAAACCTCTCATCTCTTGGGGTCCACCAGAGTACAGAGATGTGTCTCTGTATTGGCTTCATAACCTGCTGGCAGCACAGCATAACTGGAGCTGCTCTGCTATAGATTCCCCAGCCTGAAAGAGCTTTGGAACCCTTGTTAAAGTTGAGAAAGGGGTTGTCTACATTGTAGACACAGTTCTCAGTCAGCAGTTGCTGCATAAGCCACAGCTCGTGAGGAATGATGGGACAGTGCATCAATGTTCAACATATACCCTAAAAATAACTTTTGAGAAAAAGATATCTTGGAGTTGTTAACACAAGCCAGTTAGTATATTTTATGTGTGGCTGTAATCTTTAAACACTCAGATGTAATAGATCCATGTAGTATGCATGTGATCAATCAGAATTCACACATGGTTCATATTGCCTTTCACAATTTCAGCTTGAAATTATGGTTTAAATTAGTTTAATTATTGTCTGCGCCAAGGAGCAAGGGAGTACAAGGGTGCCTTTAAGCCTTTCTTCTCTTAGCTCTGTATCTCCCAGACTGAGTACATTCTGACCAGACTTCAGAGACAAAAATGCACTTACATTTTTGCAGTGTGTTCTACACTGTTTAGTTTAGGGAGGAGACGAATAAAAGGGGAAACGTGAGCGGTATATAAAATAATGAATGGCATTGAGAAGGTTCATAGATGGATGGATTTAAGGGCAGAAGGGACCATTATGATCATTTGTTCTGATGTTCTGTATAACTCAGGAGATAGAATATTTCCAGGTGAATCCTTCATCAAACCACTAACTTCTGGTTGAGGTTAGAAAATGTATTTTAGAAAGGCATCCAATCTTGATTTAAAGACTTTAAGTGGTGCAGAATCCATCACATCCCTGGGGAAGTTGGTGTTATTCTCACTGTTAAAAATGTGTGCCTTATTTCTAGTCTACTAAACTACAGAGCTTTCTACTATCAGAAATCTTCTCACTGTGTAAGCACTTATATATTGTTATCTAGTCACCTTTTAATTTGTATTGGATAACCTAAATAGTTTGAGTATTTTTAATCTCTCACTGTAAGGCAGATTTCCAAACCTTGAATCATTCTTGTATATATTCTTTCCCACTGGTTTCCATTTATGTTTTCACATAATTCTAGAGCAGGGGAACATTCAATAAATGCGAAAGCAACCTATTTAAAAGGAATAAAGGAAGTGCTTTTGTACAAAATGTATGATTAGCCTGTGGAACTCACTGCCAAAATACATTATTAAAGTCAAAAGCCTTATGTAACTGGGATGAAGGGGCAAATTATGTTCAGCTACTATTATAGCCCTGGTCCAGCAGCTCAGCTCAGCTTAACTCTGCTGAAGCACGGGCTAAAGTTCTTTCTTTTCAGAAAGCATTACAAAGAGTCAAACGTAATGCATTGCATTTAACTACTAGATTAAGCGTTTATTAATAGCTATTATTATAATTATTATAATATTAATGCAATCAAAGGAGTGATTGATAGGTTGGGTAGACATACCTGTACTGGCTTTAATCTAGCTAGCATGGCTAAAAATAGCCATGAAGAAATGGGGGTACAGGCTTCAGTGCAGGCTGAACAAGCCCGCATTGGTACATACTCGCATTGCTAGCCCAAACTGAAGCCCGTGCCACTATGTCTTCACTGCTACTTTAAGTCATGGTCAAATAGATTAGAACTAGTGTGTGCATGCCTACCCAAGCTGCAAAGCACACCTTGAATTCCAGTGTAAACATAGCCTTAGTTAGCCTCACTGTTCTGCTCTCTGCAGACGTACAAAATCTCCTCCTCTCTATTTAGAAAAATAAAATGCTGTAGTATAAAAGCATATGGATTATACTTAGTAGGATTCAAAAAAGATTAGGCATTTATATAGATAACAAAAACATCCACAGTTACATTAGACAGGGTAATAACAGGTGGGATATAAACACTGATGTTTCAGTGCATAAGCCAACTGCTAACTGATAGGGATTAGAATGAAATTTCCCCTGTTGATATGTTGTCCACTCTGGGGTTTCTTGCACCTTGCTTTGAAGCATCCTGTACTGGCCATTTTCAGAGACCAGATATTGGAATAGATGGAACACAGGTCTGATCTAGTATTGCAATTTCTTTTCTCCTACTATAATTGTATAAACAGACATTTATTTGCTACATGAATTTGACCTGTTGTTTTTGCACATCATTTTCACAAATGCCACATTCCTAAACATCATAAGTTGTGGATACCGTTAGGATGCTTAAGGATGGAACAGCAAAATATTTTATTGCCATTTATTTTCAAAAGATACACCTTACTACCTGATATTCTGGCTATCTTCTTTAAAATGAAGTGCAACACGGTCAAAGTAATTAAAAAGATTATAATAACACTGCTCTACAGACAAAATGCTTCTGAAATAAATGTAGTCAAACTTTACTAATTCTGGGTCACTGAGAACGAAAATGATGCTTAAAATTGTTGATTGGCTCTAGTTTTCAAGATATGCTATTGGGTCAGTATATACGACCCTTGACTTGGGAATGGCGGAGGATAAGTGAGTTATAAAGGGAAGGGATCTCAATTTAAACCAGAAATGACTAAAATACATCTTTGACTGGATCTATGAATAAATCTATGACTGGGTTTGGACAGTACTTGCTTTTTAGGCAAAACAATGAATGATGCAATCTGAAGCTGGTATTGCGTCATACATGATATGAATTGCATCATGTTATTCCTAGAAGTCATGCATGATGCAATCATAACGAAGCTTACATCACTCTGCTGAACAAATTGCCCTATATCAGCTCTAGAAATCATACAGTGTCGTGCTCTCTTATTTGTCAGTGTTTGATTTTGCAAAGGGACACATTTCTGTTTAGCCAAAGTGAGCAGAGATGCCTCGTACTTGTGTGAACAGTGCAGATAACTTCTGCTATGTTTGTGGTGAAGTGACTTTTGCATCACAAAAGCGCAGTATAACCACTATGATTAAGAAAGCCTATCACCTTTATTTTGGCTGCAAAATTGGAGATCAGGACAAGAGGTGGGCCCCACACATATGCTGCAACACTTGTGCAACAAATCTTCGCCACTGGTTGAACAGGAAAAGGAAATCTATGCCTTTTGCAGTGCCAATGATTTGGAGAGAGCCAACAGATCATACCAGCAATTGTTACTTCTGCATGGCGCCTCCAGTTGGGAAAGGTGTGTCAAAGAAGAAAAAGTGGACTGTGCATTATCCAAACATTCCATCAGCTATACGCCCAGTACCCCACGGAGAAGGACTGCCGGTTCCTGATGCACCAGAATCATTCTCACTTGAGTCAAACTTCTGGTCCTGAACCATCAATGTCACAGGACCCACATTTTCTCCCATCTTCCTCCTCTGAACCACACTTCATAACACAAGGTGAACTGAATGACCTTGTCAGGGATTTGGAACTACCCAAGAGTAAGGCAGAGCTGTTGGGCTCCAGACTACAGCAGTGGAATCTCCTGGCAGGTGATGTTAGGGTTTCCATGTTCCGTGACCGTCAAAAGGATCTTGTCCCATTCTTCTTCATGGAAGGTGATCTTGTAGCCTGCAACAACATCTATGGTGTGATGGCAGCCCTCAACATCGTTCACCATCCAGATGAGTGGAGATTGTTCATTGATTCATCGAAGACGAGTCTTAAAGCTGTTTTACTGCATAATGGCAATGTTTTGCCATCAATTCCAGTTGGTCATGCAGTCCATATGAAGGAAACCTATGACAACATGAAACAACTTTTGAGGTGCATAAACTATGACCAACATCAGTGGCAGCTTTGTGGCAATTTGAAGGTTGTTGCTCTCTTGCTTGGTCTGCAGACTGGATACACAAAGTACTGCTGTTTTCTCTGCGAATGGGATAGTCGTGCAAGAGATTCCCACTACATCAAGAAAGATTGGCCACTCCGACAGTCATTGGAGCCTGGGAGGAAAAGTGTTCAGCATCCACCACTTGTTGAATCAAGGAAGATTTTGTTACCACCCTTACACATCAAGCTGGGTCTGATGAAGAACTTTGTCAAGGCCATTGACAAAACACAAGCAGCTTTCAAGTACCTCCGTGGAAAATTGCCAAGGTTAAGTGAAGCTAAGATAAAGGAAGGTGTCTTTGTTGGTCCTCAGATTCGTGAACTTCTTCGAGATGATGCATTTGACCATGCACTGCGTAGCAAGGAAAAGACGGCATGGAAAGCCTTCCAGTTAGTGGCAATAAATTTTCTCGGAAACAACAAGGCAGACAACTACAGGTTGTTGGTGGAAAACCTCCTCAAGGCATACAAAAGCCTTGGCTGCAACATGTCACTAAAGATACATTTTTTGCACTCTCATCTAGATTTTTTTCCACCGAACTGCGGAGCAGTGAGCGACGAGCACGGCGAGTGATTTCACCAGGACATTGCAAGAATGGAGAAACGCTATCAGGGCAAATGGAGCCCATCAATGCTTTCAGACTATTGCTGGACAGTGACAAGAGATGCTCCATTTAATGAATACAAGAGACAAGCCAAGAAGCACCGAGTAGACACTGAATAGGACTAAACTATGTACAGAATAGTTTTTTGCCTTTTGTTTCATAATAAATTTTATTTATATAACCCTTTTGCTGATTTTTAAAGTGTTACATAAACAGGACAGGTGAAATATTATCATGTAAAGCAACCATAAACACATGAAAAGACCTAGGTTTACAATTTATGATTAAAACTCTACTATCTACACAATATACATAGACATAAAATGTAAAAACTTAAATATCTTAGAAACAGTAGCCAATCAGTTGTTTTAATTGTCATATTTGAATTCACCACATCAAAATACATAATAAATAGCACATTTTATCTCTGAAGCAGACGACTTCTCAAAAATTGTAGACCAGTGTAATACTACCTACTTCATTGTCTCAGAAGGATACTAGCTACAACTGGTTCTCAACGACTCCTTCAAAAGTGTTTACAGACACCTTTAATACCGATCTGTATTAGCTGCTAAAGTACACTTGAATATTTCCCAGTAAACAGATGGATGAATGAGAGGAAGCACAATTTGAAAACTTTTTCATGTATATGTAAATTATCTTGCTTTTCCTGAGCATTCCACTCATCCTCATCTTACCTTAACTATTGCTTTATGCTGTGAAGGTGGAATGTTTCAATTTCACAGATTTAGAGAGAGACTATAGCAGTGTCAGAACATTTTTTTATGAGACACTTGGGGCCTGATTTAATGAAGAAACTTATGTCTGGGTTCTGCACTGAACTTTTGGGGTTCTACTGTGCCATAATTTTTTGTTGAATCACACCCTTTTATTTGTTAGCAAAACGTTGCAATAACTCTCTTTGAAGCCAAACTTTTTACATGATATAGAAAAAAATTCTAATTATGCGTGTGTAAACAGAAGTCTTTATCTAATCAGGGCATCATCTCATTAGATTTAGAATCAGGCTTCCTTGGCTTTAATACACAGTTCTCTTATAACAAAATAAGTAACAATAATTGTGAATTTAGATATGCATGGTTATTATTTCTTTCTCTGAATAGTTTCCTTTAAGAACACTGTCACCTTGAACCTCTTATAGAATATCAGGGTTGGAAGGGACCTCATGAGGTCATCTAGTCTAATACCCTGCTCAACAACAACAACAAAAACCAAACTGACATTTAAAGTGAAAGCCCACAACTTTAACGGAGTCTTCAATACACCACATTTTTAATATTGTGATACAGAAAAGTGCTGAAAATGCACCCAGAGAGTATTGATTGGAGTATATTTGACAAGTTATTATTAGGTAAAACAAAGGTAAACTCTTCTTCATGTAATCTCTATTAATGAGGATATATATGCACATTTTATGGCTATTTACAGGGTCTGTATTGTTGATCAGCAGTGCTAATATGATAGTGGGTGGGGTGTACGCACCTGTAATATCAATGTCGCTCTGAGGCATTCTCTCTGCACAAGACAAATACAGGTAGAATGCTTTACAGACATTGGTGGAAGCATGCTGAGCAACAGCACCTACATCTTCTTTTGGAAACGTGCAAAATAGGCGTTCCCCGGCACCCATCTTAAGCCACCAGTGGGGCTGTTGCATTGGCTGGCCAAACAGCCTAACAGTTAGAAAGCATTAGGTCTTCATACTGGCAGACTATGTAGAGGGAAAGATTATTTCTGTGCCCTTTTTCACCCTGGTGATTCACCTGTGCAGAGCCAATAACAAATTAGCCCTGGATGTTTGGAAATCTTTGTGATAGCTAATGGTTTTATATCTGTGGATGTTTGTCTCATGGATCCTCCAGTATCCCTACATCTTTTAGCTACACAAAACCATTCCATTCTGAACTTGCATTTGTTCCTTCCTTATACCTAAATGATTAAAAGTAAATAAATTGCTTCTTAGGCTATCAGCTGCAGTCTGTCTCCTACCCAGTACTGCAAACACCTTCCGATCTCAATTCACCAAAAGGCAAAGGACTAACTCTGATTGGGCCTACCATTAAAATCCAGTTAGTTAAGTTGTTTTTGAATGACATTTAAGACTCCAGCCACAAAGCAGCAGAGAACTCGAGGGATGTCTCAGTTCCAGCTGGATGTCGTTTTGTCATCATCTGTGAGGGAAATCTTTATCTTTCATTTTCAGTAAATATATGCAGACAAAACAAGCTCCAAGGGATTAAAAAAAGCACTACAGTCTTGTGCAATCATATTAAGTGCCTTTCTAAATTAAAATAAAGAGATTAAAATAGTTTGTTTTGGTACACAGTATAAGAAACAAAACTAAAAATGAACACTCGAGGGAAATATCTGAACAAACATAAAGTCTCTTTGAAAGTATTAAAAATTACATTGTTACTGTTACCTGCTTTACAATATGCTAAGCTACATAATTATATTTGGATTTTATAGATATCTTTTGGAGCCATTTTAGAAAAAAGTAAATGGCTCTTGAAATTTTTATTCTTTAAGATAGCGGTTCGCAAACCATGGGTTGAAACCCTAAATTGGGTCGCAACCCCATTGTAATGGGGTTGCCAGGGCTTGCATTAGACTTGCTAAGGCCCAGGCCCAAAGCTTGAGCCCCACCGCCCAGGGCTGAAACCAAAGCTTAAGCCCCACAACCCAAGACCGAAGCTGAAGCCTGAGACCCAGCACCCGGGGTCAAAGCCAAAGCCCATGGGCTTCAGCCCTGTTTGACAGGGCTCAGGGCTTTGGCTCCCCTGCCCGGGAGGTGGGGCTCAGGCTTTGGCCCCTCTGCCAAGGGTGGTGGAGCTTGGGCACGTTCAAGCTTCAGTCCACCCTCCTGGGGTCGTGTAGTAATTGTTCTTGTCAGGAGGGAGTGGTGGTGCCATGAACTTTGAGAACTCCTGCTTTAAGAAATATAGATGCAGTCATCCAAATGAGCAGATCTTCGTTGTGCACTGTCTCAGGAGTCAGGGCCCAATTGTGCCCTCTTCACTCATGGTGAGGAGTCCTGCTGAACTGGATTGTGCAAGGACGATCTGCCCATGTAAGGCGTGGCATACAGCTGCTGTGTCACCTCACCACAAATGAATTATGACTGAGCAATGCAATCTCTCCCTCCTCTCTTCTTGCTCCAGAGCACTGGGGGATGGCGGGGGATGGGAAGGCTCTCCCCTCTCCTGTTACCTTCTGTTCTTCTCAACATTACAGCACGGCGAGTTTGTATTTAACATTTATGTTATTTTTATTTAAACATTACATGATTCTAACCCATCAGTAACCAGAGCCTCACGATGACTATCTCTCCCTGAAGTCCAGAACCCCATCTTCCAAAATGGCGGATGACTTTTGGTCTCTGCAGTCACATCCCATATTTACACAATAGTAGGTACTCTACACATTATCCCTCTCTAGCTACCTCCTTGGGGTGAGCGTGGGGAAAATGTGTGTGCCTTGTACCCTTATATGCCTGAAACCATGGTGTGGAGAGGCTGTGCAGGGGCATGGGTGGTGGCTTTATTCCCCATTATGCCCTGGCTTGGCCAGGAAATCCAGATCATCATCTGACCCACTAAATCAGTGGGACTAATCACAGTATGAGGTACCCCATAACTTGAGTAAAGTGAGTGGAATTAATTAGTCCTCAAAGTCCATCCAAGTTAATTAGAGAGGGTGCCTCTTCTGTCTGATACTATGCTTGGAAAACAGAGGCATCCAGACATCTCTATCTACACTGGATGCCGCTGAATTTCTATCCATCTACACATGGCATTTGTAATATTTGTTCCTAAATCTGCATGGTGTAAAAGAGAATGAAATAAACAAAAAAAACTAATCAAATAATTTCTAATGCAGGCTGGGAAGGAAGAAAGAGAGACTTCGATATTTTTATTTTTATCTTTAGATACTTGGAAAGTGCTCATATACTATCATGATGTGGCCCATACAAATACCTATATGGATAGATGGATAAATTATCCACTATTATAGCACATTATGCTCTCTCCTGCTCCGGGAGGTTTAGCCTAAACTGACCTCAGATTTCTACTTATCTGTAAAAAGATACATCAATCTGAGTTGTGCATGGCTCAGTTCAAAGCTAAATCCTCTGTAGCCTCAAATTTAAATTCTTCAGTATATTCAGTGGTGGCTGGTGCCCAAAATGAATAGTGGAGCTGAAGGTAGCAATGTCTCCTCATCCTGCCTTTACAGCTCAGATCCTTCTCTCACCCAACCCTGCCCTGGCTCAGGACACCCATCTCCAGGGTCAGAACCCTTCCCTCTCCTACCAGACAACCATCACCAACAGGCTTAGAAATTCCCCATCTCCCATTCCACAAACAACTATATTTGTGGCTGGACAAGGAAAAACAAGAGCTAAGATGGAAAGAAATGATTGAAGCTGCAAGGAGCCCTATACTCTGCCTCTGTGAGGCTAATGAAAAATAATCCTACAGAAGTCTAAATTCCCTGGTCTTTGCCAGCGCCCTCTGATCCCTGACGGGCAAGGATGCCACGGCAGCAAACAGCTGCACTGCTGCCTCCATGGGTTAGAACAGCTCCGGTACCAGAAGGATTCCCTGATGACTGCAGCTGCTGCTGGACCCTGCAGTATATCATCCACACTACAATGTCTACAGTGTAGCTCTCTCTCTTGCTTTGCTGTCACAGCTCGATGTCCAGACAATGGCATCTGCATCTAGGGTGGCTAGGCATTGTGAATCTCCTTCCAGATTTCAAGTTGAGCACTCTCCTAGCATGAGTTATTGTCTGAAATGTTTCCCCACAATCAGAGCATGGGGAGGAAATCACACCAATCTGCAGCAACTCTAGAGGAGTCAGAGAGTAGCTGTTGAGCTTGGTTCAAGATCTGCTGTCAAGTAAACAAGGAGGCAAGTGCAGGAAAGGACTCCTGAATTTATTTAGCACTTATCTACACTTTAAATGCTACAGCAACACACATGCAGCGCTGCAGCTGCACCCCATGTAGCCCTTCAGTGTAGACTCTACCTACACCAAAAGGAGGGGTTCTCCCATCATGATAGGTAACTCACCTCCCCAAGAGGTGGTAGCTAGGTCAGAGGAAGCATTCTTTTGTGGACCTAGCACTGTCTGGACCAGGGGTTACATTGGCTTAACTACATACAATTAATGGAGATATCCCATCTCCTAGAACTGGAAGGGACCTTGAAAGGTCATCGAGTCCAGCC
Source organism: Emys orbicularis (assembly GCF_028017835.1). Lineage (NCBI taxonomy): Eukaryota > Metazoa > Chordata > Testudines > Emydidae > Emys > Emys orbicularis. The sequence continues at coordinate 283,368,983 of NC_088683.1, forward strand.
CCCTGCCTTCACTAGCAGGACCAAGTACTGATTTTGCCCCAGATCCCCAAGTGGCCCCCTCAAGGATTGAACTCACAACCCTGGGTTTAGCAGGCCAATGCTCAAACCACTGAGCTATCCCTCCCCCCATACATCACTCAGGGGTATGGATTTTTCATATCCCTCAGCAATATAGCTGGGTCAATCTAACTTTTTAGTTTAAACCAGGACTTAATGTGTTAATGCTTCCACTCTGTAAGGACATAATTTTCATCTCCCTGGCACCCTTGATCCTCCATTCTTATGTAAATGGCCAGTAGCACTCTTGTTCAAGTGTGAAATGTGAGTGAACTGCCATTGAAAAGCTGTGAACCTAAGAATTCCTCAATGCCAAGTGGCAAAGGGTTCACTGTTCTGTCACAGCAACTCCTAACAGGCCTGACAAACTCATTATACATAACACATGGCATTTGTAATATTTGTTCCTAAATCTGCATGGGGTAAAAGAGAATGGGGTACTGCTTTCATGGTATTTATTAGAAATAGTGTCCATTTCAAGGTACCAAATGAAACCTGGTATTAAGATGGTCATTAATATCATTGTGAAATGTATGTACTGATGTTATTTTGAAAGTTATGAATACACACTGGAATTATGTTTTAAAGTCTGGAACCAGGCAGACCTGACAAACGGGTTTCTTCCAGACAGGAGATAAGATGTGTATCTCTCTGTCAAATGTAAATTAAACAATGTAAACCAAATCTGCATATAGCATAAACAGGCATGGGAAGACACTGGAGACGAAGGCCTTGTCTACACTACAAAGTTTTGTTGGCAAAAGCTGTGCCACTTTAATTAAAGCGCTTTAATTAAAACCGCTGTTGCATGTCCACATGTCTGGTGTCGGCAGGGTGCATCCACACTAGCAGCACTTGCATCGACACAGAGAGCAGTGCACTGTGGTAGCTATCACACTGTGCAACTGGCTGCAGGGCACTTTGGGAAGGGTTTGCAATGCCTCGTGGGTCAGGTACAGCGTCACATGATGCAGGTTTCTCAGTCCCATCCTGCCATGGGTATCCTAGTAGACTGTCAGCCGCTTTTTCAACGGAAGTGTGTGGAGGAGGGAGAGGAGAGTGGGTGTCTGGGCTGGGGAGACAGCAGGCTGACCGACCTATCCTGAGGCAGGGGAAGGGGGACACCCCTCCCACGTAAGCCCCTGTGTTCTGCACAGCAATCTCTCCCGAAGCAGCCCACTCTGCCTGCCTGCTTATGGTTCGGTGATTCCCTCTGAGTTCTCCCATAGCCTCCTCAGCTGCTGGGAGCAGCATCCTGAACAGCTCTGTGAGTTCTCTGTGCTGAGGAATGTCAGAGCAGCACAGCAGTTCCTTCTCTTCCCCCTTCCCCCCCCCCTCCCCCCCAGCCCCCACTCCCCGCAGCAATCTGCCTGCTGTACTGTTCCCAGTGCAGCAGGCTGAGCTGTCAGAAACTTCCCAGAGCTTTGAAAGAGGAGGGGCACAGGCCTACAGGGCAGCAGAGATCAAAACAGAGTGCTCAGGGAAGGCATTGTGGGATACTGGTGAAAGCTAGTTATGTCGACAAAGCAAACAGCAGCATCTACACTGACGCTTTGTCACTTCAATTTTGCCGCAAAAAACTTTCTTTCTCTCATTGAGGTTGTTTTATTTTGTTGGCAAAACAGCAGAGTTTTGCTGCCAAAAGTAGCTTTATAGTGTGTACACCTCCCCTGTTTTGTCAGCAAAAGGCAGGTTTAGCTGACAAAACTTTGAAGCGTAGACAAGGCCTAAATGACAGGAGGTTGTCCTGTCTTGGGCTGAAAAGGCAATGTGTAGTATTCTAGCTATCCTGGCCATTCTCTTGGGGTTGTCTACACCATGCAGCTTTTAGCGACAAGGCTGTGTCGATACAGCCTTGTCGATAAAAGTCAGCGTGTGTAAAGGCTCTTTGTCATCACTTTTGCGGACAGAATATTTCCAGCCCCAAGAGCGGCGTTAGCTTTGTCAGCAGGAAGACGTTCCTGCCAACAAAGCCATGTTCACACTGCCACTTGCGTCGGCAAAACTTTTATCTTTCGTGGGGGGGGCTTTTTTAAGTACCTGTGAAAGACAAAAGTTTTGTTGACAACTTCGCAGTGTAGACATACCCTTAGTAAAGAGAAAGGTTTATGTTTGATTTTGTCATGTAACTATATTCTTGCCTAAGAACGTTCTGGGTAAATGTTCAACGTTTCTTTCTGAGTCAGAGGGACAAGGACTGAGTTTATTTGCAGCAAGAAAGATCTGAGCCAAAATTCTTTTCAGTACCTGTCTACTTCTCATATAAGAACTTTTGCTTTTACAAGGAATATGGCAAAATGATGATTACTGCAGTAATATACCCAAGGGCTCAACTCTGCAGTCCTGGCACAGAGAAAACTCCCAGTGAAGCTTATGGAATGGTTTGCCTGAATCAGGACTTCAAGATCAGGCTCATATTCCTTCATAATGATTTATTAAAATTTCAGCTGTGATTATTGGCACTTGCATCTACCTCCAGTGCTCCAGTTTTCTGTGTAAACCCATGCACAAAAGGTCCTTGCCATGATGATAAAATCAAGTCCAAATATTATAATTTCTTCTTGTTTCAGCTATACATGAACTTTAATAAAAATCATACATGTACTCTAATAAAGATAAATACTTAATTTACTTGGCTTACTTCTTATATATTAAATTAAATAATGTTTTCAGCATTTGTGTGGTTTATAAAGTATCACATTAAGGTATCAGATTTCTAATATGCCTGCTTTAATTAAATTGTCTTGGTCAATCAATATAATATAACTTTATCTGGCATTAGCAGTTAACTGTATTATTTGATTCATTATTTCTTTCTTCTATACAATGGAAGCTGTATTTTCACATTTTTGTATTAAAAATTCTGGGCTGTTTTGTGCTGCATAGTTTATATTTTGAAAACAATTTCTAATCTGTGTCTAGCTAATGGAGGTTTCGGGGGCTTGAAGGGGGTTTAATGGCTTAATCTCTTAATTGATTTTGATGACATCCACTGAAGTTTTTTTTTTTTTTAGTATGCATTCTCTTGGTTCTTTAATGAATGCATGCCAAATATGCAAATGAAAAGCTAAGTACACATGCTATGCTTACAATATACAAATTGCAGTTGACTGTTCTTTGTTTTGTTCAGGTTAGCATATTATTCCAAAGGAATATGCATGTTTACCTCTTACTAGAAAATATGTTTAAATGAGGATAATATGCTTTTAGTATAATATATGTTAATTAAATGCAGGTGTCTGCTGCCCTTACTTAAACCGACTAGCACGCCATTCCACAAGTAGTTGTATTGCTTTCAACAAGGCTACTCATTCTGAGTAAGGCTGACAGAACCTGGTCCTAGATATACAAATATTTGCATGAATTGTATTACCATTTGTTTATTAATTCTATAAAAAGCAGAGTGCTGTAACCTGGTACACCCATACCATGAAAGGGCATAAGTGAGAGTAAATGCCCCTCCCCTTTATGCTTCTGTGCAGCATCCCTATACACTAAGTACAGGAATAAGCAGAAAATAGAGTCTTAGCCCTGCATTACAGTGCACTGGCCAGCAGAACTGAGTAGTTGTGGGGCAAGTATGGTGGTAGAATTTACTACTGGTTGGACCACTTGGAGCAAGTGTGTGTGTGGGAGGAAATTGTGCATTTCTGAGCACAGGTACATGGTGCCCCGCCCAGGGCCGGCTCTAGGTTTTTTGCTGCCCCAAGCAAAAAAAATTTTGGCTGCCTCCCCCCCCCCCCCCCCCTGCCAGCCCTGGGCTCTCTCTCCCCCCTCTCCCAACTGCACCCTCCTGCCACCCCAGCCCTGGGTCACTGATAACTCGCTCCCAGAGCGGGTCATTCAGCAGGAATTTTGGATGTGCACAGAACACAGACAGGTTTGGTTCCCATATGGTTACAGAACTGCAGTAAAGAGGAATAATTTTCAGCTTGTGTGATTGAAGGATATCTGGGTCTGGGGTGGCAGGAGATGCGGGTGGGGGGAGAGCCCAGGGCTGGGGCGGCAGGAGGTGCGGGTGTGTGTGGGGGGTAGAAGAGCCCAGGGCTGGGGTGGCAGGAGATGCAGGTAGGGGGAGAGCCCAGGGCTGGGGCAGCAGGGGGGTGCAGGTGGGGGCCAGAGCTGGGGCAGCAGGGGGTGTGGGCGGGGGAGAGTCCAGGGCTGGGGCAACATGGGGGTGCGGGGGGAGCCCAGGCCTGGGGTGGGGGGCGGCAAAAAACCTAGAGCTGGCTCTGTCCCTACCATTTACAGCAAGCTGCAGCATGAGGTTTCAGTTCCACACTCCTTCCCCCTCCCTTTCCTGTTAATTGCAGCCAAGGGAATGCTGGGAAATGTAGTTCTTTCCCTGCTCCAGGGCTGGCTCTATAGGCAGGGAGCTAACCAAGGAACTACCGCTCCCAGGGCCTCCTGTTGGTTCTCAGCTCCCATGCTGGATTCTTGCGCCCCTGCAAATTTGCCGCCCCAAGCAACTGCTTGCTTTGCTGGTGCCTAGAGCCGGCTCTGGCCCCGCCCCCACTCATACACACACCGGGCTCTGGTAAAATCACAGTGCACTCCAAAGTTTCAGATAGCTATTCTCCTTACCCCTTGTGTGTAGGGAGGAGGGTAGGGTGACCAGACGTCCCGATAAAATCGGGACCGTCCCGATATTTAGGTATTTGTCCCGCGTCCCGATCGATCTTCAGTCGGGACGCTGCACTCTGCTTTTTTTTTTTTTTTTTTCCCCGCCGGCAGCACTCGGCTGTACTCGGCTTTTTTTTTTTTTTTTTTTTTCCCCTCTCCTCTGACTGCCAGCAGCACTCAGCTGTTCTCGGTTGGTTTTTTTCCCCCCCTCTCCTGAAAACCAGAAGCTGAAGGTATGCATAGCTAAGGGAGGGTGCATAATCTCCTCTGACTGCCCGCAGCACTTGGCTTCCCACCCCACCCCCCCGACTGCCGGCAGCACTGGGCCACAGTAGGGAATTGGGAGAGGGAGCTGTTTGTGTCATTACACCGGCAGCACTCGGTTTTTGTTTTTCTTTGCTCCGCCGGTGACCCCCCCCCCCCCTTGTGTCCCGATATTTTCTTCCTGTCATCTGGTCACCCTAGAGGAGGGGGGCAGAGAGAAAGAAAAAATCACAGTGAACTCCAAAGTTTCAGATAGCTATTCTCCTTACCCCTTGTGTGTAGGGAGGAGGGGGGCAGAGAGAAAGAAATAAGTCTTCCTTCTACTTGTGTGTTTGGGAAAGAACTGCAGTTCTATGAGTTCAGGGACAGCTTTTCAATCACTTCACATGGATACAGAACCCCAAAGCTGAGTAGGAAGTGGAAACACAACATGGAAATAAATGCAGCTAAGGTTCTGTTCCTCCATATTCTGCCCAGTGCAGCAAGTATGTTGAATGCCATCAAAGGGTATAGCAATTTGCAGACTTACCCAAACAATGAAGAGCTGCCCCTGGATTGAAGGCTGTGCCTACAAGGCACAGTCTAGTCCAGGGGTTCTCAAACTTCATTACACCGTGATCCCCTTCTGACAACAAAAATTACTACATAACCTTAGAAGGCGGGGACCAAAGCCTGAGCTTCACCGCCCCAGGCAGGGGGGTCAAAGCCCAAGGGCTTCAGCCCCAGGCAGGGAGGCCTGTAACCTAGCCCTTCCACCCAGGGTTGGGCTCCAGCTTTGGCTTTGGCTCCAGGCCTCAGAAACTCTAAGCCAGCCCCGGCGACCCCATTAAACCCACTTTGGGGTCCCGACCCACAGTTTGAGAACTGCTGATTCTAGTCCAATATATTCAAAGTTAGACATCTATGTGAGTTTTATCATTACTTATTTCCAGGTGTCCATGAAAGAAACACAAAATTTATGTTTAATACTAAGTAGCACTTTGTTAGAAGTCACAGCAGAGAGATCAAGGATTAAATGAATGGTCATAGACCAAACCACCCTCTTAACCCAAAGTGATTCATTAGTTCATGGTTGATACACTATGGCAATATATCTGGGGAAATCTTCATTATCACTGTTTTCCAAATCTCTATATAAAGCAAGAATTAAGTCCAAGGGTCATCACTATAGCTCCTTTCATAAGCATTTACTTTGTGTTTTACAAAATATATGTATATTCTTTGCACATAGGGCTGCAAGACACATCATCATCAACATAAGGCAATCAGTGACCTAAAAGTACCCATAACAATGCAAGTGCAGAAAGGGAATGGAATAACCTTACAATTCAAATGGGCATTTTGCTGTATTTCTTCCATGTTTAAAACCAACTTTGTAACCATTAAAAATACTATATACCCACAAGCATATAAAATTACTTAAGTATAAGCATGCAAAATAAAATCATCCCAAAAAATTCCAACACTAATGTCATACTATCAAACATAACTAATTTTAGCAAGCAGGCTCTCTTGTGTATGGGCAGAGGATCCTCATTGCTATAGGAGAAATTCTGGGGCAGGCAGGGGCTATGTTGGGAGTGAAAGGAGAGGGCCTGGGGCCAAAGCAGGGTACATTCTGATGATCCTCTCCAGAAGAGTGCCCCATTAAGAACTATTATCCACCAACATGAGTTAGAGAAACCAGAGTTAGTGCCAACCATGCCTTAGAGGCTCCAGGAACAGGGTGGTGGAAATGTTGCAGAAAGCCACCTATGCTCTCAAATGCCTCAAGTGGAATATCATGCTTTGGGGAACATGGCCCTTGTTTTATACCCAATGATGTTCTCTCCTGAGGTTCTGAGATTAAATGTCTAGTACAGTAACTCTGTCTTATCCTGGAAATTATACAGTAACTCTGTGTTATCACAGAAAACATAACCAAACCATCATTCATAATGGTTCAAGCCTTTCATAGTTTGTGTCTTGAGTAAGTCAGAGACAGCCTCTCTCTTTCTGTTTTAGCCCTGAAGACAAGGCAGGGATAAGACAGGATGTTCAAGGTGACAGTCCCCAGATGTGTTCATCTGATGCTAAAGGCAAGGTATCCTCAATGGCATGCACATGATTCTGGAATTTACTGCAGTCCATGTTCTGGCAGAGATCAAGGGTGCCGATCTTTAGGGCAAGCTTTAAAGACTCTGTGTAGACAAAGGTTTTTTTGTGGACTGAATGTTAGCAGTAAGTTGAATGTGGAGGAGCTTGGTTTTATTAACTCAGAGTATTTTACTATCTTTATAGGGTAAATGTGTGTTTTTCTGAAACATATTGCCTAAAGAGTTGTATTGAGCTTGGTTTCTCAATCTAGGAATCACAAATAGGCCCAGGAGGGTTGCAATCACCCTCTTTTTTATGAAGGGTGAGAGAAGAGATCCCAAACCTTTTTTTTTTTTGTGGTTGTTTCCACACATGGGAACATAGGGTGGAAATATTTGAGAAATACCAGCCTAGAGCATTAGATAGGCATAGTTTTATAAACTGAAAATAACCCAAGACAGGCTAATTGAGATTGCTCCTATGCAATTGATTTCACTGCTTTAGTTGAGTTTATTTTAACGTTTGCTCATTGAATATATATGGGTAGAACTTAGTGTACTAAGAAAATAGTATTGTTGCTATTAAATTTTATGGCAGATACTTTTATATAGTACATGCTGCCTTGAAGTTAAAGGAATACAAAACATGGATTACGGTGTTAAACTCCAGGAATGAGAGAACAGGTTCGCACGAATTAAGAAGCAACCTCAGCCTTCACCCAAAACTCCAATGAATCCAAACAAAACAGATGATGAAGACAGGTCTAAAGCTGGAAAAGGAGAGAGATGTTTTGACAGGGATTAAAAAAGAAAGGAGGTGTTAGGGAACAGACAGAGGTGTTTAAGGAGTCCTGTAGCAGTAAGAATAGGTATAGATAACAGAACTACTACTGAGAGCAGTAAAGAATATATATATGTACAATGTGTCTGATTCTGGAAATAAAAATAAAATCAGGCAATTTTCCCTTAGGGGTATAATTCTATCTCAAGGTTCCGATGGAGTTAGAGCACCATAATGCATACAGCCTGCTGTTTATTCCCCTTATTATACTTATTCATTTTCATTATCTTTCTCTGTCTATTAATGATGAACCAGCTGTTTGAGATATTTCTATTTCAATAAAGCATAAAAGCTATCTTCTTCATGCTGATCCCTGTGCATAATAAGCTTTCTAATGTCCAGGCCCCATGGTGTTGAATCAATCAATTAATTCAGTCAGCTTGTCGTTAAAAGGCAGCTTCTGGTGTAGGTCATTTGTCACAGTTGTGACTGGAAGTGGAAGCAATAAAGTTTCCACAGGAGTGGTGGGAACATTGTTTGAAGTGCACTATCTCTCTCCCTGCTATCAGAAACCACAAGCACCTGAATTAGGAAAGATATATTATTGTTGCTTCTAAGTGTTGAAATGGGAAAAAGCTTGTCAGCAGTCTTCATCAAAGTCAACAGCAAAAGTGAATAAACCGTGTAGTACTCAATTTGATAAAGCAGAAGGAAGAAAAACATCCTTAAACATTCTATCCCTTCTGTCAGGCCACAGTGTGTTCCAAACCATGTGATAAAATTGGTGTTTAAAGATTTTTTGTTTAGTTTAAATGAAGAATAAAACAGTTAAAACATAAGTACACCTCTACCCGGATATAACGCTGTCCTCGGGATCCAAAAAATCTTACCACGTTATAGGTGAAACCGCATTATATCGAACTTGCTTTGATCCGCCGGAGTGCGCAGCCCCCCCCCCCAGAGCACTGCTTTGCCGCATTATATCCTAATTCATGTTATATTGAGTCGTGTTATATCAGGGTAGAGGTGTATCTGTTATTAGTACAGTGTTTACCAGCCAGATAGTTTTGACCTATAGATAAAATATTGAAGACATTTTAAGGATTTCAGGGAAGCCTGATAATAAAGAGGAAGAATGAAAATAATGTTGCTAGAAACTACAAGTGTATCACGTTATGCTACTAAAATTAAAGCAATCTTCAATGCATTTTGCCAGCACGTTTTCTATGACATCTCTTCATATTTCTCTGAACAAGAAAGATGGTTGAATAATTAAATGATTTAATTATTATTAGTTTGTACAGCACATTGGGGCCTCAATTGTGTTTGGTTTTAGGCACTAGCAAAATATAAAGACACAATAATAATAATTATTCATTTATATTGTGTTAATGGATAAAAGCCAGGACCACGTTAAGCCCCCATTGTGGTAGGTGCTGTACCAAGTAATAATAAATTAATAATTTAATTATTCTTCCTAACTTACCTGTTTGAAGAAATGTGGACATTTCATAGAAAGTGATAGCAAAATGCATTGAAGATATTTTAGTGGCATAATGTAGAAACATATTCTAAATGGCCATTCCTGCCCCAAAGATGTTGCATTCTAAGTTTTTGAACATACAAATGTGTTGATTTTTTTCAAAATAATGATTAACCTTTAAGTAATTATGTTTACTAGTTTCTTTATCTGAATGATTAGCTGTGGTATGATTGAGGTCACATGCCTAAACTATTCAGCACCTGATCCAGAGCACTTGAAATGGCTCCCAGTGATATTATTGGGCTTTGGATGAGGATCTCAATGCATGTCTTTCATCAGAGCAATCATAGATAACAATTCTTACCTTACATTATAATTGTGAAAGACCCACATCCCAGACAGTAGCTTAATGGAATCTTATGCTCTAACCATTTTGTTGCAAGACCATACTCAGTTTTTTCTTCATAGCTTCAAAGAGTAAATAGGTATTGCGTATCACGTCCCATCCCTGCATTTTACACTTCCTTTTAATGGGATACAGAGGAACATATTTTAATTCACATTCTTTTGGAGAGGACCAGGTCCAACTTGGAATTTGTCAACTGTAGGTTATGCACCGGACAGGATTGGGGCCATGTTGTTTTATTTATGTTCTCTCAAGGTCTAATTTGCAATGAAATTGCTTTATTGTGTTTTGATGTTGTAAGACAATCTACATACTCTTGCACAGACTCAGAGCTTTCTTCTGAGATGACACATTTCATGGACTTATATCCTTTTCACTGTTATACCATCACAATATTGAAAGAGTAATCAACTGATTGCTATTAAAATATCAAGATAAAAAAAATCATGAAAATTATGCTCGTGGACTTGTGGAGTAGATAAGTTTAAGCTACTTTAAAGGGCAGGGTTTTTTTTAAAAAATAATCTTTATGCAAATTGGCAATGTTTCATTTTTCAAAATTATTTTGGCAAATCTTGAAAAAATCTGAAATGTGACTTGACACACTTTTGCCACTTTTTAATAAATATGCTTAAAACAAATGCTAATTTGCTGGTAAACATACATGAAAACACTTTATCATCAATTTCTGGTACTTTAATTGATAATTGATTTAACTTTGCTATTATTGTGTGAACGTTACGTTTTTAAAGGAAAAGCCTATTCTGACCTAAGTCTAGAGACATTACTAAAAAGTTTGGTAACAATATGTATTTATGAAAATAGAACATGTAGGTAGTCTGTAGTGCAGAGTCTGGCTTTCATTTTACAAATTCATTTAGCATGGAGAATTGCATTTTATAGTAGAATTTTTGGTGCAATTGAAGTAATTTGAAAAATCTCCAAATGAAAAATAAACAACTAGATGATATTAGATATATCAGTTAGAGCACTACACTACCCAATAACTCTAATACATAAAGCATTATTCTGCAAAAACACTTACTCACACAGGAGATGGCGAGCTGCACTTTCAGGAGGCAGAGCATAAGCACAGCCTGGGGGCAGTGAGGGCAAAGGAGGTGTTTAGTCACTTTTGTAGCCTCAAGATTTTGGGCTGGTCAGGGGCCAACATTTCTCCTGATGTAACTCGTCATTGGGAGAAGCTGCTATAAGTAACGGCAGCCGTGCCTGGGAAGTGTATGGTGAGCACTCTTTTGTGGAGCTGCCCAGAATGTTATGCCACATTCCCTCCCACCCCTGCAATGGCCTCACACCATGACTTGCAAAGAGACAATCTACAGCTGTTCTATGTAGGGCCTGTATGGGAGGAATTCTCCCTGGTAACCAGTTAGCTTTTATGACTTCTGTACATGGAACAGAATCAGGTTTTGCAGCAGTCCTTTGCAATCCATTTTATTACAAAACAAAAAAACAAAACAAACAAAAAAAACAAAACAGTTGCATTCAGGATATAGTGTAGTTGTCAAAAGTTCTGTCAATATTTAATCATAGAACTGAAATAAATATGACTTGATTGTGAGAGTCTCATCTTCATCAGTGACAACTAATGTAGCTACTGGCAACCTAATCTTGTAAATGTCTCCCTCAAAATATTCTTTTTACTGCCAGAGAAACTAAGGGCTTTAACTAAAGCTTCAAACCTCTGAACTAATTAAACACCTACCCTTTTATGCTAATTTAAACATTAGGAAAATCTTGTCAATTCAGGTCTTAGGGTATGTCTACACTGGCACTTTGTTGGCAAAACTTTTGTCATTTTGGGTGTTAAAAAAACACCCCCCCCCCAAACAACAAAAGTTATACCAACAAAAAGTGCCAGTATAAATAGCGCTTTGCTCTCCTGCAGACAAAGCTGCTGCCGCTCACTGGGGGTGGGGGGATAGAGGGGTAGTTTTTTGTCAGCAGGAGAGCTCCCTCCTGCCAACAAACAGAAGCTACACTGCATGGCTTTTAGCAGCATGGCTGTAGCAGCATAGCCGTGTCGCTAAAAGCTGCATAGTGTAGCCATAGCCTTAGTAACATCCTAGTTTAGATTTTTTTAAAATAAAAAACCCAGGAATCCTGAAATATGATCAAATGATGCCACACTCTTGTTTGACTGAATCAGAAAGACAGTTCATGTCAGTCACAAAGCACAGTCTAAAGGAATACTCATTGAGACTGTCAGGTTTCCAAGCCTGACAATTCTCCCATGCCAGTTGATGACACTAAGTGGAGAAGCTCGATTTTAAATACTTGTGATGTTCTCCTGTAGCAACTACCAAAAAACAACAACAACAAAATACAAAAAAAAAAGGAAAATGCTTTGCAATTACCATCAAACATCTACATTCTCGGTATAAACTACAAAAGCAGAGAAATCCTCATCATCACTAAACACCATTCTCTATTTAAATGTTAAATTTATGGGTGCTTAGTCAGGGCCAGTTCATGACTCTGGATGCACAATCATGCAGAGATATAATATTTAAAAAGGGTAAATAGTATGACCTAGGTAATAATAGACCCGTCAGTCTGACATTGATCCCACGCAAGATAATGGAGTGGCAGATATGGGACTTCATTATTGAAGGACGGTAATATAATTAATGCTAATCAAAATGGGATTATGGAAAATAGATTCTGTCAAACTAACTTGATGCCTTTTTTGATGTGATTACAAGCCTGTTTGATAAAGATAATAGTGTTGATCTAATAGACTTTTATAAGGAATTTGACTTTGTACCATTCAGCATTTTGATTAAAAACTAGAAAGCCATAAAATTAACATGGCACAGATTAAATGGATTAAAAGACTGCTAACTAATGGTTCTCAAAATGTAATTGTAAATGGGGAATTATCATCACACTAGTGTGTTTCTAGTGGGATCCCCCAGGGATCTGTTCTTGACTCTATGCTATTTAACATTTTTAACAGTAACCTGGAAAAAACCATAATCACACTGATCAAATTTTCAGAGACCCAAAAAATGGGGGAATGGTAAATAATGAAGAAGACAGGTCACTGATACAGAATGATCCAGATCACTCGATAAACTGAATGCAAACAAACAATATGTGCTTTAATAGAGCTAAATGTAAATGTATGCATGCAGCAATAAAGAAAGTAGACTGTATTTACAGGATGGGGTACTCTACTCTGGGAATCATTGACTCTGAAAAATATTAGTGCGGGGGAGTGGATAATCAGCTGAATATGAGCTCCCAGTGTAAAATGCAATCCTTGGTTCATAAATAGGGGAACCTCAAGTAGGAGTAGACAGGTTATTTTACTGCTGTATTTGGCACTGGTGTGACTGCTGCTAGAATACTGTGTCCAGTTCTGGTGCCCACAAATCAGTATGGATGTTGATAAATTGGAGAGGGTTCAGAGAGGAGTCACGGGAATGATTAAAGGATTAGAAAACATGCTTTATAGTGATAGGCTCAAAGAGCTCAATCCTCTTAGCTTAACAAAGAGACAGTTAAGGAGTGGCTTGATTACAGTATCTACATGGGGAACAAACATTTGTTAGGGGGCTCTTCAATCTAGCACAGGGATCAGCAACCTTTGGCACGTGGCCTGCTAGGGTAAGCATCCTGGCGGGCCGGGCCGGTTTCTTTATCTGCCACGTCCGCAGGTTCGGCCGATCGCAACTCCCACTGGCCACGGTTCGCCGTCCCTGGCCAATGGGGGCTGCGGGAAGCATTGCGGGCCAAGGAATGTGCTGGCTGCCGCTTCCCACAGCCCACATTGGCCTGGAGCAATGAACCGCGGCCAGTGGGAGCTGCGATCAGCCGTACCTGTGGACATGGCAGGTAAACAAACTGGCCCGGCCCACCAGGGTGCTTACCCTGGCGGGCCGCGGGACAAAGGTTGCCGATCCCTGATCTAGCGGATAAAAGTATAAACATGATCCAATGGCTGGAAGTTGAAAGTAGACAAATTCAGACTGGAAATGTGAATTTTTGACAGTGAGGGTGATTAATCATTGGAACAATTGACTTAGGGTTGTGGTTGTGGTTGATTTTCCATCACTGACAATTTTTAAATGAAGATTAGAGGGGTATCCACAAAAACAACGAGGAGTCCGGTGTCACCTTAAAGACTAACAGATTTATTTGGGCATAAGCTTTCGTGGGTAAAAATACCCACTTCTTCAGATGCATGGAGAGAAAATTACTGATGCAGGCATAAATATACTGACACATGAAGAGAAGGGTGTTACCTTACAAGTGAAAAAGCAGTGTTGACAAGGCCAATTCAACCAGGGTGGATATGGTCCACTCCCAATAATTGATGAGATGGTATCAATACCAAGACGGGAAAGTTGGTTTTTTAGTGAGCCAGCCACTCCCAGTCCCCATTCAAGCCCAGATTAATGGTGTTAAATTTGCAAATGAATTGTAGCTCTGCAGTTTCTCTTTGAAGTCTGTTTTTGAAGTTTTTTTGTTGAAGGATGGCTACTTTTAAATCTGTTATTGAATGTCCAGGGAGACTAAACTGTTCTCCTACTGGCTTTTGTATGTTACCATTCTTGATGTCTGATTTGTGTCCATTTATTCTTTTACGTAGAGACTATCTGGTTTGACCAATGTACATGGCAGAGGGGCATTGCTGGCACATGATGACATATATCACATTAGTAGATGTGCAGGTGAATGAGCCCCTGATGGTTTGGCTCATGTAGTTGGATCCTCTGACGGTGGGTCCTCCAACCACATGAGCCACACCATCAGGGGCTCATTTACCTGCACATCTACTAATGAATGTAGATGGGAAAGTTACTTCCCAAATGAATACAATAAAAATGCATCATAAATCTTGGTGTATTCAATTATATAAATCTTTAATTTCCTGTAATATCTTAGGGCCAGTTCTGTCAATGCTTCATCATGTGAGAAGTACTAAACTTCAATAGGATTACTTATAAGGGTAAGGAAATGAACTATTTGTGTAAGTTTAGTTTACATGATCAGTCTCTGAATGCTAAAAGGATTTGGCTGTCAAGTTCTTTTGATAATGGGCATCCATCTTCTGCTTTTTTTTTTCTTGTTGTAAAAATCAGAATTTGACTATCCTCTGGGTCAAAGTCAATTTCTAGCCATTCAAATACTGCTCCATCTAACAGATAATGAATAAAAAACAAGGGAAAAATTAAACACTGATTTATACAATGGTTATAATATGGTGATGATCAGTTTAATAATGTGATATTTGATTTTCACCAAGAAATATACGAGAACAAGTTTCAACAAGTTGCTTAAGTGATTAGATGTCCGGAGAAGGAAAAGAGTAGGCATTGAAGTCACAGAGGAACCAAATCATCACTATTTTGTACTGAATAACTCAATCAAAGTGGATTTTTAAAATAAAAAGCTGGCACTTATTCTATTATACATGTTTTTAATGTTTATGGTAACTCATCCAGTTTTATTTTTCAGTAACTAAACAGCTTTAGAGAGTATTTTGTTTTTTATAATTGTCCAGCTGTGAAAATACAAATGCCTCCAGCTTGCATTATGATTTTCAAAAGTCATTTTCTAATTATGATTAATTGCCATTTCTTCTTTGGTGTATGTATTGACTTCTAATAAAGTTAGCAAATTTGGTGTTCCATATGCTGAAAGATTTGAGTTTAGCATAATAACTTCCTTGACATTAAAATGCACTGTTATAATTACAATGAAGAGAGCACACATGGACTGGAGTATTACTTCCAGACATATGTTTAACACTTAATACCATTGAAAGTCCCAGAATGTTATAGCAGTCCACAAAGACAAAATTGTTAATAAACTGTTAATCAAAATAATTATGGTTTGGTTTAATAGAAAATATTGCCTTATTCCAAAAAGTATGTTTGACACAGAGGCCAACTAGCAAAGTGGTCACTACTCGGTCTGCAAATCCTAGGAGGCCTGACAAACTCACTACACCTAACACACTACTTTAATTGTATTTATCCATAAATAATGTCTTACAAGGCATCAAATGAAAGTTGGTGTCATGCTGGTCATTAATATTGTTGTGAAATGTATGTACTGATAATATTTAAAGAGTTAGATGTACCTCTGCAAGGCAAAGTAAGGGCTGGCAGTGCCCTGAATAGACTGTCAAGGTGGCTAACAGATTGGTTGTGTCGGGGAGTTGACACCCAATTTAGCTTCAGTAAGTCTTTCTCCTTTGCTGAGGCAAGGGGGTAATACAGTGACTCACATTCCTGCGCACCCCTAGAAAGAGTTACAGGACTGGGTTCATTAGCCTATTTTGAAAATACATGCATTTACAATATGCACATACTCTCCCAGGGTGGGTGGTTTCTCTTGTCCAGTAGAATGCTTATTGCCACCAAGAAAATATTGTTTCAGTACTTACTGCAGCCAGGATGAACCGTGGATGAAATCCAGGTCCCATTGACAGCAATGGAAAAACTCCCACTAACTTCCATGCAGCCAGGATTTCACCTTCAGTTTCCATATTCCACATATGCAGCTGTTTGATGATGGTACAAGCAATAGATACAAGAAATACATTATCAGTCTGATTGGCACCACCCATTCACTCAGAACTCAGTGGAACAACTTGTTTACACTGAAAAGGTTTTCCCTTACTTCACTGAAGCACACCATTTTCATATATTTCACTGTGTCTTAGGCTATGTCTACACTACCGCGGTAAGTTGACCTACGCTACACAACTCCAGCTAATGAATAATGTAGCTGGAGTCAACCGACCTTAGGTTGAGTTACCGCAGGGTCTACACCATGTGGGGTCGACGGGAGAGAAACTCTCCCGTTGACTTACCTTACTCTTCTCGTCGGGGGTAGAGTACAGAGGTCGACTGGAGAGCGATCTGCTGTTGATTTGGCAGGTCTTCACTAGACCCGCTAAATCAACCGCCGGTAGCTCGATCTTAGAGCATCGATCCCAGCTGTAGTGTAGACATAGCCTCAGAAACATAATGCCAGGGTGGAGATCAAAGGACCTTTCCTCCTGAAAACAGACTATTTTCCACTTATGCTGTAGACCATATCCAAGTCACCAGTCAGGTTTGGTATAGGATCGCTATTCAAGATATTGTACAGTTAGGCAAATTATATGAGAACTTCAAATGATTACTAAATGATTTTAGATTAATGAGACACTGTAAGATCTCTAATTAACAGATGGAAATGCACATTGTTCACAGTTAACATCAATTGCTTTTTTGTAAGTTTCACCATTCAATATGTAAATGTATTTCACATCCAAATTAATTTCAAATGAAGTATGATTGTGTCAAAGCAAGCTGCCTACTTTTCACTTCTGCTCTGGTGATTTACAACAGCCTCTTGACTATCTTTGTTTAGTATGTTTGAAGAGCCCTTGCCAACACTATAGCCTCATCTATGGCGCTTGCTTTCATAAACATTTCAAGGCCTTCTGGTTCAGATGTAGTGGCTAAGGCCCTTTTCAAAAATTCAGTATTCTGGTAGAAGAAACAGAGCATATGAACACAATTTTAGGAGAGGCTAGATTAGTTCAATGGACACAAGTGAAGCTCCAGTCTTCACTGTACAAATCGAACCTCAGTAGTCCTATTCACTGTATTGCAATGTGTTTACAATAATTTATACTTACACAACCTAGCTAATGGCCTAATGCTGTAGTCCCAACTCAAACAAACCTCTCATCGACTTCATGATTTTTTTGCATGTGTAAGGGCTCCAGCACCAGGCTTTTATCTTCTTATCACTTTATCGTTTTTTCTTTAATGTGTATTATATTCAAATTTGGAGCCTCAGCCATTTCCTGGGAGGCACCTGTGGACTAGTACAATAATTCATGCACTAACCAAATGCAATGACCAAAATTTTCAGGTATGGAAGCCTCAGTGTAGTGCCTAACTGTGGATTTTAAAACTTAGGTTCAGGCACCCAGGTTTGAAAATGTTAGTTAATAAAATATTTTGTACGAGAACAATAATTAACATAAAATATAAACATATTTCACTTTTATTTATTGAATTATGTTTATTATTTGGGCATGTGTCACCAAATCAGTTCCCTGCCATTGCAGGGTCTCAGGCAGTGGAGCACCTTGGTCCCTCCTACACTCTACCTGTGATAGACAATAGTTCAGTCTCCTGAGGGATGTAATACTTTTGTTTAATTAAGATTACTGGGCTCAGTACAATAAGTGGGTGGGATTTAATGGCCTGTGATGTACAGAAAGTAAGACTAAAAGTTGTGGGGTCCCTTCTGTCCTTAAATTCTATGATTCTATGTTTATTATACCCCCCTCCCCCCAAAAAAAAGAATGAAAGAAAAAGAAAAACTAAATCAAAAAATTTCATAGATTCAAGTAGTCGTTGGAGATCCAGAGGACAGTGATACAAGGTATGAAACATAGAGATATAGAAAAATATGAAATTACTTCACAGAGTTTATACAAATGGTGAGCACATTATTGTGTATAAGAATGCCAATTCACAGATCCAAAACTTGTTCTCTTATTCTACTGAATTCCTGGACTTCATCTCACAAATGAAGAAATTGCTAAATATTCATCTTTCCTATGCTGAAATGAACATTTAATGGATAAAGAAAATTTTGCCTGGAGCACTAGTGATGCAAGATTGGGTCGAAGAATGTAGAATTGTAGAGATCATCTAGATCATTCCCCCTGCACTGAAGCATGATTAAGTATCAATGAAAAATACAGGAAATATCATTGCAATCTAAAATGATAGTTTAAAAATATCCTAAAATTTGGTGATACGTTGTGGGAGACCTAGTCAGATCTTACGTTGTAAAGTCTATGTACCATCAGTACCTTGTACTATTTGATTAATGCAATTCTGTTAGGTATAGAAAATATTGCTAGTGAACCTTTTTTTATACCACCAGAAAAGAATACCTAAAACCAAGCTTTTAAAAAGCAGTATGTCAAGGGAAATTTATTTTTACTTTCTTTTGCCATCAGACAGTATGATCACAAATTCACTACCATCATATATATGAGGACGCACTCAGTCTAACCTACCAGTCTTACCAAGTTGCAGATGTTTGGATTTGGCTTTTGGTATCCAGACCCAGGAGGGTCATTTTTGTCCTTATGACAGCTGAAGACCTTACTCAGTTAGTTGGTTCACAATAAAAACTTCTAGAAATCACTCTACTGTCTCCCTCCTTTCTCTGATTCAGCCTACACAGGCATGTCACAGCTAGTGTCGATCTAACTTTTGTAACTCAGGCTCTCTAAGCGATCATAAATGTAATAGAATGACACCTGTTTGTTTGAAGCAGAGTTTTCTTTTATTTCTAGGACCCTCTCTGGGAGTTTTCTCCCACAAGTTTATTATGCTGAAAGGCTTCTAGAGAGGCATTTTCATGTCAACTATTGTACCACTTTGCAATAAATGACTCTTGTGCTGATTCCCTTTGTTCACTGGTATCATCAGTTATAAAGGAATCTATTATAGCTGGATGGCTTTCATATTGTCTAAATGTCTGCTGACAGTCAAAGAAAATAGTTTCTGTTATGCTGCTTCAGTTTATTCAATAGAAGTGAAGGTTTCTGAGTTTTACAGTAAAAGACTTTGTAAATTTCGGGTTTGCACTTATTGTGTTAGAAAGGAGCATAGATAATTCTACTCATCTTTTCTTAGCTTTTCACTGATCACTTGACTAAACAAGTGATATAATTAGGGTACATTTAGGTAATGTTATAGGCCATGGGTGATAAATTCATTTGATGGAGAGAGACAAATTCCATTTTTAATTATGGTCAATGAGCTAGATATACATTTAGAATTCCATGCTGTCTTCCAACCACAGCAGAATATTTACAGACATTAATGGGAGGTTAGCACAAAGAAAAGGGTGGAATAGAGTGTCTGTCTGAGATTTTCAAACGGGCCAGAGGGAAGGAGGCACCCAATTTTTCATCTCTCCTCTGTTCTTCCTTCTTCATTTTCTTCACTGTAGCAACTCACAGTTCCTTCCCATTCTGCTTACTGTGAGCTTCACTCCCATCCACTTCTCCATTCCATCAGCTAAAATGATCTGTAATTAAATACTTATTGTTGACATACCAATGAGATTAATAGGGGTAAAGGAGTTCACACTCTGTGTCAATGATTCAGACAGTCTGTAGTCTCAGGAAGGCATTATGAAGGGGAGTCAATTTCAGGAATTGCTGAGATGCCAACTAGATTTTACAGCTGAAATCTAACAAACAAGATTTGTCATCTTGATGAATATCAGAGCCATTATTTGAATGGAATTTAATAATTTAATGACCTATTATTGAGTCCAGGAGCATTAGTTTATTCATTTTAATGCTAGGTTCTTCTTAGGTCAATTTTTACTTTTGGATGACGACTCTGTTATTTTTAAAAGTTCAACAAATTTATGAATTCATCAATAATCACAGAGGTATATTTTCAGTAATTGTATACATCAAGTTTAGATACACCAAACATTCTAGGCATGACTTAAACATAAAAAACAATTGCAGTTTTGTAAGCAATTTACCTAGACCAGTGTTGGAGCCCAGCAGCAGTATTGTAGAACAATACAAATCACCAATATTTATTATAGCATTTTCTTATAGGCAGTTATCAGCTTCATTTTTTCATTCTTCTTCATATGGCTGATGTAAATGTAGAGCAACAACTATAATTTTTCATTCAGGTGGTTAAGCCAGATAATTGGGTCAGGAGTAGCAGAGTGTATTGCTGCAATGCCTCATTTGTATTTGTGAATCTGTCATTGAGTTGTTATATGTCCCATGGTCTGGTCTATTCATGGTATGTTCTCACCCTACATGAGAAATCATGAGTAATGCCATCAACCTGGCAATCGAACATTGATCACCCATGTCCCAGTCTTCAGAGCAACAACTCAAGCGACCATAACAGTCGTCTTCAGGGCCAAGCAACATGCCAGATAGGTTCTTACACATTTGTCACACTTCAAGTAATTCTTCAAGGAATATCTTAAGGCAATTATGAATGTAGCACCTGATGTTTCTTGTGTTTGGTTTGACAGAGACTAATTTAAATCATCAAAAGCAATGATTAAAACTATGTCTTGAGGCTCTCTTAGGCCTTATAAAGTAAAAATATGCATATATAATTATTTATTTAAAATCCACAGTATAGTTCCTTGAGGTCTCATTAGAAAGAAAATAGATTCAACAAGGTAACTTTCAGTTACTTCTACTAAAGAAGACTAATAGAAATACAATCTCTGAAATGAAATCTCCCCACTTCTCACTCCTGGTAACCCAGGGTTTGGGGAGAGTTTGTACACATGGCTGGTCCAAATCTCTGGTAGCACTTCTGGATTCTGCAACTTCTTTTGTGGGTTCAGTCAACTCTGGCATCCTATACTGTGACCTCAATTTTTATGCCTTGTTTCCCGATTTCTTTGGAAGAGACAATGCTCTTTTTTCTATTGGACATTAGCCAACTGAGCTCTCAGATTTCATCTTTCTCTGTTTCTCTGCTGCTTCCCTCAATATGCAGGAGATGGCAAAGGTTTATAAAAAAAACATTGTATTCCTTTTTATTGGAGGCTTTTATAATCTATTCATTTCTAGGTTTGTAATTCTGTATTGACACAAACTATTAATTTGAATCCCCTTTTTATACACAAGTTAGGTGCTTACACCTATCAATATTTCGCTTCATTCTTATGCCATTCATGTCATTTTAAGAGTGCAACAATCACTTAGAAAGAAAAGAAAGTCCTTTATAGTTCCTTTACATTTAGGGGGCATAGATATAGCCAAAGATTGTATGGACTAACACCTTTTATATCATATCCTCCTCGGCTTACAGCAGAACAAGACACATATTGAAGGAACAAGTCAGATCATTTACACATAGAGAGACATATTCTTTGGGGGATTCAGGAAGTTTTGATCACTGGAACCTCCAGCTTTCTGTCACAAGGCAAGCTATTCCTAAATGGATTAAAATTAAACCTACATTTTTTACGCCTGTCTAAAACCTGATTAACTCCCAGAACACAATGGACCACTGTGCATAGGGAAACAGAATGTAACCCTTGTTAGTCAACCTTTGGTGATTTTTGTGTAGCTAGAGAGACAGAGAGAAATTACATCCCTATGTGGTTATGAGAAACATTTGCCTAGTGAATAACAATAGCTTGAAATTTTTATTTAAATGTCCCATTTGCTATTCTTGAAGTACTAGAGACGGGAACTTCATCGTATCTGGAATTGCTTAAGCAAGGTGCCTCAACCGGGAAGTGGTCTTCTATTCTTGGCAGAGGTGTGGTAAACAATGGTGTATATGTAACCCATGTACCTAATAGGGAGATATCTCTTTAAGAGACCCATTGAGGGGAGGTAGGAGTGAGTTGTGTCTGGGTCATTATTGCTAGGCAGATTTAGCACTCCACATCCAGAAGCTTCTGGAATTGGGTGTGGTAGTTTTGGGTATGCTCCAATAGGTTCCCTGTTGCTGGGATCAGACTCCATGAGGGCAAGCAGTCAGGGCAGGGACTTTACAAAGGGCCATGTCCCCTGTGTGAGTTGGGAGAAGCTGAGCCCAGGAGCAGGAAGCAGGCTGTTATCCCTAACTCTGAAACATCTTGCAGCAGGGTTTTCTTTAAATCTATAAACTTAACTGAGTGGTTGGTTAATCAGTTAGCTGTCTGGCTAGCAGTGATTTTGGCAGAGGAAGAGTCTTCATGGATTCCAACTGAAGATTCCTGCAAGCAAGTGGAGGGAAGATGTTGTTTTAGACTCAGCAGACTGTATAGATTTGATGATCAAAGACTCTCTAACTGAGACTTAGGTGAACTAAACCTAAGCTTTTGGGAACTCTCAGTTTCTTCTCACTGTGTTTCTAATGTTCAGATTTTAATTTGTTTTCTTTATGTTTATGTATAACTGTGAAGATAATGTGTGTGGATTATAAAATAGCCATGTTATGCTGTAAAAATTAGATTATTATTTGTTTCTTTATAAGATTTTATAAAGTTATTTAATTAAATTAATTTCTTTAGTTCCTTTTTGGGACTTGAAGGTGGGGAGGTTGATCCTGTGAAATCCTTGCTGAAAATCCTTAGAGACTGAACTCTGGGTCTCCAGCTATTTTTCTATGGGAGTTGGTTTTTTAGGCATTGGAGAAGGGCAATGAAGTGAACTCTAGCCCATCCAACGGTTACATATGCTGGAACCTTTTTTGGATCCTTGATAGGGAAATAGAGTGATAGCTTTTTTGATTTAAGGGACAGAAGGAATTAATAGTTATTGAAATAAATTAAAGGCATATTTGACTTCTGTACATCTCACAGTTATGCTGCATTTATAATTTGAAGGTTATTCTTTTCAATAATAATGGTTAGAAACTTACTGAAAAAAATCAATCTGCATCAACTGAATAAGTGATTTGTACCCAGCCACAGAAATGCATTGAGCAAGTCAGATCTGGCCGTCGAGCCTTGCTTAACACAGAGATGTCCTAAAACAAGATTGCCGGTTATGACTGACTAAATAAAGCAACAGTGATGCTGTTGAGTAGGTCAAAAACATTTTAAAAAAAAGTGTTAGAAGAGAAAAAAGTGCTCAACTCTTAGTTCTGGTGTTCAGATGTTACATTCAGCACATGCAGAGGTCAGGGGTTCCCCAACTTGGTTCACGACTTGTTCAGGGTAAGCCCCTGGTGGGCCGTGAGATGCTTTGTTTACCGGAGCATCCACAGGTACAGCTGCTCGCAGCTCCCGGTGGCCGGGAATGGTGAACTGCGGCCACTGGGAGCTGCGAGCGACTGTACCTGTGGACTATCAGGCAGAGCCGGTGCAAGGAAGTTTCGCACCCTAGGCAGAACTTCCACCTTGCGCCCCCCCCAGCCCTACGGCAGCTCCCCGCCCCCCCTCCACCCTGAGGCGCCCTCCCCCACAGCAGCTCCCCCCCTGCCCTGAGGCGTCCCCCCCTGGCAGCTCCCCCCCCGGCCTGAGGCGCCCCCCCCCCCCCGCGGCAGCTCCCCACCCCCCGGCCCGGGGATCCGTGCGGCAGCTCTGACCCAGGGGTTCCCCTGGGCTGCCGGCGGCGCGCTGACCCGGGGGTTCCCCTGGGCTGCCAGCGGCGCGCTGACCCGGGGGAACCCCTGGGCTGCCGGTGGCGCGTGGACCCTTGGGAACCCCTGGGCTGCAGGCGGCGCGCTGACCCAGGGAAACCCCTGGGCTGCCTGCCGGCGGCTCAGACTCCCTCTCCCTCGCAGCGCAGCGGCCGCTAGAACACTTTAAAAAAAAATTGGGGGCGCTGCCTAGTCCACCTAAATGGTAGCACCGGCCCTGCGATCAGGTAAACTAAGCGTCTTGCGGCCCACCAGGGGCTTACCCCTGAACAAGCCGTGAACCAAGTTGGGGAACCCCTGTCATAGGTGATGCAACTCCCATAGACTCCAACTGGATACAAAGGTTGGTAAATAGGAACCTGCTGATGCACTGGTCAACAAGAGTCCTCCAACCTCCAATTCAAGTTAAGCATCTAATGGCCATGTCTTCAGAAGGATCTGAAAAGACACCTTGAAAGTTCCAGTAAACAGAGTGTGTTGACATATATCATATACTAAAGGGGAAAACTCTGGTATGAACACCACACCAATACATCAGAAGAGAGACAGTTAATATGAAAAAAGACAGGCTAAGTTGGGTGTGCCACTGTACACGTGAAGTAGTTGTTTGAGCTGTTTTATGAGCTTGGCAGTGGTCAAGTATCCCGAATGCCTTCCAGATAGCAGTTACAATCAAAAGTCTATTTTTACCATCAGTTGCCACCAGATTAAATCCAAGATGATGCAATTATTTCCTATTCCTGGAATAATTCTAGTCTGCCCAGTATTGCTGGAACTGCAGTTGTGACTGTAAAGCATCATCTCTGGTATTCCCCCACCTGGAAAGAGAAGAGACTGTCACCTCCTAACAATCCACTTGATAGCTATTGTCCAAACCCTATTTACTCCCCCTTTCCGCAAGTGCTGGTATCTGAACCATAGTAATTCAAGTTTGTTGAAGAAAATTTAATTTTCTCTCTTTTTAGTCTTTAAATAAATCCTTCTGAACCTACAGGTCACACTAACATGGGTATTAAATTCTCCATAACCTTTTTTTTCTAATTCACTTTGCTTTCATAAACAGCACCACTATCATCTCTCAAAACTGAGCAAATTCCCAAAACAGCAATGAACAGCTCTGGTCTTGCTGAATCCTTTAAGAGGTTGGAGACTGACTGACCTGTAGAGAAAAAATCTCCATAATTAAAGTAAATGACCTGTCACCTGGCACGAAAACATGTTTTTTTAATGAGGATGATATAAATTATGCATATTAAATACATGAAAAGCATTGAGACGCTGGGTTAAACCTTGTGCTGAAGGACAGTATTGATATAAAATTAAACACCTGCAGATGAAATGGACCCCAAAAGTCAAATATGAAATAGAGAGCTATTTAAGAGTAGATCCAATTAGCTTCTTTCATAATCTAATGTAATCAGTGCCGTAATGATACTGTAATAGGAAAGGCCAAAACAGTCTAGGAAATAGTTTTAAGGAAAGCATTTGAGGCATGCAATAAGTGATATTGGCATGAACAAATAAATACCACTTTCATAACAGCAGTACAAGTCCATGGTATGTCCCATTTTAACATCTGACCTTTCAGGGTCAGATTCTGTCGTTCATACTCACTGAGCTGTACCTTACTGCACTTCAAATCTGGGTGTCTAAAGTTAGGTACCAAAATCCATTTTTAGTCTCCATTTTGCTCCTTAACATTAAGTATCCAAGTGTGAAAATTTCAGCATAAACACCATTTTCCCCTGATAGTTGGATTCCAAAAAAGTTTGGGGTAAATCACTTTGTCCATCAATGAAGTAAAACATAGCAAATGCTTAAATGTTTCTAATAGTTTAGGTCAGGAAGTGAGAGAATACTACCTTAGTTCACTGGCATCCCTAAACTTTTCGAAACCACTGCAAAAAATGACCAAAAGTTGCTTTTCCATAGGTAATGTCACAGATTTAAGATGCAATACTGTATCTCAGGACCTTCCGGAGCTAAAAGCAACTGTTCTGTGTCAATTAGGCACTCTCACTCCAGGTGAGCCAAGAGATGGCTGTATCTCTACATCACAGATACACTGTATCTCTGCTGCACAGAGCTCTGGTCTCCAGGAAGTGGGTATTCTTTAACAGGAACTCCGTATTATTCAATGAAATTCAACCTGGACAGAACTGCATTGTCCCTAGCCTGATTTTATTAAGCATTGTCTTGCACAAGGATCACAGGATCAGGTCCCATGGGACCACAACCACAGCTAGTGTATAGCAGCAGAGCTGCATTGGATGAAAGTAATTTATAGCAGCAGAGGACCTAGCTCTATCTGTGATCACTCTGGGTATGTCTACACTACGAGAGTAGTTCGATTTTACTTAAATCGAATATGTGGAATCGATATTACAAAGTCAAACGTGTGTATCCACACTAAGGACAGTAATTTGACTTTGTGAGTCCACACTAACGGGGCAAGCGTCGACATTGGAAGCGGTGCACTATGGGCAGCTATCCCACAGTTCCCGCAGTCCCCGCTGCCCATTGGAATTCTGGGTCGAGCCCCCAATGCCTGCTGGGGAAAAAAATGTGTCGAGGGTGGTTTTGGGTAACTGTCGTCATCCAACCGTCACTCCCGCCCTCCCTCCCTGAAAGCGCCGGCGGGCAATCAGTTCATGCACTTTTCTGGTGAGTGACAGCGCGGACGCCACAGCACTGCGAGTATGGAGCCCGCTGCGACCATCGCTGCAGTTATGGCCGTTGTCAACACCTCGCACCTTATCATCCACCTTTTCCAGAGGCAGATGCTGAGAAATCGGGCGAGGAGGCTACGGCAGCGCGGTGAGGACATGAAGTCTGAGAGTGGCACAGACCTGTCAAAAAGCACGGGACCCCGCACCGTGGACATCATGGTGGCAATGGGTCATGTTGATGCTGTGGAACGGCGATTCTGGGCACGGGAAACAAGCACGGACTGGTGGGACCGCATAGTGCTGCAGGTCTGGGATGAATCACAGTGGCTGCGAAACTTTCGCATGCGGAAGGGAACTTTCCTGGAACTTTGTGAGTTGCTGTCCCCTGCCCTGAAGCGCAATGACACCCAGATGCGAGCAGCCCTGAGTGTCCAGAAGCGAGTGGCCATAGCCCTCTGGAAGCTTGCAAAGCCAGACAGCTACCGGTCAGTCGCGAACCACTTTGGCGTGGGCAAATCTACCGTGGGGGTTGTTGTGATGCAAGTAGCCAACGCAATCGTTGAGGTACTGCTGTCAAAGGTAGTGACCCTGGGAAACGTGGAGGTCATCATAGATGGCTTTGCCGCGATGGGATTCCCAAACTGCGGTGGGGCTATAGATGGAACTCACATCCCTAGCCTGGGACCGGACCACCAGGCCAGCCAGTACATTAACCGAAAGGGCTACTTTTCAGTGGTGCTGCAAGCACTGGTGGACCATAGGGGACATTTTACAAACATCAACGTCGGGCAAGGTTCATGACGCTCATGTTTTCAGGAACTCTGGTCTGTTTAGACGGCTGCAGGAAGGTATTTACTTACCGGACCACAAAATAACTGTTGGGGATGTGGAGATGCCTATAGTGATCCTCGGGGACCCAGCCTACCCGCTAATGCCCTGGCTCATGAAGCCCTATACAGGCGCCCTGGACAGTGAAAAAGAACTCTTCAACTACCGTCTGAGCAAGTGCAGAATGGTGGTGGAGTGTGCTTTTGGACGTCTCAAGGGGAGATGGAGAAGCTTACTGACTCGCTCTGATCTCAGCAAAACCAATATCCCCATTGTTATTGCAGCTTGCTGTGTGCTCCACAATCTCTGTGAGAGCAAGGGGGAGACCTTTATGGCGGGGTGGGAGGTTGAGGCAAATAGCCTGGCTGCTGATTACGCCCAGCCAGACAGCCGTGCGATTAGAAGAGCACAGCGGGACGCACTGTGCATCCGGGAGGCTTTGAAAGCTAGGTTCCTGAGTGAGCAGGGTAACCTGTGACTATGAAGTTTGTTTACCGACAAGCTGAACCTGCTCCCGTTTCTTTACCCAGTGAATGTTCACTATCCTCTCCAGTTACATACCCCGTTCACACCGTTCACCCCCTTCCAACACACGTTTAAAAATAAAATCACTGGAAATTTGTTAATGAACACCGTTTTCTTTATTACTGTTTTCGCGGTAAAGTGTTGAAACTGGGACGCAGACTGTGGTGGGGAGCGGGTGTAGTGTAGTGATGCAAAGGATGCTTCTAAACTCAAGGAATGACAGGCTCCTGCTCCTAGAGTGGTCCGCACTGGTGGACTGGTTGTTTCAGCGGAGCCTGCCACCCCTGCTGTTCGGGACTCTGTGTGGGGGGGCTATGTGACTTTGTGGCAGGGGGAGGACGGTAACAGATCCCCTGCTGTGTGGCTCTGTGATCCAGGATAAGGACCGCTGCATAAGATCTCTAACCGCCCTCCCCCGCCACAAAGTCACATAGCCCCCCCCACACACACACACAGAACATGAAAACCACCTCCCAGACTGACCAGGGTGCCTAGTGACTGCAATGTGTGTGTGACCTGCTGCTGAACGTGCCCCCGTGTCTGTACCCTGGTAAAGGTGACTGTCCTGTCCAATTACCAACCCCCTTCCCCCCCCTTCAAACAGACTCTCCTCTAAAAGAACATGATGGAAACAGTAATTAACAGAAACGTATTTTTTATTAGCAACTACACAGTTAGGGGATGAAACTGGGACGGGGGCTTGGGTGAGGCGGGAAGGAAAAGGCTTATCAAATTTTGGGGAATGACAGCCTTCTGGTCCTTGAGCAGTCTGCAGGGGTGGAGTGAGAGTTTTCACGGACTCTGCCGCCCCTCCTTCTTGGGACTTTGGGTGAGGGGGGTATGGGACTTTGTGGCGGGGGAGGGCGGTTAGAGATAGACTGCAGCGGGGCTCTGTCCTCCTGCCTCCGGTCCTGCAGAACATCCACAAGGCACCGGAGCGTGTCCGTTTGCTCCCTTATTAGTCCAAGCAGCGTTTGAGTCGCCTGCTGGTCTTCCTGCCGCCACCTCTCCTCCCGTTCAATGTGTGATCGATGGATTTGGGACATGTTCTCCCTCCACTGGGTCTGCTGGGCTGCCTCGGCTCGGGAGCAGCCCATAAGTTCTGAGAACATGTCGTCCCGTGTCCTTTTCTTTCTATGCCTAATCTGCGCCAGCCTCTGGGAGTGTGATGCCAGGCTAGGTCGGGAGACAGTCGCATCTGTGGGATGGGAAAAAGGGAGTGAATTCCTCAGAAAGATAAATTTTTTTTGTGAACAAAGAACATAGTCTTTCTCTGTGAACAAGACCATGCACAGCACCTATCACATGCGCACTCAGGACAAGGTCGAATTTTCGGCCTTCGCATTCAGTGCCTGGGGTCTTGCAGTGCAGATCAGACAAGCAGGGCCGGCTCTAGGCACCAGCAAAACAAGCTGGTGCTTGGGGCGGCACATTTTTAGGGGCGGCATGGCCGGCGCCAGAATGCCGCCCCTAAAAATGTGCCGCGGCCGCCCTAGCTCACCTCCGCTGCTGCTGCCTGGGAGGGAGGGTGAGATCCCGAGCAGCCGCGGCGCGCAAAACAGCTGTTTTGCGCGCCGCTGCTCCCCCTCCCTCCCAGGCTTGAGAGCCTGGGAGGGAGGGGGAGAAGCGGCGCCCGCGCCGCAGCCACTCGGAGTCTCCCCCTCCCTCCCAGGCTCTCAAACCTGGGAGGGAGGGGGAGACTCCGAGTGGCTGCGGCGCGGGCGCCGCTTCTCCCCCTCCCTCCTACGCTTGAGAGCCTGGGGGGAGGAGGCAGGGCTGGGGATTTGGGGAAGGGGCGGAGTTGAGGCGGGGCCGGGGGTGGGGTAATTAAAAAACGGGGGGGGCGGCCAAAATTGTGTTTGCTTTGGGCGGCCAAAATCCTAGAGCCGGCCCTGCAGACAAGCGGGGCAGGACAGTGGAATTTGGGTAGCAGGCTGACATGGTAAGCCATAGACTTGTGGCTGCTTAAAACTTTAATAATAGCAGTGCCCTCCTTTCACGTTCAAAGCAATGCTCCTAGCGTTGGCCAGTTCCTGCTGCCAGCAATCCGGCAAGCATGAACTCTGCTCCTGTCCCACCCCCTCGCGGCTGTCCCAGGGAAAGATCCCTGTATGCTGCCCCTCTCCCGCCTCCACCACATGGCTGTAAACCGCCGGTTACAGTTCTGTAAAGGAACAGGCAAGCAGTCCCAATACTAACATTCCCCTAATTCAAAGCAGGTCACCATGAGCGACATCACTCTGATGAGGATTTCAGAGACCGAGAAAGAACGCATGCTTCGTGAAAGCCTGCAAAAACCAGGGCCGTATGCCGCCATGCTCTGCAAGGCAATGATCCTTGCTGCTAGCCTGGCGCGGAAACGTTTCCTACTATGGAGGACACAATAAGGCCGCTCTCCCAAGGAACCTCATGCAAAGGCTTTCCAATTACCTCCAGGAGAGCTTCATGGAGATATCCCATGAGGATTTCAGCTCTATCCCCGGACATATAGACCGAATTTTACTGTAGCTGCACTGGCAAGGACTAAACAGTAGAGCACCTAGGGCAAACCAATCATGATAAACCGGACATTGTTAGATTTTTTTGCAGTAGTTGCACTGCCAAGGACTAAAACGTTAAGCGCCTAGGGCAAACTAATCATGAAAAACCCACTGTTAATATGAATGTTCTGTTCAAAATAAATGTTTACATGTTTAAAACACTTACCGACTGATCCTTCCCCTGATTCTGGGTCCGGATTAACGCCTGGGGACGGTTGGTAGGGGATCTCTGTGAGGGTGATGAAGAGATCCTGGCTGTCTGGGAAATCAGCGTTGTAAGCGCTATCGACTGCCTCGTCCTCCTCGTCTCCTTCCTCATCTTCCCTGTCCGCTAACATCTCCGAGGAAGCGACCGTCGACAATATCCCATCCTCAGAGTCCACGGTCAGTGGTGGGGTAGTGGTGGCGGCTGCACCTAGGATGGAATGCAGTGCCTCGTAGAAACGGCATGTCTGGGGCTGGGATCCGGAGCGTCCGTTTGCCTCTTTGGTCTTCTGGTAGCCTTGTCTCAGCTCCTTGATTTTCACGCGGCACTGCGTTGCATCCCGGCTGTATCCTCTCTCTGTCATGGCTTTTGAGATCTTCTCGTAGATCTTTGCATTCCGTCTTTTCGTTCACAGCTCCGAAAGCACGGACTCATCGCCCCACACAGCGATCAGATCCAAGACTTCCCGATCAGTCCATGCTGGGGCCCTCTTTCTATTCTGAGATTGCATGGCCATCTCTGCTGGAGAGCTCTGCATCGTTGCCAGTGCTGCTGAGCTCGCCACGATGTCCAAACAGGAAATGAGATTCAAACTGCCCAGACAGGAAAGGGAATTCAAATTTTCCCGAGGCTTTTCCTGTGTGGCTGGTCAGAGTATCCGAGCTCGGACTGCTGTCCAGAGCGTCAACAGAGTGGTGCACTGTGGGATAGCTCCCGGAGCTATTACCGTCGATTTCCATCCACACCTACCCTAAATCGACACGGCCATGTCGAATTTAGCGCTACTCCCCTCGTTGGGGAGGAGTACAGAAGTCGAATTTAAGAGACCTCTATGTCGAACTAAATAGCTTCGTTGTGTGGACGGGTGCAGAGTTAATTCGATTTAACGCTGCTAAATTCGACATAAGCTCCTAGTGTAGACCAGGCCTCTGATGCCCTGCATCTATTGCTATATTTTATACTTGTTCTTGTTTGCTTGTTCTGTATCTTTGTTTATATTGGCTGTGGGTTGTTTTTTGTTTGTTTGTTTGTTTTGTAGATGGCTTTTTAATGTTTGTAAAACTTTAATATATAGGAAACCAAAGAAAGCATTTTAAATGATTACAAAATCAGATATATCCCCCAGGAATTTGAATTGTACGAAATGGAGAACAAAGAACTACAGAGCACTTGAAAATACATCAACTAAGTTTAGGTACCTAATAATATTGAAAAATTATGTACAAGTAAAATTGTGTGCCCAGTCTCCCTTTTCCATTTGTATGTATGCAAGAGAGACACTTTTGTTTTGTTTTACATAATTCTATTCTCTCAGATTAATTATTCAACAAAAATGTTAGTTCAATTGCTGTTTATAAAAAAAATCAGGGAAAAAATTTACAAGTATTTTCCCTACTTAAAAATAATCATAGTGTAGCCCCCTCTCCTGTTCACTGGCCCAGTATGAGGTTGTTTGAGACAGGGGAAGCCTGCCTTGCGACTTTTTACACAACTTTGTGGAACTGGGCCTGAGGCTCCTTTGTGTGCTCTGTGTTGTGTGTCACTGTGTGCTCACCTCAGACCAGACCCTCTCATACAAACCACCAGGAACAAGGCTTTATTCTGTAAAGAACATAGAACAGGATTACAGTTCAGCAGCCTACTCTCTGCTTGCCTGCTATGTGCTCCCAGCTCAGTCAGTGCCGAGACCTCCTGCTGGGGGCGCAGAGGGTACATCCTGTCAGGAACCAGGAAGTTCTTCCAACATGCTACAGTTTGTAGTCCATAACTTGTAGTCCCCACAGCTGCTGTTGAAGCATACTGGACTTTGGACTACAATAGTACCCAGCATCTATGCCTACTAACACAGTTGGCCCCAAGAATAATAATTATTCTAGATTATCTGTTTAATGGGTACTGTCATTTTCCGGGAAACCTCACTTCTGAAGCGTTAGCTCTTGTTTCAAAAGTACATGAAACAAAGTTGCCAACTATTGTACGTCTATACACTGATTCAAAAAATATCATGGAAAAATATTAATTGTAAAGGGCTTCTATAGCTCCAGAAGTGATCCATCAGCCCCCCTACTCTCTTCAATGTTGATATGAAACTAATTCTGGTGGAATTTCATTAATGTTTCTGTTGCTTTAGGAGCACCCTGCCCATCCCTTTTTGCTTTGGGCACCATGCAGTCTGATGATGGCTGTGCCAATTGTTCTTTGCCCGTTAATAATATATAAAAAGGAGTTTCTGTGAAAGGAAGTGAGTATCTTTTCCAACATCATAATCATATTTTTTTCTTTATGGCTTTTTAGTTTAAGGTTTTCAACTGCTTTTTAAAAGGGAAAGTTTAGGTCCATTTTAGAAAATAAAGCATGATTGTATGCATTAATGAGTTTATAAATCTTGTTGGGCAAGCACCTAGTGTAGCCCTCGGAAAACAGCAATGGAGGACCACCACCATCTACTGCAACCAAGGAAAATGCTGAATTCAGCCAAATCCTTTTCTCTCCCACACCTCCTTTTCCTATTTAATTTTCACTTTATTAGTCATTTGTTTCTACATCAGTAACACCCACAACGCTTTCTCTGTTACTAACTTCAGAATGTGAAGCAAGAAAGAGAAAATTTCAATAGATAAGATATATTAAAGACAAGCCATCTCAATGAGACATTAGACACCTATCAAAAGGAGACTGAACCGCAGATACAGAATACAGCCAACGCCTGTCAATCTATTTCCAATTCCAGTGATTCAGTAGTGACTACGTTATCAGATGTCTCAGTTATATTAATGGCTACCAATTAATCTACCTCCTGTGGGGCATTAAATCTATGTAAAATAACCATTATTCACTCATTTCTAATTCTAGCTTGTCTTGATGCAACAAAACAAAAACAATCTCATATGCAGTTGGTGGGTGATAATGCAAACACTTAGCCATGGTAGTAGGTAGAGCTGGTTTTGAAATTCTATGATGAAATTCTATGCAGCGCACAGTCAACTTGTGGAACTCCTTACCTGAGGAGGTTGTGAAGGCTAGGACTATAACAATGTTTAAAAGGGGACTGGATAAATTCATGGTGGCTAAGTCCATAAATGGCTATTAGCCAGGATGGGTAAGAATGGTGTCCCTAGCCTCTGTTCGTCAGAGGATGGAGATGGATGGCAGGAGAGAGATCACTTGATCATTGCCTGTTAGGTTCACTCCCTCTGGGGCACCTGGCATTGGCCACTGTCGGTAGACAGATACTGGGCTAGATGGACCTTTGGTCTGACCCAGTACAGCCTTTCTTATGTTCTTATGGAACTTTTTTGTCAGACAATGCTAATTTGTCAAAATCAAAATGTTCCCTGGAGAAGGTGTGCTTTTGATGAAGGTTTGACAGACAGTAGCTATGGTTCAGGTGGAAACCTGCCTGGATTCCTGCCATCACATCTGCCTGGCACCTCAGCAGCCTGCTTGATGTGGTGATGAAGAGCCTTGAGCCTGGAAGCCCTGCCCCAGAACTCCTAGCTCATGTGCAGCTCGCTTGGTGGGCTACCAGGGAGTGGGGCCCTCAGGATCCCAGATTCTCTGCAGCTTGCTAGATGGGCGGACGGGTAGATGGGAAACCCTGTGGGTGCTGGATCCCAAGCTCGTGGCTCTTCAGCAGCACTAGCTCTTAGGGCTTCCAGTTTCTGCAACTCCAGGACAGCCCACCAAGCGGACTGCCTTGAAGCCAGGGCTCTGTTCCCGTTCAATAAGGACTGTAAATTTTTTGACTTTCCTTCAGAATCAGAACTAAACCAAATTTCAAAATATCAAAATCATTCACTAAATGGAATTACCTTTCTCTTCCCTGCTCCAGTCAGACGTTTGACAGTTCTAACCCTGTTTTGTATGCCCCTTTGCTGGCTGTGTGATCTTGGGTGAGTCACTTAAATCTTTCTGTCTAAATTTCCCCATATGTAAATAGAGATAATTAGGGCTCTCAAGTGATTTAAAAAAATAATCGTGATTAATCGCACGATTATAAAAATTGATTGCAATTAATTCTGCGAATCATTGCTCTGTTAATAATAGAATACCATTTATTTAAATATCTTTGGATGTTTTCTACATTTTCAAATATATTGATTTCAATTACAACACAGAATACAAAGCGTACAGTGCTCACTTTATATTTATTTTTGATTACTAGTATTTTCTCTGTAAAAAACAAAAGAAAATAGTATTTTTCAATTCACCTAAGACAAGCACTGTAGTGCAATCTCTTTATCATAAAAGTTGAGCTTACAAATGTAGAATTATGTACAAAAAACTGCATTGAAAAATAAAACAATGTAAAATGTTAGAACCTGCAAGTCCACTGAGTCCTACTTCTTGTTCAGCCAATTGTTCAGACAAAAAAGTTTGTTTACATTTGCAGGAGATATTGCTGCCTGCTTCTTGTTTAAACTGTCACCTGAAAGTGAGAGCAGGCATTTGCATGGCACTGTTGTAGCTGCGTTGCAAGATATTTACATGCCAGATGTGCTAAAGATTCATATGTCCCTTCATGCTGCAACCACCATTCCAGAGGACATGCTTCCATGGTGATGATTGGTTTTGCTTGATAATGATCCAAAGCAGTGCAGACTGACACATTTTCATCATTTGAGTCAGATGCCACCAGCAGAAGATTGATTTTATTTTTTGATGGTTTGGATTCTGTAGTTTCCGCATCAGAGTGTTGCTCTTTTAAGACTTCTGAAAGCATGCTCCACACCTCATCCCTCTCAGATTTTGGAAGGCACTTCAGATTTTAAAACTTGGGTTGAGTGCTGTAGCTATCTTTAGAAATCTCACGTTGGTACCTTCTTTGTGTTTTGTCAAATTAGCAGTAAAATTGTTCTTAAAATGAACAACATGTGCTGGGTCATCATCCGAGACTGCTATAACATGAAATATATGGCAGAATGCGGGTAAAACAGAGCAGGGGGCATACAATTCTCCTTAAGGAGTTCAGTCACAAATTTAATTAACACATTATTTTTTTAATGAGCATCATCTGCATGGAAGCATGTCCTCTGGAATGGTGGCCAAAGCATGAAGGGGCCTATGAATGTTTATCATCTGGTCTATGAATGGAGGAGCCATCAGCTCCACCCAGAAAGGCTTCATGTCGTGTAAAGGCTGTTACGAACACAACTTTGTCCTTCAGACTGCCACCCACATGATCTGGAGGGCACAGAGGCAATGTATCACAGCGTGGCTCGACCTGGCTAATGCTTTTGGATCAGTGCCCCACCAGCACATTTTTGCCACTCTGCAAGAGTTCAGGATGCCTGAAAACTTTCTCCAACTATCCGGGAACTTTATGAAGGCTGCACCACCACCATCTGCCTCATAGAAGGAGAGATGCCTGAAATTCCTATTCTTAGTAGCGTTAAGCAAGGCTGTCCCCTCAGCCCCATCATTTTCGACTTAGCCATGGAGCTGCTCATTCGAGCCATCTCCAGTGGTCTAGGCGGCTTTGACCTGTATGGCAACAGCGTGAATATCCTGGCCTATGCAGACAATCTGGTCCTGATCGCAGACAACCCTGAGTATCTCCAACAAATGCTCAACATCAGTAGCCAGGCTGCCAACTGGATGGGACTCCGCTTCAATGCTAGGAAGTGCGCATCCCTGCATATCGATGGCAGTAGAAGGGACTTGGTCCAGGCAACCCCTTTTCAGTTCCAGGGTGAACCTATGATCTTCCTCGAGGATGGGCAAGCGTACCAACATCTCGGCACACCCAGCGGTTCCGCATCCAGCAGACACCTGATGACACCATCACAGAGATTCTACAAGATGTGACCAGGATCGACTCCTCCCTACTGGCACCATGGCAGAAGATCAAAGTCTTGAACACCTTCCTGATCCCCCATATTTCATTCATCCTGCGGGGATCTGCCATGGCAAAGGTACCTCTGAACAAGGCAGACAACACCATCAGGCAGCTAATGAATAAGTGGATGTTTCTTCCCCAGAGAGCCAGCAATGAACTGGTGTACATCTCGCATAGGGAGGGCAGCACCAACGTCCCTCATATGGGTGATCTGTGCGACCATTGCAGTGATCACTCACACCTTCTGCCGTGCCCAGACGCCACAGTGAGGAACATCACATAAAGTGCCATGCGGGATGTCATCAAGAAGTGAATCACCAGGACCCCTCCAACCAAGATGTCGCCACCTACCTGAGCGGCTCGCCGGAAGGCAAATTTGGAAGAGAAGTGGGAGGCTTTGCTTCACTCTGGACTTGTGCCTTCAACGCTATGCGATGACTGGAGAAGCGTATTGGCTGCCGCTGGACATAGTGCGAAGAACGCCAGGAGCTGGGAGTTTTGGTGTCACTGGTGAAGAACACGGCCATGCAATCCTCACTCTGAAAGCTAGAACCATGCTGCAGAGGACCCTGAAGAATGCCATCCGCTGATGGTATGTGGAAAACCTGAAGCGGAAGCTGGACAAGGGCAAGGCGTGCGAGGTGACATGTAAGTGGGATGCCAGCAACCACTTCCTCCCCAGGGCAGCTTCACCTGATTTGCAAACTGGAGGTTCATCCACAGGGCCCAGCTCAACTGCCATCCAATGAACGGAGCTGTCTGCCACGGGAATCGGGACAAGCGATGTAGGAAGTGCGGCTACGCCAACGAGACACTGTCCCATGTCCTGTGTAGCTACAAGCCCAATTCCTGAGCCTGGCAGCTGCGACACAACACCATCCAAGATCGCCTGGTCAGAGCCATCCTACCACCTGTAGGGAAGGTTGCCGTGAACTCCACCACCCCGGAACTGACAGCCAACTGCAACCGGACATCGTCATCAGCAACGAGGATCGGAAGAAGATCATCATGGTGAATGTCACAGTGCCCTTCGAGAACAGGACCCTGACCTTCCATAGAGCCCAAGCTCAAAAGGTGGAGAAATACAGAATAATATTGCCTATTTATTTATTTGAAAGTTTTCCATTTAAGTAAATGAATTCCTCTCTAACTTCACAGACTGACATTTGTATACTAGCAAGAGCTGTAGTGAAGTTTTATGCAGATCTTTACTTGGTATTTTCCCATGGATACAGGGGAGTATGCTAGGTGTTATTCCCCTGCCAACCAGTTTACTAGATCTTTAATCAATATTTTTTTTTTCATTTTTGGTTACACTAAGGAGACATTTATATGTAGTGATGGATTAAGCTTTCTTTTTGCCAAGTCACATAAGCCTGTGGATTTCTTTATAGCCAAATGCACTCTGCTGAAGAGAGCTATTATACAGTATTTTTCATAGCCCATTTTCTTTCTACAAATTGTATTTTTGTCCTTGTTTCTATTTTCAGTCTATTTTGTAGTTTAAATTCATTTCCTGACCCTTTACTCCCAGTTTATTTTTGCCTTTATGTTGTGTTCAGTTTCTTTCCAGATATTTTTTATGAAGTGTAGCAAGCTTGTTAGATGGATGTTTCTTTCCTTGTATTATATATTTACCCTTTTTTGTTATCTTTTGTGCTGTTTAATCCATGCTTTCTTGTGTTGCCCTTTATTGATGTTGATCTACCTTTTCTTTGTAAAAATAAAAATAAAAATATCATGCTCTTTTCCCCATGTGTCTCCTACAGCATCTGAAGGCCAATTAGATCAACCTGACTCTTTGGTCAGACAATGGACAATAAAACTAATCAGCCTGCCCCTATGTTGGCTATCTTATTTACTACCCCTATTCAAAAGGAACATCAATATAAATTGCACCAATGTTTCTAACAGCTGGACATAGAAAAACTGGTTATGATAAAAAAAAAGTTGTTCTGTGTGCAGGAAACAAAAATCAAACTGTCTCTTTCATTGTATTCTGCATGATGAACTTAAGAATTATGACCAAGCATTATGATTATGATCAATCAGAACTTTACTGTTTGTTGCAATTACAGAGCAGAGAAAGACGTAAAAAATTACAAGAGCAGGTAGTGTTTTTCAAGCAATTTATCATCTTTTAGTATATTAAGGGACAGATCCTGCCCCTTGCTATGCACAAGGAGTAGGAAGAATCCTTACTCCCCTCTGCCAGTCACTCACAGTGTGAGTTGCAGCATAGGATGTGAAGCAGTCTCTGCAGAGTCACTTCTTCCCCTCCCACATGAGTGGTTGAAGCAGGGGTAGGGAATGGACAGAGATTTGGTGTGTGTCCAACCCCAATGCACCAGGCAGCATGGTTACACCTTAGTGCCATAGCAAGGTATAGGGCTTGTGCCAGGTATCCCACCCAGTGCAGGGCTAGAAGAGGTAGGCAGGTTGTGACACAGAGCTTCCAAGCTGTTCCTAAGGCAGCTGCCCCATACATAGGGCTTGTGTCAAAGCCACAATTTACCCCTATGTCCTCGGTAGTTACAATGAGCTTCCAGTGACATAATGAAGGTCTCCAATAAATTCCCACAAGAAGAGTTGCTCAGGTGCAAAGATCACACAAGACTTCTCTCTCTGGAAGCCCTGACTCAATACAGACACTCTCTCAGTGGAAGGCTCCTGTGGAACCTTGATGATGTAGTAAGGCTGCCTTCTGCTGGTGGAACCCCCTGGGAACAAATGCAGTACAAACAGGAGTGCAAGTACAGCGGTACCCTTCGGTACCCCATACTTGCAAGTGATTTCTAGCTGATACGGGGTACCGGAAAGACATAGGGCTGCCGGACAGCCCCATGCCAGCAGCTCCGCCCCCTCCTGCCTCCACACAGCTGCATAGCCCCACCGGAGGACATGGCTGGGGTGTGTGGCTGCACTCTGATCCTTTCCTCACTGCCACTGCAGGGAAAGGAGCAGAACGCGGCTAGGGGATTCATTCTTAACAGCACAATACATAAGCTAAAAAACTCAAACAAAGCCTTTGTTTAAGTTTGTTAGCATATGTATTGCTGTTTAACATTGGCCAGGACCAAGTCAAAGGCACAGGAGTTGGTCATTAGTGTCCTCCACCCACAAACGGTGCTATGAAGAAGCTGACTGAAATCAGTATGGGCACAGAACTAAAGGACCTAAGTGGCCTGGTTGACTGGATAAATGAAAGATGCACTTTGGAGCAGCATCTCTTTTGGTTTTGCAGGCTGAGCAGCCTTTGTCCCTCCATATCTGGATACATGCCCCTGTGGTTTACAGACGCTCCCCGGGTTACGCAAACCTGACTTATGCAAACCCGCACTTACGGAAAACGTTCTGGAAGCGGGTTTTTTGGTTTTTTTTTTTTTGCGTAATTGTAAGATATACGTCTCTGACTTACGCAAAATTCGACTTATGCAAGGCGTTCAGGAACAGAATGCTTGCGTAAGTCGGGGAGCGTCTGTATTGTTTTCTATTCCGTATGTGACACCTCTGGTTCTATTTTTTCCAGATGTGACCTTCATGTTCTAGAAAGATGTCTTATGATGAACATGGCATTACACGACGAATCTAATACCAAACAATAAAACAGGGAAAAGATGTAGGCCTCTGTCTAGAATAATATACAAGGGAGTTCAATCTAATTATGCAACAAGAAAACTCGGCAAACCAGTAGTGAAAGAAATAAACATTCCCCAATAACCCTGGGAGCTATGTTAGACCACATATAGGACTGAAATACTGGTGGAATTATTATTGTATATAAGCCACTGTCTAAGAACAATACACTATACATGGCTGAAAGAGCGAACTCAAAGATCAAGGATGATTCTCCTATAAATCTTTCCTCTTTACATTTCCTCTCCTTTTATCCATTCGTATCTTCCTTCCCTGTCTGCTCCTTCCCTTTTCTGTATCCTTGTGTGTGGTAGATGTGATGGTTTTATGTTTTGTGTGTATTGTATCTTTCAATTTCTAGGAATTTTTCACATCTGCAGAGCTTGTGCCTGTTTTGTTCCTAGAGTTGCTCGGTGTCCATAAACCAGGAGTCATTCACAGACTTTGTTCTCTCATTAAGATTTTCTTTTTGTTGTTTTCCTTTGTCAAACATAAAACTCATTTGAGGTTGAAAAAATGTATGCTTTATTATTTGTATAAGGAAGCATAATATCCCTTTTTATAGTGAAAATAGAGTGAGATTTGAACAAAGATCCAACAGATGAAAAATCAGTTGCATTGTCCAGCTGGCCTCAGTGTGTTTAAGCATTAACCTGAATTTGTGCCAGGATGCCCTCACTGACTAGGCTCAAAGGCACAGTCACACCTGAACAGCTAATAATTAACCTTGTCCTTTTAGGCTAAACAGTGAAAGAGCAGAGAAATGTCTGCCTCTGATTGGAGTACACCTCACTCCTTATTCTAACAGGGGGTACAAAAGGGGTGGGACAAATACCCCAAGTCATGACCATCCAAAACGAAAGTCATGCTGAGGAAAATAATAAAATAATTTGGGCTGTAGTTCTATCAAGATGCACATGGCGCACACAGCTCTATGCCTCTTTTCCATCAAACTCAGATGGCGCAGGATCTTTGCTTTCCTAGAGCCTGGTGGAGAGCAATACTTAGATAAAGGCAAGCTGCAGAAGCTGAGTTTCGACATAAGGGAGGCACTGATAGTGTGCTAAGGTAAAATGGGGTGATTGTCCTTCCTATCCTTCTTTTATTTAAGAAGTTCTCAATGACACCTGGAAGTACAGGTCGCACCAGGGGCCCAAACCATCATTTTACAACTGCATCTGTTTAACAGATGCAGTTGTAAAATTGTAGACAGGTAATGGGGGTGCCGGAGGGGCTGGGTCGAGAGTGGGGGCTGGGGGTGAGATGGGGAGGAGTCACATGGAGGATCACGAGGGGAGGTCACATGCCCCCCCAGTCCCTCCCATGAGTGCAGTACCATCAAGAAATAATTTCTACTTGCACCACTGAGTACAAACCCCACCTGCCCTCCTTAGTCTCAGGCCTTGGTTACACTTGCATCTGTACAGCACTGTGAGGTAAACCTGTCTTCGTACAGCTGAGTAGGGAAAGCGCTGCAGTCTGTCCACACTGACAGCTGCCAGCACAGTGGCGTGGCCACACTTGCAACATTTGCAGCTGTGTTGGGAGTGGTGCATTATGGGCAGCTATCCCAGCATTCATGTGGCTGCAACGTGCTTTTCAAAATGGGGGGTGGGGTGGAGTGGAGTGTGACAGGGAGTGTGGGGGGAGAGAGAGTGCTTTTTGGAGTGTGTCAGCACTCTATTTTGCAAGTTCCGAACTCCCGGCCCCCTGCTCATTCATTCACTCACTCAAAGCAAACAGCAAACTGTTTGCTTTTTCTCTGTGGTACGAGCTTTGAAACCGGCATTTCCGCATTCCTGCAGCCGGTCACAACAATGGAGAGGATTGGCCACTTGACAAGGTGATCAGTACAGCGCTGCAGGTTGATTCCTGGTACACACTCACAGGGGAGAGTCGTAGCCACTCCGCTGTATCTCTTATGCTTCTCGGGGAGGTGGAGTACCTGCAGCCGTGTACCCAGGGAGATACAGCGCTGTACGTGCCTTGCCAGTGTAGCCAGTCAGTGAGTTACAGCGCTGTGGGCGGCTTTACAGGGCTGTAACTCGCAAGTGTAGCCAAGGCCTCAGAGTCCATCACTGTAACTTGCAATCCCTGAATTAAAAGGGTTGAAGCAAGCACAACATGTTTTCTTATATACCACATTAAGGGCTATTTTGCTGTATTGTTATATGTGCACAACTCATTGAATCAAGTGTCCATATGAATACATGTGCTTAAACATTCACAATTCATTTTACATTGCGGGGAGGGATAGCTCAGTGGTTTGAGCATTGGCCTGCTAAACCCAGGGTTGTGAGCTCAATCTTTGAGAGGGCCATTTAGGGATCTGGAGCAAAAATCTGTTTGAGGGTTGGTCCTGCTTTGAGCAGGGGGTTGGACTCCATGACCTCCTGAGGTCCCTTCTAGCCCTGATATTCTATGATTCTACATGTATACACAATAATATAAACTTAACATTTTCTGTTTCAATAAATAAACATGCTGTTTAACTTATTGGGCCTAATTCTCCTCTGAATTACACCAGTTAAACTCAATTCATGTTTCAAGTTTCTCCTGATGTATACCAGGGTAAGTGAGATCAGAATCTGGCCCTTTGCTGGAATATTCATGGAGAGCAAACAATAAAGTGGCATAAAACACAGATAAATACATGTTTTTATTAAATATTTATGTGAGCAAACATTAATGTTTGAGGTATGCTCCCAAGCTCTGTATCATCCAAGTGTGACATCAGGAAAGTCCAGAGTGAACAAAACAAAAACTAAAAACATATGTACTTTATAGAATGGCAGTTGCTTTAAAAATGAAACACTAATGTCTGGCCAGGCAATGGAGGGAAAAAAAGAGATGAGAACCTAAAAGATGTAAGATGAAGGAGGAAGGTAGAAGACATGAGAGAGGAACTTAAGACTCTGAATGTTGAAAAGGAGGATGACAAGCAGACTGAAGGTTTGATAAGCATTGTGCAAACTCCTGGCCTCACTAACATCAATGACAAGTCCCATTGACTTGAATGGGGCCTGGATTTCACCCACTCTGTCATATTAAATAATGTACCCCAAAAGATGTTTTAAAGCTATAATTTCATTATGCAATTCTGATGGGGTGAACAAACTATTCTTTCCTGAATGGAACTACAGTTTGGTGTGCTACAAAGGGATAACTTTTATTCATTCCACTACTTTAATTTAATGTATTGTGACAAAGTTCCTCCTCTACCTTGGTGGGTCCTGTGCTTATTGGCGGATTTTCTTGCCTCAGAGATTCACCATGTGGGTTGGGGAACAGCCCAGAGACCTTCCCCTCTGGAAGAACCCACAGTCCAGGTCAATTGGGAGGTTTGGGGGGAACCCGGGCCCGCCCTCTACTCCGGGTTCCAACCGAGGGCCCTGTGGACTGCAGCTGTCTATAGTGCCTCCTGTAACAGCTGCATGACAGCTACAATTCCCTGGGCTACTTCCCCATGGCCTCCTCCAAACATCTTCCTTATTCTCACCACAGG
Source organism: Emys orbicularis (assembly GCF_028017835.1). Lineage (NCBI taxonomy): Eukaryota > Metazoa > Chordata > Testudines > Emydidae > Emys > Emys orbicularis. Next base: position 283,412,560 of record NC_088683.1, read on the forward strand.
ACCTTCCTCCTGGTGTCTGATAACGCTTGTGCTCCTCAGTCCTCCAGCAGCACACCCGCTCACTCTCAGCTCCTTGCGCCTCTTGCTCCCAGCTCCTCACACTCTCGCACTACAAACTGAAGTGAGCTCCTTTTAAAACCCAGGTGCCCTAATTAGCCTGCCTTAATTGATTCTAGCAGCTTCTTCTTAATTGGCTCCAGGTGTCCTAATTAACCTGCCTGCCTTAACTGGTTCTAGCAGGTTCCTGATTACTCTAGTGCAGCCCCTTCTCTGGTCACTCAGGGAACAGAAAACTACTCATCCAGTGACCTGTATATTTGCCCTCTACCAGACTCCTGTACCCCACTGGTCTGGGTCTGTCACAATATTTGTTTATGTCTATCTTGTAACTCCATAGAAGAGATTTCATCCAAAACGCAGAGCAGTAAGAAGTAATGTATCAAGCCTTGTGCTATTTACAAGTTTGTCAAACACTCTTGTTATAAACAGTGTTGACAGTATAATATTTAAGACTGTGATTTAAATGTCTTTCCTCCCTGAGGACATCTGTCAATGAGATGTTTTGTCTCAAGGGCACTAACCCGATGCAGAAATATATAGTAAAGCAAAATTTTAAAAATAATTGATAGAGACGTGCTGAGTTATTAAAAAAAAGTAGTCAGATAGATCTTCAGCATCTGTGGCTTCATTAACACTGCAGAAATGTTAGTTTCCTCTAGAATTTTTCAAATCTCTTAATTTTATTTTAGTTAAATTATACTTATTTAGTTCATTTCCTACTTTCTTCATAGATTAGTCATTGTCAGTTTAGCTATTTTCTGAGTCCCCCAATTTAATCAATGCTAATCCTTGGGGTACCCAGAGCTCCGCACATATTGCAGTCATCAAGACTATCAGCTTTTTTTGGTCCATGATTTGAGCCAAATTCTATTTACCATGTCAAACCTGTGCATGGAGGCTTGTGTGACCAACACCACCAACTCTGCTTATCTCCTCCTTGGTCTTTCAGTTTCTCCCCTCGTGTTTTCCCATTGCAAACTGATGACAACACAATTCCCTGGAACAGACTCTTTTGTACAAACTTTTTGATCAAGAATCACTGGGAACTATAGATTCTGGGAACTGTTTATCCTTCAGCTGCACTCTAGAGATGTGATAGTTTTCTTTTCTCCTTGGGGATGTCTGGGTGGAGTTACCCAGGGAGCAGTAATTTTACCACTAACAAGAGTTATTAAAAACAGACAGAAAATGGAAAAAAAGAAAACAGTTTATTTAACTTACCTGGATTTGCACTTCTCCTCAGTTAGACTAGATAAAGCGATTTCAGCTTAATTACAGAGAAATAGAAAAGCAAATGGCTTGCATCCTTTGAAAGCAACCCCCTCTCTGATCACTCTGGCCTGCCTGTCAGTATCACACTACTGTCTAGAGATGAAGCTTCTCTGTCCCTCCCTCTAGCTCCTTATCAGGTGATCCTGATCCAGAGCAGCTGATCCTATTTTCCAAGCCAGTTTTCTACAGCTCCATACACACTCAATAGTGCTTAGACTCACTGTTTCCTCGGAGAGATGGACCACTGAAGATACAAAGAGCCTTTAATGATGAGTAATAGCCAACTTTGAAAGACTTAATGACCTAGCTCCAATGTTGCCTTTCACAGACAATATTGGCTGATTGTATTTAGTTTGGGTCAAGCCTCTTGTTCACCCCAGCTAAGCAATTGCTTTGTTCGCTAATATAATCTGAATTATGGGCTGATCCCCAGGCTTCCTTTACAGCTTGGTTCAAGGAAGGTCCTCTCCCCAAGCTGGAAAATATGAGTGGAGCTGCTCCATGGCTGGCACAGCAGTGTCAGGGCAGTAGTGGCATCTGAGGCCAGTGTGCTCCCTCTCCATTTATTGGGAGTAATTACCAATGTATTTGTGTATTTGCAGATCCACCAGCCCCAATCGTTAGTTTCGGCCCTTCCCTCCCTCCAAACTCATCTTGCACAGAACTTCAAATGCAACCTTTGAGTAGAACAGTTCTGAAGCTAACAAGAGGGGATAACCCCTCCCCCCCCTTTTGCAAGCTTCTTTACACTCTTCTATATGCAAGAGCATTCTGTTGTCTTTAGGGCTTTCCATGCCCACAGAGATGGAGACAGAATTTACACTATACTGTGATTAGCATGGCACATGTTCAACAGCATACTGTATACATGAAAGCAAAATGCTATGTATGTATGTACAAGTGGCCAATAATGATAATCATGGAAAGCATAGTTTTAAATATCCCAATTTGTATGTGGGTAACGTTGTTTCTCCTTGGGTCTCCCCCACCCCAATATATTTTATTCAGGCTGGAAGCTTGAATGCTCTTTCTGGAGAATTAGCATTGCTTACCTGGCAAAAAATCTGTGAAGACTTTAAGTTGTTCAGCAGGGTGGGTAGCTGTGAAAGTTTTATTTTACTGACAGGCCTTTAGCCTCTCCCCTAGAGAAACAAAGTGTTAATCTAAGAGTCTGAATTGGTTTTTTTAATCAGGCAAATCTGCAATTCAAGTAATTGCCATTGCCTAAAAAGCTTTAGTAATGAAAAAACATCTCAAACTAACATGGATTTAAAACTCACAGGAATTCTACATTTCTCTCAAGTCACCTGAGAGGCTTACATTAGTCTTTTGGTCATCAGCAACATATAATGAAGTCTTTCTATGTAGGCAAACTTTTACAGTATCATGTACCATCAAATTTTAGAATGTATGAGATAAGTGAGCTCTTTCAAGTGAGCTCTGCCTACTAATTCACTGCTTTGCCTTTTAGCAAACCAAGCAGACTATTATGGGAATAGCAAATTGGCTCATTTATACTACTACCAGAATTTCAGTGAAAACCAACATAAGCAAAGTGATTGCCCTTTATGATAGTGGGCCTATAAAAAAGTGAGTCCATCAAAAAAACGGATTTTTGTTTGAGTGACTGTAAAATATATCTGTGAACAAAGCAAATGGATAGGAAATATGTGCTTTATTTAAGCTTTAGGATTAAACCAGGAAGGTCTTCCACACTGGAAAATTGCTAATAGTATTACACCATCCAAGACCTAAACAGTTCATTGAGAATACACATGACAATTGAGCTGTGTATTCACAGTAGAACTTAGTGAATATATAGTACTTAAACTATAAATGATCAAATTATAACTTTTTTTACAAATTGTCAGTTTCTGTTTCTAACTAAATTAATAATTAATATCTATAAAATGTCCTTTGCTCTTCCATGTATAGATTTGATCCTAAACTGTACTTAGCATATAACATTCCAGCAGAAAGGAAATACAAGCGACAAACCATCCCACTCCCCTCCCCCCATTGTGTGCCTAGCAGACATTATTGAGAAGCAAATTGTTGGAAATATAATTCCCTTCCTGGCAGCCAACTCAGGGAATTTTAGTGAGAATGTAACAGTAATGCACAATATTGAGAATCCCTTAAACCAAATTTATTATTGTTAATAGATACTATTGTGCACCAGTGAACACATCTAATAATCTGCCACAATGTCAGGAAAGGCTGCTGGGATAACTTTAAGAAAGCTAGAATTGAGGTAGTAGATTTAGTCATGAATATTTAGTCATACTCTCCTTGCAGCAAAGGTAAAACAGATGACAGTATATTATTTCCCTTCCTTTTGCAGATAAAAAATGAGAGGATAATGCAATATGCAATATGTCAACAAGATGCCTTGAACATGTCCTATTAAACTAGGAATCTCCAAGGTTTGCTTCACTGAAGTCTCCTTGCACTGCTGGAGGGTAAGCCCTTTGACAGCTGTCTATTTGTAGGGAGCTAATGACCAAAGTCTCTTTGTTGTTTTCAGTCTATCATCAGTGTTTTTGCTGAAAGCAATACAGCTCAACAGAATGATGAGCCATACAAGCATATGCCCTGTGACAACACAGTGTTGCTGATAGAAAACTAAATTGATAGGTATTTTTCCCTGGGGAAGCCCCAAACACCTGCAGCTCCAGATGTCTCTCCATGAAGATGTAGATTATGATGAAATAATTCAGTTATGGAACAATCAGTCAATGATATATTGAAGAGTTTTGATTTGGTTTGCTCTACCATGACCTCTTTCCTTTGCAATTTAGCCTCCAGCTTGATCATCTATAGTGGACAATGTGGTGCTTTGTAACTGTTGTAATTTGGTTTTCTGTGTCTTATGCAGGGGACAGCTGCCATTTTCTGAGGCAGAGTTGATTGGGTATGTTGCAGAGAAATACACTATGCTCTCACTTAGTTCCTTTTACTTTTGTTTCCTTTAGTCTGAAATTAAAAAGTCATTCAGACTGAATGCATGATGTGTGTGTGTGTGTGTCTGTGTAAAAACATAAGACAGTAGCCCAATTACCTATTTAAAACCAATTGGGAGACAATAGGGACTACATAACAGTTGGCTTCCTTAGCCTATTAAGAGACTTGGGTTTCTCATGGTTGTATGGAAAATCAAATTAAAAGTCTTCACTAGAGGTTCCAAAATAAACAGTACTTCATTAACTGTTTGTGAGAAAATAATTGATTTCAGCCTCTGGGGAGAAAACATCCTCCATGTCTATTCAGCTTTTACACAACTCTTGTAATTTCATCAAGTCCGGCCCTTGCTGGGATTTCCACCTAAGGAGATGGTCAAAGAATATTGACGTAAGCTCACTGAGAGCCAATTCTTACGGCCTTACTGAAGTTTGGATTGCCATTTTCTGCAGAAAATGCTCTGGTGGAGGAAATATCCATGAGGATGCTCTCATGGAAATATCCTCTCCAATTGTTCCACAGAGGATTGGAGTTGCCTTCTATCATGTCAAGTAATGAGCTGTAGGGTCCTCTTGTAAAGCTAGGAGACCACAGGATGTCAAGTCCCTTTGCCTCCCATTAACTCTGGATGCCATCAGTCCCCTAAAGCCTCCTGTGACAGAGATGGCAATTTCCTGAACAAATCTTATTGAATTTGTAAGTTAATAAAGAAGCCTTGTTGAAAGTAGACATTGTCTGTTGTGCTCCTTACATACTCTGTAGCACCTGCACAACATCCAGACCACAGAACAGTATCCATAAGAAGTCCCACTGAAATCAAGATGATAAGACGCTATATACCAAAGATTTCACTTCACAGGTATAGTAAAAGAAATACTCCAATATTCTATGGGTGTATTTCAATTTGTATGCAACCTGAAGAAACTGAATTTCCTGCTGTGTGGCATAAGAAATAAAAATGATTCAGATGAACACACATCTGTGCAACTTTCAGAGCTGTTCTGAAGAAATCAGCTTCTTTTGTCCAAATAAGTTACACTGTACTGACTGCTCTTGTGAACACACAATGACAACCTAGTTCTCTGTTCTCTATCACTGGCAGTAAATTGAAGTCCTCTAAAGAATTGCATGCTCAGACTCAGTGACTTGCAAGAAAAAACTTGGCAATATGTCACACCATTAGGAATTTGAATTCAAGTTGAAAACGTAAGTGTTTACTGTCATATCAATCACACTTACAAACTCCTGTGTGTTGTTAAATAATGGTCTAAAGTAGTAAGACAGTTGAATATGGGTATTTCTTTTAAAAAAATACAGTGCTTTTACAAACTGCAAGTAACACAGTCATCTTCTCCTCATTAATGATCAAAATAAATACCTCCATCTCTGAGTGCATTTCCAAAGAAATGCTAATGGATATTTTGCAGATAAGGCTCAACTTACCTTGGAGGTTGCAGATGCCAGGAAACAACTGACATATGTCAGAGCTGATGAGCTGAGTTGTGTTGCAGAAGGATAGTCAGTTGTCTACTGCAGGAGTATATTAGAACCATTGGCAAAGAAAGACTCCAGTACACAAGATGGAAGTGACTGGTGCCAAAGAAGTGACTGGTGCCAACTGGGAAGAAGACAGCAAAGCAGAGGAGCTATGATATCTTGTGTTGCACTCAAGAGGGAAATCTAGTTCCCGATTCACCACTTTGCTACCCCAGTTTGAAGCTATTGTAGTATCATTAATTTCAACAGAGATAAACCTCCATGCAGTGGTGACTGAGGACTTGAGTATTCAGGGTAGTTGTAAGAACCACACTGAAGCTGTTTTTCTTTTCTTTTCTTTTCTTTTCTTTTCTTTTCTTTTCTTTTCTTTTCTTTATTTATTTATTAACAGATTACAGGACATATTATCACTTTGTTTAGCATCAATATTTTCCAAGCTCGAGGTGAATGGGATGTTTTCATGTTTTAGATTTGCAGTTAATTGCTCTTAAAAAAATAGTATTTGAACATATTAGTGCAACATTGGAACCCCTCACTAAACAGCATTACACTGTATAGCATGAACAATAAGATGAAACTGGACCATCTAATTTGATTGAGATGAATGACATGGAAAAAAATAAGCAAAAGTAAAGTAGCTTTTTGAAATTATTTCAGTTGTTATAATATTAAGGTATTATTAGGAACACATAAAGTTATTTTTAATATATGATTTTCATCTTGACAATATCCCTTTATTAATTCAAATTCAGAAGGGAATACAGTAATATTAATATATTTTGAACCCTACACGTTTAATAATTTCAAGGCAAAAGGGCAGCATAGTGAGACCTCTGAATTATAAGTACAGTGAGAATGGTAGCTTTGTGAGAGAACTTTGAAGGAATTAACTTAGAAGGACCTGTGCTTCAGTATGTCTTTGGATTATCAAAGTATAAATGCTTGAGAGAGGAGCTTTGCTCACACACACGCCCTTCACAACTTTCTTATCTTATTGCACGTCTGAACTAAACAGAAGACTGTCTTGATCCCTTGCACCTCTGTCTTTCTTCTATGAGCACTGAAAAGTATTTCATTTTCATGGTCTGATCGTACCTTAATATTTGGAACCCAGACTAGTTACAAGAAATGTGCAGGGGAAATTATGAAAGTCGTATCCTTTGGATAACTTGAAGAAAAAAATTCCTGAAGGCATTCCAGTTCCACATGATCTATTATAGCACACCACCACGTAGAACCCTCCTATTTGGTTAGAATATGTGAATATTTAATATGGCCATTACAACTGAAGTCTGTTGAGAGCCAGAAGTTTTCTGAGATATTAGTCTCATTAAAAAATAAATTAAGAGTCCATACTTATTCTGCAGAGCTACAAATGGTTGAATATTTAAGAGATGAATTATTATAGACCACTTAGAGCAAGTGAGACTAGATTTCCAGCATTCATAAAATTCCATTATGAATGAATTTCAGTGCTACACTTTATAAGGCCTGCAGGGTGCTTTGAATAGGTTCTTTAAAATGCAAAAGTGAATAACGGCAAAAACTTTTCTAGTTACAGGGAAAAAAATATGGAAAGCAGATATTCAAATCAGTTTCCTTTTAATATAGAGTTAAACCAAGTACAGTTATTTTTATCTTGTCAGGATTTGAAATTAGATGCTGAAATACATCTCATTATGTGTACCTGTGATACATTTTACACAAAACAAAATGGTATTTGAATACTTTGAGAAATAAAATATATGCTTCTCATTCCTCTTCTGCTTACTAATGAATTGTCAGCTTGTTTCCTAATGATGTCTCTAAGGGGAAGAACACTGACAGGGAAAAGCATGAGACCTAGAATGGAATCCTGAGGCACTCATCTTAAGGCAGCTGTAAGGTGAATTAACACCAGCTAAGATGGCTTGTGTCTAGCCCAAGAATGAGCAGTCAATTATTCAAATGTATAGCTACAGATTTTTTAAAAGGTTATGATCCCAGCTGCTATAGATGGGGCTATAACAATACACTTTCAGGAATTTTCTCACTGAATTTGTTCAATGAATACTTAGCTCGTAAAAAGCAACAGAGGGTCCTGTGGCACTTTAAGACTAACAGATGTATTGGAGCATAAGCTTTCGTGGGTGAATGCCCACTTCGTCAGTGGGAATTCATCCACGAAAGCTTATGCTCCAATACATCTGTTAGTCTTAAAGGTGCCACAGGACCCTCTGTTGCTTTTTACAGATCCAGACTAACACTGCTACCCCTCTGATACTTAGCTTGTGTAGAAGTTAGAGAGAGAAATATCTCTTATTTCTTACTCCTCATCCCCACCTAGCATAACCCGAAGCACAATGAAACACATTAAACTTCAGCACATAGTAACTGCCACTTGTACATTAAGGGAACATTTATGGTTATGTACATTTCAGAATCTAAGTGATCAAAACTGAACAGTGTAACTATGACTCCAAAGCACCGCTACATTATCTGATAAACTAATTCAGCTACAATAGGGCCAAAAAAAAAGCATTATACCTTTCTGGTCTCACAGCATCATGCCTCAATCAGAGTGACTTCTGGTGGAATAGGATAGCATTGGCTTTACATGAGTTCTCCCTAAGGGCCTGCACCTTCTCCCATTGAAATCAGACATGAAAGGTTTAATTTGCAAAAGGATATTTTTTAGAAAGTTGTAAATGACAGAAAAATGAAAATAGGGGCTATGATTGGAAAGGCTTTACTGCAGCATTGTATTACTGTATATACCATGCATGCATTTATTTTGTAGGGGAGCACTGAATGTGCTCAAAGAATAATTGTGGAGCAGGAAGTGTTTAAGGTAGCACTCAGTTAAAAAAACAGGTTGCCCTATTGCAAAGTTGAGCTCTGTGAGACCCACAAAACCACACTATAGCTCTAAGTAGAAATTTTAAACTGGGAAGCACTTATTAGGCTGTGAAAAAAAAAACATAGAGGTTTGAGTGGCATGGATTTTAACAATACAAGTGACAAACACAGGTCCTGTGTATCATGAATCTTTTTTTTTTTTTTGGTCATTACTTCAGTTTTGATCTCAACAGGTTGCCTTTCAGAAAGGTTACTCTTCAGTAAAACAAAATGAAAAAGGTGTAAATTAAGGACGAAAATAAGAGAGTAAAGGTGTTTTCTGTTCACATGAAACACTTCCTAAATCACTATCATGTACAAATCACTAGAAAGCTCTTTCAGGGTTATACTTCAAATGCATTTTAGATATCTCTGTAGATAATTTGGAATCCAATCTGCTTCTCAGAATTTGGAAACCTCAGATCAGTCACTGATGAACAATAATTTATGTGACAACTCAACTGCTGGTACTGTAATTAAGCACAATTATGTGTTCTTAGAGTGCCAGGTTTTAGCTAGACCTATAGTAGGATTAATTAACACTACCACGGAGATGGAACAAGGCTCGTTCCCAAGAAAGGTATAAAAACAGTTAATTTAGTAGCACTCTCTTATCTCTGGCTGGGCAGGTAGGAATTCTGAGACATGCCTTGGGCTTACATGGATTGCTAATAGGAGCAGAAGAGTACCTGAGAGATGCTGCATCATGAGAGATGCCTTCCATGAGATGAGACGTTAAATTGGAGTCTTTTTTTCTGGCTCCAGTTGCAGTGCAGGTGGAAGCTAAAAATATTTTTGCAGTTTTAGAAAGGACTTGATAACTACAGTATACTGGCCAGCAAATGAATACAACAGTCCAGAGCTGTGTGAAGTATTATTAAGGGTGTAATAAAAATCTCTACATTGTCCTCTCTTATCTAAGATATTGTTTAGACACCCATCACTACAGTATTTGAGTGCATTATATGTGAGCTATCAGTCACAGAGGGCTAATTATGGAAGGGTTAATGTCCTGTATAACTGAAGTTACAACTGTTTCTCTTTAAAGCTAATTTGTACAGCTTCTCCAAAGTCTACAAAACAAGTTAGATCAGCCTGAAAATTAGAAGGTGAGATCAGCGGCAGGGATTGACTTTGGTGAATACTTGAGTCTGGGCCAAAAGAGTCTAATTGGAAAATTAAGCTAAGCTTTCATGCATATTCACTTGGACTTGTATGTACACACCGATGTCTCTGAAGACTTGTCCTTTGTGTGTGCTATGACTCACCGAAACCAAGTACTTGTGTAACTCTTTCAGTTGTAAACACTTTCACATACAAATGCATTCAAATTTGCATGAGTATTTAGTTTGAATGTGCGATTTTAGGGACAAATATAGACATGTACAAAACACATGCAAACCTTGGGACTCTCTTTTAAAGAGCATTTGGATAAAATACTAAAAAAATATATTATAGGGAATAATCAATCCTGCACTGTCATGGGTATGGGCTAGAATGGTTAATTGGTCTTTTTCTTCTCTCATTTGTGTGTTACTGCAGTAAAAGTTAAGGCTTGTGCTTGCTCTCAGGGAAATTCGTTTTTGAGCTCTTTGGAGAAGGATTGTGTCTTTCCATGTATTTGCATAGTGCCTAGTATAATGGGCCCCCGATCCTGAAGGAAGCATTTGCATGCTACCACAAATAATAAAATAGATAAATAAATAAATAAATGATAATAATAATAATAATAATAATAATAATAATTAATAATGATGAAGGGGTAGATTCTGCCACCTTTACTCATATTGAGTAGTCTCTGAAGTCAGAGCAAATACTCGAGGATAAGGCGAGTAAGGGAATTAGAATCTGGCCCAGAGTGGCTTTAATTAGTTGTAACTTAATCCTCTTTGAAGGAGAATTACAATACAGCACACTATAACCACTTTACTTCTGAATAAGCACATCTACATGGGAGCTCGATGCACTTTAACTAATGTGCTTTATCTAGGGTGACCAGATGTCCCAATTTTATAGGGACAGTCCCGATTTTGGGGTCTTTTTCTTATGTAGGCTCCACCCCCTGTCCCGATTTTTCACATTTGCTGTCTAGTCACCCTAGCTTTAACTTCACATCTTTAGTTAATTCATCTTAACTTTCCTTAGTGTGCCTGAATAGACCTGCCCTAATTTATTTTAGGAAAGATTTTAAGAACTACAGTATACAATGGGGAGATAGCAAAAACAATCCTTTACAGTGACATATTTCCTTCAAATCTGTACTATAAAATGGAGGTATACATTTGCTTTTAGGAAAAATAGAATCTACTTTTATTACCTGCTACTGTAATTTATAGGAGTTGATAGAGTGGAAGATATTTCACATATGATTTTATTTGTTACTCTTCCCAACAAATATTGTATCTGCATCCAGCAAATTTATTTATTATATTGTTCAATAGCATTATGTATTTATTTAGTTCCTTCCGAAATCTCAATAAATTGAGGACTCATGCATTGCTGTTTACAACCCCACAATTTGGTATTATTCTATAATACAAAAGCTAACCCTTTTACCGAATTCTCACTGATAATTATTAAAGGAATAATGTAGGCTGCAAAAAAGCAATTGACTGAACAAAGAATTCAAGTTAGTAACACATATGGGATAATAGATGGCCCCCTGGGTGACTATAAGGCTGCAATTCATTTGAAGGCTATGCTGATGTCATAACCCAGGAGCAAACAGCTTGAATCATTTATATAAATGGCAGTAGATCCCTGAGAGACTGAGTTCTGCTTTGGAATCATGAACAGCAAGGGCATCTATTGTTATAGATATAGTTTTAAATTTTTCTTTTAACAGTGAAAAAATATTTCAAACATGATGTTATAACACCACCCAATACCTTTTCAAAGCACTACACAGGGACTTAGCCAGACAATTTCCATTAAAGTCATGAAAGCTGTCCATCTAAATTTCTGCATGCTGCTTAGCAAATACTGGGATAAACTCACCACCAAACTTACCCTTTAAGTCACGTCAGTGAATCACCATTTTTATTGATGTTAACATGGGATATTTTCATTTTCACAGTAGGGGGTGACAACTTGGTTTCTCAGAAAATATATATGCTTTTTTGGTTATATGGTTGTGCATAACAGGTACTCACTCTATTTGGGGTGCAGTAGGAAAAGAGAAATTTACCAGGTTCCTGCTTTCTAAAAAACTGGAGGATAGCACTTGAGGCATAAATAAAGCAACTAGGTTTCATTTTGGTGTGTCTTCCCTGAGGACTAGACTGTGACTTGGATTATATACTGCTGTCATAAATATAAAGGGAAGGGTAACCACCTTTCTGTATACAGTACTATAAAATCCCTCCTAGCCAGAGGCACAAAATCCTCTTACCTGTAAAGGGTTAAGAAGCTCAAGTAACCTGGCTGGCACTTGACCCAAAGGACCAATAAGGGGACAAGATACTTTCAAATCTGAGGGTTGGGGGAAAAAAGGCTTTGTTCTATCTGTTCCATGTGGCTCTTGCCAGAGACAGATCAAGAAAGCAAGCAATCCAACTCCTATAGAATTAGTAAGTACTAGCAAGGGAATTCGTTAGATTATCTTTTGTTTTGGCTTGTGATTTTCTCTGTGCTGAGAGGAAGGTGTATTCCTGTTTTTTCTTTTTCATTTTGTAACTTTAAGGTTTTGCCTAGAGGGAAATCCTCTGTGTTTTGCATCTGATTCCCTGTGATGTTATCTTCCATTCTAACTTTACAGAGGTGCTTCTTTTACCTTTTTTCTTTCTAATAAAGTTCTGTTTTTTTAAGAATCTGATTGTTTTTTTTAGTGTCCTAAAAAACCCAAGGTTGGTCGGTGCTCATCTTGTATATTCTCAAGCCTCCCCAGGAAAGGGGGTGTAGGGCTTGGGGGGATATTGGGGAGCGATAGGGCTCCAAGTGGCCCTCCCTAAATGTTTGTTTGAATCACTTGGTGGTAGCAGTGTTTACCTAATCCAAGGTAGAAGGGAGAAATTGTGCCTTGGGGAAGTTTTAACCTAAGCTGGTAGAAATAAGCTTAGGGGGTCTTTCATGCGGGTCCCCACATCTGTACCCTAAAGTTCAGAGTGGGGAGGGAACCCTGACAACTGCACACAAAAGTAAAGACAGTAAACCCACCTTTGGCTAACTGTATTTCAGGCCCACACATTCAGAAGTAAGAGTGTGCCCTTTTATGCCCACACTGTGCCAGAGGAGTGGAGAAATGGGCAGATAGATGTTAAGAAAGTTGGCTCCACTCCTGAACAGGCTGACCAGCACAGCTGAGCTGGTGTGGTAATTGTCATAATTTACAGCAGTAAATTGAAATTGTAATTAGCCAGCAGTAAATTACTACCCCTGCCTGGAGCAAGAGAAAACCAGGTAGGGAATTGTGCTTTACAATGTCTCCTAGAGCTACTCCTGGCTGGTGCAGCTAATGCTCAGAGGGACTGTTCCAGAACAATATGCATTGGAGTGAAGCAGTAGGGTAAGAGAGAAAGGAGAAAGGAGAACAACATGCCAGTGAAGTGGGGTGGGAAATCAAGTGAAAAAACACAGAATGAGAGGAGATATGCAGTGAGCTCCTGCAGAGATGGAGAGGGACATAGCCAAATAATGGCTCCTGGTAAAGAAATGAGACAATGAATAGTAGAAATGGAAGGAGAAGAATAAACCATGGGATTTTACACCCTGTCACCCCAATATTCACCACTGTCATGTAATTAGGATATGTCTTGTACAAAGTATGTCTTCTGAGGTGTCATTCTAAAAGTCTTCATCTGCTAGAGAGTAATATCTCATTGGATTGTGTGTGCTATCGTCATGTGTGAAGTTATGAAGTTTGGCTCTGTATGTGTTGCTGAAACATGTCCTGAGTTTGAAAACACCCACAAGCAGCCTTTCAGGTATGACAGTAAAAGGCCAAACAATGTTAATGGCTTATTGAGGAAATGCACACAAGCACACGGATTACCCCAGGAACTGTGTACAATAGAAACCTCTCAGAGATAGCACTACACAATGGGAACTGTTTGACTCAGGTCATAACAAAAAGAGCTTTCCAGTAAGTGGGGAGAAGATATAAAAGAGGGAAAATGACATTATGGGGGCACCTCACTCTCCCTACAAAACACACCTGGAAACACCTGAGGAACAAAGACTGAACTGTGGGAAGTGATGGTCCCAGGCTAGAAGGATTTTTAGCCTGTGTATGAAAACCTGGAAAAGCCAAGGCAACTTCTGCCTTAAGAATCTGCCAGCCTGTTTATCACTCAGGGTGAGAATTTGGAAATTTATATCTTACCTATCTAGTGTGTTAAGCTTAGTTTGTGGTTTTGTTTATTTACTAGGTAATCTGCTTTGATCTGTTTGCTATCCCTTATAACCATTTAAAATTTACCTTGTGTAGTTAATAAACTTATTTCTTGTTTATAACATAACCCAGTTTGTGCAATTCATATCTGGGGGGAGGGAGGGGCAAGAAGCTGTGCACATCTCTCTCCTTTGGGTCTACACTCCAAGGGATGTGGGCACCTGAGTGCTGGAGCAAATCCCTTAAACTGAACCTTCCCAGAGCTGATCTCAGTGTCTGTATCTTTCTGCAGCTGGGTGTGGCCCTGCCTGTGTGTGTGCTAGAGGCAGTTTAAGAGCCTGGCTCAGAAAGACAAGTTAAAGGGGGCCCAGGCTGGCAGAACAGGTGGGCTCAGTAGTATCTCAGGACATCAGGTGGCACCTTAAAGGGGGGCAACCTATCACACAGGGAACCAAAGGAGCTGCACACACTAGAAGAAAGAATGACTACACAGAATAAGAAGAATAGAATCATAGGACTGGAAGGAACCTTAAGAGGTCATCTAGTCCAGTCTGCACTCATGGCAGGACTTTTTTTGATCATTTATTTAAAATAGATGTGCTTTGATTTTTACCACTTGATGATCAAGATGTTAGTCATGGTAGGTGTTTTGGCAGTTCTGCATATATCACACCCATAACAAAAGTGAACTGGTTTAACTACATGCAATATTTGTATTGAGTAACTCAAAAGACACATAGCAACATGGACACTTAGGGTATGTCTACACAGCAATTAATCACTGGAAGCTGGCCCCAGTCAGCTGACTCCAGCTAGTGGGGCTTGGGCTGCAGGGCTGTAAAATTGCTGGGTAGGTGTTCGGGCTCTGAATTAAACCAGAGCTCTGGGACCCCATGAGGGAGGAGGGTCCCAGTGTCCAGGCTCCAGCTACAGTTACAAAGAAGCCCCATCATTGGACTATTTAAAATGCAACTGGACAAAGCACTAGAATATATACCCATTCATTATATATACTAGAATGTCTGAGCATTACACTGTCATGGAATAGATGGTGTGATATGTTTTTTTCCTGCTGAAAGGTCTTATTGCCCATTGCTTGACACTATAATCATTTGCACCTGTGCAAAGTGATTGCAATATTCTGCCATTCTAATCTGGTTGTGTTTTACCCCCACTTTGCAGAGGTGCAAAGGACTACACAAATTGCCAGGCAGTGGAAAATCAAGACTTTACTTTCTATGATTCTGTGAACACATTTTTATGAGTTAAAATCTGCCTTTGTAAAAGCCATTCACTGAGTTCCACTTTCACATGTACATCAGGAACAACTTATAGACTCATGGACGTTAAGGCCAGAAGGGACCATCATGATAATCTAGTCCAGGGGTCGGCAACCTTCAGCACACCGCTCATTAGGGTAATCCGCTGGCGGGCCACGAGACATTTTATTTACATTGACCGTCTGCAGGCACGGCCCCCTGCAGCTCCCAGTGACTGCGATTTGCCATTCCTGGCCAATGGGAGCTGCGGAAAGCGGCGCAGGCCACAGGGACGTGCTGGCCGCCACTTCCCGCAGCTCCCATTGGCTAGGAATGGCAAACTGCAGCCACTCGGAGCTATGGGGGGCTGTGCCTGCAAACTGTCAATGTAAACAAACTGTTTCACGGCCTACCAGGGAATTACCCTGATGGGCCACGTGCCCAAGGTTGCCGACCCCTGATCTAGTCTGATCACCTGCACATTGCAGGCCACAGAACCTCTGGCTGAGTTACTGAAGTCCTCAAATCTTTATTTAAAGACTTCAAGTCACAGAGGATCCATAATTTACTTTAGTTGAAACCATTAAGTGATCCTTGCCCCACGCTGCAGAGGAAGGCAAAACAAAACAAAACAAAACAAAAGCAGGGTCACTGAAGGGAATGGAAGTACACTAGTGTAAAACTGGTGTGAAAGAAGAATTAGACCCATTGATTTTATCTTTCCAATGGGTGTTTTTGTGATCTCAAGTCATTTAACATAGAGAATAGATGATCTGAAGCTTTAAAATCCTCACTTTTATTTTTCTTCATTGATTTCTTTTTCTTTCATATATCTTTACAAGTCTCCTAATAAACTTGTGAAAGAAAAACATGAAGCAGTATATCCTTTAAAGAATAAATGAAAGCAGTACATAACTGATATTGTCCTCTGTTCTTGTCATTCTTCCTGTGATCATGAAGAGAAAATAGGAGATTTGTTTTTCATGTTTATTTTTTGAAGTTAAATGAGAACAAGGTGCTAAGAAAAGTAGAAAGGGATCAATGCACTTAATCCTTTTATAGCGCAAATTTACCACTAAGTCCCAAGTAGCATTTTCTTGGCCATTTACTGTGGACATCTTTAGCTGTACAGGTCTGAAGTCGATGATTTAGGCCCTAATTTAGTAAAGTGTTTAAAATGTGCATAAATTTAAGCACATGAATAGTCCCGCTGGCATCAGTTAGAAAGTCAATAATATTTTGACTTCAATGGGACTATTAACATGCTTAAACTTAAGCACATGATTAAGTCTCCTGATGAATTGGGCTTTTAGCTGAAATTACTGAGTGCCCCTAGCAATCCACAAAACAAAACAAAACAAAACAAACAAAACACAAATGTGATGGGCACCCAGGGTGCAACCTGGAACTAGAGTACTCCTGAGTCCTCTGGCTTACCAACCTGAGCTCCCGCTCACATTGTGATACTATGACAAGCTGTAAACCTTGCCAGGTATTTCACTTACACAGACGTCCATGGGCAGGGACACACCCAGCTGTGTTACATGAATGCTTTGCCAGCCACTCATGAACCAACAATAGAGAGGCTTCAGCCAATTCCTCACAGCTCCCCAGTCTAAGACCCCAGAGTTGTATCATCTTGTCCTGGTCAGAAGCCTGACCAGTGTAAGTTCACTACCCACTCTGCCACTTCCAAAAAGGAAAGTGGATGTGCACGAGCTTTTGTACACTGAGCAGATTCCCCAAGCACTTCAGGATTTAAATCAAGCAGTCACTCACCTTGATGGTATTATTTATTTATACACAAGCTGGGATTCTCCTTTTCAGCCTGGGGCCACCTCCCCAGTTCAGTCTTTGTTCTCCAGACTGTTTCCAGGTGTTGAGTTGTGAGGGAAGTGATGACAAATGATGAGGTCACTTCCCCTCCTTTATAGGTTCCTCCAGCTTTCTGGGAAGATCTTTTGCAATGACCTGAGTCAAGCAGTCTCCATTGTCTATGTGCTCTCTCTGAGAGATCTCCATTGTATACAGTTCCTGGAGTAGCCCTTCTGAGTGTGTATTCTCCTTAATGGGCCATCATCAGTGTCTGGCTGCCCCATTGTTGTACCTGAAAGGCTGATTGTGGGTGTTCCCAACCTTACAATGTATTTCAGTAACACACAAATGGCGAACTTCATAACTTCACATACAATGATAGCACATACAATCCAACAGGATATTAATGTTCAACAGATCAAGACTCTTAAAATGATACCTCACAAGGCAGACTTTGTACAAAATGTATTTTAATTATATCATCATGGTGAATATAGGGGTGCCAGGGTGTTGCTTTGGGGTACAGAATGTCACACAAAACAAAACACAAACACCACTTAAATGTGACCTTAAACTTATTCCATGTAGAAATGGGACAGCAATAACTACTGCCTACTAACTTCTGCAATACTTAAGGTCAGATTCTGCCAGCCACAATCCTGTTATAATACCTCCCAAGGAGTCTCAATGAAATTAGAGTAAGGTTTGAAAATATTTTAAAATTACTTTTCCCACATCAGTATTTGAGAGCATTTGGTTCCCTGGTTTTGGTATGTGCCCATCTCTGGTTGCTAATTAGCATAATGGCAACAAAGTGGACCAGATTCTTACTGGAATTATACCTCCTCATGGTCTAAAGTCACCATAATTTGGCTGCAAGTGGCTATCATATAATTGCCCTGTCAGAGGGGAACTTTCTGCTGGTATAGCTGTACCACTGCCACATCTTCTGTCATTGTTGCTCCCTGCCTGTTAAGGAGACATAAGGTATGGGAAAGAAGAGGAGTATGGCAGAGTGGAGCTCTGCTACATCAAACCTCCACTGGCATAGAGACCATTAAGATCTCAAGTAGGAGAGGAGAGGTTATTTTGTATTTGGCACTGGTGTGATCACTGCTGGAATACTGTGTCCATTTCTGGTGCCCACAATTCGAAAAGGATGTTGATAAATTGGAGAGGGTTCAGAGAAGAGTGACAGGAATGATACAAGACTTAGAGAACATGATAGACTCTAGGAGCTCAGACTCATTATTTTAACAAACAGAAGGATAAGGGATGACTTGATTATAGTTTAAGTACCTACATGGTAACAACGGATTCTTAAATCTAGCAGACATGGGTATAAACATGATCAAATGGTTGCAAGTTGAAACTAGACAAATTCAGAGTGGAAATAATGCATATTTTTTTTTAACAGGGTAACTAATTGTCGGAATGATTTATATAGGGTTCTTGGTGGATTCTCCTCCACTGACTATTTTAAAATTAAGGTTGGATATTTTTCTAAAAGGTATGCTCTAGTTGGGAATTATTTTGGGGACATTCTATGGCCTATGTTATACAGGTCAGACTAGATGATCACAATGGTTCTTTTAGGTCTTGGAATCTATGACGAACTATTTGCCAGTCCTGTTATTTACAATAGCTGCTGGGCTGCTCTACTGGGGCTGGGGCCAACACATACACACCCTGAGAATCAAGCAACTGTAACAGGCTCCCTGACAAACTCCAATCCTTCCACCCCTCATTCTAGTGCAGGGGAAAAACTGGCTAACTCTGCTCAAGAGTTCATATTGCCTACAAAATTAGATCTCATGTAGTTAAAGTTTTAGACGTAATAACATAACCTCCTTATGAACACCAATTAACATTAGCATTAATTAATTAACATTAACTTGACCTCATCAGCAAAGCTGAATGCATTAACTGAAAACCACCAGGGCCCATATTTTGAACAACATCTGCAATAATTTGTAAATATTACTATAAATGTGCATCTAATAACACAGGTATTCCTACAAAAGTGTTTAAATCTCAGAGCTATGTACTGGCAATCTTCTTAAATAGATATTTAAAACATATGTTGTTTTTGCTATTATTTTCTTATTATACAAATTATTTTTGAGTACTGACAGCATGCTTGTTGCTGGACAGAACATAGGAAATATGAGGTCAGATTTTGATGTCCTGTACCAGCATAAATCAGGAATTTTTCCATTGACTTGAGACACTTTAGTCTGGATGTATAACTGAGATAAGAATGTGTTTGGGGGCCCTGAACCAAGGTGCTAAATTAAGGTACAAGTTTCCAAAGGCTCCTAAGTGATTTAGGATCATAAGTCCCATTTTCCAAAATGATTTAGGCACTTAAAAGTCTAATTTTCATTGAAAGACAGTGTCTTGATCCCTTTAGAAAATGGGAGTTAGGATCCTTTGAAAATCATACCCATAAAGCCAAACTCCACCATCAGCTGAGCGCATTAGAATAACTTTAGGTATACATGAGTGTATGTGAAAACAGAATCTGACCATTTCTTTGTATATGGGGCAATTCTTGTCTTACATTATTAAATATAATTTAATTTATTATGTTTCTAAAGTATTTAATTTTACTTGCATGTCCCTTTCTATGCCTAATTATTTTTTATGCTTTTATTTTTCTAGGTTTTCTTCTTGTTTTTTTCTCTCTCCTTCATACTCATAGCATAATTCACTGTTAGTAATATTTTCACTGAATATTTTAACTTTTATACTTTATGTACTTTTTACTGATTTATGATTGTAATTATTGGACTTCATAGCATTTCATGAATACTTTGGGACAACTGACATCCTCTTTAATATTATTGTCATGGCATTTCAATCATATATATCGTACAGGATGAAAAAAATTATGGGGGGAAGTATTTAGTGCACGTGAATAATGTGCACTTCACAACATTTAGCAGGAGGGAAATTGTGTCTTTGCCACAAACCCCTTGTATGGTGCTGTGCATTTTTGCAATGCACAAGCAGACCATAAAGCAGACTGTGACTGAGTGACAAATAAATAAATAATACCTCGGTCTTATATAGTACTTTTGATCCATAGATCTCTAAGCACATTACAAAGGAAGTCAGTATCATTATCCTCATGACAGATGGGAAAGTGAGTCCCAGAGAGTTAAATTGACTTGTCTAAGGTCACCCAGCAGCAGTACTGAGAATAGAACCTAGGTCTCCTGGGTTCAATCCAGTGTTCTAGCCACTAGGGCATATTGCCTCAGTATTCACTTGCTGTAGGGGGTCATATGTTATACCAGCACTATGCCTGGTAAACTTTATGCCCCTCAGCACATCGTGGGGATCCACCCATTCCTTAACCCTTCCTATCCACTTTCCACTCAGGGAAGAAGTAATGGCCTTGTGGAGGAGCTCTTCCCTTCATACTACTACCCTCCATAGGGATAGCTGAATTATGATAATAAAGGAGTGCCTCACGTCCTCTTATCCCTTGTGGTGGCATGCAGGATAGCCACAAACTGGCCCTCTATGAGCAAGTTTTAAATACAATACATATATAAATCAATCAATCCTGGTTTTCTCCTGGAACTCACCAACTTGCCTAAGTTCTTCTACCATCACACTTTGCTTTTGTTACTGCTACAAAAAAGTAGCTTTTAAACTGAAGGGACATTCACCAAGCTTGGTGTTAGACACATTTCACCCCACGATGGCTCAGTTTTGCTATTAAACTTTCTTCATTAGAACTTTAGGCTTCCTCTACTAACTACAATATAATGTCATTGCCGGTTTGGGCTCTCATATGGTAGCCAAAGGCAAAATGTTCATCTATTACAAAGACAGAATTTGGTGCTGTGCTATGCAGTAACAAGTCCTAAATCATCTACAAATATTCTTGTTACTGAATTAGTTTCCACACCAAGAAAGACAGATGCAGATATCCAAGCATGTCTTATCCTTTGAATTAACCACTTCGAATTATCTGTTGATTCCCAGCACAGAGAGCTTTTGTGTAGACAATTGCTTATCTACCTTTTCAGGGAGCCAGCAAGTTGCAAGTCCCACAGCGAATGGTGATTTATGGTCAGTGTCAAATGCCCTTTAGAAGAAGGAAAACATTCATTTTAATGTATTTATTGTTTTGGTGTTGGGCTGAATTCTTTTCAATTATTTCTTCTTAAAATGAATATTTGTGCAGTATCTGACCTCTTGTTTCTCAATCCTGATTGTTTTCCCCTGAGCAAGTTTCCCACAGCATTTTTTATCTGACACCTTTAGCAATTACCAGTGGGACACGGTGCTCGTTCCCTGAATAGCAGAAGAAGCATCAAGAGGATGGAGTATAAGAAACCAGAGCCAAATATATCTGCCATGTTCAAAGATGTCATCTCAGCAATAATGCATTCGGATACATGCTTTCTTCAGCATTCCATTTACAGCTACTCCAGTTAATTGAACATTCTGCACAAATACACAGACAGCTTGCCAATATATTTGTTTTATATACAAGGCAGATATTAATTTTTTTCACTTAATTTGAAAAGTTATTAGCTATTCACACTAGAGGTGGTCAAACTGCTAGTTACAAATAATAGCCTTAATCCTGCTAGATACTCCTTATGGTTAGACCCATGCAGAGCTCCCTTAATTTCTCTGCTTGTATGGAAAAGCTTACAAGACTATTGCAAATATTTGTTTAAAATAATATTTGAGATTAAACAGAGAAACAGACAGACAGAATGAGTCCTTTTTTGGCAGCAAATTGTACTCAGTCCAATCCCTGATTTTCTACTAGTGTATCCATTGTTCTTATTCACTGTATAGTTTGGAAAAGTAATTTTCAGGCAATGGATTGTTTGTAATGTGTTCACTTTGACTATTCCCTTTTTGCTATTCATTATTTATGTTATGTGACACGTTGCCTAAGTTTCATAGTATTGTTTCTGCTCCCTCACTGAACGATTAAAACAGGACAACAACAGAAAAACAAAGAACAATTAAGGAGTAACAATCTTCCAATGTGAATTTTTAGATGAACAATTGTGCTATAATTAGATTAGATTCTCAGGTGTTCCCATGAATATATGGCAGTTTTCAGAAGACTCGTGAATAATGAATAGTACGAACCCAAGGAACACAGACTTTTTATGCACAAAAGAAAATTAGCAAGTCAGTTTCCTTACTATTCAGCGAGCTCTAATATATGCATAGTTAAAAAAGGTGCAATCTCCATAGGTAGATAAGGGATTTAGGCCCTGCCCATAGGAAGGCATGGGCTGCACCGCACTGGGAGGACACCATCAAGGAGGGCTAAGGAGCTGCTTCAAAACTGCATGAAGGAGAGGCATCAGGAAGGAAAAGAGAGGGAGTGAGCTGCTCCTTTCCTTTCCCTGCCCTTGTTCCAGCTGGGTCTTAGCAACCACCTTTCTTTCTCTGCTGTTGTATGTTATCTCCTCCTGGGGTCGTGTTGCACCAAAGGAAAAGTTCTGGATTAGATTTAGTGCTCTCATATATCTTCATCTGCACGTACTCTTCTCTATGATATTTAAGCCTCTCTCATGCATTGGTTCAACTGTACCCAGAGCACTGACAGCACCTTATGGGATGGAACACCTTCTGTGCCTTTGCCAGAAACCCAAGCTGTGCTTCAGCTGAAAAATCAGCAGCCAAAGGATGGTGTCTCACTACCCGAGACAGATGATAGTGACTTAATCCAGAAACAGTTTAAGTATTTTACATACAACAAAGTGTTATTAAAAAATGCAGAGAAGATCAGATTAAATCAGAGATAAATGGTACTAAGCATGCACCAGATTTGCCTAAATAGGCTTAAACCTTTGGTTACAGAAGAGAAAGTCAGAAGATGAAATCCTCACATCTTAGATTTCAACTGCACACCTTCCAAAACTCCTGCCTGTGAGAGGAAAGGTTAAGTGTTAATGATCACCCTTTTAGCCTGAAAGCCTCTTCATTTTACCCTCCAAGTTCTGATGTGTTCATGAGTGATACTGGTTACTACAAATAGAAATCTTTGCGGGAAAAAGTGTTAACACACATCAAAGCCCGATTTTGAGAGGTACTGAGTCCTAAAAAGTGCTGAAGGCTTTCAACTGCCATTGACTTCAGTGGGAGTACCAGGTGCTTATTACCTTTCAGAATTTGTCCCACATCAGATTATGGTCACATAATTCAGGTCACCACTGCAAATGACAATGATTTCCAATAATATCACTCTCAGATTGGAATAGCTATATTAAACCAAATGTATCCTTTGATTACATTTACAGAATCTATGCGTCAACATGTTCCCAGCGGTGTGCAGAAGAATATTCGTCACTACACCATTCACTACAAAACAGATAGTATACAAAGTCTTCTGATTATCCTGAATTGTTTTGGCTTTTACAATATTAACTTTGCATTGTCAAAACAAATTAAGACTATGAAGACTCTTGTAAACCATATTGAAAACTAGTTATTGAATGTGAGATTTTCAGGCAGCCCTATAACTTGTCATTAAAGATAAGTGCAGATGGTGTTTTCACTTTTAAATCTCCTTTCCATCTGTGGTCTGTGTGTATGCAAATCAATGAACTAATTTCAGATAAGAGGATTCTGTTCAAGTACAAAATCTCAACTAGTCTAGTTTCAGAAAAAATGGAACTTTTTATGAGTACATTTTCCTAGACAATTGCTCTTTCATTAAAACAGTTTGAATCCAAAGACTATGAATTCCATTTACCAGATGGAAGAAGTATTTCTTTAAAATTATTGCATTAGGAGAACACTTTGTCCTAGATGAAATTTCAAGATAGCAGATTTAATAGTTGTTCATTTTTTTAAGTCAATCAGCCTGTCAGAAAAATGTCGTTTTATTTACCCTTATCACATACAGTAACTGCCCATAATCTCAGAAAAGATGTTCCAGGGATATGGAACAGGATATCTGAATTAATAGCTTTCAAAATATGACAAGATACTGGCCCAGACTGTGCTTGGCTGTCACCCACATATATAGTGGGAAAGTAGAAGGAATCTCCCCTCACATACACACACAAGAGCCAGCTGGAATTGCTCTGGGGAGCACAAGGACTGCACCCTTCCTAGTTTCTTAGGGATGAACGGCACCCCTGAATTGTGGTGGGAACTATATTTATTCCCCTTCAACTGGTCCATAGAGCAGGATACTCTGGGAGGCATTTTGACTCCTAGTGACCCACTAGGATGATGAAGTTCCACTCCATCCCTGAAGATGGGTTGTATCTTTGAGGCATGATTCAGGCCATACAATTTAGGGGAACCACTCTGTACCATGTGAAATTATTGTAACACTTTAAAATTACCTGTGTACTTTTAAATTAGAATGAAAGTAAGTTTTATATTTTAGATAATACTGTACCCCACATGTACACAGCAGATTTCATCCAGCAATCTCAAAATATTGTCCAAACATTTGCTAATTAAGAATCACAACCCTGATACTGTGGCAGGTATTACTCAGAGATTTTCCGAACATTCTATGTTTTTTGGTTTTGGTTTTGCAAATCTATATTTTTGTTGAATTTTGTTTTTGCTATACAAAGGCCTATGGTGATTTCATTTCATCTTAACCATCCAAATTTAAGTTGTTCTGATGGGAGGTTCCAGATTTGGATTGTCTCTTTTATTATTATAATATACATTTTAAAGATTGGGGGATCCGAAGTTATGTGACTTTACCAGGGCTACATAGCAAGGGCTATATTGTGGCATTGCAATCTGCCATAACAGGTGACCATAACTGTGCCATGTCAGGAGCAGGTTGGAGTCATAATTGTCTATGTAGTTCTCCTTTGCTCCAGGGGGAGAAGGAATCCATTACTGAAGCAAGAGGGGAATGTTATCTGGTAAATTGAGGAGGCGGAGCAAAACTTTGACTACTCCTTACCCCTCCTTGTCCACATGGGAGAGCTGTGGTCCAACATATCATTATTTCACCATCTTAATGGTGTATCACTTTATGATCTTAACATTTATGGATGACAAATTATGGTTTTGGTCTAATTATGGTTTTCTTTTTGTCAGTTTTAACAAAAAAAAAAAACATTCCTTACAAATTACAGAAAAAGCTGCCGACACCAGAATGGCATGACAACACACAGGCCTTTTAACGACAAATCTGGAAGAGAAATTCCTTAAAAAATGTACCTTTCAGGGAGCTCCATTATTTAGGAGATAGTTTCATCTTATGGACAGAAGGAGAAGAAAATTTCAATCATTTTTTACAATGACTTAAAAATCAACTGCTCTGCATAGTGGGGGGAATTTTAGACACCATCATTGCAATAAGAAATAGTAAACTTCAACCATCCAGATAAAAGAAACCCACAGACTGTTGCAGCTATATCCATAAATCAGGCTTCCCATTCTAGACACACTAAAACATCCATTGCATGTTGCCATGACACCCTAAATTCTTGCATCTGCTCCAAGAGAATCTAGTCTGTGACTTAATTAAATTGTGAGTTTAAAATCCATCCCACATCAAACACACAATTCCATATTAAATTTCTGAGGATGGTTAAAAAAACCCCATAGAAATATTATTTTAAATTCTGTAGTATTTTACCCCCAAAGTAATGTTTTCAATGGCATGTAAAGTTGAACTAAGCCATGTTGCTTTATTATATACATTTGATTCTAAAGAATCTTTTAAGAGCATACTGTGGGCCAAATTGAAACCTGTAAAAAATAAAACAGCATTGAATGTTTATATGAAACTGTCAAGACTTAATTATTTGACATAAGTTTGTCTGATTGTATTGTTGTGACAATAAAGTGTTTATGATTGAGCTCATAAAACCCATTTAAAGTTCTTTAATAGGTGAAATTTATAAATTGTTAAATGAGAATACTTTTCCTCCCCAAAAATGTACACGTTGAACTACTATCTATCAGCTAAAGTCCTTTGGGAGCTTTTCTTTCTCCCTACCCCCGTGTCAAGGATTATATTATATAGTCCTATTTGGTTTAATGTGTTGGTGAAGGGTTTAACTCAAACTTAGTGGGGGATAAAAAGTTTACTCACACTATTATAATTACATCCTTGTTCTTGAGTCAACACACAGTAATGCAATACATTTTTTCTTTTAACAAGTAACTTGATTCAGACAAACTGAAATATACCTCTGAAAGACACCAAAGAGTGTCTTTTGATATTGTTTTTTCTGAGCTACTCAAACTTTTTCTGACGTTTACATGAAAATTACTAAGAATTTAATGAAAGTCTTTTCCCCACTTCTCATTATCTCTAACACCTATTTGAAAGAATATGTCATGGGTAAAAGCTGTCACAGTTTGGGACAAGTGCACCTCTATTTCCCCTCAGTGGTCTAGCAAGGGCACCCATGCCCAGGCTTCCAGTTTCCCAGCCATTGTCCTTCTTGGGTGGAGGCACATGTCTTACTCCCTTCTGACCAGAGTATTTCCCGGCTGAACAATTCCTTGCTCTCACTGTATTATTCCCCTCAGAGACATATGAACATAAGAATGGCCTTACTAAGTCAGACCAATTGTCCATATAGCCCAACACGCTGTCTTCCGATAGTGACAAATGTCAAGTGCTTCAAAGAGAATGAACAAAACAATGGAATTATCAAGTGATCCTTTCCCTGTCATCCAGTCCCACCATTCCAAGCTGAACAGTCCCAAGCTTTTTAATTTCTCCTCAGATAGAATTTGTTCCATACCCTTAATCATTTTTGTTGCCCCTCTCTGTACTTTTTCTGTTTCTAATATATCTTTTTTGAGATGGGGTGGCCAGAACTGCACTCAGTATTCAAGCTGTGAACATAGCGTGGGTTTATATAGTGGCATTATGATATTTACTGACTGATTATCTATCCCTTTCCTAATGTTTCCTAACATTGTTAGCTTTTTTACTGCCACTGCACATTGAGGGGATGTTTTCAGAGAACTATCCACAATGACTCCAAGATTTCTTTCTTGAGTGGTAACCTCTAATTTAGACCCATCATTGTGTATGTATAATTGGGACTTATGTTTTCCAATGTGCTTTACTTTGCATTTGTCAATATTGAATTTCATCTGCCATTTTGTTGCCCAATCATCCAGTTTTGTGAGATCCCTTTGTAACTCTTCACAGTCAGCTTTGGGATAAACTATCTTGTATCATTAGCAAACTTTGCCATTTCACTGTTTACCCCCTTTTGCAAATAATTTATGAATATGTTAAACAGCACTGGTCCCAGTACAGATCCCTGGGGGGGATCTCATTATTGACTTCTCTATTCGGAATACTGACCATTTATTTCCATTCTTTGTTTTCTGTCTTTTAATCATATACTGATCCATGAGAAGAACTTCCCTCTTATCCTACTACTGCTTAGTTTGCTTAAGAGCCAAGGTGAGGAACCTTGTCAAAAGCTTTCTGAAAGTGTAAGAACAGTACATCAGGTGGATATAGGATAGGCTGCCCAAGCACACCTGCTTGCTGAGACAATTAACAGTCTGACTGTCCACAGTTATAGATAATGCACAGTTGAGTTTATGCAAAACTATTTTATTCTTAAGGTAAAAACACTACGGAGAAGACATATTAAAAACAATAAAAACATGCATGCTAATAAGATGACTACAGATTATACCAATCCTCTGGGCTCTGGCAGGAGCAGTCCCTCAATACCCCACCCAAGGGATTGGCTTGTGGTTTTAAGTTCATCACAGCTTTAACTCAGAACAAGCACAGTCTTATGGTGCCTCAGTAGTCCCAAGCCTTCCAATCCTTCGCTAAGAATTAGGGCCCTCTGTGGACCAAAGGTCCTGTACATTTGGTGATCAGGGAAAAGGCCCTGAGCCAGTTTAAAAGCAGACTACTTATCAAAAGATCTTTTGTCTATTGATCTCTGGAGAATCAGTTTGAATTAACATATGCACACTTCTTCGGGGAGGTGGCTTCAGAGTGCTGACAATGGAGGAATTACATTAGCATCTCTCTGCTACAATAACACATACACAATTGCATTTGTAGTACAGTGTAATATCTTTAAAGTATGAGTCTAGAATTTTCCTTGCTGAACTGTTCTGAAAGTGGTCAGGATGGTGGGAGGGAGGTTCATTTTAGATACTCTATGCTGAGCCCTTTGGAATTATTTGGTTTTCTCTTGCTTTGCTAGTTGAGTTTCCTTGCATGTATTTCTGACAGCTGTTACTTTATATGGAAAAGAAAAGAAGGCTGTAAGAGAGACAGAATGTGATCTGCAGTATGACGATAGGCTTTATCGGACCAAAATCCTCTATGTGGATAAGGTTGTTGCATCTCAGGGCCAGGGTGTCCCCTTCAGTGGTGCTGGGGAATCCACACTCATGCCAGATTAGTCTCTCAGGCATTCTGACTTGCGGCTGGGCAACTAAGCAAGTAATAGCCCAGGCCTCCTGGATGAGGGTGGAGCAAGTAAACAGTTAGTAGCTCAGGCCTCCTGGATGAGGGCTAAAAAATCAGTAGGTTAGGCCTCTCAGCCTAAAGTTTACAACTTACCCAGCCCTGAGTGCAGGGTCAAGGATTGGAGGACCTAGGCCAGGGCCCTAGAAGTGACGGGTGATCCTGTCACAGGGTTGTCAGGGAAACATGCCACTGCAGCCTCACCACCAGGTAATACAAGAGGATTAGTGTCTTGTTTCCCTGGCTACTTCCTACTGGTGGGACTTCTCCACAGCCTCTGGGGTCTGGTTCCCAGTCTTCTTGCTGGGCTCTCCACTCCCTCTTCAGGTTGTTCAGTCTCCTGTGGCTAAGATGATGTCATGGCACTGGCTGGCTCAGGAGAGATGTCACCCACCACAGCCAATCATGGGCTCTGCTGGTAGTTCTGTTCCCTGTGAGGGACGTCTGGCTCCTTCCCTGGTCTGACCCCAAGTGAGCTGCAGGAATCTGTTCTCATATGTCCTGCCCTGTCCCCGCACTTCCTGTGAGGGGATGGGGAGGGGTTAGCTAAGCCCAACAGGTATATTCAACCCTTTCTGTACTGGAATGCGGCCACTCTGCCTCATTACAATGTGGGTACTGTCCCAGCACCTCAACCATGCTAGTTGATATTAAGACACAGACCATAGTGAGGTTACTGTCTCAGCACCTGTAATTTACTTGTCTGATGTCAAAGCACAAGTGTTTGTGAGGTCATTGTTTCAGCACTTCTAGACTGATGGCCTGTTGTATATACACAGGCTTTTGTGAGATCAGTTGAAGAGCACCTCTAACTTGCTGGGCTGAGACCCAGATCATTGTGAGGTTACTGGCTTATTATGTCTGTCTTGCCAAAGCCAAGGTGCAGACCTCAGTTACTGCCTTAGAATCTGTAGCTCACTGGCTTGTTACCTCTTGTTTGCTAAGCTGATGTCATGGCACTGGCCTCTGTGAGTTGATTAGCTGAGAACCTTGAAAGTGCATGTTGATGTCATGGAATAACTTTTTGTGGGATTACTGGATGAGCATCTGTAATAAATTGCTAGATTCATGCTAAGGCCAGTCCCCCATGAGTATACTGTCTTAGCATTTCTTGTATTCTGTGTGCTGATGCTGGGTCAACTCTTCTTGCCTAGTTGGCTGGTGTTCAGGCACACTCTGACTCCTCAGGTCTTCTTTCCTGGGATGAATCTTTACTTAGGTTTTGGGTTAAGAAGTGTTTTACTGTCCAGGGATTTGTGTTCTGATTTTTACAGCGCTTGGCTGGCTAGCTTTGGTTGTACTGGTTATTCCTTCCATTACAGAAGAGGAAAAGAGGTGCTGTCATCATTTTGGCTTATGTGTCTGTTTTGGGGTGAATATAGCACTTCCTGCTCTTTCCTTCTTTCTTTGTTTTGTCCCTTGAATGAGTTTACAGACCGCTAGGACCTTAAGTGGTGTAGGTGGGAAGCAGTCTTGTTTAAAAGAGATGGAAACAAAGATTAGAAGTTTTCCCCAACCTAATATTGAATCAATGACCTTTAGCTCACTATCACCAGTCTAACATTCTACCTGATGCACTCTTTTGGCTGTGGTGAAGGATTAGGTGCCACAAAGTAAGAGGAAATTTGTTTTTCTATTCCCTGGCTGGTTGAGTCTCTTTTGCATGCCATTCTTACAACTCTTATGTTTAGCAAAAGTGAGAAGCAGTCTGGGAGATATGTAAAGAAGAAGATCATCAGTAAAATGTTGTGCTTCAGGGGCTGTTGTGAAGGCCAAAGTCTCTGTGAAGTCACTGAGTCAATACCAGTAACATGCTGGGCTGATATCAAGGTCCAGATCACTGTGGGGTTGCTGACTCAGCATCTCCGGTTTGTTTGTGTGATGTCATAAAACAGGATTCCATGAGCTTTGTAGGTTCAATATTTCTTGCTTTACAGGTTAGGGTCAAGGCTTTGTGTAGATGAAATTATCCCTGTTTGTATTAAGCTGGCCCTTAGTAGGAAAAAAAAATGAACCCCCTGCTGAGCAACAAGGAAATTTGCAAGAAGCATTAACAACCATGGATCTTCCAATTATGAAATGAATGAGTCAACATCTACAATGTGTAAAGCAGTCTGCTGAGCAGCTTTCAACATCCTTTGTTGAAAGAAATAACCAGGGGTAAATGAAACAAAAAGTAAGTGCTAGTGAAAGAACAAAAGTGAAGGTCAAATATTTCTATGAGAGGTGAACATTCAGATTATCAAATGTCTAATATGAATGTTTCACCTGTCCTGGGGAAGGACAGAAACCATCTACATTTCTGCCTAGTTTTGAGTCTTGATTATTGTATATGTAAATCAATTATAAGAGCAAGCTCATTTTTTCCCCAAAATTCCCCATAGTTATTTGCTCAGGTTGTGATGCTCTGCCCCATTGTAGGAGTGGTTGTGGGAATGCACCAGTCTGTTTAGAATCTGAAGTGGTGTAAATTTAGGGTTGCCAACTCTACAGGATTGTCCTGGAATCTCTAGGAATTAAAGATTAATTTTTAATTAAAGATTATGTTATATGATGAAACCTCCAGGAATACATCCAACCAAAATTGGCAACCCTATATAAATTCCATAGTACCAACTGCTTCCCCATATGTGTGTGCTTCCTGCCTAATTCTATGGATGCACATATTTCATTCCTGCATAATCCTGTATCTAATTACCACCTTGGAGCTAGTTCCATGTATAATGCAGAAAAGGCAGAAGTATTCAATCAATATTTCTATGCTGTATCTGGTGGAAAAACAGGTGTTGTAATCATATCATATCATAAAGCTTTTTCCATTCCACTAATAAAAACAGCAGCCACTAAAAACAGACATTTTAGAATCAGCAGATCTGGATAACTTGCAGCCTGGAGTTTTAAAAGAGCTAGCTGATGAACTCACTGGACCATTAATGTTGACTTTCAGTAAGTCTTGGAACACTGGGGAAGTTCCAGAAGAGTCGAAGAAAGCTAATGCTGTGCTAGTACAGGGATCGTCAACCTTTGGCACGCGGCTCACCAGGGTAAGCCCCCTGGTGGGCCGGGCCGGTTTGTTTACCTGCCACGTCCGCAGGATCGGCCGATCATGGCTCCCACTGGCCACGGTTCAACATCCCAGGCCAATGGGGACGGTGGGAAGCAGCGCGGGCTGAGGGATGTGCTTACCCTGGTGAGCTGCGTGCTAAAGGTTGCTGATCCCTGTGCTAGTATTTAAAAAGAGTAAACCAGGATGACCTAGGCAATTATAGGCCTGTCAGTCTGATGTCAGTCCTGGAAAGTAAACCAAGTGACAGTTATGGGACTTGATTAATAAAGAATTGAAAGAGGGTTATATAATTAAGGCTAATCAAAATGGGTTAATGGAACATATATCCTGTCAACCTTTTTTTTTTTGCTTGATGAGATTACAAGTTTGGTTGATAAAAGTAATAGTGTTGATGTAATAGACTTAGACTTCTGTAAGGAATTTGACTTGGAACTGTATGACATTTTGATTTAAAAAAATAGAATGATATAAAATTAACATGGCACACATTAAATGGATTAAAAGCTGTCTAACTCATAAGTCTCAAAATGTAATTGTAAATATGGTTGAACAGATGCGTTTCTAATGGGGTCCTGCAGGTTTTCAGCCCTACACTATTTAATTTTATTAATGACCTAAAATAACCTATTAATGACATAAAATCACTCTTAAAGTTTGCAGATGATACAAAAATTAGTGATGGTAAATAACAAAGAAGACTGGTCACAGATACATAGTGATCTGGGTTACTTGGTAAGCTGCATGCAAGTAAACAATATGATATGGCTGAACAATTTAATATGGCTAAAAGTAGCTGTATACACTAGGAACAAAGAATGTAGGTCATACTTACAGAATGGGGGACTTTATCCTGGGAAGCAATGACTCTGAAAGAGATTTGTGGGTTGTGGTTGATAATCTGCTGAACATGACCTCCCAGTACACCACTGTGACCAAAAAGGCTAATGTGATTGTTGGATGCATAAACAGGGGAATCTTGGTAGGAATAGAGAGTCTATTTTACGTATTTTTTGGCAATGGTGTGACCACTGCTGGAGTACTATGTTCAGTTCTGGTGTCCACAATTCTAGGATGTTGAAAAATTGAAGAAGGTACAGAGAATTGCCACTACATTAAAGGATCAAAAAACATGTCTAATAGTGATAGATTCAAGGAGCTCAATCTATTTAGCTTAAGGAAGAGAAGAGGGTGACTTGATTACAGTTTTTATAAGTAAATACATAGGAAACAAATATTTAATAATAGGCCCTTAAATCTAGCAGAGAAAAGTATAAACATGATTTAATGTCTGAAAATTGAAACTAGACAAATTCAGAATGGAAATAAGGCATAATTTTTTTAACAGTGAGAGTAATTAACTATTGGAATGATTTATGAAGTGTGTGGTGGATTCTCC
This sequence comes from Emys orbicularis, assembly GCF_028017835.1. NCBI lineage: Eukaryota > Metazoa > Chordata > Testudines > Emydidae > Emys > Emys orbicularis. Next base: position 283,445,536 of record NC_088683.1, read on the forward strand.
ATCACTGGCAATTTTTAAATCAATATGGGATTTCCCCCGCCCCCCAAAAAGATATGCTCTACGATTTATTTTGGGGAAGTTCTATGGCCTGTGTTATACAGGAGATTATATTAGATGATCACAATGGTCCCCTCTGGCTTTGGAATCTATTAATCTTATAGTGTAACTGGTTTTTTGTTGTTTTTTTCAGTCACACTTTAGAAGTGACTCCTGCAGCTCCACCACCACAGAAACTGCCTTTTCTTTGCCACATATTTAATATACTGGAATACACTGCATATTTATAACTTCTGTTAACCACCTATGGGAGTTATATATATGTCAACAACATTTACACTGTGATTCATATATCTCTAAAACTTCTCCCTTAATGAACAATTAGCTCAGTCTTACCAGCTCTCTTTACCTCACACTTTCAGATTTCCCATTAATAACACAACATTACTTCAGGTAGCTTGAACAGATACTTTCAAACAGCTCCAAATTCTTGCCTTCTGGGATGGAAAATAGGCAATAGCAACCATTACTATTAGGTGCATGAGCACAATGCATGTGGACCCAGAGGTACCAGACTTATTTCCTATCACGTAAAGACTGAAGAGTTTCTTCCTGAAAGAGAATTGATTTACATTTGAATGCACAAATTTGCAGCTAGCTATAATTTAAATGTTAACTTTTATCATTTTCACAATAGATCAAACATAGAAGAAGAATATTTCTAGTCAGAATGGAATCTCCTTTGTACAGTATGAGAGTTGGCAAGCTGCTAGTATATATTAAACTTCATCCTCTCAGCAAGCACAAAGCACAGGTAAAATGTGTTTTAAATTATGTAATAAAAGAGAAAATTTTGGTGAGATTTTGATTAAGATTTTATTCCCAGCCCCTTATCAAATAATAAAGTGTAGAAATTATGCCTTACTTTGGTGTTAACATGTTTAGATTTATGGTGTCATTTAATAGTTAAGTTTTGGGGCGGGGGTTGTGTCTATGTATGTGTGAATATTTGAAATAAAGCATTTTTGGTTGGCCTTGAATTTGTATTTTAATCTTCAATTGTGATGTTGCATGAACTGAATCACTTTAGCAGGTAACGTAGGTGTAAAAATCTGTTGAGGATACATTTAGTGCTATTTAATGGAATAACTTGTACTTGAACAGAATTATTGACTAAATAGCTGTGACTTGTTTCTTAGGCAACCTGTGCAAGTGATAATGAAAGAAATGATGCCACCATAATATTTTAAGCAATTATTTTTAGTATGGTTTTACAAAAGGCATTTGCTTCATACTAGGACATTATCTCCTGACTGACTGACAAGAAAATAATCTAGCCTGGGGAAGCCTTTTCCTTCTTTTTCTTTAATGGAGTGTCAAGCTAGGGAGAAGTATGAAGTGTACTGGGAACTGATGATTGTCTGCAAATGTGTTCTCCAACTGCTAATAAGCACCAGAACTCAATTTCTCTGTTTTTTTTTTTAAATCTCCTATCTCTTGCCACATATAGTAAACCTTGGTATTAAATCATACATAAAAATTTTGCATAAAAGATACCATGTTTTGTTTTGTTTTTTGTGGGGATGGAGACAGGGGTTGTCACTGGCTAGATATCACTGGCTAGGCCTCATTAATATCTCCTATAAAAACAGATGAAAACCTGCAAATTGTGCACAAAGCTAGTCTTTGTAACCACATATTCCCATCACTGTTACCCACTGACTTCCCTCCCAATTTTCCCACCTGAGCTTTATACCCATTTGTTGCATCTTTTCTTGGATTGCAGTAGGTCTTGAGCCTAGAAATACGTATGTAGGTCAATAACTTGTGACACTGGAGTAGTCCCATTTTAGTCTTAGCCATAATTTAGCAAAGCTAGATTTGTTGTGATGAAAATCAAAGTGCTCTCCCATTTTTGGCTTCATACCAGATCTGAGGCGTTCCACAGTACCACTTGATGTACAATACACATGTTAAAAAGAGAGGGGAAATGGGAATTGTTCTGCTTTTTGCTTCCATTCACCACTTTCACAACTAGTCAATATTCTGATACTCTCCTCGTCCTTTCTCCTTTCTTTTCAATTATTATTATTCAATTATTCTAATATGCTGAATGGCACAACAAATTTCTATCTTCAACTTTTAAAAGCCTACGTAACATTAAAGTTAAAGAAATAGTCAGGAACAATGTGTTTAAGAAAAGGGGGAAAACAGTATTTAAAAAAAAATCACACATAATACCTTGAAAATCCAGTATAACCCTAATAAATACTGTGGCATTACACCCCATATTCTTCATTGTAATATTATTATGATATGAGTATGGTATAATTATGATGTATTTTGTGCAAGATAAGGCATGTGAGATATCATTGAAAAACTTATAATATACTGAATATGATTATCCTACATGTATGCATGTATCATTCTGGTATCTGAAGTTAGGAATATTGTCTATGTATCTATTACAAATGAGTTTACACCTGAGGAATGCCCACTAGACAGAATGCAATCAGTCCAGATGGCTGGCTGGGAAGGGCAGGGCCGGCTCTAGGTTTTTTGCTGCCCCAAGCAAAAAAAATTTTGGCTGCCTCCTCCCCCCCCGCCAGTCCTGGGCGCTCTCTCTCTCTCCCCCCCCCCCCCAAACTGCACCCTCCTGCCACCCCAGCCCTGGGTCACTGGTAACTCGCTCCCAGGGCGGGTCATTCAGCAGGAATTTTGGATGTGCACAGAAAACAGACAGGATTGGTTCCCATATGGGGAACTGCAGTAAAGTGGAACAATTTTCAGCTTGTGTGATTGAAGGATATCTGGATGCATATTATAAGACTTTCCTACATAAATGAGGAAAAGTTGAGGTGCCTTGATTATTCTTTTGTTCCATTCTTTGTTTCTATGGGGAATTTGCCAATGCAATATTACTGTCTTCCTTTTAAACAAATAAAACTAAAACTTAAAAAAAAAAAAAGCAATGGCTGTTGAAAATAGCAATTCCAGTCCTAATAACCACTGGGAAGCATTTCTTGCTCAATTTATTCTACTTTTTCTACAGCAAGTTACAGTGGATCAGTATATTTGATTTGGGAGAAATGAAGTAACAGCTGCCCAAATTGAGCTTGAGCACTCCTGAATTTTGAGGGTGTTCAAATCTGGAAGGCAGGTGCTAGATTCCCTTTCTGAATATTAGCTAAATCTGGAAAAGAAAAGTCAATTTCTGCTTCCATGGCTCAGAAGTGTAAATCCTCCTACATGCCCAGGTCCTAGTAGAGCCTCCCCTCCCTTACTTTTCATTTTAAATTCTAGTGGGATCTCCCTTGCTAGGCTTCAGATAGAGAGGGGCACTGTCCATTTAGTCCACCCAATTCTTTCTTTGGGGGAGAGCCCAGGGCTGGGGCGGCAGGGGGTGCAGGTGGTGGCCAGAGCTGGGGCGGCAGGGGGTGCGGTGTGGGGGGGGGGGAGAGAGCCCAGGGCTGGGGCAGCAGGGGGTGTGGGTGGGGGCCAGAGATGCGGCAGCAGGGGGTGTGGGCGGGGGAGCCCAGGGCTGGGGCAACACAGGGGTGCGGGGGGAGCCCAGGGCTGGGGTGGGGGGTGGCAAAAAACCTAGAGCTGGCTCTGTCCCTACCAGTCACAGCAAGCTGCAGCATGAGGTTTCAGTTCCACACTCCTTCCCCCTCCCTTTCCTGTTAATTGCGGATGAGGGAATGCTGGGAAATGTAGTTCTTTCCCTGCTCCAGGGCTGGCTCTATAGGCAGGGAGCTAACCAAGGAACTACCGCTCCCAGGGCCCCCTGTTGGTTCTCAGCTCCCATGCTGGATTCTTGCGCCCCTGCAAATTTGCCGCCCCAAGCAACTGCTTGCTTTGCTGGTGCCTAGAGCCGGCCCTGGGGAAGGACCATTAGGGATAACAATAGGTCTTAGAAGTTGCTAATCTCCCACCGAGGAGCCTTCCTGAGGACACTAAAAACAACCTCTGAATCATGGCTGCTGTGTCCCTACAGAGGCATGTGACCAAGTCACCAGGTACTGGACTCCATCATAGAATACCAGTGTTTTTCTACTGAAAGTCATGGGAACTAAAGTTGGAGACAAAGGGTTCCTGCCATATGCAAAAGCTATTTAAGGCAGGGGAATGACATCATCATGGGTCTTCAATGACTCCCCGCCCAAAGGAGACACTTGGAAAGACCTGAGAAACAAGGACCAAACTGGGGGAGAACAGCTTAACCCAGGCTAAAGGCGTTTCTAGCCTGTAAAAGGAATACCTGGGGTTTTAAGATGCAAGTGATAGAAAAGGTCTAAAGATCTAAATAGAACCAAGGACGTGCATTTAACCATGCATTTAATCATGTCAGCTATTTGTTAACCAATTTAATTGGCTCACTTGGCTCACAAGTATATGCAGCTGTTTCCCCATATACCCCCAAGGTATTTAGTGCAAAGGGTCAACAAATGTACCTTGTTTTCCCTTCAAAATGACAAATGTATCCGCCACAGATGTCTCTTGTATCCCCCTTCCCAAAATAATATATGTATCCTGTGTAACCTATTATCTATAGGTCAGCGTAATGACGCAAAAGGATGAAGGCTAAGTTGTTTGTTACTGGTTATAAAAAGGGCCTGTTCGGCCATGTAAGGTGTGTCTCTCTTCTGGCATTAGCCGATGAGAGCACCCGCTCAGCTGATCGATCAATAAAGAACTTGGTACCCGTCTTCTTGTCTCTCCGTGCCTCCTTGGTGTAATTAGGTAAGCTCTGGGGGGAGAACGGGCCCTATTTGGCTAACAAATTGGCGACTCCGCTGGGACTTCTCTCCCTGTAGGGGGCACTGACCGGCGGCCGAGGACGACTCCGGAGAGTGGCCACCTTGAGCTGTTGGTTTGCTCGAGCTCTGGGTCGCCGTAATCGGTCGGGACGGCTGCGCCCCCTCAATAGAGAACTCCTAATGACACGGAGACAAGACGGTACCAGAAGAAGGGGAAGGTCCAACTGCCGGACGCGGCCACTCCGGGCGGTAAGTGCATTTACCTCTTGGGTTTGAGGGATAACGCCCCCGCAGTGTAGGTTGGACCCTTTAGGTAATCCCTGTGTGGGAAGGTATTGTAGGTGGACAAATGTTTTGTGGTCATGATAACTAAACCAGGCAACGGCTAATGAATAATTTCACTAACTTCACTAATCCGTGGGCCGTACTGGATAATTACTGGGACGTAGAAAAGCCCCAGGGCTTGCTTTTATTCCTGGTAGGGATACTGTTCTTTTTCATTCTAATGATATGCTGGAAGCCAAAATTGTAATAACCAGGTCTAGGACTTAAACCGACTCTAGCCGCACCGAGACTCCTGAAAGGGGAAACCCCGTGACCAGGATATCTTGATCGCAAGGGGGGTCGGTCGAACCCGTGACTAGGTTTAATTAAACACGAGCATAATGGGGTCCGGACAAAGCACATATGCTGGGACACCCTTGGAATGTATGTTAAATAATTGGAAGGCGTTTAAACGCCAGGCTGATTATGGAATGGTATTATGTAAAGATGATCTGATAAAATTCTGTACTGTGGAATGGACGACATTTGGGGTGGAATGGCCCATTGGGGGAACACTTAAATTAAAAACTGTGCAAGCTGTGCATGACATTGTAACTGGGGATGGACATTGGGACCAGTTTCCCTATATAGATATTTGGCAGGATCTTGTAGCCAATCCCCCCGCCTGGCTGCGAAAATGTAGAGCACAAGCCATTGGGGCCTTGATGGCCCGTGCCCCTGTTAGGCACCTTGGTCGTCCCCCTGTTAAGAAACCCTGTCCACCAGCTGTGATTCCTTCTGCCCCGGATCCTATGCCCCCTCCTCCATTGTATCCTGGCCTTCCGGTCCTGTCAGAACAGTCCCCTTCCCCTGAAAGTGATACCCCAATAAAAAGATCAGGAGAGAATATTAGAGAGGATCTCAGCGATCAGGACTCCTCTGCTCTAGAGCCCTCTACGAGCTCCACAGGCTCCGCGGTGTCTGACCGCACTAGGAGCTCCCCCCCCGGCGCAGTCTCAGAGTGAGAGGGACCAGCTGCCGGGGGTTAACTCTAAGGTCTGGGCTGAGAAGGGAGGCTTTGCTCGGGCTCGAAACGCTCTACCAGTGCATATTTCCCTTAAGGAAGGAAGCCGCCCAGTCCAAATTCGACAATACTCCCTTAAGTTAACCACTCGGATCGGGTTGAAGCCTCTGATTCAAAAGTTTTTGCAGTACGGCTGGCTAAGGGAAGGCACTTCCCCATACAATACTCCGATAATGGGAGTGCCTAAGCCTAATGGGCAGTATCGATTGGTCCAGGACCTAAGACAGGTTAATAAGTCAATAGAGGCCCCTTATCCAGTTGTCCCAAACCCTCATACTATCTTGGGCCAAGTCCCCAAGAACCACAGCTGGTTCTCTGTGATAGATTTAAAAGATGCTTTCTTCTCTATACTCCTTGATCAGGAGTCTCAGAAACTGTTTGCCTTTGAATGGGAGGTCCTAGATACCCATTACAAGGCTCAGTATCTCTGGACTGTTGTCCCTCAGGGACTTACCTGTGCACCCGAGATTTTTGGTAGCCAGCTAAAAAGAGATCTTGCCCCGTTCCTGGCTAGACACCCCTCGTGCAACATAGTTCAATATTGTGATGATCTGCTCTTAAGTACTGAGACGGAGACAGCTTGTAGAGAGCAGACTATAGAACTCCTTAATTTTCTTGGGGCTCAGGGGTACAAGGTTTCCAGGGAAAAAGCCCAATTGGTTAGACAGCAGGTCACTTTTCTCGGATATCATCTTTATCAGGGACGTCGTAGCTTGGGTAAAGACAGGATCCAAGTTATACTCGAGAGCCCTCAGCCCCGAAGTCCCAGAGAGTTGAGAGCTTTCCTGGGACTAACCGGTTTTTGCCGGCTTTGGATCCCTGACTACGGAGGGAAGGCCAGACCACTATATGAGTCCCTTACTAAAGAGGGTCTGCTCCATTGGTCATGGACCAAGGAAAAAGAAAAAGCATTTCAAGAGCTTAAAAAAGCCTTAGTTTAGCCTCCCGCTTTAGCTCTCCCGGATTCCCGGAAGCCGTTCACTCTATACGTTCACGAGAGGGGAGGGGTGGCATCTGGAGTCCTGTGCCAAAGGTCGGGACCGACCTGGCGACCTGTAGGTTACTACTCAAAGGTATTGGACCCGGTTGCCAAAGGCTGGCCGGCTTGTTTACGAGCCGTGGCTGCGACCGCTCTCCTTGTGCAGGAGGCTGAAAAATTAACCTTGGGTGGGGATACTGAGGTTGTGGTGCCCCATGGGGTACCCCAGATACTGGGAACAGGAGCCGGGGAAAAGGATCTAAATCCCAGTCGGCATACTAGATATGAGGTAGGGCTTTTGTTGGCCCCTAACCTGACTTTCAAAACAGTTAGTTCCCTCAACCTGGCTACCTTACTGCCTGATCCCCAAGTTCCCTGTAGGACCCGCCCCACTCATGATTGTATTGAAGTCTTGCAACAAGAGACTAAACCTCGCCCTGATCTCTCAGATTTGCCCTGGCCCAATCCCGATATCGAAGGATACGTTGATGGATCTAGTTATGTAGTAGATGGGAAGCGATTTACAGGAGCAGCCGTCATAGTTAAGAGTGGAGAGGTGTACAAGTTTAAGCTTAGCCCCAATTTATCTGCCCAGGCGGCGGAGCTGGTGGCTCTTATTGAGGCTCTCCGGTTAGGAACTGGGAAAACTATTAATTTGTATACTGACAGTCGTTATGCGTATATGTTGGTGCATGCCCACGGAACCCTGTGGAAAGAAAGGGGCTTCATTACGGCTTCAGGCCAAAGAATAGCCCATGGGACCCTTATTAAGTCATTGCTTGAGGCCCTGATGCTCCCCCTCTGGGTCGCCGTAATACAAGTGCGTGCACATGGGAGGGCCCCTGAAACTGAACAGCGTAAATACAATCGATTGGCTGATCAGGCCGCGAAGGAAGCCGCACAAGAAGGAGCCACGTGGCTTCTCTGGGTCCAAGGTACAGGAGTTAAAACCCCTACTCCCCACTATACAGCAGAGGAAGTGTCCCACGCGCAAGCTACAGGGGCCCAACAAGTTCCCTCTGGGTGGTGGAAGTTGCCAGGGGGGGAGATTTTCGTTCCTAGACCAGTACTCCAGGAGATTCTCCGATCCTTACATAAGGAGGGACATTTGGGATCAGGAGCTATGGTCGATTTGGCTACCCGGTCCCTTAGGGGATTGGGTATACATATGGAGGCCCAAAGAATTGTTAATAACTGTTCTGTTTGCCAGCGAACAAACCAAAAGGGGTGCGGCCCCCCCGCCCCAATGGGAGGCCGGCCCTGGGCTGCCTATCCTTTTCAAAGGTGGCAGGTGGACTTTGCTGAAGTCCCCCCTTGTAGGGGCTATAAGTATTTGCTTGTTTTTATTGACCAACTTACTGGGTGGGTAGAGTGTTACCCTACACGGCATTGTCAGGCACGGGCAGTCACCAAAGCCCTGTTACATGAAATACTTCCCCGTTTCCATCTCCCCGAAGTAATTGAGTCGGATCGGGGAAGCCATTTTATCTCCCAGGTGGTTCAGCAGGTGTCGCGGGCCCTCGGTATACAATGGAAATTGCATACACCTTGGAGACCGCAGAGCTCGGGCCAAGTAGAGAGAATGAATAGAACTCTCAAAGATACTCTCACTAAACTGTGTATGGAGTCCGGTTTAAAGTGGCCTGATGCTCTGCCACTCGCCCTTACCCGCATTCGGAGGGCCCCGCGTAAGGGCCTGAAACTTTCACCCTTTGAACTGGTCTTTGGGTTCCCTCCCCGAGTACTCATCCCGGGGTACCGAGAGGATGTAAACTGGGAAGTAGGGAATGACTCCTTGTGGAAGCAGGTTTCTGCGCTACAATCTGTTTTGTTACAGCTACATCGATACGCGGCGCCTTTCCAGACCCTTCCCTTGGATCAACCCGTGCATTCATTCCAGATCGGTGATCAAGTCCTTATCAAAAAGTGGAAGCGTGATCCCCTCACGCCACGGTGGGACGGCCCGCACACTGTATCGCTCATCAGCCAGGCCGCCGTTAAGGTCCTCGGGAGCGACAAGTGGACACATCATACACGGGTAAAGCGGTTTCTGAATCCAAACCCGGAGAGCAACACAACCGAAGAGGACAACAGCCATCTGTCCGCTCCGGCTCTGGAAGCCCGGGGTGGCACAGGTGAAGACTCCACTTGGGAGTACCAAGGACTAGAGGGACTAAAGGGACTGTTTGAGAGAAAGGGACAATGAAGCTATCCTTTGTGTTTCTGTTATGTATATTCAGTTATTCATATGGTTGGGAAAACAGGTTTTTGCAATTAGGGGAAATAATAGCAGATTCCTTTAACCTTACCAATTGTTGGGTGTGTGGCGGTCCAGGAGAGTTAAATGAGTGGCCCTGGGTAGCCCAGCCAGTATAGCCCAAATGGTGGCTAAGTAACTTAAGCATAGTGCATAATGGAACGGGAAGGTGGACTGAGGATAGTGGCCCTTGGCGGCTCTATTCTGCTGGGATGGGTATCTTTTGCCTTAATCGAACAAAACGCGGGGGAAAGTATGTAGGGGAAAGTACGTGCAACTGGACTTTATCTCTAGGATTTGATTGCTATGATCATCCTAGCTGCCATACGTATGACTGTTTTAAGTATCAAGGACGATGGAACCATACCCATGTAAAGCTGACTGATAATAGCTGGGTAAGATGTTCCTACTGGAATCATACGGGCGATGGTTGTAAGGCAGCAGGATTGGATGGGTACTTTGATGCCCTCTTTTTAAGTTGCCAGCGAGATAATACCACCAGTAAGGACCACGTGGTACGATGGTATCAGTGGGCATGGCAACACCCTAATGGAACCCGAGTGACCCATTTTAAACAATTTTGGTCTAGTACCAATAGCCCAAAATTTGGTTGCAATTGTGTTTGGAAGGCAGGGGCTGGGGCATGGAAATGTGATTACTGTAATCCGGACGGCACGTCTATTTTTCTCGGGGGGGCCCATAGAATCAGGTAACTCTTTGTATTATGAGGAGCCGGGCCCCGAAGACTACCCCGAGACCTGGGATGGCCCCTTTGCTAATGGGACCTGGGCCTTGAAAGGCCATTATTGGATCTGTGGATCCTATGCTTATCGCAGACTGCCTCCAAACTGGTCAGGAATATGTTACGTAGGATATATTAGGCCTCTATTCTTTCTACTACCTCAAAACCAAGGAAATAAGTTGGGAATTAAAGTTTATGATGATTTAATTAGAGAAAAACGGTTTGTGGACTCCACTTTGACTGCCGGGAGTTCCCAAACATGGGGAGCTCAGGAATGGCCCCCTGAAAGGATCATCAAACATTATGGACCGGCCACCTGGAACCCTAGTGAGCTAGTAACAGGGGCCAGGGAACCAATTTATAATCTAAACCAAATCATTAGGCTGCAGGCTATCTTGGAAATATTAACCAACCAAACAGCCGCAGCATTGGACCTTTTGGCCGATCAATCGACTCAAATGAGACATGCAATTCTTCAACACCACATAGCTCTTGACTACTTGCTAGCAGAGGAAGGAGGACTCTGTGCGAAACTGAATGAGTCTAACTGCTGCTTACAAATAGACGATAATGGCCAGGCAGTAAAACAGTTAACAAAGGAAATGAGAAAGATAGCCCATGTCCCAGTACAGACCTGGGGTGGGTGGGACACAGATTGGTTTACCTCCTGGCTGCCACAATTGGGATGGCTACGAAAAGGTTTTCTCCTTTTTATATTCTTTGTTACCACCCTATTAACTCTCGCTTGCTTTACCCCTTGCTTCGTTGCGGCAGTCTGAAGACTGGTTAATCAGGTTACATATCAACAAATGATGATATTATACCAGCCAGTAGGAACTGAGGAACAAGGGCCATAAGGCTCTTAAAATGCTTTTAAGGGGGGAGATCTGATAGAAAAGGCCTAAAGATCTAAATAGAACCAAGGACGTGCATTTAACCATGCATTTAATCATGTCCGCTATTTGTTAACCAATTTAATTGGCTCACTTGGCTCACAAGTATATGCAGCTGTTTCCCCATATATCCCCAAGGTATTTAGTGCAAAGGGTCAACAAATGTACCTTGTTTTCCCTTCAAAATGACAAATGTATCCGCCACAGATGTCTCTTGTATCCCCCTCCCCAAAATAATATATGTATCCTGTGTAACCTATTATCTATAGGTCAGCGTAATGACGCAAAAGGATGAAGGCTAAGTTGTTTGTTACTGGTTATAAAAAGGGCCTGTTCGGCCATGTAAGGTGTGTCTCTCTTCTGGCATTAGCCGATGAGAGCACCCGCTCAGCTGATCGATCAATAAAGAACTTGGTACCCGTCTTCTTGTCTCTCCGTGCCTCCTTGGTGTAATTAGGTAAGCTCCGGGGGGAGAACGGGCCCTATTTGGCTAACACAAGCAAGTGCAGTTTTCCCTCAATAATCTCTGCAAACTGCCTAAACCAACAATTAGGGTGAGAATTTGCTACTTATATCCAATTTCTTTAGTATATTAAGCTTAGATTGTGTTTTTGTTTTATTTGCTATGATCTGTTTTTATCTGTTTGCTATCTCTTATAATCACTTACAATCTATCTTTTGTAGTCAATAAATTTATTTTTGCTTTGTCTAAAACCAGTGTGTGTGGGAGTCATTACTTGGGATAGAATTATTGTGTATATTCCTCTCCACATTGAGGGAGGGGGCGAATTTCATGAGCTTATGCTGTATAGTTCTCTGTGCAGCGCAAGATGGTATAATTCTGGGTGTATGCCTTAGGAACTTGGTGGTGCCTTAGCTGACCCTTCTCATGCAGAGATGATTTCAGCATCTGTGTGTAGCTGCAGCAGGGTGCGTCCCTACCTCTATGTGTGCTGGAGAGGGCTTGAGAACCTGTCACAGCAGCACAGTGTAAAGGGAGACCTGGCTGGTGAGTCAGAAGGGCTCAGTGGTACCCCAGTTCCAGGTAGCACCCTGGGGGGAACCCGTCACACAAACCATCCTCATCCCTCCAAACCAACCCCCCCCCAAATATCCTCACCCTTCACATAAAAAAAAAAACACACAAAAAGCCAGGGATGAGTCATCAGAGAGGGCTCAGGGAGGCAGTAGGGAGGAGGACAAGGGACTGTCAATGAGAAAGCAGAAAGGGAAGACATAGTCTTGACCTTATTGGAAGAAGGGAGACCAACCAGGGCCTCAAGGGGGACAAGGAGATGAGCATGAGGATTTGACAACTGGTGGGAGTGAGGGGGACCAGAACTGCCATAAAGAAACAGGAAAGGGGCAAGAGACAAAATTCAGACTAAGCAAGACACTGACTGGCAAGGGGAAGAAGGCGGTAATAGGCAGGAGGGCAGCAAGACCAGGCTACTGCCAAAAACGTTTGGCTGAAACTTTTTTTTCCAGATCAAAAGAGGCAGATGTAGATCTAACAAAACATAAGTGAATTGGGCGAATTATTTTGCTTAAAAAATCATTTTGACATTTTCTAAATAAAACATTTTGACTTGTTTGATTTGCAATGACTTTTTGTTGCAAAATGTATTTCAGTTTTATTTTTAAAAGTTTATAAAGTTCTCAAACACAAAATGAATCTTTCATTTCAAGTCTAACAAAATGTTTTATCCAGTCCAAAATAGGCTTCTTTGGGCTTTTTCCACTTTTGGTTCACCAAGAAATTCAAAAGATTTTCATTTTGGGTCAACTCAAAATTAATTATTTTTTGATAAAAGCATTGAAGCTGAAAAAAATGATATTTTCACAGTTCTAATGATGACAAACACCAGTCTATTATATTGTCTTACCTGATGCCGACTCCAAACTGCATTCACTCACAAGAAGAGAGCAAAAGGATGCTGTCTCCCATATTCTCTTTGGATGTGAATCTTGATGCTAAGTATCAAATAAAAAAGACAATAATTGTATATGAGATGCAAGACTGGTCGTAGTCCTCACCCATAGTCTTCATCTGTTGCTCGTCTTCTTAGATTGTAAATTCATCAAGGCAGTGTTACATGTTTTCTTATATGCTTAGAAAGTGCCCACCACATGGTAAAAACAAAAAAGTCTATAAAAATCTATTATGTTATTTGGTGGACAAAAACAAATTACTGGTCAGGATTCTGTCCTCATTTACACCTATACAACTCTTTCAGTTGCATGGGCTGCACTGAGTGGAAAGCATGATTTAGCCCACTGAGTGATTGTGCCAATTTTTGAGAAGACCTCCAAAATGAGAGGCATGCTCTATCTTCCGCACTGTTTCTCCTTTGTAAGGATCAGGTCAGGCATGCTACTGGTAGCATGTGACTCAGTACAACCCGACACAGGTTGGGAATCCCACAACATACGGAGTGGTGGGGTATGCCAGAGACCCACCGGATTGAAAAACAATATCCAGAAAAATAATTTCAGCTGACGTTGCTGCCTTGAAGATAGCTCTTGGCTGAACAAAGTCTAGGGGAGAAAATCTGAACCAACTCCACTGTTGAGAAAACATGAGGGGGTTGGCACTGCAACTCAGCTCTACCCTCTGGCATTTTTTGCAGCTGTGCTGTCTTATAAAACATTGTGGTCTCCAGCCTTTGGCCTAGTCACTGCCACTGAGAGTGGGATTTTGGTCCTGAGGGAAGCCTCTGCCTCCTTTTTTTCCTTCTGCCTATACATACACGCCAAAGCTTCAGGTACAGTGGTCACCCTTTTCAAGTTTGCACTGGTAATGTCAAATAATCAAGAGTAGGTCAATGACCCTAGAAAGTCTGCCATCGTTGACAGAGAGCTGGAGAAGTTTTAGATAGACGTAGCCACTCTCTGCGAAGCTAGACTAGCTGACACAGGCTCTCTACATGACATAAATTACACATTTTTTTTCTGGCATGGAAAAAGTAAACCAGACCTCAACAAACACAGGGTGGGGTAGTCAGTCAAAAATTCATTAATGCCCATGGTCAAATGCTCTGTTGCAACATCAGAACATATTGTATCACTAAGAATGTCTACCACAGGTGACATTCCATCATCATCAGTACATATAATGTACATCAGTTCATATGATTTCCTCTATCTCTGAAGAGAAGTAATTGTTCTATCAGCAATTCAACAGCATCATCACTAAGCTACCATTGGGTGAGCTACTATCTACTGGGAGACTTCAATGCTAAAGTCAGCTCAGATCATGATATGTGGCTACTATGCATTAGCCAGCACAGAGTGGGCAAAAAATGAATGACAATGGGCAAAGACAACTGGAATGTGCCCCGAGAATAGTGCATTACTAACACCTACTTCCAAGACAGTCCCTGCTGGAAGGTCTTGTGGAGAAACCCTCGATGTGGTTACTGGTACCACCTGGATTTAATTGTCACATGTAGAAAATAACTACATGATGTTCTCCATAATCACAGTGCAGTACTGAGACACAGGCGATTCATTTGTATGCTGCAAAATAAGGCTTTCTCTACAGAAATTCCTTCATACTAAAGTTGTTTCCCATGCATTAACATTAATAACACAAAAGACCAAGGAAGGTGTCTCCAATTCACTATGAATCTCAGTAACTGGAGGTTCCTTGAGATGTGTGGTCCTTATCCGAGATGAGTAAATATAGTAAATGCTGATTGCTGCTAGCACAGGCAAAAAACTTAGCTCAAGACCCAAAGACGTAAGGGTAAATAGATACTCTGAGATAGCAGAGATTCCAGTTGATTCTAGAGACAAGTTGCACTGGGCAGCCCAAGAAGAAAAACACTTCCATTGTGCTGAGTAACAGCTTCTTGTAAAACTCTTATCTGTTTTAGTTAAGGATGGTTTGCACAACTTTAGAACTTTTCTATTTCTGATGCTCATTCAAATACCAGGTTTTGAGCTGCAATGATCCCAGACTGCAGTGCTTGAAACTGCCCTTGTGCTGTATTAGAAACTCCAGAAATGTGGAGCTATTAACATAGAATCATAGAATCATAGACTTTACGGTCAGAAGGGGATTGTCTAGTCTGACTTCCTGCACAACACAGGCCACAGAATCTCACCCACCCACTCCTGTAACAAACCCCTAACCTATGTTTGAACTATTGAAGTCCTCAAATCGTGGTTTAACGACTTCAAGGTGCAGAGAATCCTCCAGCAAGTGACCAGTGCCCCACGCTGCAGAGGAAGGCGAAAAACTCCCAGGGCCTCTGCCAATCTGCCCTGGAGGAAAATTCCTTCCCAACCCCAAATATGGCGATCAGCTAAACCCTGAGCATGTGGGCAAGACTCATGAGCCAGATACCCAGGAAAGAATACTCAGATCCCACCACATCTAATATCCCATCACAGGATATTGGGCATATTTACTGCTAATAGTCAAAGATCAATTAATTGCCAAAATTAGGGTATCCCATCATACCATCCCCTCCATAAACTTATCAAGCTTAGTTTTGAAGCCAGATATGTCTTTTGCCCCCACTGCTCCCCTTGGAAGGCTGTTACAGAACTTCAATCCTCTGATGTTTAGAAACCTTTGTCTAATTTCAAGTCCAAACCTCCTGATGGCCAGTTTATATCCATTTGTTCTTGTGTCCACATTGGTACTGAGCTTAAATAATTCCTCTCCCTCCCTGGTATTTATCCCTCTGATATATTTATAGAGAGCAATCATATCTCCCTTCAACCTTCTTTTGGTTAGGCTAAACAAGCCACTCTCTTTGAGTCTCATGTCATAAGACAGGTTTTCCATTCCTTGGATCATTCTAGTATCCCTTCTCTATACCTGTTCCAGGTTGAATTCATCCCTCTTAAACATGGGAGACCAGAACTGCACACAATATTCCAGATGAGGTCTCACCAGTGCCTTGTATAATGGTACTAACACCTCCTTATCTCTACTGGAAATGCCTGACCTGATGCATCCCAGACCACATTAGCTTTTTTCACAGCCATATCACATTGGCAGCTCATAGTCATCCTGTGATCAACCAATACTCAGAGGTCCTCCTCCTCTGTTACTTCCAAGTGTTGCTTCCCCAGTTTATAACCAAAATTCTTGTTATTAAACCCTAAATGCATGACCTAGCATTTTTCACTATTAAATTTCATCCTATTACTATTACTCCAGTTTACAAGCTCATCCAGATCTTCCTGCATACTACAGATGTCAAACTAACAGGCCTGTAGTTACCCGGATCACCTTTTTTTCCTTTCTTAAAAATAGGAACTATGTTAACAATTCTCCAGTCATACAGCACAACCCCTGAGTTTGCAGATTCATTAAACATTCTTGCTAATGGGCTTGCGATTTCATGTGCCGGTTCCTTTAATATTCTTGGATGAAGATTATCTGGGCCCCCCGATTTAGTCCCATTAAGCTGTTCGAATTTTGCTTCTACCTTGGATGTGGTAATATCTACCTCCATATCCTCATTCCCATTTGTCATCCTACCATTATCCCTAAGCTCCTCATTAGCCTCATTAAAGACTGAGGCAAAGTATTTGTTTAGATATTGCCATGCCTAGATTATCCTTAACCTCCATTCCATCCTCAGTGTTTAGCGGTCCCACTTCTTTCTTTGTTTTCTTCTTATTTATATGGCTATAGAAACTTTTACTATTGGTTTTAATTCCCTTTGCAAGGTCCAATTCTACCTGGCTTTTGGCCTTTTTCACTTTATCCCTACATGTTCTGACCTGAATAAGGTAGCTGTCCTTGCTAATCCCTCCCATCTTCCACTCCTTGTAGACTTTCTGCTTTTTCTTAATTACCGCTTTGAGATGCTTGCTCATCCAGCTTGGTCTACAACTCCTGCCTATGAATTTTTTCCCCTTTCTTGGGATGCAGGCTTCTGATAGTTTCTGCAACTTTGACTTGAAGTAATTGCAGGCCTCCTCCACCTTTAGATCCACAAGTTCTTCAGTCCGATCCACTTCCCTAACTAATTTCCTTAACTTTTTAAACTTAGCCCTTTTGAAATCAAAAACCCCGTCAGAGATCTATTTTTGTTTATCCTTCCATTTAGTTTGAACTGAATTGGCTCATGATCGTTTGAACCAAGGTTGTCCCCTATAACCATTTCTTCTATGAGGCCCTCACTACTCACCAAAACCAAATCTAAAATGGCATCCCCTCTTGTTGGTTCAGCAACTACTTGGTGAAGGAATCCATCAGCTATCGCATCCATGAAAATCTGAGCCCTATTATTATTACTAGCACTGGTCCTCCAGTCTATATCTGGGAAGTTAAAGTCTCCCATGATCACACAATTCCCATTAGTATTTACTTCATTAAAAACATTAAAGAGGTCTCTATCCATATCCAAATCAGAACCCGGTGGTCTATAGCACACCCCAAGCACTATCCCAGGGGAGGCTCTAGTGGTTTTCTTCCCCAATGTGATTTTTGTCTTATCCATTCCATCACTTCTTATTTCTTTCCAGTCTACCTCATCATTGATATACAATGCTACTCCACCACTTTTGCCTTTATTTCGGTCTTTCCTACACATACCCTTCAATACCTGTACTCCAGTCATGATTACTATTCCACCATGTTTCTGTTATCCCTATAATATCTGGTTTCACTTCCTGCACCAGTAGCTCTAGTTCCTCCATTTTATTACCTAGGCTCCTCGCATTAGTGTACAAACATCTTAATTTTTGCTGTTTGGTTTCTCTGACATTCTTTACCCGATTAGGCACAGACATTCTAATGCCAGTATCACCTATTAGACTGTTATCTACACTACCCTTCCTCCTTATGTCCATTCTCCCACCCACGGCTGTATCCTTTCTTACTTCTTTTTCTTCCCTCTCAATGTTAAAATCCGTCGTGGAGATTACCTGGACATCTCCCAACCATCTCCCCCAAATTCCTAGTTTAAAGCTCTCTTAATCAGTTGTGCCAGTCTCCATCTTAGAAGTCTATTTCCCTCCCTACTCAGGTGAATTCCATCCCGAGAGAACAGTCCTCTGTCCATGAATGCTTCCCAGTGGCCATACATACCAAAGCCCTCCTTATAGCACCACTGCCTGAGCCATCTGTTGATCATCATAATCTTGTCATACCTTTGTTGCTCTTCTCTAGGAACAGGCGGAATCCCACTGAAGATCAGCTGAGCCTCGATTTCCTTAAGCGTCTTCCCCAGCCTGGCATAGTCTCCCTTGATACGTTCCAGCGAGAATCTAGCCGTATCATTTGTTCCCACATGAAGGACAATCAGTGGATTCTTTCCCGCTCCTGTTAGGATCCTCTTCAGCCTCAGGTCCACATCCCATATCTTAGGCAGACAGCACACCCTTCTGTTCTCTGGATCAGCTCTGGTTACAGGCCTGTCTATTCTTCTCAGTAAGGAGTCCCCAGTCACGTAGACCTGCCTTTTCCTGGTGACGGTGCGATTCTCCGCTCTATCCCCTGTTTCCTCTGGCTGCAAGTCCTCTCGATTCCTAGTCTCCCTTGTAATCCTCTGCAACCCATCCCGTAAACTCCTGGGGCTCATATATGGTGTTATCTCAATTGACTCTTCCCCTCTTCTTAGAGGACTAATGGCTCTTCTCTTCTTCCTTTCCCTCTCATCTTCAGTGACCACCTGCTGTGCCCCTTCATTTTCCAACTCCGCAAACCTGTTCCTGAGCTCTATTTCTCCTTCACTAGCCCGTCTTTTCCTCTGCTTGGTTCTCTTAGTCACATGCCTCCACTGTCCAATTTCCTCACCCAGCAGTCTCCCGTCAGAGTTCTTTGGTCCTGCTTCCATCTGCAAGTCTGAGCTTTTCCCTTCAGACTCTTCATGTCTTTGCTCCTTCATCCGCTTGAACCCCCTTATAAACTCAACCAGAGTTTCCACCTGCATCTCCAATCCTAGGATCTTTTCTTCCATCACCTCTACCAGGTGGCTCTTCATGCAGATTAAATTCTTTTCAGGTACCCCCTCCAGGATCACGTACATGCCGCAGCTTCCACATCCAGTCATCTTCATTGCGTCTTCCACTGCTTGGGTCACTACCACTGCTGCCTCTGTGGGTGCACTGAGCTTCAGCATATCCATAAACCAGAACTGTCTTGGCCAGTTGGGCACAATCAGGATGACTGAAGCTCTGTCTTGGCAGATCTTCCAAAGAACTTGGGATGGGAAGGAAGTCATGCCCCAGGCGTTCCAGAGGCTCTTCTGTATGGAGAACATGTGGCTGCTCCAAGGCCACTTGGCCAACTTAAGTTCAGATTCTAGTACGTTTGCAAGATGGACTTGAATACTTTCATTATCAACACAACAAGCTGGGAAGAGGCAGCTAACAACAGGCTACAGTGGAGATCTGTGCTGCACTTGGGAGTCAAACAGAGATTATTGAAAGAGAGACTGAAATGCAATGGTTGAGAGAGAGGAAAGTGAATAAAAAAATGCCACAGGCCTCAAGTGCTCAAAGTGCACTGGCTTCATCTTCTGGCCCTGCACTTTATGCCTTCATTAAATGTGGCTGTGATGGAGTGTTCACCCTACATTGGGCCTTAGGGTGACCAGATGAGAACTCCAAAATATCGGGACCGCCGCAAGGAGAGCGCCTTTTCAATTCTTACACTCACCCGTCTGACTCTTCGTCGGCACTACAGCGGAGGGTCCTTCAGTCGCTGACAGTCTTCGGTGGCATTTCCATGGTAGGTAATAAACCTTACCACCAAAGAAGTACCCTCCGCCAAAATGCCGCCGAGACCTGGACGTGCTGGGTGAGTGTAACAATTGAAAAGGCACTCCCCTGCCTGTCACCACCGCCTAAGCAACAAGAAAAAAAAATGCCCGAAACAAAATATCGGGACAAATGGCGTCCCGACCGTACTTCGGTCGGGACGTGGGACAAACTGCTTGATAACGGGACAGTCCCGATTTTATCAGGACGTCTGGTCACCCTATTGGGCGTGGAAGGGTTAAGAT
This sequence comes from Emys orbicularis, assembly GCF_028017835.1. Taxonomy (NCBI): domain Eukaryota; kingdom Metazoa; phylum Chordata; order Testudines; family Emydidae; genus Emys; species Emys orbicularis. Next base: position 283,465,487 of record NC_088683.1, read on the forward strand.
GGCTAAGTGGGCCAAATAACTGTCCAGACTGCATCTGGAGAAGGAGGCCTGATCTATGCTAAAGAGATAAGTCGATCTAAGTTATGCTGGTTAAGTTATGTAAGTTATGTAACATAAGCTGACATAGCTTAGATTGATTTACAGTGGTGTCTACACTGCACTATGTCGATTGGAGACTCTCTCCTGTCAACATAGCTTCTGCCTCTTGGGAGGTGGAGTAATGAAGTCAACAGGACAGTGCTCTGCCATCAACTTATCGCATCTGCAACAGACCCACAAAATCAATGCTGCTGCATCGATCACAGCAGAACCAATTTATCCCAGTAGTGCAGATAAGCCCAGAGACAGAGAGCAGGGATTTAAGTAGAACAGGCTCAGTTGGTCAGGAACAGGTGGGACCTATATAAGCCTTGGAAACTGGCAACAAAAGGGGCTGGAGGGAAGGAGTCTTCAGTCCCTCACTGGGAAAAGGGAGGTGTGTCTGGGGCTATAGGCAAGTAGCCTACAGTTTCTCCCTGGGAGGAGGGAGTGTGGTTGGAAAGCCCAAAGATGGGGAAGAGCCAGAAAGGTAGGCAACATTCAGGGGAAAGGTCAGCGAGGTATGAGGTAGGTCAAACTTTGGTTCTTGATGAGAGGCCCCTAAGCCAGGACCCAGAGGAGAGGGCGGGCCTGGGTCCCCCTACTAGATGTGGATGAAGTGGCACCAGCGAGGCAGCGACCAGGAAGACTGGGTGAGTCCATTTGATATCCTGGAAGGGGGGAACATGTATGGCTGAATCATGAAGAGAGGAGTCTGTGGCTCATCTAATTAGAGGGGTTCTCAGGGTGAGAGGATGACAGGAGACACCCTCAGGGAAGGGCACAATGCCTGGCCAGAGCTAATTCCCAGGATGGCCAGAAGGAAGCACCACCAGCTGTGAGTGAACCCTGAGACAGTGGAAAGGACTGACACTCGAGAATTGGGCTTTTTAGCCACACATGGTGCTGCAGAACAACAGACAGTAACTGAACTGCACTGGTGTTTACAATATCGTTCAAGATGGATGGTTGCCATTCAATTCTCCTTTGTGATTTCAGTTGCCAAAGAAACTAGATACTTTTTAAGGGGAGGAAAGACATCTAATGTTCGACAGAATTATATCTTTGGCAGTAAGTACTGAAAGTATTTTGGTTTTATTTTCCTCTTTGATATAGATTACATATTCTAGAGCCAACATTTCCATTTGATTAATTTAGTGTGAGAATTCATGAGTTACTCAAGGAACTTGTTAAAGGAGTATTTGGGGTTGCTGCCGTTTTAATAGTGGTTGTTAAGTAAAAGTTGTGTTTAGTACTGAACTATTGTATAATAATCATGGTTTATCATATCAATGGAAATTCTGAAAATCTTATTATTTGGGCTTAATTCAGTAAACAAAACAATATATTTGAAACAATAATTTCAAATTTTGGTGCCCAGTCCTAAGCACCTAAATCTATACAGAATTTAGGTGTCTACATAAGTGGCTTTATTGTCAGAGAGACTGAGCATCCATAGCTCCAACTGACTTCAGTATTAGTTGTGGGTGTTCCATGCCAATGAAAATCAGACAAATTATTTGCATGCCTAAATAAAGATTTGGATGCCTAACTTTAGGCATCCAGGCATGAAAACTCTAACCTTGCCTTTTTCTTATTATTTGTATTACAGCAGTGCCAATAATCCTAATCCAGATTTGTTTCATAATAAAGTAGCACCTAATATAGAAATACATGTAGGTGCTAAGTAATATATGATCTTCTTTCACCATAAATGATATTCAGTTTGGTTATAATGAAAAACACTCTGTGGCACATTCAGAGTTAAGTTACCATTGGGACACAGAGGAATTTTATATTTAGCACAATGGATACTAACTTTGTGTTGGGGAGGTTCTGGATTCTTTAAAATCCATGTAATTTGGTGCATTATGGGAAAATAGCATAGTGTCTGATTTTCAAAGGTTTATAGATGCCTAAAATGCAAAGAGATGGCTAGTAGTATTTTCAAAAGTGTCTAGACATCTTTAGGACCGAAATGCCTTTAACAATCTGGCCAATAATTCTTGGGGTAAAATAAGCATGTTCCTTCTTGTGTGCCTGGCTATATTTAAACACACAGAGAGATAGACACACATAGAAATAGACAACCAAAATTATTAAGAAGCAACAAAACTGCAAAAATGGCATGATTTTAGCTCTGTGTGTTATTTCCTTCTAAGAACAACTTTACCTATTCACCTGGTTCTCCACTGTCTCTTCACTTCATCCTCCTGCCTACTACTCTTACGATATATGCCATCTGTCTATCTTACACAATAAACTTTTTGGTTCAGGGTTGTGACTTTTTACTCATCATGAATCTACGTGGGAGGGAATATCTAAGCCTCCTTGAAAGAAGGATCTGTGGGGAAAAATACACTTGCCATATCACAAATCCTATCATTATGTTAAGAATGGAGCTGAGGAAATTGTGCAGCCAAACAAAGTAAATTATTTAATAGCACTGTCATTGTAGTAACACTAACTGCAGCAGTCTCCCAGCAAGAAGCAGCAGACTGGTACAGCCATTAACATAATGTGTCATCATGGTTTCTTGAAGCCTTTTGTGTTTTGATTGAATTGTTATGGAGAATCCTGGATGAGTAAGAAGCACAAATATTTCTATGACTTCAGGTTTTTGCAGTCACTGGCAGAAAATCCATAAATTGGCAGTCTTTCATTTAAAATGTTAGATTGCATAACATTCTGCAAGCCTGCTGTTTTCTCTGTTGACTAATCCATCTTTCCACAACATGTTTTAATATTTAATTAATCTAGATAAACATAGCACATTTATTAGGTAACTCTTGTCTCTTTCAGAGGAACAAAGTAGCAGTAGATGTAAGAATGGTATTCTTTACCAGGTGCTACCGTAGTTTTTAATCATTACTGCAAATAACCATTATATAAGAGAGCACTCTCATATTAACAGATTTTAGATTTAGACCTAATTTTCAGAGTCTTGTGAGATCACAAATCCCTTTATATGTAAGCAGGATATATCCATATAGAGGACTTGCAGATGGGCTGGTGGCGGTATACAGAACTTGTGTATGCTGAAGGGTAGATGTTCACAAGTAGGTGGTATAACGGGTGTGGCCACTGAAACAGGTGCTTGCTATCTCTTTTCAGAGCTATGTGGGGTGCACTTAGGTAGGATGAGACAGGTGTAAACAAGACAGGGGACTGGCAAGTAAAAGGTCTTCAGACAGCTCTCCAGTGGCTCAGTGCTGAGACTCAGAAGAGGCAGCAGCTAGGAAGGAGGGCAGCTGTGGCAGTAGGGGGAAAAAGGCCAAGTGGTTATGGGAAAAAAAGAGGAAGGCAGAATTTTGGGGAGCTGCAATGCCAAGGGAAGGGCAAACATGTTGCATCAGTTTGGACTAAAAATGGATTAAAGAGATGAATTGATCAAAGAGAGGGCATAGGAAATGTAGAGGTAGGAGACCACTGAAGACACCACTGTGATCAGTCAATCAGCTACATTCACATACCTTTTGCAATGGAAATTAAAATGTACTATTGGGGTGGAGGGTGTCACTGAGAAGTCCTATGTATGCATCCTGAGTGGCACCTGGTCTTAGGAAAATTATCTCTGTTGAGGCTGAGCAGGGCCACAGCACACAGGAATCTAAAGGGAAAGCTGGTTCTCTTTTGGTGTAATAACTGCTATGCTATTCTAATTCCAACAGTTCTCTTAATGATTGGTTCTGAGCAGTGTTTCCCAAACTTGGGACCCCGCTTGTGTAGGGAAAGCCCCTGGCGGGCCAGGCTAGTTTGTTTACCTGCCCCGTCCGCAGGTCTGGCCGATCGTGGCTCCCACTGGCCGCGGTTCGCCGCTCCAGGCCAATGGGAGCTGCTGGAAGCGGTGGCCAGTACATCCCTCGGCCCGCACTGCTTCCAGCAGCTCCCATTGGCCTGGAGAAGCGAACCACGGCCAGTGGGAGCCGCGATCGGCCGGACCTGCAGATGGGGCAGGTAAACAAACCAGCCCGGCCCGCCAGGGGCTTTCCCTACACAAGCAGCGTCCCAAGTTTGGGAAACACTGATTCTGAGGATTCACAGGCATTTCAAGAACCTCTATTGTGATGGGAACTGCAGTGTTTGAATGGCAGTGCTTTCCCATCAAATTATTTCTAAAACCCAAGTACTTAAAAGTAAGTTAATAAGTTTAAAAAGGTAAAGGCATCATAAATCTTATACATGCTAGACAGGCATATTATTCTTATCAGGTATAAAGAAATGCATATTTAATCAAAACACAATAACCTTAACTCTGACCCATGATTTGTTGTTTTTTTAATGTATTGCTACTGTTGTCTTGATTTTAATATCTAAATGGCACATATGATCAGTAAATATTTTTATCAGTTGGCAATATAACATTTTAATAATGTAATTGCAGTTTCTTGAAAACTATTTTGTGTATCCAGTGTAATAGGAAACATATATAACTGACATTATTGATTAATGGCAAAATTATGTAAATATCTGGATTTATACCTCTTAAAATCTGGTTATTTTTTATTTGGGAGCGTAAATATGGAGTTAGAAACCTAACATTTTAAATGGATGGTATATGAATCTGTGAAGAACAGTCCAAAGCTTTCCTTTGAAATTCTACCTGAACTGAAACCATATATTTTTACAGGTTTGGAGTTCAGTTAAATGTTTGTTTGTTTGTTTGTTTGTTTTTAGTTTGGTTTTTTTTCATTTCCATGCAGCCCTGAACTTTCTTACCTTGTTCCAGTCAGGAAATTAGTAAATGATGATACAGTCTGTGCAGGCCTACTGAACACGTGGAAGCTTGGTAAGGGATTGTGTCTATGCTGTTGAAACTCTGCATCACTCCCTATGCTGGGCTGTGATGACACAAATGTGCCAATACTAAAAGAAAGGCTACAACTTCTCTATTTCTGACACTACTAGAAACAGGAAACACTGGAGTTCTCATGAAAGAACATTTTGTGAGCTTTCCCATCTAATTTTGCAGCTCTCCAAGTCTGATATAGTTTGGATACAGTTAGGATAATCATTTGAATGTTTGGGGTCTTTCTCAAACAGAGCTAATCCTTAAACAATCTTAAGTTTTACTTATCATTATCTGTACCATTGCCATTGCTTCAAATTGTGGCAGCAGGTTCCAGCTGTAAATACAGCAGTATCTAATAATACTGGAGACACCTGCCAAACTAGGCCTTCAGTTACACCAATGACTACATGGCCATTGATTTCAATAGAGTTGTACAGGGGTGACTAAAGGAGAAACTTGTTCCACTGTATATATAATAACTGGGAATATCTATCTATCTAATTTCAGAGTATCCTTCTATATATATAGACAGATACTTTAAAATTATTGATCCAAACATGAGTTTGCTTTTGGTGAACTTTCAAGTATCCATATTTCACCTTTTCCACAACACTAGGTTCCAAACAAAAATATTTTACAATTTTGTAATGCTACCTGCAGTGGGAGATGACAAAAGGTGTCCTATTTCCATCTAACTTCAAACCCCACTTATTTCCTTTAGTAGGATGAAAAAAAGAAGAAGCAAAAGTCAGCTTTTGCTGACTTCAAACCAAGCTTTTTATTCACTTGCTTTCTTCTCTTTTATATCCTGCCTGGTTCCTCCATGGATAATGATAAAATGACACTCACACATTATACCAAAATAAACTATCTTGGTCTGAACTCGTATCAGAAAGACAGGCATTTTTATTCAACACTTCTAGAAGAATGCTTGTTCATTATCTCTTTTTTTTTCACCCTGGTGTATTCCCACTTGTGCCTTAATTTACATTTCTTCACTTATTTTGAAGAAACCTTCAGTGTTCTTTTTCAGCTTCAACTAACAAACTGAACAGCATGGGAATTGAAACCTGAATTCATTCCAAGTAATTTTGTTAAATTACAAATATGGGTCATTGCAAGAATTTATCCTTGGTGAATACTCATTAATTTCTATATATTATAGATGGCACAGGTAGCAACATCTACAGTTGAGAATGCCCAACAATTCCCACTTTAAGACCGTGTTTTCAGCTGCTTTTAACCTCATCAAAATTTAACCAATTGGGCTTAAATTTTCCATGTTGGGTGTCAGGCAGGGGACTCTGGTAAAAAAAAATAGTTGTGATCATGTAATCGACACAACAGAGCTGAACGAATGGGCAACCTTAATTTCAGCATTTCCTAACTTTGGAGCATTTGACTTAGCAACCTTAATAATGTTCTTTTAACACAGGCTATTTTGTACATAGCAAACTCTTAATCTGGCATCATCTCTCCAGATTCTCATATTGGTGTCCATCACTGAAATATCTGAGTGCATCCAAAGAGTAAGAACGTATGCAGTCTGAAATATGTTCACAAGAAGTGTTTATCAAAACGTTCTAAATAAATTCATATACAGTCAAAGTTTGATCGGAGATAATTCACAGAAGAAAGGGCTAAATTCACTAAATAAATAAATCACAACACTTTTTTAACTAGGTTTTTTTATACTTAAACTGAGCTCATGAACCACCAGTCCTCAGATAATCCAGGGAGCCTACCCTGTCCGATTTTGAAGTATCTGATTCTAATATTTGTATAAGCAGCAAAGAGTCCTGTGGCACCTTATAGACTAACAGACATATTGGAGCATGAGCTTTCGTGGGTGAATACCCACTTCATCGGATGCATGTATTCACCCACGAAAGCTCATGCTCCAATACGTCTGTTAGTCTATAATGTGCCACAGGACTTTTTGCTGCTTTTACAGATCCAGACTAACACGGCTACCCCTCTGATACTTAATATTTGTATAGTGGATGTATGCACAAAGGAGCAGTTTTCTAACAGAATTATATTTCCTCTCCAACATGCCAGGTCTATTTAACTGGCCCCTGTGAAACAAGAACTTGCTACACAGTATTCTACATTTGTTTCAGCATGCCACTGAGTCTGGCCAATAGAAAGTCTGGCAATAGTGCTAGTAATGACCCCAATCTAGCTTGGCTAAATTTCTCTGGAAGGCAAAAGAGGTAACCATTATATCCTGATACAACCTTATTATACATTCCCTTCTGGATCAGGGAAAGTTTCAGAAGATTCCTCTGCATTTACTGAAAATCCTAAGGAATCTAAGCTAGAAGAATTGGGTAAAAATAGACTTACCTATGTTTACCAAGAAAACCCAGGTCCTTTAACATATCTTCTATGGTCTGACAGTGTAACTTAAACAGTTCTTCTAATGCTGGGACATTTAAAACATCACCCAAAATATTAGCATAATTACAACTAGAAATCTGAATAGGCAAATTACTGATTTCATTGCTATATGAAAACTCTTGGGTAATGTGCACACTGAATACCATGCTGGTATGCCAGCATACACGCTCCTCCAGAGGAATATTCAAAGATGGGGTGGATAGGAAACTTAGATAGGCTTTTTTTAGATCTGTCTTTGAAAACCAATCACCTTTGCCAACTGTTATGTCTAGGTTTTTTTGGCTATTTATATAAACAGGCTGAGCTCTCATGATATTGAGTTATATTTACCTACATTTACCTGAGGAATGGGAACTCTTATAGAACTGTGCATAGAGCAAAATGTTACTACCTGCAACATCCATTGTAGAACTAATACTGGAGGATTTAAGTCTTTCCAAACATAAAGCTGCAGCTGTACCAGAAGATCAAGTCAGAAGATGGAAGAAGAGTCCTGTGGTATGGGGAAGACCCTGTTTAGTGCAGAAATCTGGAGTACTCTATCTTCTGACTTCAGGTATCCAGCCATGGGTTTGTCCTGTCATAAGAATGCCCACCTTGGAGCACTGTGAAATGAATAAACCTTCCTTTCCAGAGCTATCAAAAGGAGTGTTTTGATTTCCTGTTGTTTTTTCAACCTTTACTCCATGCAATCCAGGATACACAATATGGGCTAAAAAAACCCTGGTCCTCTTCCACTATATGATCTAGTGATAATACTCCACCAGTTTGATATCCGTTTCTTTCCTGGTAGTAGAGACTTCCCTAGAAACCAGGTACTATATGAGAACTTCTTCAAAGTCCAGTGTATCAAGGCAATCTAGTCTGGATTGCCGTAAATTCCCATGGTGTTCCAGAAAGTGATTCCTGAAAAGAGCTGTCAGTAGCCTAACTGTCCCTAGTATTTCCAAAAGTTTTAGTGAAAATAACAAACCTCAGCCCAGAGAAGTACTTTCTGATCCTTCCCCACTGGTCATGTAGATTATAATTTCACTTGACACTGCAGTTCCTATTATTATTTATCATTTGTATTATCATAGCACCTGGGAACATTAGTCTGTTAGACTTCCCCATAGGCTACATCTACACTTAGAGCTAGGGGTGGGATTCCCAGCTCACATTAACATACAGCAGCTTTCATTCAACTAGCATGCTAAAAATAGTAGCATACCTGCAATAACATGAGCTCTGGTGAGTGGTGGCACAGGCTAGCCTCTCTGGGTACAAACCCCTGGGGCCCAGGCAGGTTTATAGTCAGGGTAGCTAGCCCATACTGCCATTTACCACTGTACTGTTACTGCAGCTGTGCCACTATTTTCAGCAGGCTCATGTTGGTACATGTTTGCAACATTTGTGGTCTACAAGTGTACTCGTAATACGAAGTGTGAGCAATATAATTTTCTTAATTTGAACAGAATAATCTGTTCTTACAATCAGAGATAATTCATTTTTCCTATACTAAGGCAATTTTTCATTTATTTCAGCAGTTCGCTTTTATAGTACTGACTAACACTGCATTGCGCACTAAAAAAGAAAAGGTATTTAGGTACAGATAAGAAGTTGCTACTAACTCCCCAATGTTTACCTATTTAGTAATATGCTTACAGGCCACAAACAAATTCATCAACTGATTGCCTTTCTTTTCAGAAATCCATGTTCACTGCCATTTATTACATTATATATATCTAAACATTGGATATAAATGTTTCTTGATACAGAATTTAAGCATAATTTTTTTTATTTTAACTAATAATACTACAACACATTTCCTAGCAAATATAGCAAAGTTATTCGGATTATAATAGACTATTTAGGGAGATAATTGTGCATACAAGAATGTCCAGAATGCATACAAATTGCCAACTTTTTATACAAAGGCACAACATTTCATGTTCACAGTATTATCTGAAGTAGGTGAACTTTTCTATTGAATGCATGATGAATTTATCACAGTCAGATGCATTTGATTTTTGTTCCGCCAAATACTTCAAGTTCAAGTTGAAGTTCTTGTGTGACATGATCTATTCAGAGCCTTTTGTCTCTGAATAAATCTTCTCACATGTGTCATTTTCCATATCATTCTTGAAGCTGTCATATTTTATGATATATGCCACAGAGGAAAAGAAATTGTTTAAAGTAAGTTTTACATTATAATAAGTGAGTTTGCTATATATTTCAATTCAGTAATTTAAATATATAAATTTCATTCTTCCATCTGGAGAATTTAATCTATCTACAAATCAAATGGAGCACAAGAGTAGGCATCTCAACAGGAACAAGCATCTTTCTACTATCCCAACTACATGCCTCTGCTATGACTTTGAGAAATTACAGCTAGGAAAAGGAAAACATACACCCTCCTGGCCCACTTAATCTTCTGTCTCTCCACCCTGTGATTAGTAAAAAAGTAGCCAATTGTAATAGTATTTGTGATGTGTATACCTATCAAGCAGATATGGGACCTGAGGCTACCAATTTCTTTGACATATAGCTTCAGAAGGCAATAACTCTCAATCACTGCTAGTCTGGGCTGCATATGAACCTGTGATTTAGAGATGAAAAGTTTCATCTCCCATTATCCAGCATACAGTATATTTTCCAGAAAGAGAGAAGAGATGGAACTATATGCTCATGTCATGTGTATTAACATCACCGCTTTTCTATATATAGAAAGAGAGAAATACAAAGTTAACAAGAATTGCTTCAGTGATGATTACACACCAGAGATCACCTTTAGTGCTGTCCAATATATGTACTATGTTCCTGTTGAGATGCCTACTCTTATGCTGGCATTTAAAAATGCAACTGTACTCTCCCACACAGGGCTGGCCAGAGGGAAAATGACACCCTGGGCAAACTTTCTTTGGCGCCCTTTAAGTACTGCTCCCTGAGCAGCGGGCGGCTGCTCAGCAGGCAGAACAGCATCAGGTGGAGTGGTGGCATCACGGCAGGATTCATACCGCCGGGAGAGCGGAGAGGGGACATGTGTTACCCCCTGTCTCCCGCCCCGCATGCCCTTTTATCCCCTCCCCCCAGGGGGGCACAGCCCTTTTGCAGCCTCTTGAGCACCATCACCCTGACCATGACGCCTTGGGTGGTCGCCCACAGCACCCACATATAAGGCCAGTCCTGATCCTGCAGAAAAGAAGCTGTACTAGAATAAAGCACAGAACAAACGCCACAACAGAGAGGTAAATATATTAGTATTCTAATGGCAGCACACGAAAGCAAGAAAATGTAAATGAATCCCTGCCAGTATAGCTAAAATATCTCATGTGCTTAGTAATTGTGGATGTCCAACCTCAGTCACCTTATAGAGGCTTGATTTTCAGACTCCATTTGTCTCTAATTACCGCCTAATCTCCTTTCTCCCTTTCATCTCTAAATTTATGAAAAGTGTTATTTACAGTTGCTGTCTGGAGTTCCTCTCCTCCCATGTAATCCTAGTCCCTCTCTAATCTGTCTTGCAGTCAACTGAAACCATTTCACCAAAGTTTCTGAAGACCTTTTCTTAGCCAAATCTCAGAACAAGTCCTCCATCCTCATCCTCCATGACTTGTTAGTTGCTTTCAACATAATTGACCATGCTCTTCTTTTTGAAATCTTTTCCTCATTGGCTTCCATGACTGCCCTCTCCTGGTTCTCCTCCTACCACTCTAAATGATTCTTCTGCATGTCCTTCAGAGGATGATAGAATCATAGATTACAAAGCCAGAAGGGACCATTGTGATCATCTAGACTCTTTCTCTATAATATCTCTAAGGCCTGGTCTACACTAGGAGGTTATGTCGAATTTAGCAGCGTTAAATCGAATTAACCCTGCACCCGTCCACACAACGAAGCTATTTAGTTCGACATAGAGGTCTCTTAAATTCGACTTCTGTACTCCTCCCCAACGAGGGGAGTAGCGCTAAATTCGACATGGCCATGTCGAATTAGGCTAGGTGTGGATGGAAATCGACGGTAATAGCTCCGGGAGCTATCCCACAGTGCACCACTGTGTTGACGCTCTGGACAGCAGTCCGAGCTCGGATGCTCTGACCAGCCACACAGGAAAAGCCTCGGGAAAATTTGAATTCATTTTCCTGTCTGGCCAGTTTGAATCTCATTTCCTGTTTGGACATCGTGGCGAGCTGAGCAGCACTGGCAACGATGCAGAGCTCTCCAGCAGAGATGGCCATGCAATCTCAGAATAGAAAGAGGGCCCCAGCATGGACTGATCGGGAAGTCTTGGATCTGATCACTGTGTGGGGCGATGAGTCCGTGCTTTCGGAGCTGCGAACGAAAAGACGGAATGCAAAGATCTACGAGAAGATCTCAAAAGCCATGACAGAGAGAGGATACAGCCGGGATGCAACGCAATGCCGCGTGAAAATCAAGGAGCTGAGACAAGGCGACCAGAAGACCAAAGAGGCAAATGGACGCTCCGGATCCCAGCCCCAGACATGCCGTTTCTACGAGGCACTGCATTCCATCCTAGGTGCGGCCGCCACCACTACCCCACCACTGACCGTGGACTCTGACGATGGGATATTGTCGACGGCCGCTTCCTCGGAGATGTTAGCGGACGTGGAAGATGAGGAAGGAGATGAGGAGGACGAGGCAGTCGACAGCGCTTACAACGCTGATTTCCCAGACAGCCAGGATCTCTTCATCACCCTCACAGAGATCCCCTACCAACCGTCCCCAGGCGTTGACCCTGACCCAGAATCAGGGGAAGGATCAGTCGGTAAGTGTTTTAAACATGTAAACATTTATTTTGAACAGAACATTCATATTAACAGTGGGTTTTTCATGATTTGTTTGCCCTAGGCGCTTAACGTTTCAGTCCTTGGCAGTGCAACTATTGCAAAAAAATCTAACAATGTCCGGTTTATCATGATTGGTTTGCCCTAGGCGCTCTACTGTTTAGTCCTTGCCAGTGCAGCTACAGTAAAATTCGGTCTATGTGTCCGGGGATAGAGCTGAAATCCTCATGGGACATCTCCATGAAGCTCTCCTGGAAGTAATTGGAAAGCCTTTGCATGAGGTTCCTTGGGAGAGCGGCCTTATTGTGTCCTCCGTAGTAGGAAACGTTTCCGCGCCAGGAGATCATCAAGTACTCCGGGATCATTGCCTTGCAGAGCAGGGCGGCATACGGCCCTGGTCTTTGCAGGCTTTCCCGAAGCATCCGTTCTTTCTCGGTCTCTGAAATCCTCATCAGAGTGATGTCGCTCATGGTGACCTGCTTTGAATTTGGTAGGGGAATGTTAGTATTGGGAATGCTTGCCTGTTCCTTTACAGAACTGTAACCGGTGGTTTACAGCCACGCGGTGGAGGCTGGAGAGGGGCAGCATACAGGGATCTTTCCCTGGGACAGCCGCAAGGGGGTGGGACAGGGGCAGAGTTCATGCTTGCCGGATTGCTGGCAGCAGGAACTGGCCAACGCTAGGAGCATTGCTTTGATCGTGAAAGGAGGCCAGTGCTATTATTAAAGTTTTAAGCAGCCACAAGTCTACGGCTTACCATGTCAGCCTGCTACCCAAATTCCGCTGTCCTGCCCCGCTTCTCTGATCTGCACTGCAAGACCCCAGGCACTGAATGCGAAGGCCGATAATTCGACCTTGTCCTGAGTGTGCATGTGATAGGTGCTGTGCATGGTCTTGTTTACAGAGAAAGACTATGTTCTTTGTTCACAACAAAATTTATCTTTCTGAGGAATTCACTCCCTTTTTCCCATCCCACAGCTGCGACTGTCTCCCGACCTACCCTGGCATCACACTCCCAGAGGCTGGCGCAGATTAGGCGTAGAAAGAAAAGGACACGGGACGACATGTTCTCAGAACTTATGGGCTGCTCCCGAGCCGAGGCAGCCCAGCAGACCCAGTGGAGGGAGAACATGTCCCAAATCCATCGAGCACACATTGAACGGGAGGAGAGGTGGCGGCAGGAAGACTAGCAGGCGACTCAAACACTGCTTGGACTAATGAGGGAGCAAACGGACATGCTCCGGCGCCTTGTGGATGTTCTGCAGGACTGGAGGCAGGAGGACAGAGCCCCGCTGCAGTCTATCTGTAACCGCCCTCCCCCGCCACAAAGTCCCATACCCCCTTCACCAAAAGTACCAAGAAGGAGGGGCGGCAGAGTCCGTGAAAACTCTCACTCCACCCCTGCAGACTGCTCAAGGAGCAGAAGTCTGTCATTCCCCAAAATTTGATAAGTCCTTTCCTTCCCGCCTCACCCAAGCCCCCGTCCCAGTTTCATCCCCTAACTGTGTAGTTGCTAATAAAAAATACGTTTCTGTTAATTACTGTTTCCATCATGTTCTTTTTGAGGAGAGTCTGTTTAAAGGGGGGGAAGGGGGTTGGTAATTGGACAGGACAGTCACCTTTACCAGGGTACAGACGCGGGGGCAGGTTCAGCAGCAGGTCACACACACATTGAAGTCACTAGGCAGCCTGGTCAGTCTGGGAGGTGGTTTTCATGTTCTGTGTGTGTGTGGGGGGGGGCTATGTGACTTTGTGGCGGGGGAGGGCGGTTAGAGATCTTATGGAGCGGTCCTTATCCTGGATCACAGAGCCATGCAGCAGGGGATCTGTAACCGTCCTCCCCCTGCCACAAAGTCACATAGCCCCCACACACAGAGTCCCGAACAGGAGGGGTGGCAGGCTCCGTTGAAACAACCAGTCCACCAGTGCGGAGCCTGTCATTCCTCGAGTTTAGAAGCGTCCTTTGCATCACAACACTACACCCGCTCCCCACCACAGTCTGCGTCCCATTTTCAACACTTTCCCGCGAAAAGAGTAATAAAGACAACTGTGTTCATTAACAAATTTCCAGTGATTTTATTTTTAAACGTGTGTTGGAAGGGGGTGAACGGGGTGAACGGGGTATGTAACTGGAGAGGATAGTGAACATTCACTGGGTAAAGAAACGGGGGCAGGTTCAGCTTCTCTGTAAACAAACTTAATAGTCACAGGTTACCCTGCTCACTGTGGAACCTAGCTTTCAAAGCCTCCCGGATGCACAGCGCATCCCGCTGGGCTCTTCTAATCGCACGGCTGTCTGGCTGGGCGTAATCAGCAACCAGGCTATTTGCCTCAACCTCCCACCCCGCCATAAAGGTCTCCCCCTTGCTCTCACACAGATTGTGGAGCACACAGCAAGCTGCAATAACAATGGGGATATTGGTTTCGCTGAGATCAGAGCGAGTCAGTAAGCTTCTCCATCTCCCCTTGAGACGTCCAAAAGCACACTCCACCACCATTCTGCACTTCCTCAGACGGTAGTTGAAGAGTTCTTTTTCACTGTCCAGGGCGCCTGTATAGGGCTTCATGAGCCAGGGCATTAGCGGGTAGGCTGGGTCCCCGAGGATGACTATAGGCATCTCCACATCCCCAACAGTTATTTTGTGGTCCGGGAAGTAAATACCTTCTTGCAGCCGTCTAAACAGACCAGAGTTCCTGAAAACACGAGCGTCATGAACCTTGCCCGGCCATCCGACGTTGATGTTTGTAAAACGTCCCCTATTGTCCACCAGTGCTTGCAGCACCACTGAAAAGTAGCCCTTTCGGTTAATGTACTGGCTGGCGTGGTGGTCCGGTCCCAGGATAGGGATGTGAGTTCCATCTATAGCCCCACCGCAGTTTGGGAATCCCATCGCGGCGAAGCCATCTATGATAACCTGCACGTTTCCCAGGGTCACTACCTTTGACAGCAGTACCTCAACGATTGCGTTGGCTACTTGCATCACAACAACCCCCACGGTAGATTTGCCCATGCCAAAGTGGTTCGCGACTGACCGGTAGCTGTCTGGCATTGCAAGCTTCCAGAGGGCTATGGCCACTCGCTTCTGGACACTCAGGGCTGCTCGCATCTGGGTGTCATTGCGCTTCAGGGTAGGGGACAGCAACTCACAAAGTTCCAGGAATGTTCCCTTACGCATCCGAAAGTTTCGCAGCCACTGTGATTCATCCCAGACCTGCAGCACTATGCGGTCCCACCAGTCCGTGCTTGTTTCCCGGGCCCAGAATCGCCATTCCACAGCATCAACATGACCCATTGCCACCATGATGTCCATGGCGCGGGGTCCCGTGCTTTGTGACAGGTCTGTGCCACTCTCAGACTTCATGTCCTCACCGCGCTGCCGTAGCCTCCTCGCCCGATTTCTCAGCATCTGCCTCTGGAAAAGGTGGATGATAAGGTGCGAGGTGTTGACAACGGCCATAACTGCAGCGATGGTCGCAGCGGGCTCCATGCTCGCAGTGCTGTGGCATCCACGCTGTCACTGACCAGAAAAGTGCATGAACTGATTGCCCGCCGGCGCTTTCAGGGAGGGATGGCGGGAGTGACGGTTGGATGACGAAAGTTACCCAAAACCACCCTCGACAATTTTTTTTCCCCAGAAGGCATTGTGGGCTCGACCCAGAATTCCAGTGGGCAGCGGGGACTGCGGGAACTGTGGGATAGCTGCCCACAGTGCACCGCTTCCAATGTCGACGCTTGCCCCGTTAGTGTGGACTCACAAAGTCGAATTACTGTCCTTAGTGTGGATACACACATTCGACTTTGTAATATCGATTCCACATATTCTATTTAAGTAAAATCGAACTACTCTCGTAGTGTAGACATACCCTAAGATACAGCCTGTAGCAAGGTCTCAGTTGGTCCACCGAGCTGCTGGGGGGCGGTGGGGAGCTAATGCCTTGCCGAAAGGCCTTGGTCACACCTCTCCGTCGGCGGGGAATTAGCGGAGGGAGGTGTGCTGTCATAATTGGCACGACACAGGAATACTGGCCAGAGTCCGTGACACACCCCTCAAGCCGGGGAGCACCGGCAAGAGTCCGTGGCACACCCTTCAGGCAGGGGAGCACCAGCAAGAGTCAATGACATGCCCCTCAGACCGGGGAGCGCCAGCGGCGTATCCCACAGGCAGGAGAGCACCAGAAAGAGTCTGTGATGCACCCTTCTGGCAGGGGAGCACCAGCAAGAGCCTGTGACTCACTCCTCAGGCAGGGGAGTGCCGGCAAGGTTCAGAGCTCTTGATTGGGGTTCTGCCACCTGAGGCGGGGAGGCAGGGGTAGGAGAATGCTGGCCCACCCGACTCCACTGCGTTCTAGCCCAGGGCCCTGACAGTGGTGGGAGGAGAGGGTCCTGCCACTGGGTCAGTGGGAATCCATCTGCAACACGCTGACCAAATACTGACTCCCCGCATTGTCCAGTTCTGCCCCTGGGCTACTTCCTACCTGGTCTCTCGAGTGGGTCCCTCTGATTCCTCCAACTTGTTGGGATATTCAGCCACCAGTAGCCCCGGTGGCTCCAGCTCAGCCTCAGCGTCGGGCTCACTCTGGCTCGGGTCGCTGCCCGGCTCCTCCAGTCCCTCGGGGTACTCTGTGGCCGGCAGACCTGCTAGCCTGAGTCCTTTCTCAAGGTCACTTTTCCCCTGGTCCAGGGCATCCCCTGGTTTGGCAGAAGGGTCTACAGGGAGCAGCCTGTGTCTGTCTCCCTCCCTCGTGCTGCCCTGACTGGGCTAAGGGCACCGCCCTTTGTACTTCCTGTTCCACCTCTCCCCTTCTGGGGGGTGGAGTAAGCTTGGCCTGGCTCCACTGACTCAGGCTGAGAGAGTGGCTCTTTACCCTCTGGTTCGGAGGGAGGCCACCCCGGCTCCCTACACAGCCTTGCCTATTCATCCACACAGCTAAAACTCTTGTCTAGACTCTCATTGTTTTGTATCTTGATTACTGCAGCATCCTTTTCTCCAGCCTTCACAAATGCAATCTTTCCCTGCTCATATCCATTCAGAATGCTTCTGCAAAAATAATTTTCCTAGCCAGTTGCTTTGATCATGTCCGCCTTTTCTTTACATCCCTCTGCTGATTCCCTCTTGTCTGTCATATTCAGGGGCCACTCAAAACAATCTGCTATCCTAGGTAAAACTTCAGTGTGTTGTCCCATTCCTCATAGGCTAAGAGTGGTATTGCAGCCTGGTGCATGGGGTTGCAGTGCCACTCAAAATTGGCCTAACTGCCCCTCTGTCTAATCTGCTCCCTTTAGCAGCTTCCCAGCAATCTGCTGACCTAAGCAGCTGCCTGCTTTGCCATTAGCTAAAGCAGCCCTAATTGAACCAAATATAAGATATTTTTCTTCACTTTCAAAGCCCTTTGTGACCTATCCCCAACTTACCTATCATCTCTTATTCAGTATGAAAAAGTTGTATCGTGCCTCTGATTGGCCCATGATATCCATGTGCTGTGTATGTAAAACCCTGACACAGGCTCTGTCAGCAACTTTTCACAGGCCCAAAGTCCAAAGCTTGGTCAGAGGCCTATGGACCTAGCAAACAGTGAACAATATTAGCTAAGAGAAGCTGAACAAACAAGAGACAACCTTGCTTTTTACTAAGATAAGCATGGTCAGCAAAACTCCAGATGGGGAGCAGTAATTGGCATCTTTATCAGAAGCTACAGACATACCAAAGTATTGAAAGGGGCCTCTATGTCCATTCCTTCTGCAAGAAGAGATAACCAATACCCTCCCCACATACCAACCTTGAGCTCATGGAGAGGCTCAAGCATGTCAGTACGAGATATGACATCCTCCCTTCTAATTGGTGCATCCCCCTCCCTCCCAGATGCCAGTGTCAGCCTTTAGAAACACAATGGGCAACCTGAAAAACAATTTCTATTGCCATGTACTTTTCAATGTCTTTTTGCTCTAATCCCAGCTACGCACCTGTTGGACAACCAGAAAAACTACCTCATTCCTATGGACCCCAAATAGAATTCAATATATATATTTTATAATTATACACTTTATAAATTGTTTAATGGAAAACACCTGTTACAGTATGTTATATGTTAACCTGAGACACTAAACTGGGAGGAGTGGTAGATACGCTGGAGGGTAGGGATAGGATACAGAGTCACCTAGACAAATTAGAGGATTGGGCCAAAAGAAACCTGATGAGGTTCAACAAGGACTCTGCACTTAGGATGAAAGAATCCCATTCACTGTTACGGACTAGGGACCGAGTGGCTAGGAAGCAGTTCTGCAGAAAAGGACCTAGGGGTTACAGTGGACGAGAAGCTGGATATGAGTCAACAGTGTGCCCTTGTTGCCAAGAAGACTAACGGCATTTGGGGCTGTATAAGTAGGGGCATTGCCAGCAGATTGAGGGACGTGATTGTTCCCCTCTATTCGACGTTGTTGAGGCCTCATCTGGAGTACTGTGTCCAGTTTTGGGCCCCACACTACAAGAAGGATGTGGAAAAATTGGAAAGAGTCCAGCGGAGGGCAACAAAAATGATTAGGGGGCTGGAGCACATGACTGAGAGGCTGAGGGAACTGGTATTATTTAGTCTGCAGAAGAGAAGAATGAGGGGGGATTTGATAGCTGTTTTCAACTACCTGAAAGGGGGTTCCAAAGAAGATGGATCTAGACTGTTCTCAGTGGTAGCAGATGACAGAACAAGGAGTAATGGTCTCAAGTTGCAGTGGGGGAGGTTTAGGTTGGATATTAGGAAAAACTTTTTCACTAGGAGGGTGGTGAAGCACTGGAATGGATTACCTAGGGAGGTGGTGGAATCTCCTTCCTTAGAGATTTTTAAGGTCAGGCTTGACAAAGCCCTGGCTGGGATGATTTAGTTGGGGATTGGTCCTGCTTTGAGCAGGGGGTTGGACTAGATGACCTCCTGAGGTCCCTTCCAACCCTGATATTCTATGATTCTATGATTCTATGATTGGGTGGAGCCATTATGTAATCTTTTAGACTATTGACTTACTGTGCTTATCTTGTCTTGCTGCTAGACCTATCCAGGGTCTTGGGACCTCCCACCCCGTTGCTTCCTTCCGCCCATGAAAATCCTATATAATCTATTGTAATCAATTGCTTGGCAATGTCTCTGAGCCTAATAAGCAAAGTGACACTCCGCCAGCGCTGTGCATAATAAATCCACGTGCTTGATTCTACACGGTGTCCATTTTGTTCCTTCACCCTCCATTGCCCACATGTTGAATTTTCAAGGAAGCACTTCCATACTTTCTCCCATGCTGCCCTTCATGCTTGGGAGGAGCTCCATGTAACCATCTGAAAAACTAACTCCTTATTTTTCTTCAAGATCCTCCTTAAAATTCTACTTTGCTCTGTGGCCTACAAAAAAGAAAGAGCATGCCACCTGGAAGTTCTTAGGCTTTTGGGGTGCTAAGATCACTGTCTATTATGCTGACAAATATAGTCTCATTGTTTCCTTGTACTCCCCCCTATCTGTCTGTATCCATCTGTTTTCTCTTGTTTTACACTGAGATTGTAAGCTGTCTGGGGCAAAGACTGTCTTTTAGTTCTGTGTTTGTACAGCACCTAGCACAATGGGGTTCTGGTCCATGACTGAGACTCCTACACAATATGATGATGGTGATAAAATATTAATAATTATTAATAAAATAATAATATGATGGTTGGTGCACAGTACTTTCTGGAAATAAGGTCCCTTTAATGCTTCTCAAAATAAGCAGCCAAAAATGTAGGCATCCAAAATCAGTGTTGCTTTTGAAAATGTAGACATCCCATCCTTAAAGTACATAAGTATTGTCACAGATGATTGGATAGAGTGCATTTTCAACGCTATCTACAATCTTATGAAGAATTGTACAAATAAAGGCTGCAGTTTGAGATGTAACTTTTAATTTCTTTGGGATTAAGTTCCAACGTTCTTTGGGTCAGCATACCCTATCATACGTATGTAAGCATTGATGCATATAGGAAATATCTTACTGCAACTGATCAGCAGTCTGTCTAGTCTGGTATCATGTTTCCCACAGTATCCAGTGCCAGATTTCCCCAGAAAGCAAGTTCTCATTTTCTGACCAGTCGTAAGAGAGGGAGAAAGAAATTAATGTGCACAGGCCAGGGAAAAATATGATTGATGTCAATTTTTCAAAAACAGATGGAGAATTAAGACGAAGAAATATTGGCAAGGTTTCCGGTATGAATGTGTTACAGATGTGCCTTTTGCACCAACAGTGGCATGACCGTGAGAAAAGATGGTATCAAGACTTGTCTAGATTGGACAAAGTGAGGAGGGGAGTAGAGACAAAGGACCCAATCCTCCACTGCTTTGTACCTTTCACACTTGTGGCCATGCATAGCTGGAATTGAAGTCCAATGCATGAAATTTAAATGTCGTCCTTCAGCAAAGGAAGCTGTAGCTGAATTGTTGTCATCTGCAGGCCAAGGGGCAGTTTTCATAATTTTAGACCTCTCAATCACAGTGGTTACTACAGAAAACTCAGCAAACCCTTAAAATTAGCAATACTCCTGCTGTTAAGAGGTGCTACCTGGCAAATGTCAGTAGCATTTGTAATAATGGAAAAGTGAGCATACAGCAAAAAATGGATAGGTATTGTCAAACCCATAAATCACACAGACATGATTTTCTCTAAAACTCAGTTGCATTAATTATCAGCAACTGCTCGGTTAATATAAATTTCATAGGATTCCTATGTTAATGTTCAATCGAAAATCCATCTGTTCCAAGTGATGTGTGCTATGGCTAGAATCTGCATTAAAATGTAATGTGTTGCCAGCTCTAAATGAAATAAGATGATATATGAATGGAAAGTTCAATTGATCAGTACACTTTTATTCCTGAAACGAAGGTACTTCATGACCTCTCGAGGTCCCTTCCAGTTCTATGATTCTATGATTCAGATATAAAATCTATCACCACAACAAGACTAATATATGTTCAATAGCAGCTCAGATATAATGAAGCAAGAAGTGGCTTGTTTGAATCAAGTATTAATATATGCATCAGGAAAGTATTAAACAATAATTTGTTCTTTAGGAAACCATATATGTATTAATATATGCATCAGGAAAGTATTAAACAATAATTTGTTCTTTAGGAAACCATAACCATTAGCCAGTTATTTCAATTAATTGCATACAGAAACAATAAGATAATTAATGTTGGGTACAAGAAAAGCTTCATAGCTATTCTGAACTTTTCCAAAATTTAGGATTGTTTGGATCAGGGGTTTTGGTACAGATCCATCCCAAAATAAAATTACCATATGCCTGATTGTATGACAGAGTACAGCATCCTAGGTGTTTTATATGAACAACATACAGCATGATGGTAAGCCAGATGACTTCAACTGCCAGATGTGCTTCCAGATGTATTGTATACTCTTGTTCAGCTATTATGGTAGTGTAAGTCCTGAAGCATTTTAAGTGAATGGTGTAATCTTTTCCCTTGTGTTTAGCAATTTCATTTCATTGCCTATACTAAAAGAATCAATAAAAAATGTAGCTTAATACATAACCACAGGGATCTGAAACCCAAAATGGCTGCTTAAAATGTGAGAGTTGTATTATACTATTAAATCCTGAAGTTTGTCCTGAGGGATGGCCAACCTTTAAAGTAAAATCACTATTTAAGACTAAATTCTATTCTATTCTCTCTTTGTTTAAAAAGCTCCAAAGTCTACTTACGCTGTTTTGGAACACTCTCTGAAAGGAAGGCTGAAGATTTTGATTTACCACAGCTTCATATTGCAGCTAGCCTTTTGATCTAATATGACAATTTTGTTATCAGTAACTATATCCTTCACACCCACAGCACCTTTTGACTCAGTAGTTACAAATGGTTGAGATTCAATTTCTTGTCTGTTTTCTTGCCTGCTATCACTTACGATGAGCAGTATGTGGGAGTAATGCAAGTTCCGAAATGAAACTATTAATGGTTTGTGTGTAATTCTTCACTCATACATTTCCTAAATGCAGAAGATGTAACCTCCTCTTAACCTGCATTTATTGCAACAGGAATAAAGGTGAAGACCATGATACTGTATTCATTTTCCTGAATTGTGGGGAGGTGAGGGGAGGAGATTTTTTTTTCCAGACACCATATTTTAGAATTCCAGATTTCTAATCAAACTTCTTGGACTAATTTAGTAATTCTAAGACTTTTAAATAGCATATTTTGGTTATAATAGCTGTAGAAAGTATTAATTAAGCTACCTCATGTTAATTTCAATGTTGTACAGAGTTAGCAGCAAGACAATCAAGAATGTCAACAGTCAAAAAATACATAGCTAAGTATAGTAGTAGGACTGGAATCCCAAAAAGGCTGTATTTTCCTGTGCAGAAAACAATTTCTACTTCTGCGTTTCCCCCCAAAACTTGTTGTGTAAGTCAAACTCTACAGAAATACTGCAATAAGATGTTTAGCGTACTTTCTCTGGCATTTCTTAGAGCTCCTTGTGTTTTCTTGTTGGATGGGCTTTGGTTTGGTTTTCTTTTGATTGTCCTTTTGTCACCCTATAAGATATCATCTGTCCCTTTTCTGTCTGTTCTGTCTTTTCTTTACATGATCCAGCAGCAAGCTTCTCCTCCTACCCTTCCCATCCTCCCCATATTTGCCCACATTCAAAACATTTGACTTCCTCTGTAGTTGTGTTGTGTCTGATTTTGTATTGGCATTATGCCTGCAAAGTTGTATTTTAGCATATGGTGAAGAGTAGCAGAATGTTCACAAAATTTCTCATAGCAAAAAACCAAAATTGCGCTTATTTGTTTATTAGTGTTACCATAGTGTTACTTCCTCCTGAATCTATCTGACCTATTCATCAATTAGACACCATCTACTGCATGTCTGCTCTGTTTATCTCTTAGAGATTTACTTCACCAGCTTCCTGAGGGACAGAAGGACTTTCATGGCACTACAGCTACTTCTGTTCTCTGCATAGTTCAGTCTAGGGCCAGAAATCTACAAATGAAGCAAATGGCTCCCTGTGACTTGAGAAATTAAAGCAGCCCACTGTTTATTGGAAAGGGGAAGGGGAATCGATGGTACTAGGAGCCATCCTAATCCCAGTGATGTTGCCTACCCTTCTCCAATCAGGAGGAGGAAAAACTGAGGCCTGGACTGGCTCCCCATAGCATAAGTACCAGTGTCTATATATAGGCTTGGAAGGATTAGATTTTTAATAGGTAAATGTCTATTTCACACACACACACGAAACAACCATAGGTGCCAACTCTGTGGGTGCTCCAGTGCTGGAACGCCCACGGAAAAAAATGAGTGGGCGCTTGGCACCCACTGGCAGCCAGGTCCCCTCTCCCTCCCAGCACCTCCCGCCTGCTGTGATCACCTGTTTCATGGAGGCTGTGGGAGGGAGGCAGAGGAGTGGGGATGGGGCACGCTGGAGGAGGGGGCGGAACTGGGTGGGAAGAGGCAGGGAAGAGGTGGGGCAGGGTGGGAAGAGGTGGGCGGGGGTGGGGGCTTGGGGAAAGGGATGGGCTGGGGGCGGTTCCTGGGACAGAGCAGGGGCAAGAAGAGGCGGGACAGGGTTGGGAGCTTGGTGGAAGGGGTCAGGTGAGGGTGGGGCTTGGGGTGGAGCAGTGTGTTGAGCACCCCTCAGGGCCAGTGGAAGCCGACACCTATGAAAACAACAACAAAAATATTTCCATCAATAATAATTGACATTTACAGATAGGCAGAGTAAGAAAAATGTGGCTTGAGAATTTATTAGGGTTCGGTTTAAGGACATTTACTTTGTATATTTTGATGTGATGTTGACAACTTTGGTTTTAATAGTTATAAAGCTCTAACTTTTTGAATGCCAATGTTTACTGTCATTAAATAATTATTGTCTGACCCCCCCCCCCTACTTTCTGACCCCATAATTTCACACAACTATGAAAATCTAAATATGCTTAAAATACATTTCAAAATTATCCATGAAATTATAAAAACATAAAAATGGAATTCTGCCAAGCTTATGTATATAGGATCCCAGGGCTGCACTGAGCTCAGCACCATGTGTACTGTCTATGCATCATATACTTGGTGGAAGGAGGAGCAGCATAACTGAGCATGTACTTGGAGACTGGGTATTTTGGGGGGCAGGGAAGCAGAATGGACATAGTGGGGAAACATAACAGAGTGAGTGATGTACCTGGAGAAGGAATGAAACAGATCTGGGAGGCACAGAATAGAGAGGGGAGCAAAATGGGAAGTCAAGCAGGAAGAATTGGGCTCCTGGAGGAGAGGGTTGGGTAAGGCATGACTGGATGGGGATCTGGCTGAGAGGAGCAGAAGAAGGGAAAAGTAAGAGAGAAAGGAGGGAGATAATGAGTGTCCTGTTTCGAAAAAGGAAGTAGGGAAAGTAAGAGGAGATTGGGGACAGGATGAAAAGAGAGAGAGGAAGGGAGGGAATTTTAGGAGTAGGGCATTTAAAACAAAGATGCCACAGGTGCATAACTGTGCCCCCAACTCCCTTTTCTGCCTCCTTCTTTCCAAGGCTTTCCTCTGTAAATTACTCTGTTTCATAGGTGAATGAAAGAAAAGGCCATGGCCACTTAGAATATGCTATCCCCAGTGCTGAAAAGAACCCAGACAGAGCCTGAAAGGACAGCTGGTAACATTAAGGGTTTTAGGCCCAAATAGCTTGAAAACCATAGATCTACAGAACTTTCCAGTCAACAGTAAGTTATACTCTTGGGTGACAACTGCTTTGTGCAATTGAGATGAAAAGGCTCAGCACTACTATATCCTCCCTAAGGGTAGGGTGACCAGATGAGGGGAAGAAAATATTGGGACACATGGGGGGGAGGGGTGCCTGCCGGCAGGAAAAAAAAAAAGCCGAGTCTTGCCCCGGCTGAGCAAAAAAAACAAACCAAAAAAACCACACAGTGCTGCTGGCGGATATCGGAACAAAATGCCTGATTTTATCTGGACGTCTGGTCACCCTACCTAAGGGTTACTGTAATAAAGGTATTGAAGGGTATGCTTGTGTTCATTTAGGATAAAATGTGGTTTGCAGGGTGCTTATGCATAGGGAAGCATGCTGTGGCTCACACCCTAGGAACATTTTAGAGAAGGCCAAGGGGAGGGGGGTGAGCTCAGCATGTGGAATGGAGGACTATGAGCATGTGATAAACAAATCCATATATGAAAAGGTAAAATTTGATTGGTTAAAGGTTTGTGTTATGTAACTTGTTATGTAAGTGCCATGTGCTATAAAATAACAATGGGAGGGGCTCCTTGCTGGAGGGACTCTGCCTGATTTTTGTACCAGGGGCTTTCCCTTTGTGCACATTGAATAAAGCCTTGTTGAATTGAATCGCATCGCGTCGCATTGAATCGCATTGCATTGAATCGAAGTCCCTTCATTCTGCCCAGCATCTGACTCATTGGGAACCACAAAATCCCAACAGTATAACATGCAGAAGTACCGGTAAGAGAGAGCTCCTTACTACGTGGTTCCAGTTACATGACATGGGTTAAGGTTACACCTATGACACAGTGCAGGGGCCAGTATCCACTGCCTTTACTGGATACTCTTTTTAGTTACAGAAGTGCAATTCTAAGTGCTTTCATGATGTGCAAAAACTCCTGTTAAAGTAGATTGTTGGCAGAAGGATGGATTTGTTACCTGAAAGATTTCTATATTAAATGTAGAATGCTTGACTGATATGCAAGTTTCAAGTTGGGATGTTTGAGAATTCCTCTTTTGGGACTACTGATTTAGAAATGTTGACTGTTAAAAATGCTGCCTTATCCTAAAAATGACACACTAGACACACTTTTAATGATGTCCTGTAGCATTTGCTGTTATGTTTGTGTAAATGTGTTCTACGTGATTTTAATCTCATTGTAAATATCTAATATCTCATTCATAAGAAGTCTTTTACTGCAAGACTCCCAAATTGCTTTACATGTTGTATGTACAGGAATCACTTCACCCACCAAAATGGAACTTGGCAGGTTGTTACTAATGATACCGGATTAACGGAACACAACCATGTAGAACAGCCCGCATAGAAGAATGGCATATGTAACTAAAACTTGTAGAGAGAATTTGAGATGAAGAATATAGTTACCCAAAAGGAATTTGGCCAGGCTACACTTACTGCTGTAAGAAGTGCCATGGGATCTTTAATTCCAGGAACCACCACACCCTCTCCCATGGGAAAAATTAACAAATAAACAAAACCATAGGTAAAGAATCTGGAGGATGAATTGCAGTGAAGATTGCTGTTGTTTTATGCATGTTAATATTTCAATTTATATAAATCAGTTTTTATATATTTCTCCTTGCATCTGACATTGCTATGGAAGTCTCTGTTTATCACACAATGCAGAGCTAAAGTGCCACATAAATCAGTGAGACTTGTTCCTGAATTGAGGTCCAGTGTACTGCTGTATACACAAGGCACAGATTATGAGCATTTCAAATACTAATGAATTTGTTTATTAAAGTACGCAGACATCAGCCAAATCACGCAGCATGATTGGCAGGCAATGTGTCTAAAATCCCAACTTACCATTGTATTCAACTAGATCAAAGCAAGCAGCTGTTTCCATAAGATACGCTGTTAAACTGACAATGTGTGCGGCTGAATTAATAGAGTATGTGGAACCTTCAGCATTGAAATAAGCAACAAAAATGTTGATTTGGATGATACAGTTCAATTAGTAAGTATATACAAATTAAATAAACAAATTATTCAACTACATCTAGAAAATATCCAGCTACCGAGCTAGCAAAGCATGAAACACCATCAGCCAAATAAGCCTTATCAAATCTAAGCTATTAAAATTTTCTGCACATTTAGAAAAATATTTTACATACTAATAGAAGCACCTTATGACGTGTCTCCCTACTTTGGTTTCTTTCCTATTATTGCAAATCTGTTCACTTTTATAAATACACAAAAATAAAACATATGGAACTGATCAGTCAGTCCTTATTCAACTAATACTCCAATTGACTTTAATGGGAATTTGCCTCACTAAGGCCTACAGGATCAGACCTAATATTTTTAATTATCAGGTTAGGTTTATAAAATCATAAGACAAAATTGCAACTACAACTACATTATACAAGTGCTACATTTATATATGACCTTGTTGACATTTTTGCTTCTCCCCTTCCTCATATATTTAATGAAGAAGAGACTCCATATGGCTCCATGCAAAACCAAAAAGGGACAAAAAATTATCCATGCAAGAAATGTGAAATGATGTGGGATTCCTTCCTTTAGTGTAAATAACTCTACAGCTCTCAATTTCATGATTCTTTATTTATGATGTAAGTAATGTTCCACAATTGAAGAAAAGAGAAACAGCAAATCTCTGGGGGTGGGGACTAAATTGCACAATGTGTTTTGAAATGAGGGACATTTGAGAAATATGTTAGCAATTCTTATTTAGAGCATGTATTTTTAAAAATGCCATTAATATACATTATAGAGGGATTGTGTAACAAGGCAGGGCCTCTCCCTAACTTGTAAAGGTACACTACCATGCCCATAATCTCTTTTAGGCAGTTTATTGTCCCAAACTTAACCAAAACAAACAGAAATGTTCATTTCGCTTTGGGCTATAATGTCCAGGTTTTTTCCCCCTTTACCTCTCAGGTTTATATTGCTTCCCCCTCAGGGCACTCTGACAGCCCTGCTGCCCCTGCTTCCTGTTTCTGTGCCCTGTTCCCAGAGCACTGCCACACAGAGCTTTTCTCTCTGGAGGCCCCTTGTCAGAATAGTTCCTCTCAGGTTTTCACTACCTTGCCTCATATCCCAGAGGATTCTGGCAGTACTGCTACTTCTGGCAGTTTTCTAGTCTGATTTACCAGGTCTTTACCACTGGGTCTCCTGCAGAAGCCCAGGCATACTCTGTGATGCTCCCCAGGGGTACCTAGGGTTGTGAGGCACCTTGCCACTACCTGCCCTTATGCAGTCTTGTCTGTGCCTGCTATAGTTTAGCACCCTGAAACCAGCAGCCTCTGGCAACACACACACACACACTGACTTTGAGGCCCCTGCAGACCTCACTTTCTTTGTCCAGGCTGGTAATAGGCACATGCCAACCCCTGAGGCCTCCCTGCAGTATTTAGCCCTTGATCACGGGTCACTCACAGAAGTGACTAGATTTGCTATCTCCAAGGGGATGGTGTACACTGTACACAGTAGATTGTTTGATTCAACTGAGGATTAACTTCTGTATAACATCACAGCACTGAGATATACTTATAATGAAAGCAGGCACAAATTTATCATAAGATTAAGAATTAAGATACCGTGAGTAAGGCTAATTGGAAACAAAATGGCTACATATAAAACAAAATCATAAAACACAAACCTGGTCTACACTTTATCACCGGTTACCTTTCCTACATAATAAAATAGATTTTTCCCCATAGGTTCATTCTTGTGCAAACTAGCTAGTTTCAGACAAACCAGAATCCAAGCTTTCACTACCTTGCCTTACAGAGGTTTTCCTCCTTGAAATGATAACAAGATGTGTCCTTGCATTCTGTTTATATTTTTCCAAGTTCATTTTTTGCCCCCCAGAGACAAGAAAACCCTGTGTGGTTTACTTGCCAGTTTCTCCCCAGCACCCTTTTGACTTCATATGTAAATTGGGCTCATTGTGTTGGCTTACAATGCTTAATTTACATGTGAACAAAGATAGACAAGTGAATACACATCCTACCTTCCATCTAAAAGAAACCTGTTTCTCTCTTTGGTTGGTGACAGACTTTAAAACATATTTTCAGTGCATATACACAACTCCTTACATAATGTCAGTACATACATTTCAGAATGGTATTACTGACCAAGTCATCCTGGCTTTCATTTAAGACCTCACATGACATTTTTCATAAATACTATGAAAGCATGTGCTAGGTGTATTGAGTTTTCAGGCCTGTTAGGAGTTGCTGTTAAAGAACAGTGAACCTTTTGCCAGCTGGCATCAATGGGCCTCTGTGTCACCCTCTTTTGAAACCTAATCTGGGTCAACTGGAGTGGCAACCTTGCACTGGACCTGCTCCCTCTTAAATGCCCAGTGTCACCTTGTGACAAAACTTGTAGTGACCCCTGTATTTAAGGTTGAATTCCAACTTTCTTTATTACCCCTCTCCATTTTTCTCAATTCCTTTTTGGGGCTGAAGTTTTCCATGACTGGCCTTTTGAGAGGAAATATTTTGGAAAGTTCAGCAAAATCTGTTGAACTATTTTTGAGTTACAAGTGTGCAAAAAGGAATACATTCTCCTGTATGTTCCAATTAGAACGTTTGCGCAAACATAACTCAACAATGCCTGAAAGGATTTTGCTCAAACTTGACTTGGTTGAGACCCAAGGATCAAGCCAAGTTTGAAGCAATGGGATCAATAATTTTTAAGTTACAAGCATTTCAGTTTTCTCACCACACATACACAGGAGGATTTACATTTTAGCACTTGTCTTCATGTACAACACTACAGCAGTGTAGCTGCACTGGTGTAGCTGCACTGCTCTAGCGCTGTATGCAAAGAAAACTCCTACACCAAAAGGAGAGCTTCTCCCATTGGCGTAGTTAATCCATCTCCCCAAGAGGCTGTAGCTATGTTGATGGGAGAAGCTCTCCCATCAACATAGTGCTGTCCACACTGGGGGGCGGGGGAGGGAAAGGTCGGTATTATGACATCGCTCAGGAATTTGGATTTTTCACACCCCTGAGCGTCAGTTATGCAGATATAAGTCTGTAATGTAAACCTGGCCTTAGACTGTTGAAACTAAATATACAATGAACTTTTTTGTATAAAGTAGTAATATGCAGAGAACCATAACACTGAAACTATTTGTTAAAATTATTTTGTGTTTAAAATTGTTCAGAATTAAATTAAACAAATTTTACTGTTGTTGTTGTTTTTGTCCAGTATAAATGGCTTTGACTGATAGGGGTCATTGAGGATTACTGTAGATTCATATCATGTTTTAAAGACTTTTAAAGTTCAATGCTTCAGAAGGCCATATGGCATAGTGGAATGGGTACATGGCTGAGAGCTCTGAACTGGTAACTTTTACTCCTTCCTCCCATTTAGGAATATTTTATACTTATATTATGCTGTGAAAACATCATTTAGTCAGACAAGGATTTCTTGACCTGTGTGTGTCACAACTCCCACGGGTGTCACAAAGAGGCCTTGAGGGGAAGAGGATGCTTATGGGTGGGCAGACGTCACCCATGTAAGGGGTCAAAGAGAAGCAAATAAAGGAATAGATCAGCTCTATGGAGGCTACTGATCAGCTGTTGGTGGAGCCAAAAGTTCTGCTCTGCAGCACATAGGTAACTCCAGATTCAGCTAGAAGGGGAAGCCAGAAGGAAAAAGAGTTCAGCTTCCCTTCTGATGAATAGACACCAGGAAAGGAGGAAGTATTGGCTCCCATCATGCCTAGACCAAGTGAACAGTGAGCTCATGACCAGTCTAGGGGTCTAAATGTAGTTTTTTTTGGGGGGGGGACCTGGGAGCAGAGCAGAGACAGAGAGGACCTGGAGGGCAGGTGGTGTGCAGTGAGGACCTTGGAATGAAATGCACCACTTATCAATTGTCTTTGTTACTGATACTGAGAGTTGATTTAAACTTGGGGTGCTGTGTTTTTGTTTTGAATCACTCTCACTTATAGGTGCTAAATGTCTCAGAGGTTAAAGGGGAGGAAATCTGGCCCAGTTATTAAGACCATGAATGAAGAGTTAGTCTATAAACTGTATTCTTGACTGTGCCAACATATGCTTCCTCTGTGATCCTGAGAAAGTCACTTAACCTGCCTGTGCTTTTCACTCTGTATCCTGTCTTTTGACCTTAACAAACATTAATAGTAATTGTACTTTTCCTCTTACTAAAAAATAAATAAAAATTGTTAAACTTGTAGTTCAGTTTCAATGCAACTTTAGTGTAAAAATATAGAAAGAACATAACCATTAAATAATCAAATGTTGTTATAAGCCTAGGGAATTCAGAGTTCATGTTAAACTTAAAACAAATCCAGGCATTTGATTGTCTCACAATGCAGTTAAGTTACATAGTGACTCCCAGCTATTTTAGAAGTTAGTGACAAATGTCTAAAATAAATACCAATGTAATTGAAATTTTTATAAGGAAAAAAAAATATTACCATAACTGTGGACTATATAAAATTCCTTTATCATTATTGTCCTTCAAAACTAAAGAAAACATTATCAGATTAATAGCATAATATATATTACTCCCTCTACAGTCTCAATCCTGAATCTGATTTCTTCGCCATTGGTAATAGTCATCTGCTTCTCCTTCATAATTTCTAACTATTTGGAAAGGTCATCCAAAATGTTTTGTACCTTCAACTTTAATAGCTTTTGTGGAACTTGCAATAAATAGCAATAAATACTATGAAGATTTTTATGTGGTTTCTGTTTCATGATAATTATGTTCAGGAGGCATTTACAAAATGGAAACAGATAAGAAGAAAACCTTTGTTCCCTCCAACCTTTTGGTTTTGCAAATAATCCGATGACTCAGGGCATTCTATGAACAAGAAGCAATGCCATGAAGATGGGAATCCATCGTCTGAACAGCCCATATTGTTTTGGATGCCACGATCCAGGAGCAAAGAAAGGAGCAAAAAAGGACAGTGATGACAGTATAAAAGATTGAGTGTTAAATAGTGATTTTAATCTGACCATGCAGAGGATTTTGTAATAGGGACTTTGATCAGGCCTTTGTGTGAGGTAAAGCACATGACATGTGCTGTTCACATGCTTGGTCTGATGCTTTAAAGTTCACACATTGTGTTGGAACTGCAGTACTTCAAAGAAGCTCTGCCAGATTTCACTGCTGTACAGAAAGTACAGTGGGATGTGTGATAGCATTGAAAGTATCAAAGGAGTTGAAAAGTTAAATCTGCACATACCGCTTTGAAACATTATCTTGGCGAGTCACCTCTACCATTCTGCCCTGCCAAAATGAGATAATCTTCCTTGTTGAACAGTTATGTCCAGCAACCCAATCTGAAATGTAAAAACTGTCTAATAAATTACAGTGTGTGTTATTTTTCTGATTCTATGGGAATGCATACTGCCAGAGTAGTAGTTTTACTTAACATCATAAGACTACAGTTCATATTGAATGATACCACTAGATTTATGTAAGCATTTCATTTTCAACTACATTTGTGCTTTGCTAAAATATCCCTGTATACCCTATTACATCTAGCTCCAGCTGAGACTAAAGTGGGGAATTCATCCCTGTCCTACTGCTGGATCAAAAGAATAGCAAAGCCACCAGAAGACTCCTCCTCATAGGGAAATACCCTGGTATAAAAGGCCTCCCAGCGAACAGAGCTGTGCCCTACTGGCAGATTCATATATCTGCCCATTCCCCACATTCAGGAGCTATCAGCGGAGGGAGTAGAAAGGGCAGGCCTGGATAAGTTGGGAAAGGCAGGGTGTATAGCTTCACTGTCCCTATTTTGGGATAGCGCAGGATGCAGTAGTGGCCACTGGAAAAATAGGGCAAATCAGAATTTCCCTCTAATCTGTGCCAGAGGACAAATTGGCCCACAACAGTTCCAAGATGGAGCCAAAGTGTGCTCTAGGAGCAGCCAGGACAGACGGTGAGAACCAGATGAACTGGAGCAGCAAATGGAGATTTTGGAGAGAGTTGGAAAGTTAGTGTGATAGGCTGTATTTTTAAGAACAGTTCTATACTCAGTATCTTAATAGGCAGGAATGGAACAGTGCAGGTGACTTGCAATGGATGCGCCATGCTTTCCTTCCTGCCTGAATTTGGATGGGATTTTCTTATACAAAGTGAAAGTTGTTGATGTTCTGGAAGAAAAGGTTTGTAAGGACAAGTACTGACACTGTCAAGCATCAGAGAAGCTCATGAGTACTTTAACACTGAGATTTAGCAAGCATCACCAACCCCGACTCAGTTATGAAAGGAACTGGCAACTGGGGAGATTGAGAGTGTGGAATTCAGAGAGGAGGACTGGCAGTTCCTAATCACAAGAAGCAAGATAACTAGGCAGCATTCTACTCGGCTGGGAGCTGAGGAAGATGGACAGGCTCTGACCACCAGACAGAAAAATTCCACACAGCTAGAAGTTTCAAATTCTTACAAGGAATTCAGTTTGAAAACCACAGAAAATATTCTTTGAAGATTGATCCCATCAAACGGAATGGAGAGCTGTGTAGGACGTATCTGAGGCTGCTCAGCCCAACCCCCAAGAAAATCAAACATATCCACAAAGAGATGTTCAACCATCCCAGGAAGGCAGATGATCCTTGTTGGAGATTCTATGCTAAGAAGAATGGAAAGAATGTTCTGCAAAGGAGAGGTGGACAAAGGGAAAACATGCTGTCTTCCTGGAGCCGAGATGTGACTTTAAGACTGGCTTCTGGAGTCTGTAGGCAAGGATCAACTGGTGATAATACATAACTTCATTAATAACACTACTTCACAAGAAACCTCATGGATTATGGACTATTTCAGGAACTTGGAAGGGTGCTAAAGGAGAAGTGATCTCATAAATCCTTCCTGTTCCACAAATGAAAGAAGACAGAAGGAACAAGATTCTAGAAATGAACCAGATTCTAGAAATGATTTCAGGCAAAATAATGGAATGGCTGATATGGGACTTAGTGAAGAATTAAGGGAAGGTAATATACTTAGTACCAATCAGCATGGGTTTATGGAATCTAGACCTATCAAACTAACTTGCTACATTTTCGGATGAGATTACAGATTTGGTCATTAAAGGTGGTAATATCGATGTAAGGCAATTACTTATCTTTAAGCACAGAAGTAATTCAATCCCTATTCAGCAAAGCAGTTAAACACATTATACCTGAATCCAAGAGTAAGGTGTGGCTGGATATTCTGGCCTCAAACACCCAATTTAAGTTCTTGCCTACCATGTAGACCTGGAGCCCATGCAGCATGGTTGTTGGCCATATATTAGCCATGACATTATAGGGCTGCATAGTCCCAGAGAGCCCGTCAGCTGTAAATGTTGGCCTTAGCTTCTGATAGTGAAGATATAACAAAGCAGAAACATACAAAGGAACCAGTCAGCTTTCAGCTCATGGAGCCTTTCTATTTTTGCTTTTTCTGGTTTCCCAAATGGGAGGGGGAAATGTTGGTAATAGGCCAGTTTCCTAAAAACTGCATGGTTCAGGAAGTTCAGAGCATCTGAAAACATGGGGTGATGTTTTGCAATCTTAAGTAATGTAGCTGATACTATTGTCCAGTATGATAAACAGTGACTAACTTTCCTGAAACGGTTAAATTGCAGTTTATGAGTTTGCTAATGGACTATGACACTGTCACTCACTAAATAATTGCAGTAGGGAGGTGAATACCTATCTTAACAGAGGAGCAGGAGTTAACTAGATTCCTCTATCATAGCTACTCAGATTGCTGCTAGCATATATGAAACATTGGCAGCAGAACTACATTGTTCTATGGAAAATTAGCTTCTTTTCTATTGTCTTGTATACTAGTCTATTTCATTTGCATGCTCAGAATTTGCTGACCACTCTCACGGGTAATGGCCTAATGATTAACAAGAGAAGATGCTCTTCACAGACAAATGAATTGGAATAATTGTTTCATTGAATTTTCTGAACATTAATTTATTAAATTGGTCCTCAATATGCTGGAATACTTCCAATGTCATAAGTGAAGGCAAAGCAACAAACATGTAGCTCCATGAATAAGAACATTTCTGCTTTAAAGAACTGCAGAAGGTAAACTGTTTCTTTACTGAGTGCACATGATTCTGAATTAATCAAAAAAATACTCCCTGGGCAGCATGGAAGGAAGAGCATATATTTGGGCTAGAGTGTGGATGTAAAAGCGGGATTGGATGCCTCTAAAGAGGCACTGATAACCCCAGTACTCAATCATGATAGTGACTGAAAATAAGCTATGAAAACTGAATTATCACTAGGGAAATGCATACTCATGTTCAGAAAGAATTTGTGCCGGGGGGGGGACCCATATTTCAAGAATTTAGCATCTGGATGTTTAGGACTTACTTGTATTTGGTAAAAAAAAAAAATTTCTGTGAACAGACAGTGATTGCCTTAATTTTGCTGTCAGTGTTTCAAAAGTATTCAGCATATTTGTTTGTAATTTTATTTTAATTCTAGTGAATGACTTCAAAGGATACTCCGTGAGTCTTTGCCACTCATGCTGTGTTACTGCATTGTGAGATATCACATATCATTTCTATTACCTGATTAGCTGGATGAGTGCATAATTATATATATATAGAGAGAGAGAGAGAGAGAGAGAGAGATTAGGTAATAGAAATATATTATACAATATATATAGATATAGATATATAAAATAGGTAATAGAAATATATATGATTTTAAAATGTGGTTTCCAAAAATAGTCACCCATTTTTGAAATTCACTTTCTGTAAGCAGTCATCCCATTACAAATGGGATGCAAAAATATTTGCAGAAAGCAAACACTAAACAGTTGAGAGAATGACTAAAGTAAATATATTTAAAAATTCAAGTAAATATTTGTGGAATTCTCTGTGTGTGCACACGTGCGCTCTCTATTTTCATTACAGAAGACCAGCATAACTGCTAGATATAGCACCATTTTACCTCTGGGAAAAACTGGTTCTCTTGCCCATGAAAATTCAAGAGAATTGTTTTTGCATATGAACACCCTTAAGTCAAAATTCTGTACCTTTTCTTAGCTCTAATTTCCATTGCAGATATCTAGGTTTAGGGATTTATAAATCAACCATGAATATTCAATGTATGCTTAATCTTGATATAAAAGGACACATTTTCCTAACATGTCATCTTTGTATTCATACAATTCACATTTCTGTAATTACACGCACAAATATTGTTTTGTGAATGTGATTACTTGTTGTGAGTGCTATGAGCATACATGCAAATTTTGCAGGCTTCATTTATGTGATATTAGACTATTTGTCCTGAAAAATTTCAAAGCACAGCAGCCGTGTAGCAGAGCACAAAAGAAAAGCAGCAAGAAGAATGATGAAACCATTATCCAGTGCTAGTAACTCACCACTTATTTTGTTTTTACTGTGAATATCCAATAATTTTATGGTGATCTTTGGATAAGTACTGATGGATGCCAATAAAATTCATCTCTGGCAAACAGAAACAGAAAGCAATTTCTATTATTGAGTTAGAGAACAATGACACTAATCCATGTTATGCAATTACAATACTGCTTGCAGTAGAGTGATTTATTATTTTATTTTATTTTATTTTATTTTATTTTATTTTATTTTATTGTGATGAGGATATAACTTTGCTAATAACATTTGTAAAAGGAGGTTGGTTTTAGTAGAATAATATAAATCTGAAGGGTATTCTAAAAAACCCAACTAGCTTGAAACAGCAGATTGATTTCATAAGAGGAACTCCCATTGAAATTACGTGCAAAAGCACTGCAATATTGGGACCATCTCAAAATCCACCATAGTCTTGGCATGTGTGCTTGTTCACTCTAAAAGTAAACAGCACTTACAGTATGCCTAGGTAAACTTTTGGGGGGACCTGAGGGAGGGTCCTGAATGATGATGCTGAAAAAATTCTAATGTTTTGAATTATTGTTTTGATTGTAAATGACAGTGTACACTCAGTGATGCATTCTGGAGGTGTCACTAATTATTGCCTGGGGAAGCCTGAGATATATCAGGTCCTCAACATTACTAGGGGTCAGTGGAGCACCAGCAGAAGGGGGAACAGGATCCTATCCTACTGTGACAGGATCCCCAGGGTACAACCTAGAACTGCGGTACCACTGTGCCTCCTTAACTCTCCAACCTGGGTTGTCTCTCACAATGCATTGTTAGTGACAAGCAGCAAACGCCTCCTGG
The DNA here is from genome assembly GCF_028017835.1 of Emys orbicularis. Taxonomy (NCBI): domain Eukaryota; kingdom Metazoa; phylum Chordata; order Testudines; family Emydidae; genus Emys; species Emys orbicularis. The sequence goes on from NC_088683.1 coordinate 283,502,468, forward strand.
AGCTGTTATCACTCGGCACAACAATATGTGGAGCCCCACACCCACCTAGATTGCAAAAATGCTTCCTGAGCCACTCATGAATCACAGCAACCTCCCAAGGTACCAGCAACCTCCCAAGCCCCCAGCCTTGCACCCCAGAAGCTGTACTATCCTGCTCTGGTCAGAAGTCTGACCAGTGTAAGTTTATTAGCCAATCTGCCCCGCCCTCAATGCGGAGAGGACATACAGAAACCATTGTAAACTGAACTGAGATTTCCCAAGCACTTCAACCAAAACACACTGTTTTAGGTAAAATATAAAACAGATTTATTAACTACAGAAAGATAGATTTTAAGTGATTATAAGTGGTAAGCATAAATGGACAGAGATAGCTACCAAAGAAAATAAAAGTTAAGCGCACAGTCTAAATCTTAAACCTTATTACAGTAGGTAGTATTTAGATCAAGCAGTTTTCTCACCCTACTGGATGTTACAGTTCTTAATAAGCAGGCTTCTCTCTCAAGCCTGGGACCAGTCTCCTCAGTTGAAGTCTTGGTCTTTCCAGCATTCTTGTTGCTTCCAGCATAGGTGCGGGAGGAGAAAGGCAAAAGCATGATGTCATAGTCCCCTATTTTATATCCTTAGTCCATGTGCTTGGAAAACATTAGCCCAGACATGCCTGGTGGCATTTGCTGAGTAACAGAGTTCAGCAATCCTCCTGGTGTGGTCTTGTGCAAATGAGTCATAGAGTTGTAAATCCATGATTACAACTTCCCTGCTGATTAATGATCATTTAACACACTCCTGGGTGGGAATCACCAACCCTGTCATAGAGACTCTCAGACTTAACACATATTTCACTAACAACCATACTGCTAAATCTCATAACTTCATACACACTAATTATATACATATTTTGACAGAACAATGGGTTTCAGCCGATCATGACCTTTCATATGATTCCATACACGGCATGCTTTGTATGAAATATGTCATAATTATATGATGGGGTGAATATGGGAGTTCCAGGGTGCTGCTTTGAGGTACAGAGTGTCACATCTACTCTTCCTATGGATTTGAGGTACAGAAGTCCTCCTTCCCAACCACCCCTAGGGTCAGCTGTCCCTTTTGAAGAATCCAGGGAAAGGGCTGCAAGTGATGGTAAACAAAGGTTGTCATTGTCTGGTCTGTTGGTTCTGGAGTCTGTGTGCACCTCCATCAATTTCCCTTTTGTATGGAAATCAGTACTGCTCCCTGCAGACATGCAAAAAATCATAAGTCAGCCCCCAACATCTTGAGACTAATTTAAAATCATGAGATTTTTACAAATAATAAATTTTGAGTTATTTTTTATTTTTCTTCTGGATTTTGTGCCTTTAGGATTTCCATTTTCAAGCTCTTATCTGCTTCCCTGAGTGCTAGAAATATACTTTTTTGTAAAATGAAAGGTGAAATTCTTGAGTTATAAAATGAATGGACAGGAGATGGAGCTTTAAAAATACCACCAAATGATGTTATTTGTGACACAATTACAAGACCTGTGAAACCTAAAATCATGCGCTTTATAAGTGGTGCCAGGTACAGCTGGTGAGAAAGATTTTGACATTTTTTGTCAGAATTCGATGATTCATCAAAATCAAAATGTTTCAGACATGGAAATTCTGATAGAACCCTACCTGATTTCCTGACAGTTCCCCTGCCTGTCTCCTCAGTAGCTGATGAAGAACCAAAAGCTTGGAAGCCTCAGCTCCCAGGTCATCCAATATTCCTTTGAGCCAGGGCAGCTCAAGTAGTGAGCATTTCACAGTTTTTGGTTTTTGTTCCAAACAGAACAGAACCACTTTTCAAAATCTTTTCAAAATCTTGACATCCTCTGTAAAATGGAATTACTGTTCTCTACTCAGTCCTAGTTCCAGGTTTCATGATTAGAGAGGAGAGAAAACCAAGAGCATTTATCCAAACTCCATGAAAGTTTTATGGGTAGGATAAACAGCACCTGGATCTGAACCATCCTTATTTTCAGTTTTTCAAACATAAAATCACTGGAGTTTTTCACACTTTGACTTGTTATGAAAGGTTTGCAAAGCCCTACAGTCAAGGAACATACTGCTAAGGGATATTGTACTGTAAATACAATGGGTGCTTCACCTATACTGCACCGATATTCCAACCCCACTTCCGGGACTCTCAAGGGGTTGGTATGCAGATGTTTGGAGAATATGAAGAGGCTCACAAAGTACCACTAGAGTGTTGTATTACCAGGAGTTAGTGTCTGCACCCAGTCTGCTATTGGCTTGTTGTGCCTTATTTCATGCAGAGTAGCACTGCTAAGAGACATCTAGGAGTCTGCAATTGTGCTGCTCAGAAAAAAACAAACAAACAAACAAGTAACCTAGCAGTAACGTTGTTTGAATCCGGGGAAATGTTTTCCATTAAATAATTCAAAAATATCCTTGTCAGTTTCTTTTAAGCAATTTTGGGCCCCTCAATTTGTTGCATAATTTGGCAACAGGCAAAAAAAAAATTCAAATTCTGAATCTTGAGTTTCAAAGTCAAATATTTCTCTCTAAAAAGTCTCATTATTGGGAAAGGACCCCATTTGCAAAAGAAAGAAAGAAAGAAAGAAAGAAAGAAAGAAAGAAAGAAAGAAAGAAAGAAAGAAAGAAGGCTGGGGTGATAAAAATACAGGTTTTGGAATTTGTAATGAATTGAGAAAACCCATTTCTAGAGTTTTTACCTTTATTTGCAGATATTTTTCTTGGTGGAGACAGGACTGGAGGACAGGGAAGATTCTCTCCCCTTACCCCCAAACAATGGCCTTTGTGGGCAGAAGACTGCAAAGATGTTCTATAGTTTAATTAATAAGATTAGAACAAAGACTTATTTAATTCTACCTATATTTTTTCTAAAAGTACGAATTATGTGTTGCTCTTCCCCTTGCCGCACAAATTTAGTCTAGGACTTTGCTGAGGCTTTGGAGGAATAGAAGTAACTCACATGAGGCATTATGAAAAAAACAGAAGCATTTCTTGGATAAGATGATGAAACTCAAATTTCCAGATGCTCATAGCTATTGCAGTCAAGACTGCTATGTCTGAGTAAGCTCAAATATAAAAGCCACCACACTTCAACATTTTATAACAGAATTAAGTTGGGGGGGGGCCGGAAAAGTTTGTGTGGAGGAGATTGAATTTGAAAGAAATATCTGTCAAAAATAGGTGCTGAGCTGTTTGTTCAAGTCCACTGTTCTTAGGGAAAATTAGAAACTTTTGACCAATTCTGAACTTTCTCCCCCCCCCCCCTGCACTCTATTAAGTTTTGTATAGAAGTTTTACATTCTAAAGGAAGATTTTCAAAGTCATACATGGCAGACTAACTGCCATTTTTGTGCCTTTGAAATCTCTCCCTAAATGAACGGAGAAAACATTACATTTTATGCCAAATCACACCTAGATATGCCTAGGAGGAGCTGTTGGAAGCATCATTCAAAACTTCTAAACATAAATTAATGAAGTATGATACAGAATGCTACAAGTCACTAAGACGCTATTATCATAGCCTTGCTTTAGTAGTTTCAGGGCATCTATACTATGTCTGAGAGTCTGTCTCCAAATCACACATACATGAAAAACAACAGCTAAATGGAGCTGTTAGGTTTAACAGGATGGAGTATCAAAAACTATGTACAGCTTTAAAATTTATCAAGGGTATACAGTTGTATAGTATGCATCCACTGATCTATTCACCTACAAGTGAGGATGCACATTAGTAATGCAATCAATGAAACCAATATTTAAGTTGTCCATTTCTTGTTAAGCACACTATTTCATTAATTTACATAAGTATAAGAAGTCTAGAAAAGGGAGTGTTTTATGAGAAAACTTCCCCTAAAGCATTGACTCATACTTAAACCACTAAGTAGTTTAAGTTGGCAGAAAATGCATGAAATCAGCAAAACCAAAGAGAACTTAGTAGCATTTTGGGAATTTCAAAAATACTGCTTATCCAGCATTATTGCCGTGGCTGCCTGAAGCATAGTTTAATTAGGCTACAATTCATATGCCAGAAAGTATCTTGTAATTACCTTCAAATGACCAAATCTATGTAGAAACCTAGGGAGGATTATGTATTCCCAGTAATGAACCATGCTAAGATTGACTGGGATTTGTTATCTAAGGCATTTATTTGGCAAAAATCTTTAAAGTATGAAATAAAATGAACGTGTATTCATATAATGGATATCTTTAAAGAATACTTCTAATATATTGAGATAGAAAAAAGAGGGATTCAAATACATATATTTCAAATTCTTACCAAAAATGCAGCCATGTGTGCTGATGTGTACACTTAACTGCCAAGTTAATTTAAATAAGCATATGCCCTAATATGTTTAGAAATGTTTTAATATGTAAGATTTGGGATTAAATGTGCCTTCAGTGTATAATTATTATTCCTAATTATTTTTTAATTATTTCTCAGTGCATACGATGCAGTTTTTGGGACATCTACTGGAATCACTGACTGAATTTTAGGAGAGCACCCTATCATTTTTTCCAGTTCTTTAAAAAGGATAAACGTAGTTTAAATAAAATCAGATTAATAATAGAAATTGTGTCTACTGAATAAAAATAAGCCTCTTTAAAAAAAACCCTGTTCACCACAATTTCTTTTTCTAGTCTAATTTTTAGTCCTAGTGCCTATACATGTATTTGAAATATTTGTTGAATACTTCTAATCAGCATAAATTCAAGTTCTTTGAACATTTATCAGAAGGGGGGGATTACTGCACACAGCGCAAGAAGTAGCTATTTAGGTGCCCAGGGCGAGCAAGCATATTTGCGCCCCCTAGATGTGAGGCATGGGGGGAGGCATGCAGGTTCACTTGTGTCCCCCCTCCCGTCCCCCCGATTTCTGCCATCCATTTAGCACAGGGGTTTTCAAACTGTGGGGCAGTCACTTCCTGCCAGGAGTGGGTGGATCGGAAGCTGGTGGAAGCTGCCCAGCCTGCACTGCCTGGCAGTCCACCAGCCTTCCCTGTCCTGCTCCCCAAGCCTGCCTGCCTTTGCACGGCTGGGCATTCCCCAGGCAGGGCAGACAGCACAGCTCTGAGCTGCGCCCCTGATGCTCTCTTGCCTCTCCCCAAAAGGAGCCTGGTGCTGGCTGATGCTGCTTGAAGCAAACCCCTGCCCACAGTGTCTGGCTGCCAGCAGCAAAGCCAGGAGTGCCAGGGCAGCAGCAAACAAGTCCTGTAAGTTGACTCCTGTATAGCCCTCGATATCATTGTCTCTGAGGTGAATAACCAGAGCATGAATTGTTGTTCAGCAGTGCGTGCAGAAGTGGCAAGTGCTGATCCCACCACATGCCTCTTCTGCTGAACCATGGGATGCAATCAGCTTCGGCCCTGAAGCCCAGCTGATATCCAGCTCCCATCTGCACTGCCCTGTTGTGGACCCAATGCACTATAGAGTGCCTGCAAATCCAAATATTGTGTATGGTCTGGGCAGCCTCTGAAACGAACAAGTGCATTGGGTTAGTTACATTTTACTGTTCCCTGACATCATTTCCTTGGTGCAGACATAAGCCCCTTAACACCATGATGTCCAGTCTGCACCTGCTGCAAGACAACCATGCCCCCCGTCCGAAGTTGATAAAATCATTGCTCTGATGCTGAAAGAATGAGTACAAGTGAGTCTCATCTTATGCGGGGGTTCCGTTGCGCGGTTAGCGCGTAAAGCGAAAACCGCGTATAGTCAAAATTACATTGAGTTCAATGGCGGGCAGAATCGCCCGCACTACAGGTACAATATTAAAATTGTTATTTTTCTCTTGTTTTTTGTTTTTGCCGACTGCGTAAAGGTGAAATCGCGCATGTGAAATGTGCGTAAGATGCGACAGACCTGTACCACATTTTCCTGGGTCAAGATCATAGTACCTCAAGGTTTTTCTCAGCAGCATGCCAAATTGACAACTTGTCAAGAAGCTGCCATTACTATGTGTTAACAGGGGGTCTGGCTACAGGCCCTAAATTTTTCACAAGGCTTTTATTGGCTTTACGGGCACACGCACTCATCTGCACATTCCTTCAACACCACAAAAGCCTTTCTTCCCTTCTGGTATCTTTTTGAATACCTCAAATGAGGGACAGATAGTTGCATGTCTGTTACATTTAATGCGCTCTGGGAACTGTCTGCAGCTGCAATAGTCCTAATAGTGGCCTTCAAACTGAAACCCAAGCAACCTAAAGTCCCTGGGATGCACTGGAAGCAAATGAAATGCAGATTCAATGTCACATTTTTTCTACTAGTGCCCCTGGGCCACACTCCCTGACTATGGCTACCACAATATCAAATAATGAGTATCTCACTTAACTCAGCTGCTCCCCTCATCTTGTGACTCTCCCTCTTTGTCAATTTCAGGTCATTGGTCCTCACCGGATCTCAATTCCTGTGAAGACTGAGAACATCCTTCCCTATGGGGCTGTGAATCTAAGCACACGATTCCCCAGCAAAGCTGCCCGAAGGAACCCTCACCTACCAATCTCATTGCTAGGTCCCCTCGGTGCCTGTGGGAGGGCATCCTTACGACCTATAGCCTGACTGCTGTCACCCTCACCCTGGCAGTGGGAGGGAGGAAGACTGTGCATTCTGCCTGGCTCCCTCAGAGCAGCTCCTGGAGTGGGCTCCTGCTGGCTGTACCCTGGCCAAAGCCCCAAAAGCCCTTCCCCTACCCCCACCAGAAGCTGGCAGTAGAAATGATGCCCTCCCATGGCAGCTGCAGCATCCCCCGGCCTCTCCTGCCCCGCACAGGGGATAGGGGGCAGGGCAAGGCAGCAGACCTGGTTCCATCAGGGCTGCCTGGGGACACATGGTCCACCACCACCCAGCCATCATAGCAGCACCACATGACCCCCTCCCTAGTGAGTAGTGGGAGAGAGAAAGGGACAGTCCACAGTAACAAACCCAGCTCAGGCAGGGCCACTCTCAGCCACGGTAGCTGCACCATGTGGCTGCTGGCCTCTTTCCCTGCCATCCCCACAAGTGGAGAGAGCCACGGTTCCAGGCTTGACTCCAGCCTCAGCAGCTTCCCCATGCAGCCCCTGGCCTCCCCCTCCTCAGGTATGGAGGGCTGGAGGGAACCAACATGGAATCGCTCCCTAATGGGGCTCTTGCTTCAATAGTGGGCAGAGCCCCCATGCTGGGGAAGCAGAGGTATGACCCCCATGGCAGGGCAGAGGCCCCTCTGCCCCCAGTGAGAGGGGTTCTGAAATCTTTATTTGCTGTATCCGTTCACATCTTGATGACAAGAGCCACTGCTGTTGGAAATGGTGCATAACTCTATGCTGCTGGAATGGATCTGAAAGAGGCTTCACATGGCCCCCACTCCAGGTTAAATCCTGGGAACTGGGGAATGCTGGCCAATCAGCACTTCCCGCCCCCCGGCCTGGCCAACGGGGGTCAGAAACTCCTGTGGGGGAGGAGCTACCTGATGTTCCTCACTGATTGTCCCTCCCTTGCTTCTGGGACTATCTCAACTCCCCACCAGCTCCACCAAGTACCTCCTCCTTTTGAGGCAGGCGGGCAGCATATAAGCAAAAGTTAAATATAACAGAATACTAACAGCTTCCAGTGATTTATCCTGATCCTTAGGTTTGCATTTTTCTTACAAAATGTCTTTGCTCTCTTATGTCTTATCTAATTTAAACATGATTACCCACTTTCCATTTACCACTCCCTACAGACCACACTCAGTGCTGATATTCTGTGCAAACAATCAGTGAAATGTTAATCCCTAAATATCCACAGAATGTGGAAGTGATATTATTTTGCATTCGATAGTATCTTCCCACTAATTATCTCCAAGTGCTTTATATACACATCCCATAATTCCCAATCCTGTGTTTGAAATGCAAGATTATCCTTTAGTGAATGAAATTCAAAAGCCAACAGAAATACTAAAAATTCATCTTTTGTAAAACTACTTCGTGATGAAGTAGAGGGTTGGTGGGTCATGCAATGAGAAAAATCAACAGCATATTTGTTAACCTTGTTATTGAAGTGGGTATGTCTCACATTTACTGTGTGTGGCCAACAACTCTGACTGAATAGAGCGCCACTTCTTAGCTCAATAGCACTCCTTTTATTGCTATCTCCATTTAGTCTAGCACAGTATTCTCAGTGGGTTTGGAGGGGGATAATGGGACAATGCAAAACAACATGCTTTGGCCACAATTTTGGACACTGCAAATTGTGTCCTCCATACCATAACTTTAGTTTTCAATAGTATTAGCCTTTGACTCAGAGATATTTCATTTCCACACAACCAATAGCTATTATTATCTTTTTTGATCAACTCTTGAACTGATCAGTAGTAACTGATGTATTGCTTCTAAGCACTACAATAAAAATAAAATTGTATATTAATTTTAGCACTTACATTTTCAATTACTAAAGGTATTTAAAATTGAATACATTTCAGTGGTGGATGGTTCTAGTGTGCAGATAATTGTATTCTAATCTACCGATAGAATCCCATCCCAGGCTCTGTGCCCTTATTCCATACATTACAATCACCAAACATGAGCACGCCTACCAATCTCAACTGTACCTTAATGTCACATGTAGCCAGTTCTGAAATGAAATGTGGCAGCTGTTTAAGAGCACACCAAGAAACTATACAAGAATTTATAATAGGGAGTTAAGAAGGATACTATATCAATATTGAAAACATAGGGGACAGAGAGGAGCAAGCCTATGTGGCAGGAAGAAAGTAATTACACAAATTGGAAAGTGGCTGGTACATGTAGGCAAACATACTGGCTCTTGTGATATGTGCCATTTGAGATTTAGGGGTGAGTTTTCCAAATGGCAAAATGCAGGCATCTGCAGGTGCACAAGGTGAAAATAACACTGGTATAATATGAGACCACCATTCTTCTGAGGGAAACACTGCCCCTTATGTAACAGGTCCAGTTAAGTTCCTCCTCTTGGTCACTAACCGATTGCTGTGAGGTGCTCCAGCCACTGAATCCCCCAATATTTTAAGCCTTCTGAGTCTGAACAGAGCCCCAGGCACTTCCCCCATCTTGGGGTCCTTAGACATACTCTTGGGATGCAGACCCTCGTACTCAGCCACATGGACAGTAGTGCACAGGGTTTAGTTAGTTCCAGTTGTTCAACATAACCTGCATTCTTCATCACTTTGTGAATGAAACAAGACCTAGAGACATTCCATGATACAGCAGTTTTCATAGTAACAACTTCATAATATGAACCTGAATTCATAAGTTGTTAAGACAGATTAGGTCAGGGGTTCCCAAACTTGATTCACGGCTTGTTCAGGGTAAGCCCCAGGATCAAGCTTTTTGCTACCCCTACATGGCCCTGACACAATATATGGTTAAGACAGTTTAAAGGGGGTCGTGTGCATGAATACAGCAAATTTAGATGCACTAAGTCGCAGAACAAACACCAATAGCCCGGGATAGGTTTGGCTTATTGAGAGTATTGGCAACCATGTGGGGATAGTTTTAGCCTATTTAGCAAATAAAAGTTTATTTTCTCCTTAATTTCACTCCAGTTTGAAGATACCAGTCAAGCAAAATGTTCTGGCAGCCAGTTCTCTAGCTTCATAATTAGCTATCTAGGCAAAGAACTTCCTAGGAGCTCCATGGTAACAATCTCTTTTCTTCCACAATGCTAAGTAATTGGCAGGCACCATAAGCTTGCTTCTTCTGTTGCTTACTCCAGTTTTTACACTGGTATAATTTCATTGACTTCAATGGAGTTTTTTCCAATATACCCAATGAATAATACTGCAATATTTTAAACAGTTCTGTGGCAGGCTTCAAAAGGCAGATCTCAGTCAGCAGGAACAAAATGTTTCATAGAGCTTTAGGAACAGTAATAATAGTCACATCAGCTATCTGAGGCCATTTAACAGTTGGGGGTCTATGAGTGGCCTGAAAGAAAAAAAAATGGGTAAGACCCTGTAAGTATTGAATCACCCCTATAGCTTTCCTTTTCCCCTCATTCTCCCAGAAAAGCTATATTAATGCTTATTACAGTGTATTAAAGCATAATCATCATCACTTTGGGTGTCTTTGAAAAGTGTGTGACTGGATAATGGAGTCCAGGTAAAAGGTCTTTTTTTCCCCCCAATGACATTTTTAAAGGATTTTTTTTGGGGGGGGGATATTGTTGCACTTGCACTCAAGATCCTACAAGAAGCTTCTGCTCACAATGGTCGTATCTCTAGAAGTTGCAATTTAAACTGACCCATACAAACTGTTTTTCTTATATCAGAGGGGTAGCCTTGTTAGTCTGGATCTGTAAAAAGTGACAAAGAGTCCTGTGGCACCTTATAGACTAACAGACGTATTGGAACATAAGCTTTCGTGGGTGAATACCCACTTCATCAGAAGCTCCAATACATCTGTTAGTCTATAAGGTGCCACAGGACTCTTTGTTGCTGTTTTTCTTATATATTTGTAGTCTCATTTGCTTCATTGCAAATGGTATAGAGAATTTAAAATAAGGTCTTTAATTTATAGTCAGTGATTCAGTGTGTGAGAGAAAATAATTATGCTTCTATCTGCATCTTCAGCAAAAAAATTGAGACTGAGAATAAGTACTTGGAATCTTCAGACACCTTGTGTAGGGAGGAAGTTATGGAATCCAGTGACACTTCCCCCAAATAATATTCACAAACAGACAGGTGTACAAAGTTACTAAAAGCCATTCAATATCCATGACAAATGCAAAGGAAATCTCACATATGAAACTGATATAAAACTCAAACTTTGCCCAACTTTAAAAAAAAAAATACTTTGAAAAAAAAAACCTTACAAGCTTGCCATATAAAATAAGCATATGGAATTACAAAGTAGAGAGCAGACTCAGAAGAATATCTACTAAGACTTTTTAAATGAAAGATTTGTTAAAGGACTGTTTTGATCTTTGAGAACAGCTCCAAATGTCCCCCTAAGAACAGGAAATATCTGTAAGCAACCCAGAAAATAGACTCCATACAAAACATGTTATTGGAATATTATCTTGCACAATACAGAAATAAGTGCAGAAATTTATTCGGATAAAGACATTAGGAGTGATACCTGTTATTCTGAGAGGCCAAAATTAGTCTTGTCAAAGATCTAAAGGGTGTGAGTGGGTTCAAAATTAGGCAAAATGAGTTAATTCGTCCTTACTAATTCTACCAAAAACAGGCTAATGAAAATTAACAGAAAACTAACACAGAAGTGTTGAACAAAAGACCATTTATACACCGCCTTATGAAGAACCCTAAAACCAAAAGTTAAACTGATTAAAGGCATAAAATCCAACCTGAAATGGAGAAGTGTATTTCCAGGTATCTATATGCCTTGCCTTATATGCCTGTGTGCAACTCCAACATTCTCTGTCCGTGCCACTGTTATCCCGTCAAGAATGGGATTTTAAGCAAGCTAGAGGAGTCTGGAACATAGTTTCACAAAGAAGCAAATATATTTTAATCCATTTTGAAAATGAAGCGTTACAGGCACAGATATCTTTCTCCTCGCAATAAAACAAACTGTCTTTAGTCTTCTAAAAGCCACAGCCATGTACAGATAAAATTTATCACACATGACTCTAATACTTGTGAAAGAAATTTGATGGCTTGAGATAGAAATCAGGTAAATAAAGACATTGATTAATAGGAAAAACACAAACCACTTTGGGCAGATAATCTAAAGATAAATTAAAATTTACTATTCTTATATGTAAAAATGGAGTCAATATTTGTAGCTACCCAAACACCAAATAAGTTTCCTTACTGAAATCCCAGCTACTACAAAGAAAAGATTCTTAATGCGGTTGAATTAATTGGCTCAAAAAATGTCAAAATACCATAACTGACCAAACAACATTTAAATTATGCTGCTGTACAGGTGTGTTGAGAAGCCATTGCAGAGAACATTCCTTAATGAGCCTGTAACATAAGAGTACTAAGTTAACCCACTGAAAGACCTCTCATTGTTTCTCTGGTTTAAGATATAACATACATTTGTAATTTGAATAAGTGATTGTATTTGACATTTATAAATAAAATTTAATAATAATAAACTCAATGATTTCCATCTGCAATGCACTTTACAACCATTAGCTAATGAGAGAAAGATCATCCGCGGGTATAAATTAGCTTTGCCAGCTGAAGATATGGCCTTTAAACGTCACGATACCCCTGTGATTAATTATGCCCTTTTTACAGGTAGGTAACTCTGGATAGAGGGGTGAAGTGAGCTGCTCAAGGCCAAAGAGAGGAGTCATTTTCTGAGTTGATATTAGAACACTGTAGTTCCTCCACTGTCAGTCATGTGCTCAGACCAAGTATGTATGCTAGGAAATGAGGATGAAAACATCCGCCGTTCCACTAGTTGTTGTTCTTGGACAAGGACAACAGCACAGCTTAGCAACTTCTGACCCAAAGAGAAAGATACCTTCAATCTGTAAAAAAGTGTTCATGTGGTTTATTTAGTTAAAGTATGCCACACACATGTGGGGGGAGGAGGACTGTAAAAGGTAAAGGACCTGTTACGTTTCTCTCAAAATCCAAGCTATCACAATACCATGAAATCGTCATAGAACACTAGAGGCCAGAAAGAGAAAGGAGAAGTTTCACTGGCCATGTCAGAAGAGTCATACCATGGGTGTCTCTTGCCCAATATATCTTGTTTTGGCAAAGGACAAGCTATGTAAAGATATGAGTGTGTCAGTCCTTATGTTACTGTATACATACAACAGGTGTACTTAGAAAGTTCTCTATAGTTTTAGAGATTTTACCAGTTCCAGGCATAATCTTTGCATTTTAAATGAGGCATATGGTCAGAACTAGTAGTAGCCATAGACCATGAATGAACTATTTAAGTACAACCACTAGAGCAGGGATTGGCAACCTTTGGCACACAGCCTGCAAGGGTAAGCACCCTGGTGGGCCGGGCCGGTTTGTTTACCTGCCGCGTCTGCAGGTTCGGCCAATCGCAGCTCCCACTGGCCGCGGTTCGCCACTGCAGGCCAATGGGGGTGGCGGGAAGTGGTGGCCAGCACATCCCTCGGCCCGCACTGCTTCCCACAGCCCCCATTGGCCTGGGATGGCGAACTGCGGCCAGTGGGAGCCGCGATCTTCTGTCCCTGCTTTCTCTGCCAGCTTGGGACTCCAGAGCCCTGTCTGGTTGTGGCAGACACGCTTGCTGGCCACAAACACAGACGTCTGAACCACGTCCCACAAACTGCAAGCTTAACTGAAAGCAGCTTAAGAAGTGTTCCTGTCTTTAACACTCAGGTGCCCAACTCCCAATGGGGTCCAAACCCCAGATAAATCTGTTTTACCCTGAATAAAGCTTATGCAGGGTAGCCCCTCCCCCCCGGCCAGGTATTAATACAAACTCTGGGTTAACTAATGAGTAAAAAGTGATTTTATTAAATACAGAAAGTAGGATTTAAGTGGTTCCAAGTAGTAACAGACAGAACAAAGTGAATTACCAAGCAAAATAAAACATGCACGTCTATGCCTAATACACTAAGAAAACTGAATACAGATAAAACCTCACCCTCAGAGGTGTTCCAGTAAGCTTCCTTTTACAGACTAGTCTCCTTCTAGTCTGGGTCCAGCAATCAGTCACACCCCCCGGGTTACTGTCCTTTGTTCCAGTGTCTTTCAGGTATCCTTTAGGGGTGGAGAGGCTATCTCTTGAGCCAGCTGAAGACCAAATGGAGGGGTCTCCCCGGGCTTTAAATAGACTTTCTCTTGTGGGTGGACACCTCTTCCTCCCCCTGTATAGAATCCAGCTACAAAATGGAGTTTTGGAATCACATGGGCAAGTCATATGTCCATGCATGACTGAGTTCCAGATGTGGATTGGTGTCTCCAAGTTCATTGTTGGCTTAAGGGTTTCTTAACTGGGTACTTCTGAGAATAGTCTTTTCTCAGGAAGCTGACCAATTGCTTCACTGAGGCTATTTAAAATTAAAGAAGTACATAGCCAATATTCATAACTTCAAATACAAAAATGATACATGCATACAAATAGGAGGAATGTATTCAGTAGATCATAACCTTTACAGAGATATGTTACACAGCATATGTAGCATAAAACATATTCCAGTTATGTCATATATACAGTAATGAGCATATTTCCATAGAGCCTTATGGGGTGCAATGTCACAACCCCTATTTTGATTTTTTGCCATTCACTTCTTTCTTAAACTATTATTTTATAAAGTGCTGCCATTGATCTGTCATCCTTTCCTTTTTCATCCTTGATTGTTACACTATGACTTTAAAAGAGCATATTTATGAAGCATATTTATATTCTTTTCTAAATGGTGTTATTGTTGGTGTTCATGTTCCTTTTCACTCAGGTTTAGCAAACCTATACCTTTATCCTTAAATATTGGACAAGCATCTGATAATAAATATGTAAGTCCTTTACCAAAACTGACTGGTGTTATGTTCATTAAGTCCCCAATCCTGCAAACATTTATGCATATGAGTATCTTTGAACACTTGAGTAGTCTCACTAAATTCAGTGAGACCACGCATATGAGCAAAAAGTTATTCGTGCATCAATGTGTGCAGGATTGGGCCCTAAGAGTACAATAGAATAAAATAAATGCATTAAAGGTGTGTTGTCACTGAAGTCAGTACAACAGCAATTAACAAGATACCTGTAAACTATGAGTAGCCAGTTGCTCCCTATGTAAGTTATTAATGAAAAGCGGATGGTTGAAGTTTATCCCACTGTTTCTATTTGGATTTGTCTGCCTTATTAATGAGACTTGTGCAGAAGCAAAGAAAAATCTGTCTCTCTCTTGGATTATCTGGCTGTAAGAATACAGCCTCAAAGTAATTCCTATAGTTCTGATTGTCTATTGATGCATGCACAATGAGTGAAATTTATCTTTACACAGTGGGTTTGCAGACGGCCCTGTGTGCTCTTTAAGCCTCCCCACCACCACAGCCAACTTTATACTCTTAATTTAAGGCTCAAGTGATACAGAGTCTTAAGTGGGACTTCTGCACAGGGGATAATTTCCATTCAGTCTATACATTTAAGGAGCTGAGGAATTTGAAAAGAGCAGGGAACAAGTAATGATGGGTAATACATTTTAGTATTCAGCTCTCATCTATGCTTTTTGTAATTCACTAATCAGATCTGTGCTCACCCTTAATGATGATTATTGCCTTATATGGACATCCAACATTACATATCATCCTGCCACTGTTATTTAAAGGGAATAGAATAAAGTCAAGTGTCAGCTACCCATCCTTTTTAGCTTATCTCTAGTTACAGTGCTGCTGAAGTACTGAACCTGGGATAAGATTCTGATTTTTCCCAGGGCATTTTTTATCTTAATTTAGTGTCAACTGCTAAATAAATATATGTGCACCCTAATTTCTGACATTGCTTTGAAACAGAATATAATTCAAAATATGATTACTGAACATTTATCTGTGGTCAAGAAAACCTTAGCACTCTTTTTCATGGTCTCTGTTTCATTAAAGTACAGCTACTCTTGCACTTCTGTCACTAATCACCATGATAGGCTACTCCTAGGTATCCCTTGGACTACATCTTAAATTGCTTTCTTTATATAGATAAACAACTTCCATTATTTTAAGCTTTTGACTTTGACTTTGTGGTAAAGAGTTTTAATACTGAGAGGCAAAACTGTCATCTCCTGTGTTCTAAACATGGGGGTGGGGGGAGGGGGGAATTGTGCTAAAACCTTAAATGGACCCTACCATCTAGAGCCCCCCCCCCAATGACCTGACTTAAAATTATCTTCTAGTAGGAAATATTCTCAGTAAATGTAATGCAGATTTAGCAATTAGAATGCAAGGGCAATTTACAAGATTCTGAAGTGTTTTGGGGAGATTTCTTTGGGGAAAATAATGCAGCATATATGATTTCTAGAGTAGTTTATTCCACACAGTTGCCTCACTTCACAGCTGATTATGCTTCTAAATTTCCATTACTATAGGAGAAATGGAGAGTTGAGCTCCCAGTCTGAGTAGCCATTCTGAGCACTTGTTAAATGTGTGGGAGGAAGAAATCCTCCCCCAGAGAACCTCGAATGTCTATGCAGCTGCTCTGCAGAGGTTATGACTGCCCAGTGCCCAGAATATTCCCTCTCTCATTGTGGGGAAGAATGGGAGGATCTTCAGGACAGCAAATCTTCCATCCCCATACTCATCCACATTCTACTGAGCACGGAGACCCAGAGGACCACTCAACTAGTGTGGAGTGGAGTCAGTTCCATTACAAAGGGGAGCCCGCATGCTTGTGGAGGAAGATGCAGGATTTCCACTACTGAACGTGAAAGGAAGGGCCTCATATCTGGGTTGCGTTGTGCATTTTTGTGTCTATGGTAGTTCTTGTGGCTTGTGCAGATTATACCTTTCCGAAATTTAAACTGATCAAGAACTACTTGACATCAGCAAAAAGTCAAAAATCTCTCAGGATTTGTGATATCAAACAAGTGTGAACTGTGGAAAAAGCCTTAAGTGCAAGAGTCTGATGAAAATTTGTGCATATGCGCACACACACACACTCTTCAGAAAAGTTCCTTTGAAGGTTTGAGCTGCCTAAGTGCTAGTAGATGCGAATGTCAATAATAGAGTGTGAGACAGCAGTAAAGTTTAAAAATAAAAGTACTTAAACAACCAGGTTTTCAAAGAAAAAAAAACAGGATACTCAATAGTTTTGATGGGGATCAGGGTAGTGTTCATAGAAGGATTTTGCAGGTGGGAGGAGCAGGACGAGAGAGAGCCATCATAAGAGGGAGGAATTTCCATGCATTTGCCTTCTCTCTCTCTCTCTCTTTTTTAGTTTTCTTCTCTTTCTCCTCGCCCCTTTCCCTTGATTAAATCTGCTGCCACCTCCTTCATCCTCCCCCCTTCATATCTCCCCCTCACATTCTATCTGCTAAAGGTATTCATTCTATAGCCTTCTCTTTTTCCTTTCTCATTATTCCCTCCTTTTGATTCTCCTTCACTACTACTATCCTGCCACCAGCCAGTAGTTAACACTGGTGCACAGAAAGCAATTACAGTATTACAAACACCAAGAGTTGCAAATAGCCCCCCAAATACAATGATTTAAAAAATGTTTTAGCTAATTTGTGATTTTTTTTAACTTGCCCTGATCACTCTCTGTGAGTGTATACATGACAATTAGCATTGGTGGTCTATAGTGAGAAATACAATTCTGGCCACTCCACACCTTCATCAATTAATTTTGTGCCCCCCAGCCTTCACATCTTCCCCAGCCCCAAATCAACTCCAATCCACCCTGCCACACCACAGTTCTGCATTTCCCTTCTTGCTTATTCCCCAGTCCAACATCTGTCCCTTGCCCTAGCCCCTGTGCTCCTCCTGCAGATGTGGGGGTTCTTTCTTCATCCCCTTCCTGACAGGAGGAGGCAACTCAAGGGGGGTTCACTTTCCAGTTCTGGTATCAGAAGAGTAGATAGAAGGAGGGAGGAGCAGACCCACTGGTCCCAGGAGGGAAAGGGAAGGAGGGAGCAAAGCTGCTCTGGTGTGCTGTGCTCTTTCAGCTCCCTCATCTCACTCTTGTAAAAATGTCATTGGCTCCTCCATTCCACCCTTCCCCTCTCCAAAAGCTTCTCTCTGCTCCTGAGGGAAGGTGGGAAAGAGCTCTGCCTGCCTCTGCAAAAGCTGTGTATGGCTGCTCTTCCCAAGGGGCAGGGAAGTGGGGAAGGCAGCGAATCAGAATGGATTTTCCCCATCAGGCTGAAAAAGTGAAGGCTGGAGTTTCTCACTTCATCACTAGACTGGCTCCAGCACAGGTCAAAATCCCATTACTTGTGATAAATTCACCAGAGTTGACCACACTGTGAGCAGAAGAATGGTCTATGGCCAGCTATATGGGTCCATGGCTGCCTACAAATGGTGGCAATGCAGCTGTATGCTTGGCAGTTGCGGCAGTGCCCAATGTGTCAGACTCCACATCTGACTAAGTGAGGGAGGGCTGGTTCAAAGGGGTTGTTCACAGGAAGGCCTCCTGGAGAGCAGAATGGCAACATGATGTGACACACCAGGGGATAGTCCCTGTGGTATTTAATCGAAGTCAGATTGTGAGGGATCTAATGCATGAGTGTGTTCATTTCAGAGGGGCAGGGGGTGAGGATTCTCAAGAATCCCACCTTGAATGCACAAAGTCTGAAATATTTCTTTTTCAAATGGTAGGTGTAGCAGCGTGTTAGTACTAAATGTTCACATCTTTAGTATATTCCACAACCATCTTTATTTCTATGCAGAGCTCTGTTTGGACTTTTATTCTGATTTATCAAATATGATTTTTTTTGTTTACAAGAAGGGTTTTGTATAAATTGTAAGAAGAGCCTACTGCTAAATGACTGCCATCTGCTAACAAGTTGGCTTTTAATTTAGGATGAAACTCTAACTTTAGGTTACATATTCCCTTTTAGCTCTCTGGAGTTTAGATTAAAATTTATATGGTTTAGCTCTAAGCACTGAATGTTCTTCAGTTAAGAGGGCTACACTGAAAATGTCAGTAGAGGGATTTCATATGTTTTAAAACTTTAATTTATTTTAGTGTTTAGCTATGGAAGGAGCAAAATGCAATTAATACATACCGCATGCTGCACTGATTTCAGCTATATATCCAAGATTGAACTCTCTCTTGAATAAATTCAGCTTTCCTCCAGTTATCAACATTATTTGTCTCTAAAACAGAGAACTTTCTTAATTCAGCACTCAGCAGTACTGTGAAAATATTGATCTGCAATCAACTGCTGACAAAGTTATTTTGTTTAAGCTGTATATTTACTGAACTGCAAGCACAGCATTACCAAAAGCATATATGAGAATGCTTTCTACACATACACACACACAAAAATCATTGCAAACAATTCATCTAAATGTCATTCTCTGTTTTACCCTACCTTTGATTTCAACAGTAAGCAGCATACTGAGTATATTGGTTACTTTTTTTATAAAGAATATAAAGCCACAAGAAACTTTCCTCCACTAAACTCATTTTAATTTCCCTATAGGCATGTGTAGCAGGATGTGGTCTGCTTTTGCCCCTTCTTGCCACAGAAACGGACTCAGACTCAACTGGTAGTGTGTTCAGTATGCCATTTATTTGAGTTCCCTCCACCAACAGCTTCACAGTCTTGTGCAACAGTACCATTCACAATGTCCCCAGTACTTTTCGGCCCTCTTCTCAGGACTTGAGAGGAGCAGAGGTCTCTCTTCCCTGAGGCAGCTGTAAGACTGTGCTCAGCTAGCCCTGGTCCTCTGGACACTGTTGATTTGTCCCACCTCCGGTCAGAGTGCCCCTGCGCTGTTAAGGAGGATGAAAGGCTCAGGAAAGAAAAGCAGTCAATGGGAGCAGAGGGAAACTTTCCCATATTTGGGACCCTCCTTCCAGATGATGTTGCAGTATCCTCTCATCCTGAGGTTAGCTCTATAGGGGAGGGAACTCCGGTCATTAGGAAAAGGCAGGTGTTAGTAATAGGAGATTCGATCATTAGAAACATAGATAGCTGGGTTTGTGATGACTGGGAAAACCGTATGGTGACTTGGCTGCCTGGTGCGAAGGTTGCGGATCTCTCGAGGCATCTCACCAGTGTAGTGCTGGGGAGGAGCCGGTGGTCATGGTATATGTAGGTACCAATGACATAGGGAAGGGTTGGAGAGACGTCCTGGAGTCCAAATTTAGGCTGTTAGGAAAGAGACTGAAATCCAGGACCTCTATGGTGGCATTCTCAGAAATGCTTCCAGTTCCACACGCAGGGCCAGGTAGCTTCAGAGTCTCAATGCGTGGATGAGATGATGGTGTAGGGAGGAGGGGTTTAGATTTATTAGGAATTGGAGAAACTTTTGGGATGGGGCAGCCTATACAGGAAGGATGGGCTCCACCTAAACCAAATTGGATCCAGACTGCTGGCACTTAACACTAAAAAGGTTGCAGAGCAGTTTTTAAACTAAGAAATGGGTGAAAGCCGATTGTTGCAGAGGAGCACGTGGATTGGACAGAGACTTCTCTTAGAAGAGAGTCTATTGATAGAGATTCTCTAGGTTTTAGTCAGGAGGAGAGGATGGAAGAGGATAAAGTATTGGCCAGATCAGACGAGAAACATTCACACATCAGAAAAGAGCAGAGTGAAAAGTTTTTAAAGTGCTTGTACACAAATGCTAGAAGTCTAAATAATAAGATGGGTGCCTCATGTTAGAGTGCCTCATGTTAAAGGAGGATATTGATAGAATAGTCATCACAGAAACCTGGTGGAGGGAGCACAATCAATGGGACACAATCATTCTGGGGCACAAAACATATTGGAAGGACAGAACAGGTCATGCAGGGGGTGGGGGAGTGGCACTATATGTGAAAGAAAATGTAGAATCAAATGAAGTAAAAATCTTAAATTAATCCACATGTTCCATAGAATCTCTATGGGTAGTAATTCCATGCTCTAATAAGAATTTAACAGTAGGGATCTATTATCAGCCACCTGACCAGGACAGTGATAGTGACTATGAAATGCTAAGTTAGATTAGAGAGGCTATCAAAATAAAGAAATCAATAATAGTGGGGGATTTCAATTATCCCCATATTGACTGGGTACATATCACCTCAGGATGAAATGCAGAGACAAAATTTCTCGATACTTTAAATGACTGCTTCTTGGAGCAGCTGGTACAGGAACCCACAAGGTGAGAGGCAATTCTCGATTTAGTCCTGAGTGGAGTGCAGGATCTGGTCCAAGAGGTAACTGTAACAGGACTGCTTGGAAATAGTGACCATACTATAATAACATTTAACATTCCTGTGGTGGGAAGAACACCTCAGCAGCCCAACACTGTGGCATTTAATTTCAGAAAGGGGAACTATGCAAAAATGAGGAGGTTAGTTAAACAAAAATTAAAAGGTACAGTGACTAGAGTGAAATCCCTGCCAGATGCATGGAAACTTTTCAAAGACACCATAATAGAGGCCCAACTTAAATGTATACCCCAAATTAAAAAACACAGTAAAAGAATGAAAAAAAGCCACCGTGGCTTAACAACCATGTAAAAGAAGCAGTGAGAGATAAAAAAGGCATCTTTTAAAAAGTGGAAGTCAAATCCTAGTGAGGTAAATAGAAAGGAGCATAAACACTGCCAAATTAAGTGTAAAAATTTAATAAGAAAAACCAAAAAGGAGTTTGAAGAACTGCTAGTGAAAAACTCAAAAGGTAATAACAAAATGTTTTTAAGTACATCAGAAGCAGGAAGCCTTCTAAACAAACAACCAATGGGGCTCCTGGACGATCGAGATACAAAAGGAGCACTTAAAGACGATAAAGTCATTGCGGAGAAACTAAATAAATTCTTTGCTTCAGTCTTAACGGCTGAGGTTGTTAGGGAGATTCCCAAACCTAAGCTGTCCTTTATACATGACAAAACTGAGGAATTGTCACAGATTGAAGTGTCATTACAGGAAGTTTTGGAATTAATTGATAAATTTAACAGTAACAAGTCACCAGGACTAGATGGCATTCACCCAAGAGTTCTGAACAAACTCAAATGTGAATTTGCGGAACTATTAACTATGGTTTGTAACCTGTCCTTTAAATTGGCTTCTGTACCCAATGACTGGAAGATAGCTAATGTAATGCCAATATTTAAAAAGGGCTCTAGAGGTGATCCTGGCAATTACAGACTGGTAAGTCTAACGTCAGTACTGGGCAAATTAGTTGAAACAATAGTAAAGAATAAAATTGTCAGACACCTAGAAGAATATAAATTGCTGGGCAAAAGTCAACATGGTTTCTGTAAAGGGAAATCATGTCTTACTAATCTATTAGAGTTCTTTGAAGGGGTCAACAAACATGTGGATAAGGGGGATCCAGTGGACATAGTGTACTTAGATTTCCAGAAAGCCTTTGACAAGTTCCCTCACCGAAGGCTCTTATGTAAATTAAGTTGTCATGGGATAAGATCCTTTCATGGAATGAGAACTGGTTAAAAGACAGGGAACAAAGGGTAGGCATAAATGGTAAATTTTCAGACTGGAGAGGGATAACTAGTGGTGTTCCCCAAGGTTCAGTCCTAGGACCAATCCTATTCAACTTATTCATAAATGATCTGGAGAAAGGGGTAAACAGTGAAGTGGCAAAGTTTGCAGATGATACTAAACTGCTCAAGATAGTTAAAACCAAAGCAGACTGTGAAGAACTTCAAAAAGATCTCACAAAACTAAGTGACTGGGCAACAAAATGGCAAATGAAATTTAATGTGGATAAATGTAAAGTAATGCACATTGGAAAAAATAACCCCAACTATGGGGGCTAATTTAGCTACAACTAATCAGGAAAGAGATCTTGGAGTCATCATAGATAGTTCTCTGAAGACGTCCACGCAGTGTGCAGCGGCAGTAAAAAAAGCAAACAAGATGTTAGGAATCATTGAAAAAGGGATAGAGAATAAGATGGAGTATATCTTATTGCCCTTATATAAATCCATGGCACGTCCACATCTTGAATACTGTGTACAGATGTGGTCTCCTCATCTCAAAAAAGCTATGCTGGCATTAGAAAAGGTTCAGAAAAGGGCAACTAAAATGATTAGGGATCTGGAACGGGTCCCATATGAGGAGAGATTAAAGAGCTAGGACTTTTCAGCTTGGAAAAGAGGAAACTAAGGGGGGATATGATAGAGGTATATAAAATCATGAG
Organism: Emys orbicularis; assembly: GCF_028017835.1. Taxonomy (NCBI): domain Eukaryota; kingdom Metazoa; phylum Chordata; order Testudines; family Emydidae; genus Emys; species Emys orbicularis. The sequence goes on from NC_088683.1 coordinate 283,525,189, forward strand.
TGGTGTGGAGAAAGTGAATAAGGAAAAGTTATTTACTTGTTCCCATAATATAAGAACTAGGAGCCACCAAATGAAATTAAGGGGCAGCAGGTTTAAAACAAATAAAAGGAAGCTCTTCTTCACACAGCACACAGTCAACCTGTGGAACTCCTTGCGTGAGGAGGTTGTGAAGGCTAGGACTATAACAAGGTTTAAAAGAGAACTAGATAAATTAATGAGGTTAAGTCCATGAATGGCTATTAGCCAGGATGGGTAAGGAATGGTGTCCCTAGCCTCTGTTTGTCAGAGGGTGGAGATGGATGGCAGGAGAGAGATCATTTGATCATTGCCTGTTAGGTTCACTCCCTCTGGGGCATCTGGCATTGGCCACTGTCGGTGGATAGGATACTGGGCCGAATGGACCTTTGGTCTGACCCAGTATGGCCATTCTTATGTTCTTATGTTCTCTCCCTTGATATTTCCTTCCAGTGCTTCTTTATCTGTCTTGAGGTGATGGGCTAGTTGGCTTGTTAGCTCATCCAGGCCACCAGCCTAATTAATAATTATCTTTAATTACCCCAATCAGCTTTCTTCAGTAGAACTAATGGCTGTCAGAGTGCAAGCTCACCTGTTAACTCCCTGCACTCTGTCACAGTATGGTAAACAGATAAATAAATCTGAAATTTCTCTGAATTATTCACACTGTCTGGGAGGAATCCTTCACAGACAAACACTTTACTGGAGAATCCCAATTTGCAGAACAACTTCTTAAAGCCTTCTGATAATTGGGATTCGGGGGACCAGCCAAGTCCTTTGTCATCAAAAAGTTCTGCTCCAGTTCATTTGAAATATTACATTATCATGGGCCACGTTCTGTGACAGTGTATGTAGGCACAACTCCAACTGAAGTTAATAGATGCTGTGCCTGCTGATACTAGAGTTGAATTAAAATTTGATCTTAAGTATAGCTGGGCAAATCCTTTATGGAAAACTCCTATCCAATAGGGTTCAAACCAATACGGTTCAAACCAACTGAATTTAATAGGGTTTAAACCAATACAGTTCTAGAGAAATAAGTGTAAATATGTACCAGATTTAATAGAGAAAACAATATCATCTCTTTGACTGAATACACCATATAAAAGGGTATTTATGCTTGAATAGAGAAATCAGTATTGGTGCAGAGAGTGCCTGGCCTTGCAGAGTTTCAGTCATCCAAGGAAGGAGCAAAGCCAATATTATGCAACTTAGTTGACAATAACACACTATGAATAGACAAAGATATTTAAATGAGTAGATTTTCAGACACTAAGGGCAACTAAGTACCTAACTCCCATTGTCTTTCAATGAGAGTTAAGCATCCAACTGTCATCTATGCCTTTGAAAATCGATTCTGAAGACAACAATTTGCAAACAACCCATTTCTTGACATAAAATCTTTGAACAATTATGGATAATAACTCAGTTCATTTTGCCTCCATGCACCCCCTGGGGCATAAGTCATCTCAAAAGGCTTGTCTTCACTGCCAAGTTGACTCAAGTTATAACTCAAGTGTTGCCTCTAACTCATGTCCAGTCTAAACACAAAACTCCTTTATTCAAGTACAATGTTGTTTTAACTCAAGCTGACTAGCATGGGTGGCAGGGGAGAGGGGGTAGAAGCTAAACTCAAGTAAGCACAACTCATCAGCTGCTAACAAGGCCACTCTAATAATATGGATACCGGCTAGAGTCTTTTCAGTCCTGCTAGTCCTCCAGTGCCTTCCCACAATTCCCTTGGCCCAGCTCACTTCAGCAGTAAGAACCAAGGGATGTACCCCAAAAGTCTTAGTACCACACATGACCAAGAACAGTGCCAATGTGGACAGAGCAACACTAGCATTATTTTGTAGCATGACTAAGCTAACTCAGGAGTAGTAACTCAAGGGTAGATCATTACAGCTAACTCTGCAGTGAAGACACACCCAAAGGGAAGGCCATGATCTTGGCCCCACCATTCTGTACACGGACAAGCATTTCTGTCAGGAGAAGAAGAGGGATGATGCTAGTCACCCTAAAGAGGCACACCGAAGGAACTCAAGCTAAAATTATGCCTCTTGGGGATTGTGCATCTCTGCATCGCCATCACCCAACTGAAGCTGTGATTTACAGAGGTGACTCAGCCCATATTGTTTATTCAATGACTTGAACATTTATCCTATCTCCTTCAGTATGATTAAGTGTTGCTGATAGATAGTTAACAAAGAGGTTTTCGTGGACAGTGCCAATTCACAATGGTCTCAAGCTAGCTTAATATAGTTTAAACATTAGTTAAGATTATTAATTTACAGTAGTTCAAGATTTCATCGGGGTGACATAAAACTGAAAAGTATGGAAGTCCATTCTACCAGATATGGGCAGTAGGCTGACCTAATTATGAACTGAATCTAATTTTAAAAGTGGCAAAGGACTAACTACCATAATGTGGGAAACTGACTGTAAAACAATGAATAATAAAATATCCTGTTATGAAACATTTATACTCGTACGCTAAGAAATTAATAAATCTTGAACATAATGAATACATCCTTGGTCTGCAAGTCACCATATATTGGTCTCCATGTTTTAAATGGCCTTGATTAGTCATTTTACTGTTCTTTATTATATTAAAATGTCAAGAATCAGTACCACCAATCAGAGTAAGTGATTTAATCAAATGAACATATAATGTATTTTTTCTGACCTTGAAGATTTTTTTTAATCCTATGCTTTTATCCTACAGCAACTCAAAGACTGACACAAACTATTGGATTCAGTACAACAAAGACTGGTGCTCTGATCTTACAAGAGAACTAGTAACCAAATTTTGACCTATTTTCTCCTGCCATAATCTTAAACTTCCATACCATAAGCAGCAGTAAATATCCACCAGAACTGCTTCAATTTTCTTTCTGATACACATTCTGAACCCTTGTGCCCATTGTTGACAATGAGGGGGCAACACCAATCTCATTTTCTTGAAAAGGCATGTTAAATCATGGAAACTAACTTGCTCTGACAAAATGTTTTCAGATAAAGAGGCCTTCACATCTCTTAAAAATGTATCACCATAAAAGATTGACACACTTACTCATGAGCTGGTTAATGATGACAGAGCAATGATGATACCTGTATTCAACAGTTGATAAAATCTTTATCCTTTTGTTTAAGAACAATTCATTGATATAACCTCCTCTTCATTTTGTGGTTTACAACAGTGGCCTATTGTCTTTGGCAGCCCATAGAAGGGTGGTGTCTTACAGTTCTTAGGGGAAATGGAACAAATTGGATATTTATTTAGTATAAGAGTGTAACTGTAAGTATTCTGTTGGATTTCCCACATATTGATTCTGGGCCTATTTTAAAGGTTATCCATCGCAGTGGCTCTTCACTGCTTGTGAAAGTTATGAGTTGTAGACTTCTGCCCCAGAACTATCCTGAAATCAGATATCCATAATCCAGTCACCTTTAACTGACATTGTAAATTCCATAAGCCAAAGGTACTCAGTGTTTAAGAACTTTGTAATGAAAGTTACATTCATTCACTCATTCATTCATTTTCACCAGGCTGAGGCAGGGGTTTGGGGTGAAGGCTCCAGCTGGGGGTGCAGGCTCTGGGATGGGGCCAGGGATCAGGGGTTTAGGGTTCAGGAGGGGGCTCTGGGCTGGGGGGTATGGCCGATGGTTTTGGAGTGTGGGAGGGGGCTCCAGGATGAGGCAGGGGGTTGGGGTGTGGGAGGGGGTACAGGCTCTGGGGTGGGATGGGAATGAGGGGTTCTGGGTGTGGGAGGGGGCTCTGGGCTGGAGCAGGAGGTTGGGGTACAGTGGGATGGGGTGAGAGCTCTGTCTGGGTGTGCGGGTTCTAGGGTGGGGCCGGGGATGAGGGGTTTGGGTGCAGGAGGGGGCTCCGGGTTGAGGCCGAGGGGGTTGAAGCATGAGAGGGGGTCTTAGCTGGGGCAGGAGGTTGGGGCACAGGAGTGGGTGTGGGATGCAGATCACGGGAAGGAGCTTGGGTGCGGGAGGGGGCTCCAGGCTGGGACAGGGGGTTCGGGTGCAGGTGCGAGTGGGCTCTGGCTGGAGGTGTGGGCTCTGGGGTGAGTCTGGGGATGAGGGATTTGGGGTGTAGGAGGGGACTCCAGGCTGGGGCAGGGGTTGGGGTGTGGGAGGAGGTTCCCGGCCAATGGGAGCTGCAGAGTGTAGACAGTGACTTTAGTTTATTATCCATTTATTGAGTGATGGTATGATTAATCAATATGTTATATTCACTGTATGTTAATTATAGTTAATTTGTAAGATTATAAAATTATAACATTGATCAGTATTTACAGGAACCAAGCATTAGACTTGAGTAAGAAAAGCTGAATTACAAGACCTGTAGATTGAGGCCTGCAAGACTTTAGCTTAGCTATTTTAGGCCTTCGAGACAAGAAATGATGACTTAAGCCAATGACCGAGAAATAACCTAATGCTCTAAGATTATGGGAAAAGGGGTACCAAGTGGTAATATTGTGCAAAATTATCCAGAAGATTAATATTAGATCATAAAAATAGTCTAAAGGCGCATCTGTCTCAGACATGTGTCTTAACCATGGGATACAGCAGGGATAGGCAACCTTTGGCACACGCCAGAGTAACACTGTGGTGGGCCAGGCCGGTTTGTTTACCTGCCGCGTCCGCAAGTTCGGCCAATCGTGGCTCCCTCTGTCTGTGGTTCGCCGCTCCAGGCCAATGGGGGCGGCGGGAAGCGGCGTGGGCCGAGGGATGTACTGGCTGCCGCTTCCCGGCGCCCCCATTGGCCTGGAGTGTAGAACCGCAGCCAGTGGGAGCTGCAATTGGCCGAACCTGCCGACGCGGCAGGTAAACAAGGGTGCTTACCCTGGTGAGCCGTGTGCCAAAGGTTGCCGATCCCTGGGATACAAGTTGTGAGTCAATGCTTATCAGAACAAACGGAACTTACACAGCCTATAGAAAATTGGGGTCCCTTAAATTTCCAGGGGACATAGACCAATGAGAGAAAAGAGGGTTGACACTTTTATGGACATGCGCAGAATGTAGGTATAGACAGAATCACATCATAAAAAGGGGATTCCTAGAACGGGAAAATTGAACTCCCTATGGGAGACTCCAGCAGGAACCATCCCTCTACTAGTGATCAAGCCATGAGAGACCCATCAGATATTAACATTGTTGTTAAGGATGTGAGAATAATTATATATGTAACTTGTGCATAGGTCTGTATAGAATTTCTATATGCTTGGGTAATCATAACTTTAATTGTAACTTTAATAAAACTTGTAAAACAGTCTAGACCTTGTCCTTGTGAATGTCTATGTGGTCACTACCTTTGGTCATTATGTGTTCCTAGAGTCTCTAACTCTGAAGCAAGTAGCAGAGGTGACTTTCACTCTGTTATGCTTGAAACTGTAGCCACCAGAGCCGAACCCACAGTGGTGTAATATCACATTACCAAATTCACTTTAAATAAAATAAAAGGCTACAAGAGCCAGTGGTCAGAGTTGGGCAGGAGCAGCACACAGAGGCCCCGTGACTGTCCCTCCACCTAGGAGTTGAGGGACACATTGCCGCTTTCGGGGAGCCGCACAGAGCCAGGTAGGGAGCCTAGTAGCCCCATGCCAACCAGACTTTCAACAGCCTGGTCAGCAGTGCTGACCGGAGCCGCCAGAGTCCCTTTTCGACCAGGCATTCTGGTCGAAAACTGGACACCTGTCAACCCTATTGACCGTTCAGTCCGTAACTCTGGTGTTTGAATCTTTGAGGTTCTACTGTATTTTCTATCTTTCCTTAAACTGTAGCTTCTTTAGTCCCTCCTCCTATTTAAAAGAGTTATGCACATCCACATCAGGGAACAAAAGCTGTGCCATGTGATTTATGTCACCAATCACAACTAATCAATACAGTTCAGATTTCACATATCAAGACTGAGATACTTGCAGTGACCTTTTTGTAATCTATCTGTAGTCATCAATAAAAAAAAAAAAAGTAAAGTAAATTGGAAAATAAATTATACATTCAAAGACATCATGATCTACTTGTGGACGATATGGTCCCAATCCAGCAAAACACTTATGGCACATGCTTAACTTTCAGTCTGAGTAGTACCATTGATCTCAGTGTGCTTAAATTAAGCACATACATAAATGCTTTACTAAATTTGGAACAGACAAACAGACAAAGTATGCTAAATTATTTGCTATGAATTATTTACTCAGTGCTACTTATTAGTTGCTTCTATGAGTCTACCCTCTATGTGGCATTATACAGAAAGACACCTCTCCTGACCATGACTGCTCTTTGGCTGTGACCCCCAAAGCAGGGTCACATAATGCAATGCCGGTCAGAGAACAAGAATCAAGAATGGTTACCACTCTAGAGATGGTGTATTACCATTGTATAGTAAGCAGGCAACTGGTTTTGTAATCACTGTCAGATTCTAGCTCCAAGATTGAAGCTGCATCCTTTTCAGATGCAGAAGTACATTTAGTAATAAAATATAACACAAACATGAACATCGTGTCAGTAATCAGACTGTGGCCAACTCCATTTTCGTACATTTAGTGTTAGTAAAGCCCTATTTAAGAAAAGAGAGACACAAAACAGTAAAGTCACTAGCAGAAAACAAACTGTACCTAGCAGCATTAATCCTTAGGAAAAGCTAAGTGTCTGAGCATATCTACACATGGGAGCTCTCTACTAGATACCAACAGGTTGGCTATACAACAAAAAGTCAGTCTGTGCCTCCTCAACAAACAGAGTCCTTTTGGTGCCAGTTTTATGCCTTATGAGAAAATAGCTAGACTCATACTGCTATGCTAATTTGGGTCAGGCTGATTTCCTTTTCTTGTATTCCTGTCAATATATTATTTATTCTTTAATATGATTTTCCTGTTTTGAGTGATTCTGTGCTATCCCAAGGACAAGATTCACCTCCATCCCCCATACAAATGAATGATGCAGGTCTTCCTTAATCAATTTGGTAGGGAAAAAATACCAAATCTGCTTTACAATTTTACATTAAAAATGATAAAATACTATAACAATCATATAAAAACACTACAATAATAAAATCAAGCAGCTGTGAAGTTGTTTGGCTGTTTTAATTTATGCCATATTGCTGAAAGGATGCATTGACAGAGCATTTTGAACTGCACTAACAATGAATCACTTCTAAAAATCACTTAACCTAGTCACATTTTCTCTTTGGCTACAGTTCATAGCTACTTTCTCTAATATTTGAACTAGATCAGAATAAATGTTCTCTCAGAAAAAAAAATCTTTACAATTTGCTGTGACAAATATTGTTTCTTGAACACTCACTTCACCCCGAGCTCCACAATCAAGTCAGAAACTAAGAAACCCAGAAGCAGAATCAGGTCAATTTGAAATACAGATTTAAAAGGACTGAAAGGCTGTGTCCCTACAGTGAGAAATTCACTATAGATCTGTAGACAACTAAACCATGCCATTAGACGGGTTGAAAGTGTTTAAACATACTTTAAGTTAGATAATGATGTTTTTTTCAAATATTGAAAGGAAACAAAAGGAGGTCATTAAAAATGAAGACAGTATTGCATGGCTGGGGAACAACTGACTGTGGTTTGAGCAACAACATAAAAGGAGAACAAAACAAATGACAGAAAAGCCAAATTAGAACTGAAACATCAAACAACTTCAATTAGCACCAAAGAATGGCGGCAGAGTTAAAAGCATTTAGTGAAATAATGAGATGACAAACAATATACACAAACTTGAAGCCTAACATTGTTATCCAGATGAAATTTATCATTACCAAGATAAGAAGATACTGCAATACTGTCACAGGACAGACTAATTAGAAGAAGAGGAAAATAGCCTCACAATAGCCAATGGTGGGCACCCTGTGGCCCAGGGGCCTCATGCGGCCCATCAGGGTAATCTGATTGCGGGCCGCAAGACATTTTGCTGACATTGACTGTCCGCAGGCACGGCCTCCTACAGCTCCCAGTGGCTGCAGTTCGCCGTTCCCGGCCAATGGGAGCTGTGGGAAGCCGTGGATTGCAGGGATGTGCTGGCTGCCACTTCCCACAGCTCCCAGTGGCCAGGAATGGAGAACAACAGCCATTTGGAGCTGCACGGGGCTGTGCCTGCAGAAAGTCACCGTCAGCAAAATGTCTCATGGCCCTCAATAAGATTACCCTGATGGGCCACATGTGGCCTGCAGGTCACATGTTGGACACCACTGGTTGTATCTCTTCACAAAATGCAGCCTAATTCATGCAATAGTGTTTTGGCTCAGTCCTGGAAATAGAAGTGGGCCTGAAGTATAAAGTTTGAGAATTAGGTGAGGGGGTTCAGAGTCAATATTTTGATACTGTCTCGCTTCTATTTTTGTTTTCATTTGTGGGAAGTACTAGCAAGGTTCACTTGATTTTGTAGGTCCATTTTGGTTTGGGAGTCTTGTTACAAACTTGAAATTCAAGCCGTAGTCAGGATTTGTTAAGATTGTGAACCTTTCAAGCAACCCTGGACAGTTTCAAGCTAATTGTAGGCCAGCATGGTTTTACATAACAATTATTTACAAGAAACGGGTTCATCTTCTTTCACTATGAAACTAGTTCAGACCTGACAGAGTGCACTGATTTTCACTTTGTGAATGTGAGTTCAACCATACACGAGTCTATTCATTTGTACCCAGTTCAGAGATTTTAGTCATACTAGTGTTAATGAAATTGACCATCTCTAGTGGTGGCAATAGGCAGCTATCTGTGGGGGCTGGAAATCATCTGCACCTAGACCAAGAATATGACATGAAACTGAATTTGAGAAAAATGAAAATGGTGTGGAAAGTGATGTATATTAAAGAAGTTTCAATATGTGCCATACTTGCCACATCTAATCTCCAGTTGTCAAGTCTGTCCTTCTGGATTCTGTTTCTAGAAATCCTAATAGTGACAGGTGATAAAGATGCTGTCAAAAACAGATCGGGCCACAATGATCCACGCTTTTGTGATGCTAAGCTTCATTACTGAAATCTGTTGTATCTGTGAATAAAGCCATTGACCCTGAAAAAGCACCATTTCACTTAAAATGCAGCAATCTCACTTCTTAGCAACACAGGCCTCTAACAGCACATCACCTCAGTGTTCTCTCTCTGGGTTAGCTCTCTGTGGAACACAGAATTCAATTAAAGGGTTTGTTTCTAATGTTCAGAGCCCTGCATGGGACTAGAACAGTTCTCTGAGAAACAATCTCCCTCTATGTGACCACAGCTGTTCATGACTGCTACATTCCACTAGGACAACAGAACAACTACAGGATGAGACTTACTAACACAGCTTGGCAAAAACTTTCAGACAAAGAGTTTATGCACCAAAAATGCAATTTTGTTTGAACCAAAACTATGTGTGAATTTGATGTGATCACTTCAGCTGGGGAAACAGTTTTCAGGACCAGCAAACATATGTGTTCCTCCCTTTCTAACCTTTAGACTAGTGGTCAGGGCACTTACCTGGGCTGTCAGAAACTAAGGCCTGGTCTACAATACAGAGTTAGGTTGACATAAATTAGTCTATGTCAACCTAACTCTGTAAGCGTCTACACTAAATTGTAGCTCCCACCGATGTAATTCACCCACTACACCAACTTAATAAGTCCACCTCCAGGAGAAACTAGATATAGTTAGGTTGACACAGTGTCAGTGTAGACTCTGCATTGCTTACATTGATGTTTGCTTCTTTTCAGAAACCATCCCACAATGCCCCACACTGGCAATTAAATCGGTGCAAACGCTCCTGATGAGGATGTGCACCACCATCACAGGAAGTGTAATGCCGATGTGTAAAACTGATTCAATTACTGTAGATCAACATAATTTAGGCTGACTTAATTTTGTAGTGTAGACTTGCCCTAAGGCTTGAATCCCCAACTCTAGAACTCGTGACCTCAGATCTTCCTCCTTACCAGATAAGTGCCCTATCAGGGTATATCTCTCCTGGGGGAGCTGCTCCACCTTGTATTAAATTCTAAAATATTCATTGTCCCAGAGAGTGAGAGAGAATAACTCTATAGCCTGGTGATTAAGGAACTCACCTGGGAGGTAGGAGATGTGGATTCAAATCCCTCCTCTGAGACAGGCAGAGAAAAGATGTAAGTCCATATCTTCTTATGTCCATCCCCAGATGAGTGCCTTAATCACCAGGCTATAGTGTCATGCTCCCTTTTTTTGGCCCAATGAACATTTCCGTATTTATACAAAGTGGAACAGCTTCAACAAAAGAAAATGAGAACGAATAATCTCTAGCCTGGTATCCAGGGTATTCACCTGGGAGGGAGGAGATTTGAGTTCATGTCCCTGTTTCAGAGTCGGAATTCAAACCTGGGTCTCCCCCATTCCAGATAAATTCCCTAATCCCTATGCTAAATGTTACAAAGAGGGGAATGAATGCATGCACATAGGTGTACATGTGATGACATGAAATGGGCTTTTCCAAATTGCTGACAGATGTAAAATATTTTTAGAACCAAATTAGATTTTTTCCCCCCTGACTTTTTGGTTTGCTGGCTGAATATAAACAACAACAACAAAATCAATGATTCCTTCAGCTTTACATTTGCAGAGATCATAGGTGCACTGCATGAGAAAGGATCATAGTGAAGGTGGGTATGAGTAGATAATATGGATTGAGAATGAAAATGCTGTACCCAGGAGGGTGAGAAATCACAGATGTGGAAGAAAAGCAATGACATAGTCAATTTTTACTTGTCAAAATGGAACGTAAACCTTGCTGTTCAATGTTTCATTGCTTACCCTTATAAAAATACCAAAGTGTTCTACTGTAATTGCTCCAACCCACCGAAGCGCCAGTACTGCAAGCAGTAGTGTTTAAGAACATTACTTCAGAATTCTGTATTGATTTTTAGGTGAACATAATGAAAGTTGGTTCAAAATTCAGCAAAACTCCCCTCCCTTGTCTCTGTGAGACTCTGGAGATTATTCTATAGAAATAGGCCTGAACAGTATCACTCCAGCAAAGCTATAGTGTTTGGAACTGAAGAGTCCATAACATCTTTTTATTTAGAAAGGTTGCTCCCTGAATTATGAGTCTAAAATGAAATCAGTTGCAGTTTGTACCTATTGACTCTGCTTCAGCACTGGAGATCCATTTCCAGAGTACAGAAATAGTGGCTGAAAGGCTGACTCTCTGTTCTGTGGTGTACTATAAAATGAAAGAGCTATGATACTATCTCTGACTGCAAAAAAAAGACAAGTAATAAGATAAATCTGAAGGGGATATGCCTGCTTACAGGCAGTGAGTTTGGGGAGAGGGAGGGATTAGGAAAGGGAGAATTATATAGGGAAGAATTTTCTACAGCTGAGTTATTAAAGACTTTGGCTATTGATTCATAATATTAAATAAGGTGAATTTTGTCTAAAAAACATTTTACATAACAAAATATGTTAACTTTTTATCAGTTCAATGCAAAACAAAATTAAAGCTCTCTTATTAATGGAACATTTTGTCATTACATTAACTAGATTGACTGAGATCTACATCACAATTAGGTTGGAAAGCAATAAACAGGACGTTAAGATGTGCCAAATTCAATATCTTGGGTCACTGAAGAGCTTTTGTGAAATTTTAACTCTAATAATAAAACTTAAGTAAAATATTTTTTAAGAATATAAGAACGGCCAGACTAGGTCAGACCAAAGGTCCATCTAGCCCAGTATCCTTCTCATCCCGGCTAATAGCCATTGATGGACCTATGCTCCATGAATTTATCTAGGTTTTTTTTGAACCCTGTTATAGTGTTGGCCTTCACAACATCCTCTGGCAAACAGTTCCACAGACTGACTATATTGTGTGAAAAAACCTTCCTTTTGTTTGTTTTAAACCTGCTTCCTATTAATTTCATTTGGTGACCCCTAGTTCTTGTGTTATGAGAAGGAGTAAACAACATTTCCTTATTTAATTTCTTCACACCAGTCATGATTTTATAGACCTCAATATTATCCTCCTTTAGCTGTCTCTTTTCCAAGCTGAAAAGTCACAGTTTTATTAATCTCTCCTAATACGGAAGCCATTCCATACCCCTAATCATTTTTGTTGCCTTTTTCTGGACCTTTTCCAATTCCAATATATCTTTTTTGAGATAGGATGACCACATCTGCGCATAGTATTCAAGATGTGGGAGTAACATGGATTTATATAGAGGCAATATGATATGTTCTGTCTTATTATCTATCCCTTTCTTAATGATTCCCAACATTCTGTTTGATTTTTTGGCTGCCGCTGTACATTGAGTGCATGTTTTCAGAGAACTACCCACAATGACTCCTAGATAGGCTGACCAGATAGCAAGGGTGAAAAATCGGGACGGGGGTGGGGGGGTAATAGGAGTCTATATAAGAAAAAGCCCCAAATATCAGGCGTGTCCCTATATAATTGGGACATCTGGTCACCCTACTCCTAGATCTCTTTATTGAGTGGTAACAGCTAATTTAGACCCCCATCATTTTATATGTATAGTTGGCATTATGCTTTCCAATGTGCATTACTTTTCATTTATCAACCTTGAATTTCATCTGCCCAGTCACCCAGTTTTGTGAGATCCTTTTGTAGCTCTTTGCAATCTGCCTGGGATTTAACTATCCTGAGTAGTTTTGTATCATCTGCAAATTTTGCCACCTCACTGTTTACCCCTTTTTCCACATCATTTATGAATATGTTGAATAGGACTGGTCTCAGTACATGCCCCTGGGGGACACCCGTATTTACCACTTTCTAGTATAAAAACTGACCATTTATTCCTACCCTTTGTTTCCTATTATTTAACTAGTTACCAGTCTATGAGAGGACCTTTCCTCTTATCCCTTGACAGCTTACTTTGCTTAAGAGCCTTTGGTGAGGGACCTTGTCAAAGGCTTTCTGAAAATCTAAGTTCAGTATATTCACTGGATTCCCCTTGTCCACATGATTGTTGACCCCCCTCAAAGAATTCTAGTAGATTGGTGAGATATGATTTCCCTTTACAAAAGTCATGTTGACTCTTCCCCAACAAATTGTGTTCATCTATGTGTCTGACAATTTTGTTCTTTACTATAGTTTCAATCAGTTTGCCTGGTATTAAAATCAGGCTTACCAGCCTGTAATTGCCGGGATCACCTCAGGAGACCTTTTTAAAAATTGACGTCACATTAGCTATTCTCCATTGGTACAGAAGCTGATTTAAATGATAGGTTACAGACTACAGTTAGTAGTTCTGAAATTTCACATTTGAGTTCCTTCAGAATTCTTGGGTAAATACCATCTCGTCCTGGTGACTTATTACTGTTTAGTTTATCAGTTTGTTCCAAACCCTCCTCTAATGACACCTCAATCTAAGACAATTCCTCGGATTTGTCACCTAAAAAGAATGGCTCAGGTTTGGGAATCTCTCTCACATCCTCAGCCGTGAAGACTTATGCAAAGAATTCATTTAGTTTCTCTGTAATGGCCTTATTGTTCTTGAGTGCTCCTTTAGCAGGCTTCCTGCTTCTGATGTACTTAAAAATGTTTTTGCTATTACTTTTTGAGTCTTTGGTTATCGGTTCTTCAAATTCTTTTTTGGCCTCTCTAATTATATTTTTACACTTTATTTGCCAGAATTTTTGCTCCTTTCTATTTTCCTCACTAGGATTTGACTTCCAATTTTTAAAGGATGTATTTTTTTCTCTCACTGCTTCATTTACTTTATTGTTTAGCAAGAGTGCCATTTTTTTAGTTCTCTTACTATGTTTTTTAATTTGGGGTACACATTTAAGTTGAACCTCTATTATGGTGTCTTTAAAAAGTTTCCATGCATTTTGCCGGGATTACACTTTTGTCACTGTACCTTTTAATTTCTGTTTAACTAACTTCCTAATTTTTGTGTAGTATCACTTTCTGAAATTAAATGCTACAGTGTGCTGTTCAAAATAAACCAGCATTAAAATAATAAACTACTTTATTCTTATATTTCAAAAGCATATATAAACACATAATAAGAAATCACCCTATCAGACTGAAACATATAACAAAGGGAAAAAAACCCACAAATACTTAGCATGAGTAATATGTTAGCATCACAGTACATGCATAGAATGTCTTCCTATTCAATAATATTGCTTTATTGCACAGAGATGGTGAAACTGGGCACATCCAAAGCTCTGTGAAAGGGACAAGTTATCACAGATGCCCTATTCTTTGAGTTTGAATGAGTGTATGCAAATTTCATAGGAAACTCTGGAATGAATTAATGACTGGACAATATTGTAGAATTTCCTGATACCTTAGAAGCCAGCCACACTAACAATTTCCCTCAGAATTCATTTGCTACTCTTGGGAGAGAGGGGAGCCATTTTGCTAATGTGACTAGTCCCTTTGGACATAGTGCTTGCATGATTAAGTCAAGCAATATTCAGTCCCTTCCATCCAGTTCATTATCTCACACTGAGAATTGGAAAGAGAAGTGCTAGTGACTGCAACTTCCAAAGACATGTATAATGATTGATAGAACTACTCTCCATTTTGGTTTATTTATGGAAATCAATGGGCTAGTCACATGCTTAAAGCTAAGCTTGTGCTCAAGTGGTTTGCTGAGTCAAAGCCAGAGGGTTCATCATCTTGCAGAATTGAATACAGGGGGACATATCGGCTAGGTAAATTACTTAAAGGCAAATTGTATTTCTCTGATCCTACTTCCACTTAAATCAGTGACAAAAATCTCATTGGCTTCAATCAACCAGGATCAGGATGTAAGTGAGCAGCAAAACCAGGAAGAAAACTCAGGAGTCAACATTACCTCCCACCTCTCTCTTCAAATAGATAGATATACTGTACATATATTATCCTCAAGGCACTCAGCACACAATTTGGATGGATGCTCTAACTAAACCAGACAGACTCCTCATGTTCAGATTTCAGATAATTATATGTAATGCAGTATGTCTAGGTGTGAAGTATCTGGTAGAGTCCCACATGGGTCAGTCAGTACTTAGCATAGTTTTAACATCTTAATTAATGATCTGGAATAAAAGGTTCAAATTTACATTCATTAAATTCATAGATGATAGCTAGACAGGAGGGCTTTCAAACACAAAACTGTCCTAGGGAAACAGAAAAAGAGACAAGGTGAATACAATGAGATTGACTGTGAGGAAGTTTAAAATATTGAAGAAAAAACATCTAAAGAACACGTGTAGGGAAATGACTAGAACTCAGAAAATTTGAGGAAAGCCTTGGATGTGATAGAGAAGGGAAAATTATATGAGGTTATAATGTGCTCAGAAACCATGCTGATCAGGATGATATAGAAACAGTCCAAACATACTTTCATGCCCTACACATAGAAGGGACCCTCTTCATGCAGATCACACACTTCTCATGTAGAACTAGGAGTTAGCCACTTCCATGAGCATGCTGCCCCTTGTTTCAGCCCTGAAGAAGAAGTCTATCTAGGAGTGTGAGGATCCATGAGTTTGTAACAGATGGGTCTGACTGGGTTCCCCCTGATCACATGATAACTCACTGCAGCATCCTCAGTCAGGTACAAAAGACAAAAGGATTTTATTTGACTGTCGCCCCCTTCAGGCAGGACAGCACCTGCAGCAGTCTTATTTAGCAACAATAGGCAAGCCACTGGTAGCAAATCCAACTAGTAGTCCCACGTCAGGTCTACCTTCTCTCTAATCACTTCCTGGCCTCAGTCAGGCTTCCCACATGAAGTGAGAACTGGAGGTCTGCGCTCCCTACTAGCCAACTCCCAAGTAAACTGAGCTCTGCCTTTTTAACCCTACCCTCCAACCCTGACACTTACTGAAGTTGTAGCAGCAGAGGGCCCACTAAAACCAGAGTAGCTTGTTACCCTTTCTGGGACAGTTTGAAGTTTGTACACCCCATCACCGTGGGCGAGGGATGGACGTACATGATCTCTCCTTCAATGGGCACCCAATGGAGACCCCCATGGAAAGACATCTGAATTATACTCTGCACTCATCCACACGTCTGCTGTTTTAAGTGGGGAAGGTGCCTTTTTAGGGTAGAACTGCACATAAAGCCACCTCTATTTTTTTTTTTCAAAGGATGAAAACTTTTTAGATACAGGTGACCACAAACAGTTAACCAAACTTTGACAGGGTGTATGGGACACCCCAAGCATGGAAAAAAGGTATTAATAAGCTTCCTTAGAAGATAGAGAAAATACCTGCCTGAACTCAAAGGGGGTGTAAAAGCCAAGGCTCTTCCAGGGAGGAGTTAACAGCTAGGCCTCACTAACTGCTAGAATCTGATATACTGACACATGCTGAGTAATCGCTTACTCCATGAGTGGCACCAATGAAAGTAAAATGACTTCTTGAGTAAGACATTCCTAAACATATGTCAGCTACTTAATGGGAAAGAACCCTTGGAAAAATATTATTTTCTCTTAAGAAACACAAAAGCTAACCAAGATATTCAAAGATAAGGTAAACCACAAACACATGACACAAACACGGGGAAGTATGATCCTTATGTCAAATGAACATTAAATTCTAAATGTTGTAAAGCCGTGTTTATATTGTAGACATTTTTGGCTTCTGATATGCACAACAGTGCATAATGCACTTTGTTAATATGCTTGGTTCAAGCACTGTGTAAGAATACTGACATATGTATGCTTTAAAACATAATTGTGAATTTTTCCATTCAATAGGAAGCATGCTGAAGACACAGAAAAGAAAATATCCGTTGGCAGAGTTGGCTATCAATATTGGTGCCTCCAGGATACTTTTAGCCATCAAGAAAGTATGGTCTAGTCGATAAGATGGTCAAACTAGGACTCAACTCCCAGCTTAGCCACAGGCTCCCTGTGTGATTTTGGGAAGTCACTTAATCTACCCTGTACCTCAGTTCTTCCACCAAGACAATGGGGATACAAGCCCCATACCTCACAAGGATAAAATCCAGGAGTGACTGAAGTGCTCAGATACATGGCAATAAGGACTATAAAAATACCTGCATAGTCTCAACTGTTTCATTCCCTGAGAACCATCGATCCTGTTCCCTCAATAAGGCAGGGGCCCTGCAGAAAAGCAAGCATGTGATCATGTAATTAAAGACCAGCCAAAGAGTGAGAACTGTGTTTTTCTCCAACAGTATCATAATGCACAAAGGTGCTGAATTAAAGTTGCAAGGGCTGCTGAAATTCTGGCATTTCCCAACTTTTGACTGCTTGGCTTTGGAACCTAATTAATTCGGTTTTGTATCTAATTTCTTATGTAATTTCATAGTGTTTTTTTTTTTAAAGGAAAACAGTAGAATCAAATTCTAGTATTAAACATCCCATTCCCCATCTTCATTATACATCATCAAAAAAATCTGAACCCTGATTTTCAGCACTGCAGCACAGTTTGCACTACAGGACTGACTGGAATAGCTTGATGAGGGCTGTTATCCCAGTGAGGTGTGATTGGCTGCTGGTCCCATGTACTGAATACACAGGAATGGTTTTCAGGAGCGAAGCTTGGCTTTCTCCCTCTTCTATCCCGAGAGAGGTGCTCCTTTCCCAGGTGGAGCAGCAGGAGAGGGGGATAGGCCTCTGGGGCCAGATGCTGGTTATTAGAGGTTGTCTGGTCCAACTTACCCACCCTTAAGAGGCTGCCTGATCGCAGGGATCCCAATTCAGTATGTTGCTGCTTTGGTGGTGGCATAAGACTACTTACATTAGAATTTTAATAGTAATTTATTATGTTGGCATCCTGCCAAAAAATTTCTGACAATGCAAATGAGGGAGAAGAGAAGTTGTGATTTTCAAATCACTGTATCGCAGCTAAACCTAAATCACATTTCACAGGATACAGAAAAGACAATTCCCTGGCCTCAGGGCTCTCTATCAAATTCAGATGTCTGCTGAAAACAATAGAGGTGCTAGGGCTGCTTGGTAAACAGTCTCAAGACACATTTAGGCAAACTTGACCTTGAGTGATAGAGGTAGAGCCTCTGGACTCAGGTGTATAAGGAGACTGACTGGAATTTGGAAGTGTAATCACTAAATGGTACCTTTAAACATCTTATTTAGGGCTACAACAGAGAGCTGGAGGTGAATCAGTTTGAACTATTAGGCAATAGATCCTGTGGGTGAGAGTTTCGTTGCTTAGATGAACTGGCTGGAATGTTCCAGGGGCCTCTAAGGTACCTGAGAGCAACATGCATTGTAGGGCATCACTCTTGAGCCAGCCTCAATTTGCAACTACCTTGTGCCTCAGAAAGCCACAAATCATCAGTTAAGGGATGATTCACACTGCATAGGAGACACACATAAGTGAAAATCTTGCATAGATTCGGGGGGGGGGGGGGGACTTCACTTTTCCTCTAAAAGAAATACACAGATTTGCATATGCACATCCAATCTGACAAGAAATAGAAGAAATTGTTGGTTCTTTCTGTTTGTTTGTTGGGGGGGGGGGGGGAGCGAGGGGGAGGAGCCAGTAGCCCAAATCTCATGGACAACATTTTGAAGATATGTAATATTTCAAAGTGTTCACAACCTCTAGTTTCAGAGAGAAAAATAAATCAAATGCTATCTCACCTGTGGAGTTTAAAGTGTGCTGGGTGAATGGGGATCATTTTATTCTTCATTCATCATTCACTCCTGAAATGTTCGAAATATCATCTCTCCTGCCAGGTGAATTCCACTGAACAACACTGACTTCCTATAGAAATACCATGCTTTTTTTCCAATAGAAAGAAGGAATTTTAAGATTTCAGGTCTGTGAATATGTATAATAATGTTGCATTATTGTATTATTGTTCTAGGTCTATTGTGATGGTTTTACCCAGAAAAAACATTAAGTGCCTCTCTAGTCCCCTTTAATGTCAATATGTTTTGAGATTTTCCTGCTAAATAGATAGCATCTTGCTTTAGGGATCAGTGCCATAAGGAAAAGCTGACATTGGATAAAATTACTGTTAGATACAAATGGAAAATATCTGACAAAAGATTCCAAAATTATAAGCTACTAAAATAAGTATATAGGCTTGGTAAGGTGGAAACTGGAAATCTGCGGGTTCTTCCCCTAATTATTATTTTTTAATTGGGGGAGAGGATATCAAAAGAATAGTTAAAGCTTTTGGAGAATATTGACTTTAAAAGGTTTGGACAGAAGAATTGAATAAACCATTAAGACAGAATCTAATTCCTTGATCTTCATGCTGCAACCTCTGTGGCATACATCTTTAGAGAGATGATCAAAAGGCTATAGATAAAACTCAAGTGGGTGATAGGATCCTAAAATTCAATACAACAAAGTTTTTCCTCCCCAAACTTTTATTGCAGATGTCAGCAAGCTTTCTAGCCAACACTGTTTATAATTCTATTTATTTCAGTAAAGCAGTTACAACATCTTCTGTCAGCCTACAGAGGCATTTGGTTAAGATCCTGACATACTGCAAGCAGATACTTTTTACACTTTTTATGTCAGGAGCCAGAGTTTTAGTCTAAACTATTATTAGTGAGTCTGGATCTGAAATAAAATTAAGACAAGCATTTGAGTCATGCAGTTCTTTGAAATTTTTTGCACTACTGCAGTGATCCTATAACATGTATATAACAGGCTGAACTGCTTAATTCAGTGTTTCTCAACCAGGGGTATAGTCATACCTTGGGGATACACAGAGATCTAACAGGGGGTACATCCAACTCATCTAGATGTTTGCCTAGTTTTACATAAAAAAGCACTAGCAAATAATTTCATACTAAAATTTCATACAGACAATGACTTCTTTATAGTGTTCTATATACTATACACTGAAATATAAGTACAATATTTATATTCCAATTGATTTATTTTATAATGATATGGTAAAAATGAGAAAGTAAGAAATTTTTCAGTAATAGTGTGCTGTGACACTTTTGTATTTTTATGTCTGATTTTGTAATGAGGCAAGCGATGTTGTTTTTCCACAATTTCTGCCTGTGTACGTCGGCGGAAGCATTCTATGTATAGGTCCAGACTGTCATTTCGACCCTCAGGAGGAGTCCATGTGGAGTTCTTCTTCCTGTGTTGTTGGTGGGAGAGTATCTGTGCATCAGTGCGCTGTTCGGTGTTATCTTGAAAGTATTCTTTGAGTCGGAGGCGGCGAAGGTAGGCTTCCAGATCACCACAGAACTGTATCATGTTCGTGGGGGTGCTGGGGCAAAAAGAGAGTCCCCGAGATAGGACAGACTCTTCTGCTGGGTTGAGTGTGTAGCTGGATAAATTGACGATATTGCTGGGTGAGTTAGGGGCACCCCTGTTGTGGCCCCATATGGCAGGTAGGATTTTAGACAGCTTACGGTCCTTTTTCCTTTGTAGAGAGGTGAAGTGTGTAATGTAGATCTCCTGTCTTTTTTTAGTAAAGTCCATTTGTGTGGAGGGTTGGTTATTTATGAAAGTCTCCAGGTTGGAGAGCTCTTTCTTGATATTTTTCTGTTTGCTGTATAGGATGCTGATCAGGTGGTTCCTCGGTTTCTTTGATAGTGTATGGCATAATCTCTCACTGTGGTCTGTGCAGTATGTAGATAGCAATGGATTTTTCACCTTCAGTCCATTTGGTATGATGTCCATCCGTTTGCATTTGGAAAGGAAGATGATATCTGTCTGTATTTGTGCAAGTTTCTTCATGAGGTTGATAGATTTCCATCTTACAGCAAAAAAAACTTCAGGACCAGACTCCAAAGAGAAACTGCTGAGCTCCAGTTCATTTGCAAATTTGACACCATCAGATCAAGATTAAACAAAGACTGTGAATGGCTATCCAACTACAGAAGCAGTTTCTCCTCCCTTGGTGTTCACACCTCAACTGCTAGCAGAGCACCTCACCCTCCCTGATTGAACTAACCTCGTTATCTCCATACTGATTTATACCTGCCTCTGGAAATTTCCATTACTTGCGTCTGATGAAGTGGGCATTCACCCACGAAAGCTTATGCTCCAATACTTCTGTTAGTCTTAAAGGTGCCACAGGACCCTCTGTTGCTTTTTACAAAATAACTGGGAGAATGATCTAATGTCATTAATATGTATGTATATGTCATCAATATGTACAAACATACCAGTCTATGGAGTAAGTGTACCCCCACATTTCGGGGGGTGAGGAAACTAAGTTTAGACATAGAAGGACGGCTCAAGCACCTGTGCCCTATAAGAGGGGTGACCCACCATGCCAAGGAAGTGTCAAAGCTTCTAAGCTTCAGGATATTCTAAGTTTTTGTTTTTCTGAGCTTCTGAGCTTGTTTTCTAAATTTCTAATCTCCAAGATGCTTCATTTTTAGTTTACTAATCTATTAGTCTGTTAATCTTAATTTTAAATTTTAAATCAGTTAATTAAGTGAAATTATAAATTAGCTTCTCCTAAGCTCTGCACCTCCCACTCAAGAATTGAGGAACCTGAACTTGAACTCTTTTGGCATGCCAGAGACGAGGCTGGTCCTTTGCCTTTTACCACCAGATAATTGAGGAAGGGTGTGAGTATATTAATCAAAAGCTTTACAGTATATAATACTATATGTATCTTTAGAATATAGTACTGCATTTGTAACTCTGATTATTGTACCATTTGATTACTATTTGATTATAATTCCATTTATCTCAATAAAAGTATTGAAGACTATATTTGACTCACTGTAAATATCCTGTCATACCCCAAAGGGTCCTTTGCAAACTCGGTGTAGCCTGATTCTGGGACAAGACCCTTATTATATTCCAATCAGATTAATTGGCAAGCCTATAACCCATATTATCCAAATTAATAAATATTAACCTCCTAAAATCAGGCAACAACAGATTATCAGTGATTATTGCCCCTGGATCTGTGAGTTTGTCCGCCACTAGGCTGACAGCGAGGAAGGGGTTGGAAAGGTCCAGTAGGGGGACATGACATTTGCCCAAGATTAATGGTTGTGCCAAGTTACATCTGTTTTCTGCTCCTTTCAAGATCATAAACGTTCAGTACAGTAACCCATCCCCTGGTTACAAAAAGGAGTCGTGTGGGAGTAGGCATGCATTTATATGAGGGCTCATTATGCACATGTAAGGGGACTGTTGCCCCCTTACTAACACTCAGTGGGGGTGTTTTGGTTGGCTAGCTCCCAGCACTAAAAGGCGAAGGATCGATGGCAAATCAGGAGCCTGAGACTGACAGTCCCCAGGAACAATGGGGAGAGGCCAATGCTCCAGATCAGCCTGATTGACAGGGCGGGCAGGCTAATCAGAGAATCAGGAGGCCAGGGGGGTCCCGTCCTCCGTGTGAGCTGGAATTGCCTGGGTCAGACAGAGTGGGGCCGAGCTAAGGAGAGAGCGGGGGCCTGAGCTAAGTTGCTGGAAGCAGAGCTGCAGCCCCAAAGCCAGAGCACAGCCCAGAGAGAGCAGACCTGCCCTGAGAGGAGAGCTGCAGCAACCAGAGCCAGAGGGGATAGACAAGCAGCCAGGAAGCAGGTCAGAGCTGGGAGCAGAGTCACAGAAGCAGCCTGCAGAGCAGACCTGTCCTGGGGGCAGAGCTGTAGCAACCAGAGCCAGAGAGGCCAGAGAAGCAGCCCAGGGAGCTGGAGGCAGAGCAGCAGCAGCAGCCGTGCTGAGGCAGAGTGGAGCTGGGGCTGGAGCAGGGGCTGGAGCAGTCCGGAGCTGGATGCGGTGAGCAGCTGGGGAGAGTGAGGGGGACCCTGGGCAGTGGGCCCAGCACAGGGAGACGCCTCAGCCAAGAGGCTCTGCAGGCCAGACTTGGAGGGGGATCGTAACCCTGACAGGGTGGGGGCGACGCTGGGAAGAAGGGTCCTGCCACCTAGAGCCTGAGAGCGTGTGGCCACCGCCAGAGCAAGCGTCCAACCCACAGCGTCCCTGCAGCACAGCCAGGGCCTGAGAAGGAGGCCTGGGACCTACAAGGAACAGACTGTGAACTGCCCTGACGTTCCAGAGACACTGCTTGTGATGTTCCCTGCCACAGAGCAGGGTGATGGGTTTTCCTTTAACCTTTCCCATTTTTCCTTATTCTTTTTTAAAAGTAATTGTTAATTAAACAACTTGTATTTGCTTTAAATTGTATGAAATGATCAGTGGGTCAGGGAGGTGCCCAGTGCAGAGAGAGTACCCCGGAGTGGGGACACCCTAGCCCCTGTCCTAGGTGACCACAGCAGGGTTGGGGGTCAAGCCCCCCAGGAATCCTGGGCCCAGCCTTGTCGGGGTTTATGAGGACTCTGCCAGACAGGAGAGTGGAAGGGGAGTCCTCAAGGGCAGGGAGGCCTCTGGGTAAAGGAAGTGGGAGCGAGGACTCGGATCCTTTCGCTAGCCCACTTCACCGGGGTAGTGCAGAAGCCAGGAAAGTTCCCCACAATAGCGGGACCATTCCCCCGCTTACACACAGGAAGGAGAAGGGGAACCTTTGCTTCTCCGAGGAACATGACAGCAATCCTCTTTTACAGTATAAACATTTTCAAGCATTCCCAGTCCCTGGTGACCAGGATCTCCCGCTCAAAGCCATGCTGCACAAGTCAGAAGAAAGGGATATGCACAAACATAGGTACCGGCTTTTTCCTTTGCTCAGGGGTGCTCAACCCCCGCTCAGTCTCAGGCCCTGCCCCCACTCCACCCCTTCCCCCAAGCTCCCACCTCCGCCAGGCCTCTTCCGGTCCCTGCTCCACCCTGCTTGCCTCTACGTGCGCTCTCCCCTAAGTGTGCCCCATCCCCACTCCTTCCCCTCCCTCCCAGCACCTCCTGCACACTGCAGAACAGCTGATTGCGGTGGGCGGGAGGTGCTGGGAGGGAGGGGAGGAGTTGATCGGCAGGGCCACCAGCGGACGGGAGGCGCTGGTGGGGGGCAGGGGGTGCTGACTGCCAGTGGGTGCTAAGCACCTGCTAATTATTGGAGCACCCATGGAGTCAGCGCTTATGTGCACAGACACAATGCGGTGTTCCTTTGCAGTGGGGAGATGAGTAGCTTGTGGTCCTGATCAGAAAGTTCATGGAACAAAGCACAGTTATGTGATTTTTTCTTTCCCCTTTCCTTTCTCTGCTCTTCGCTGGACAAAGGGACCAGGTTTCCTCCATTTACAGGGGCTGGCTTGGGGATCAATGAGCATTTGCAGAGGTTCGCTTCTCCCCCTCCATGCAGGCTCCATCTGCTATCTTAGAATATAGTCTGTTTCTATTTCGATTGCCTCACAATTCCGTAAAAATATGTCCACAGATTTCTGGTTCAGCAGAAGATACAACTGATTTTTAAGGTTCAACGGTAATGCAAATATGCTTTGTTCACCTTCATAGCTCACCAAACCCCTCCATTCAGTGATATGTAGAGGCGTGACAAGCAGCACAAACATCTCTCTGGCATAGATGGCTGGATCCTCACCACAGAACTGGAAAGCCACCTCCCTTTTCCAGTTTGGTACTTTCAAAACTGCTATATTCTCCTATTGATGGCCAGCCTTAAAAGAAGACATTGGGAACCATTAACATTGCCCCAGAAATAAATACATTCCTCATCCCTATCACACACTTAAAAACATCATTAAAAAAACATTAGGTCATGGTCAATACCCTTTTCAGCAGGTGCTTCTTCTCGGGGGGGCTGTAAAAGTTGTCTGAGAAAGAAGGATACTGAAACAACCTCATTCCTGAAATGCTTAAAAGTATCTATATCGTGGTCTTCAACAGCAAAGTTATGTTAAATGGGAGGATTTTTTACTCATTTTGAAAGGAAAGAAGAAATATGATGCTGCTCTTGTGATTGACTTGGCAGGACCTTCTGCTGAGGAGGTTGAAATCATTCAGTCCAGGAACTAGGAGCTGCAGCCAAGGGAGAGTAGGGGCAGATGGATAAGGACACTTGAGGACCTATTCGTTGGTTCTAACAGAAGTAGCCAGGAGCAATTTGACTTTATGAGGGAAAGGGAGGACCAGGCTGTTGAGCAGGAGGGATGTTTTTTTTTCCAGAGGCAGGAGTCAGCAATAGTCTGGTTCCTGGAGCAGGATGCATGGTATAAGGAACAGGAGCTTGCCCAAAGGGACTAGGATCATGCCCTATTGCAGTCCCTGGTACAAATGGTGGTGGAACAGATTCTGGTCCCAGTTGCCCCAAAAGCTATTACAGGGGGAGGGATAGCTCAGGGGTTTAAGCATTGGCCTACTAAATCCAGGGTTGTGAGTTCAATCCTTCAGGGGGCTGCTTAGGGATTGGGAGCAAAATCAGTACTCGGTCCTCTTAGTGAAGGCAGGCGGCTGGACTCAATGACCTTTCAGGGTCCCTTCCAGTTCTATGAGATAGGTATATCTCCATATATTATTTTTTACTGTCCAGGAACTGGCACCTCCTCCTCAAGCTATTCCTCCTGCACCTGCAGCCCAGGGTGCTACTGCGGTGGAAGATCCAACTCTCCACCTTTGTGATGTGGGGGAGGCTGTCAGAATCCAGCACAACACCCTGCACTGGCACCTGAAACCCTGGCCAGAGGGAGCTCTGTGAATGTAAAGGAGGGGACAATGAGCCTGGGGCTGTGCCTGAAAGCCATCATGTGTCCTGCCCTGAAACCCTGCACAGGAAATGCCCCCATTTGTCCCTTCAGATCGTTTTCTCTAGCTGTTCCCCCCTTGTTCAGGGGAGGGGGTTACCCCCTTTTGGGAGAGGGGGGATTAAAACCAAAGACGTGGTGTCATAAGCATTACAGTTTTAATGCTCTTCGGAGATCTGAGCTATTCTGCTCTCTTTCACAACTGCTTTAAAAAAAATGTTCAGAGTTACACTACATTAACTAGTTTCAATAAATATTATTTTTGTTTACTTATGTGCGGACCTTTCATCCATGCTGTGATGAAAGTGTACATAGTGTTTATCTCCCCTTCAGCTTTGGACCCCACCAATTGGTTGCTTGAATCACATCAATCCTGCCAGAAAACTGAAAGTTCTCTTTGTCCCTCCCAAACCTGGCCCCCAGTATGGTCCAAGTATATGTGAATATAACATAGCAATCCGGAGACATGTGGAAAGTGCAATGTGCATGGAAACAACAGATAACTTTATTAACTGTGGAAGAAAAAGGAACGGGTGGATAAAGTTCCCCCATGTGTTTGACAGCACAGAGAACAGGAAAAATGAAGTGAGTGTGCCAGCACATAATGAATAGCACTAAAACAGCCCCTCCTCAAATCCCAGCCCCAGCCTCACAAACCAGGACCACTTTGAACCAATGTTCAAAAATCCCTCTTTCATAAAATCAAGGCTGCTGGCAACTTGTCTTCACAGATTGAAGGATGCACCTTCAGATATACCGGACCAGACCTTTGATTTTTACCTGAAAAAAATCCTCCTCTTCTCACTCCTCTCCCCCCTCCCCGCCAGCATTCCCCCATGTTCACCTCTTCATGTTATTTTTTTTCTAAAGTCTCTGCAAGCTCTTCATTAGCATTTGACTCAGTATGCCTAAAGAAAGACATACAATATGCAATGGTCTGCCAGGGAGACAAGTGTCTCCTACCTCTCGTCTGGAGAAGTTTGTCTCCAGGCACACTACCTTTGAGTGACCTGCCTTTAACTACAAGACCTAGAGAACATAATTTTCAGCATATTTGCATAACTCCTCATGTATTTTCTGTGCATACATCTCACAATGATTATGATAACCGCTGTGACACAGGCTTTCAGCAGAGACCTTACATTTAACCTCTTTTGGTGAACTTTGGGCTGGATCTCTCAATGGGCAAGATCACCAGTCTGCAGGAATGGATTGTCTCTGACTGTTTCAAGTTGTCTCTCATTAATTTAGATTTAGCAGCTGGACTATCTTCTAGGACATATGGACTGCATCTGTCATCCAAATGAACTGTCTTGGGAATCTCCACCAACCTTTAACTGTTGAGTCTATGTCAATATAGTCTGAAAAATCCTTTCAGGGAGAGAGTTGTATTATTGAAATCATCAGATTTTGTTACTGTCCATACCTGTTGTTGTTATAGCTGTGACTTAAGACTTGCTTGGTGTTGTTTAAAACTCCTCTTCCCAGGTGGCATTTTCCACCCTCTAGGGTATTTTTGTCTGAGGAGTACTCACTCACTTTCTTGCTTGCCAAGTATTCTCCTCTTTTTCTTCTTTGATAGGAAGCTATTTAGCAGATTATCTCCAAAAGGGAACGTTGGCAGGGCAACAGCCAAAGCTGCTTTACTATAGACAAGAATTTGTGTGTGACCCCAACTAATGCTGTTTCAATGGAATAGCACAACAAACAAATTTAAAGTGTTTCTCTCCCAGAGAGAGGAATGGTCTTATAACCTTATCAATGAAGGTTATCAAAACTGAGAGAATGTAATTTTTTTTCAGTCCTATGGGGTGGGCAAAGATAAAATTATGTTTGCTGTTTTATACTGGCATTATATGTCTGCTGTTTTATACTGACATTATAGTTTTGACTTTCCAAAGGTCAAATGGAGATGGTATGCTAAACAACATAGAAGTCAATATACAAACATTGCAAAACACATATGGACCAGATTCCATAACCCTTACTCACAATGAGTAGTGTTTTATTATGCCCCATATCCAATGGAAATAAGTGGGATAAGAGTATGAAAATCTGGCACAAAATAGTTAACTACAAGACAGTTCCTTTTGCAATCCTTGTATACACTAAACGTACAATCCTTTATATTTGGGTCAGGACTGTATCTTCTCCCCTAAATCATGTTGAGCAGCACTTTATGCCAAGTGCCACTGAAGTCAATGCACACAAGCCTTACCCTGAACCGAGTTTGGGAACCCCTGACTTCGTGCACATTGCAGGCCACAGAACCTCAGCCACCCACTCCTGTAATTGACCGATATGTCTGTCTGAGTTACTGAAGCTCTCAAATCATGATTTAAAGACTTCAAGTTACAGAGAATTCACCATTTACACTAGCTGAAACTTTCAAGTGACCCCATGCACCATGCTGCAGAAGAAAGTGAAAATACCCCCGAGGGTCTATGCCAATCTGACTCAAGGGAAAATTGCTCCCTGACCCCAAATATGGCAATCAAATAGACCTTGAGCATGCGGGCAAGACGCACCATGAAGATACCTGGGAAATAATTCTCTGTAGTAAATCAGAGCCCTCCCCGTCTAGTGTTCCATCTTCCAGCTATTGGGGATTTTTGCTATACATGGTTGCCGATGGGCCACATGCCATTGTAGGCAGTCCAGTCATACCATCCCCGCCATAAACTTATCTAGCTCAGTCTTGGAGCCAGTGAGGTTTTTTGCCCCTATTGCTCCCCTTGAGAGGCTGCTCCAGAACTTCACTCCTCTGATGGTTAGAAACCTTTGCCTAATTTCAAACCTAAACTTGTTAATGGTCAGTTTATATGTGTTTGTTCTTGTGTCATCATTGGTGCTTAACTTAAATAACTACTTCCCCTCTGCGGTTTTTATCCCTCTGATGTATTTATAAAGAGCAATCATATCTCCACTCAGCCTTGTTTTGGTTAAGGTAAACAAAACAAGCTCTTTCAGTCTCCTCTCATAAGATAGATTTTCCATTCCTTGGAGCATCCTAGTAGCCCTTCTCTGCACCTGTTCCACTTTGAATTCATCTTTCTTAAAAATGGGAGACCAGAATTGCACACAGTACTCCAGATGAGGTCTCACCAGTGCCCTGTATAATAGTTCTAATACTTAGAATCAAAGAATCATAGAAGATTAGGGTTGGAAGAGACCTCAGGAGGTCATCTAGTCCAACCCCCTGCTCAAAGCAGGACCAACCCCAACAAAATCATCCCAGCCAGGACCCTGTCAAGCCAGGCCTTAAAAACCTCTAAGAATGGAGTTTCCACCACCTCCCTAGGTAACACATTCCAGTGCTTCACCACCCTCCTAGTGAAATAGTTTTTCCTAATATCTAACTTAGACCACCCCCACTGCAACTTGAGATCATTGCTCCTTGTTCTCTCATCTACCACCACTGAGAACAGCCTCGCTCCATCCTCTTTGGAACCCTGCTGCAGGTAGTTGAAGGCTGCTATCAAATCCCCCCTCATTCTTCTCTTCTGCAGACTAAATAAGCCCAGTTCCATCAGCCTCTTCTCATAAATCATGTGCCCCAACCCCCTAATCATTTTCATTGCCCTCCGCTGGACTCTCTTCAATTTGTCCACATCCTTTCTGTAGTGGGGAGACCAAAACTGGACACAATACTCCAGATGTAGCCTCACCAGTGCCAAATAGTGGGGAATAATCACTTCCCTCAATCTACTGGCAACGCTCCTACAAATGTAGCCCAATATGCCATTAGCCTTCTTGGCAACAAGGGCACAATGTCGACTCAAATCCAGCTTCTCGTCCACTGTAATCCCCAGGTCCTTTTCTACAGAACTGCCGCTTAGCCAGTCGGTCCACAGCCTGTAGCAGTGTATGGCATCCTTCCATCCTGAGTGCAGGACTCTGCACTTGTCCTTGTTGAACCTCATTAGATTTCTTTGATCCCAATCCTCCAATTTGTCTAGGTCACTCTGGACCCTATCCCTACCCTCCAGTGTATCTACCTCTTCCCCAAACTTAGTGTCATCCGTAAACTTGCTGAGGGTACAAACCATCCCATCATCCAGATCATTAATGAAGATGTTGACCAAAACCGGTCCCAGGACAGACCCCTGGGGAACTCTGCCTGACATGGGCTGCCAACTAGACATTGAGCCATTGATCACTAACCATTGAGCCCGACAATCTAGCCAGCTTTCTCTCCACCTTATAGTCCATTCATCCAATCCATACTTCTTTAACTTGCTGGCAAGAATATGGTAGGAGACCGCGTCAAAAGCTTTGCTAAAGTCAAGATATAGCACGTTCACCGCTTTCCCTATATCGACAGAGCCAGTTATCTCATTATAGATGTCAATCAGGTTGGTCAGGCATGGCTTGCAGGGCTGGCTCCAGGCACCAGTGTAGCAAGCAGGTGCCTGGGGTGACCAACAGAAAGGGGTGGCACGTCCATGTCTTCTTCGGCAATTCGGCGGCAGGTCCATCAGTCTCTCTCGGAGGGAAGGACCTGCCGCCGAAGAATAGAACAAAGCAGGCGGTGGTAGAGCTGCCGCCAAAGTGCTGCCGATCACGCCTTTTTTTTTTCCCCGCCACTTGGGGCAGCAAAAACACTGGAGCCGGCCCTGATAGCTTGCCCTTGGTAAATCCATGTTGACTGTTCCTGATCACCTTCCGCTCCTCCAAGTGCTTCAAAGTGCATTCCTTGAGCACCTGCTCCATGATTTTTCCTGGGACTGAGATAAGGCTGACCGGTCTGTAGTTCCCCAGATTCTCCTTGTTCCCTTTTTTAAAGATGGCCACAATATTGTCCTTTTTCCAATCACCTGGGACCTCCCCCAATTGCCACGAGTTTTCAAAGTTAATGGCCAATGGCTCTGTAGTCACATCAGCCAACTCCCTCAACATCCACAGATGCATTAGGTCTAGTCCCATGGACTTGTGCATGTCCAGCTTTTCTAAATAGTCCTTAACCTGTTCTTGCACCACTGAGGCCTGATCACCTCCTCCCCATACTGCTGCCCAGTGCAGCAGTCTGGGAACTGACCTTGTCTGTGAAGACCAAGGCAAAAAAAGCATTGAGTACTTCAGCTTTTTCCAGATCATCGGTCACTAGGTTGCCTCCCCCTTTCAGTAAGGATTCCACACTTTCCCTGACCTTCTTCTTGTTGCTAACATACCTGTAAAAACCCTTCTTATTACCCTTAACATCCCTTGCTAGCTGCAACTCCAGTTGTACTTTGGCCTTCCTGATTACACCCCTGTATGCTCGAGCAATATTTTTATACTCCTTCCTAGTCATCTGTCCAAGTTTCCACTTCTTGTAAGCTTCCTTTTTGTGTTCCAGCTCATCAAAGATTTCTCCGTTAAGCCAAGATGGTTGCCTACCATATTTGCTATTCCTTTTGCATATTGGGATGGTTTGTTTCTGCACCCTCAATAAGACTTCTTTAAAATACAGCCAGCTCTCCTGGACTCCTTTCCCCTTCATATTAGCCTCCCAGGAATCCTGTGACAGATTTTCTTTACCAATCCACCCAGGACCACAGCTGATCATGCTGTGGCCACAGGATCTTTTGGGGATGAGATGACGAGGCACAGCAAGTGCCCATCAGTTCCCTGAGGGGGGTCAAAGTCTGCTTTTCTAAAGTCCAGGGGATGTATTCTGCTCCTCTCCTTTCTTCCTTTTTTCATGATCCTGAACTCAACCATCTTGTGGTCACTGCTTCCCAGGTTGCCACCCACTTCTCCTTTCCCCACCAATTCTTCCCTGTTTGTGAGCAGGTGAAGAGGAGCATGGCCCCTAGTAAAATTAACAAAGGAGGCTGAAAGCATCGGGAACTCGAGGATTCCAATAAAAATGTACTTCCAGGCCCTCTGTTCTTGGTGCTCTTTGTACTAGTCCAAACAGGCTTGCTATGGTCTCTTTTCCTTTTCCAAAACATTCCAGCTTCAGGGACGCCTGGCTGGCTCCCACTCTTGTTGTCTCGTCTGTGTTTTCAGCCTCTGCAGTCCTGGGCTTTGTTTTCCTCTCTGCTGGTTTTGCTGTCCTGCAGGTGCAGGTCTGTGTAGTCGGTTTCTCATGGTCACTTGGGCAACTTTCAGGCCCCCCGTCTTTCTTGGCTGTCAGCCAAGTCTCGGCTGCGAGCAGTGTCCTTGGGTGGCAGCCAGTGTCTTATCTTTGAACTGAACTTGTTAGCTGCAGTGTTGAGTTACCCATTCTCTGCTCTTTTCTTTTTCTTCTCCCCCCACTTTTCGGCCTCTTGTGACCTACAAAGAAACCTTCCACTCTCCACTCACACACCTTTAACCCTCCCCAAAATGCTTTGCAATGCTTGCAATAGTTTTAGCAATATACAGTGCTGATCTACCTTCCCGGGGGACTCCCTATGGGGAGGGGGCCATTGGGGTGTGACATTCCCTCCCTTGACCCCAAATCAACATTTTGTTGGGAGGAGTCACCACTTAGATTTCCACCCTCCCTCCGATACGGTGACCAGGGTTACTATTGGTCTTCTACATAAGCAACAGTACAACATGCACAAACTTACTAAAATAGCACCAATTGCAGACACTAGCCAATAATGGCTTTTGGCTTCATTAGTAACATAGCATAACACATCCTCCTGTTGGCATAAATGCCCCACTCTAATAGCCGTGGTGAAGGCAGATTTCTCCAGACTAAACATGTGTTGTAACACTATGAAGAAGGAGGCATCTGTCTGGAATATGGAAAGTTGCTCTCGGATGTGCGTCAATGGGAGAAACACATTGGGCGTTATCCATGAAAAATTAAACACAACATAGTTACACACATTAACAGATTATTTCAGAATGGTGGGCCAATTGATTGAAAAATTTTGTGTTTGTAATCTTAATAGTAAATCGGGAGATACCCCAGCGTCTGTGGCCCTCCAAACACACACTGAGGTATTGGTAAACAGATGTGTTGCAGTGGGGGCATATCCCAATGACTCCCCTTCCCAACAGATGTGTTGACCCACCTCATAATAGTGGCCTGGCACTGCCCTCTCTGTACACACCATTTGAGGGGGCTCCATAGGCCAGAGCTGCCAGGTGTTGCCTTCTGCAATCCATATGTGGTGATAGTCCAGGGATGCAGTCAGCACATATCTTTTAGCCGTGTCATTAGGGGGAACCACCACCTCCCACACGTCGCGATGGACCACCCAGTCCCAGAGGCAGCCCTCCCAGAGGCCCAGTTGGATTTTCATGGCAGGCGCCCACACTCCTTTCATTGGGCCGAACGCTGTGAAGGAACAGGCTATGCCTGTGCACTTCCAATTAGTGAGCCTCCAGAAATGGCGAAAAGGCCATTGTTCCTGGGGAATCCCTGCGTGGGAATGGATTTCCCCAGGCCAGACTCCATGGAGCACATTCTCCTGAATGCTACGGACTTGTTGTGTCAAGTATTGCTGGAGCTGGGAGCATACCAAATTCCATGCTAATTGATCCCCAGCCTCAACTATGGTCTTAATTAGTCCCCGTAAGGTATCCCACGTATGGAGGGCCAATTCAGCAGTATGTTTCAGGGTGGCAGTAGCGACTGTAAGGTGGGTAAGGTCCGCACTTGTCACCAGTCCCATGTCTTTTTCCAATTGTCCCAGCCGTTCGTCTCTCATGGCCCCTTGCTGAATATTCCAAATACTAGCTGCCATATTGGCCCCATCCCAAAGGAGCACACTATGGTCCGCCTTTTCCAGGGAGACAAGGACAACGTCTGCCTGAGGAGAGCAAGTTGGAGGGAAGCCCCATGGGTACAATTGAGCAGGAATGCAGAGACCTGAAAGTGTGTTAGGGGCAGGTAAATATCCAGTGCTCCTAAGGTGATATTCAAGAGGATCCAGCATTGAGTGGATGCCTGCCAGTTGGTGGTGGGTGACATCTGCCACCAATGCTGGTGAGGGGAAAGGTGGAGGTGCTTTCCTAGAACCATTTCTTGTTGACTGGGGGCTAAGTGAAGGAGGCTACAATTAAGAAGGGGTGCTGGAAGTCATTCAGGGCATGTAATATTTGCCCCTCAACACTGGCGGGTTGTGTGTGTGCTTGACTGAGTGATATGCATGATATACTAACATGTTGAACTGTGGGGGTTAGGCTGCACCCTACACCACCCGGGGACTAATACTGCAACTGTATCCCTATGCCATCAGTTAAGGTGGAGCAGTGACTCAGATGCCATATTGAATTCCTCCATGACATTGAACACCTCCCCATGCACCATCCCAGCGGTAGTCCATTCGAGCCATCTGTCCCAGATTTCCCTTTCCCAGTGGAACCGTAAGCATTGGCAGTATGGATGGAGGTCTTCCTCCTCCAAGGGCAGGGGCCACTGTTCCCAGGTAGACACAAACTTTTTTCGGGGGGGGGGGTTCAGGCAATGAGGGGATGTAATGCTGTTCCATGTGCCATTATTTGTCGTGGCCCAGGGCCTTTCTGGATTGATCCCATCTGGGATCCAATTTGGGAGGGCTATGCAGGGCCAGGGGGCCTGGGGCTCTCGACAGGGTGCTGCTCCTGGGAAAATCCTCAGGTAATACACGACGACACATTCCCAGGATGTTAGACCACAATTGCCCCCCTGCCAGTAGATAATTGATCGTTTTTTCCACCAGGGCCAATTGTGAACCATATCATCATTATATGATACTGGTGTAACTACATCAATGGACAATCTAATTGAAGAGATGATCAAGCTGTGGAAAACAGCATCAATTAAGCCTAAACATAAAAGTTGAATCATTACTTAATGGAACTTCACTGAAAAAATGGCTGACCTATTTTAATTAAAATTCTGATATTCTTAACAAAATAACTGTTTAATTTCACCTAACCTGCCAATTATTACACATAGAAAGTTCACACCCATAGAATGGTTAATAAAACAAAGAGGAGTTTAAAGCACTAATAATACTTGATAGTGATGTGATTGCATTTTTATAGCATTAGTTTAACATAGTTGGAAGGTGCATATTACAACTTGGCATATTGTTACATTGCACTGTATGAATAAAGGAATAATTAACAAAGTGTGTGAAGAAATAGAAAGATTTTATATCTAATCTACCTCAAAATACCAGTTTAAATTGCACATGCCTCTAAGAAAATATATTATTTAAATACTAAAATCATTGATTGTCTCAGCAATTAAAACTCCACTGATTGCAGCATCCATGTGTCACTGGGGTAAATCTGGAGCAATTGCATTGACTGTAGTGGAGTAGTTCTAGAGTTCTTCATTATCATTAAGTCAAATCCCAAAGGGACGGTCTCCTTGCAGATCGAGCACCACCTGGAAGACTCTCCATTTAGGTCCTTGGAAGTTAGTGTTTTTTCTTTCTTTCTCTGTAGGGAAGCTAATAAACAGAGGCAATGCAAATTGCCTGTATAGCATAAAATACGTTGGATAAATATAGTTTTATTAGACTGTGTAGAATTTAATTACCTGTACATGTTTTAGGGTAAATCTTACTCACTTTAGTCACATGAGCAGTCCCAAATGAGACTACATTTGTGAGTCAGCTGAGCAAGACTGTGCTTTTGACATGATTTGCCAGTACAGTATAAAAAAGTTTAATGCAATTCTAATATTGACACTGTGCCATGAATAAGAACTATTTTACAATAAAAACCTAGCCTAGCCTTTTGAACTGCAGTTAAGTATCTTGTCACAAAAACTGCTCTTGATATCCTCATGGTATTTACTGGTTGGTTCCTTTCTGTAGCAAATATAAATATCTATCTATATATATTCTAAAATACATCTTATTTATAAGTCACATGATTCGTTAAAGAGGCTATTTTACATTTTACCATTTCTTGCCTCTACTGTGGGTTGTTCTGCACTATACAGTGTTGCTGCCATAAGCCAGACATATATAAATCCAAATTCTGAAGTTTATACTGCAATTTAAACTGTGTTTAATATATTCACACAAACTGACTGTCAAACAGTATATATTTTGAAATTTCAGTGAGAATTTCAAAGTAAAATCTCATAATAATACATTTTGGAATTGACATAATTGTGACAACCCTAGATAGAATAATAGAATAGAATTATTAATCTCCCAATACTCCTGTATTCCAGATAGTAATTCTTAATTAACACTGTGACATTCCCCTCTGGTGTTATCTGAACTGGTGATCTGCTATGTCACTCCGAACCTTGACTCTGGGAGCCAGCCTTACCCTGCTCTGCTGTGAGAACCCCCACTCCTGGGCTGTTCACGCGCAGCTTCTAGCATGTAAGCTGCTCCTTGGCTTGTGCAGCCAAATGACACTATCCAATATCTCCGGCCCCAGACACAACCCTAGGAACCTTCGGCTTCCAGTGTCCAGTTATGCCCACTGGATGCTGCAAGCTTATATGAGTTCATCAATTTAACAAAGAAATTGATATGCACGAGGCTTGTTTTCCCAAGAGGAGTCTCTCACATGCTTCAAACACACTGCTTTAGCTAGAATAAACAAACAATTGTATTATCTACAAAGATAGATTTTAAGTGATTATAAGTCAAAGCATAACAAGTCAGATTTGGTCAATTGAAATAAAAGCAAAACGCAGTCTAAACTGACCTTAACACCTTCAGTGCCCTTACAAACTTAGATGCTTCTCACACAGGCTGACTGGTTGCCCTTCAGCCAGGCTCTACCCTTTGGTCAGCGCTTCAGTCACTTGGTGATGTCTGTAGTTGGAGGTGGAAGAGAGAGAGGAAGAGCATGGGAAACATCTCTCCTTTTCATCATGTTCTTTCTTCCCTCTTGGCTTTGCTCCTCCACCCCACATTCAGAGTCAGGTGACAATTACCTCATTGTAGTCCCAAACTTACCAAAGGAAAGGGGGTGAATGTGACATTATTGACATAAACTATGACCGTATAGATCATTGTTGCAACCATTGTTATATATTTGCAGCAAATATTGTACAAAGGTTGTCGTGTGAGGTGTCTATGAAAAGGTTATGATTTGCTGGTTATGATTATGTGTACCATTTTTGTAGTTGAAGTTATGAATATTGGCTATGTACTTGTATCTCAATGTGTTTTGATTCTAAGTAGCCTCAGTGAAGCATTTGGTCAGCTTCTTGAGAAAGGACTATTCTCAGTAAGTGCCAAATCCACATCTGAGCTTTCCTGGGAACATTCAAACTAACATGTAAACAATGGCGTCGGCCTGAAAACTGAGTCGTGCATGGACATGTGATTTGCCCATGTGACTCCAGACTCCATCTTGCTGCTGTGATTTTCCACAGTAAAAACAAAGGGGTGTCCTTCTACAGGCAGAGAATATAAAAGGCCCTGGAAACCCCTCCATCTTGTCTTCAATCCTGCTTCTGACCTCTGGAGGAACCTTGCCACAAACTGAAGCTTTGAACAAAGGACTGAATGACCCATCCCAGCTGTGGATGTACTCCAGAGATTTGATTTGTGCCTGTAGTTTATTCCATCACTGCTACAAGCCTGAACAAAGAACTTTGCCATTACTGTATGTAATTGATTCCATTTGACCAATTGTAGCTCTCATCTATAACTTTTTCCTTTTATGAATAAACCTTTAGATATTAGATTCTAAAGGATTGGGAACAGCGTGATTTGTGGGTAAGATATGATTTGTATATTGACCTGGGTCTGGGGCTTGGGCCTTTGGAATTGGGAGAACCTTTTTTATTTTACTGGGGCATTGGTTGTCCCCATAACGAGTGGCACAAGTGGTGATACTGGGAAACTGGAGTGTCTAAGGGAATTGCTTGTGTGACTTATGGTTAGCGAGTGGGATAAAACCAAAATCCTCTCTGGCTGGCTGGTTTTGTGTGCCTTAGAAATGGAGAAACCCCAGCTTTGGGCTGTAACTGTCCTGCTCTAAGCAATTATTCCTGAACTGATACTCTCAGAAGTGTCCCACCAAAGGCAGCACCATTACAGTGACTCACTCGAGAGTCCAACAGATCCTTTGTTGCTGCCTAGGCCAGTGTCCTTTGTTCCTGTGAGGCTGGGCTGGGTTTGTCCCATACATGCCCTGATGAGGTGTGAACTGTCCCTCTGCTCCTGGAGAGTTTTTGCCTGGTCTTGTTTTAATCCAAGAGGACACATTTTCAGCTTCATAACTCTATACATGAAATTACAACCTATAACTTTACTATAACATTACTATAACAACAATGCTCAGTGCATCATGAACCTTCCGAAGACACCTGACATGACAAACTTTGCACTGGATACCATACCATCATATTATAAGGATGAACATGGAGGTGTAGGGTGTTCCCCCAAGGTACAGAGCATCACAAACACTTCTTAATTTTACACAGAAATTTGAATTACTGTGATGTTGGACTTTTTGTTTTGCTTATTGTATTTTTGTTGCTCAGTGTGAAATATATTTCTGGTTCTCTGTTTTATCTGATCTTATAAAGCACCCTGCAAACTAGTTATGTCAAGGAAGCTATATACATGAGGTGCTGTTACACTAAAGAACAATGATTCATGCCTATTTGTAAGTGGAATCTGTTGATGTGTAGTTTATTTCTCACACAATGATAAGCCTATTAAAACAGTAGTAAGTGGTGCTGTCTGAGAAGAGCCCATTTTAGCCTTATGTAAGAAATATAAAGCTGAAAAGAAAAGGAATGAAGACGTGAACTGATTTATTGATATATTCTGTGTTGCAGACCAATAGCACATTCCAAATATGTTTGTTTTCTTTTTTAATCAGGATGTACTTTTCTAAATAGTTATGATACTAAATGTATAATAACTGGCTATAAATAGTAAAAACGTATCCATGTGAAAATATGCAAATAATGTATTGGAATTAGATGAGATGACATGCACTAAATATATTTTTTTCTGGAGAAGAATGCTTTAGGGGATATTTATCTAAGTAATAGGAATATATAAATATTTCATTTATATTGTGTGAATTGAGTAGAGCAGGGGTCAGCAACTTCTGGCACGCGGCTCACCAGGGTAAGCACCCTGGCCGGCCGGGCCAGTTTGTTTACCTGCCGCGTCGGCAGGTTCAGCCGATCATGGCTCCCACTGGCCGCGGTTCACCGTCCCAGGCCAATGGGGGTGGCGGGAAGCGGCGCAGGCAAGGGATGTGCTGGCCGCCCTTCCCGCCACCCCCATTGGCCTGGGACGGCGAACCACGGCCAGTGGGAGATGCGATTGGCCGAACCTGCTGACGCGGCAGGTAAACAAACTGGCCCAGCCCGCCAGTGTGCTTACCCTGGTGAGCAGCGTGCCAGAGGTTGCCGACCCATGGATTAGAGTTACTGGGAGGCACAATGTCACAGTTCAGGGCAACTGCAGCTGCATTCCCCCTCTGTGGTCAAGCAAGGGAATCTACTCTAGGCTTGTAGCTCCTAGTCTCTCTCCCTCCTGACTAGGGTATTTCCAGATTCCATAGTTCCCTGCCTATACTGTGACCTCCCCAGAAAAGTAAGGCTACCTAATCCAGGCCAGTCTACTTTATTTTTCTCCTCCGAGATGTTAAACAGGTTAGATAAACAGGGTAATTGCCACAGTTAAGCTATGACAGAGCTCTTTTTAAGCAAGCACATTTACTCTCAAGATAAAAGCATTACAGAGAAAAACATATTAAGAACCTACATATATACCAACAAGTTTACCAGAGATCACCCCCTGAATCCAAATAAGGGCTCTGAACAGTGAACAGTCCTTCAAACACCATCAAGGGGTTTTCCTGTCCCCTTCTCTTAAGGGAGAAGCCTGTGTATTAAGAACTGTAACATCCATTGAGGTGAGAAAACTGCTTCATCCAAATACTGCCTAGTATAATAAGGTTTAAGATTTAGATTGTGCCTTTTATTTTCTTTGGTAACTATCTCTGACTTTTTGTCACTTACAATCCACCACTTACAATCACTTAAAATCTATCTTTCTGTAGTTAACAAATCTGTGTTATATTTTACCTAAAACAGTGTGTTTTCATTGAAGGGCTTGGGAAATCTCAGCTCAGTTTACAAAGGCTAGTGAGTGTCCTCTCCACATCAAGGAAGGAGCGGACTGGGTAATGAACTTACAGTGGTCATGCTT
This sequence comes from Emys orbicularis, assembly GCF_028017835.1. NCBI lineage: Eukaryota > Metazoa > Chordata > Testudines > Emydidae > Emys > Emys orbicularis. Next base: position 283,564,794 of record NC_088683.1, read on the forward strand.
CTGACCAGGGCAAAAAGATACGGATCTAGGGTGTAAGGCTGGTGGCTTGTAAGATTTGCTGTTGCCTTTCTCTGTGTGATTTGTGAGTGGCTCTGGGAGCATTCATGCAATCTACCTGGGTGTAGGGCTCCACATGCAGTTGTGCTGAGTGATAACTGTGCCTGGATGGGTTTGCTGCTTGTCACTAGCAGAGCATTGCGAAAGACAACCCAGGCTGGAGAGTTAAGGGACCACAGCAGTATTCCAGTTCCAGCTTGCACCCCGGGGATCCTGTCAGAGGATTTATTCACTCCCCTTCAACTGATATGCTATGCAGACATAAGATGTATTGTAGACATAGTCTTTCACTTTAAAAGAAGAAACACAATATGCTTGCCAGTTTTCCTAGAACAAATTCCCTGTTAAGCACATTACTTCTAAGTTTTCCTTAACTGCACTAGCAGTTAAGTTCTCCATTAAGAGTTTGCAAGATACACAACAGGGATATCAACCAGACTAGAACCAGCAGTGCCATATTTTTGTTGAAGGTTAAACACACAGATACATACCTGGAAAATGTGGAAAGAATTAAAGTTGAGGTTTCAGTGACTGGAGAAGAGTAACATTATGTTAAATTCAGAGGGCAGTCTAATTTGGTGATACTTACACTTTCTTCTGGTTCTCTTAGCCCATAAATTATACCAATTACATTCCCTTACTCACACACGTTTACCAACACATAATTTACACATCACATCTGACCTTTGCCCATTCAGTTAAGTGAAATCTCAATTGGTTTAACTTTTGCAAGTTTATCGCAGATCTTATGATATGTACTGTTTTTCTTAAAGCCCCTACTTCTGGAGTCCTGCAATTGTGTGAGACGCAGTTTTCACTGAAATTCTCCTCACTCCGGAAGTAAGCTTCTGGCTCCTTTGATTGTGGGAAAAAGCTTGAAGAAAATGAAATGACTGAACACTAAAGACTGAAAACTCAAAATGCAAATAAAAAAAAAAATCCTACATTTATATATTGTGACAAAATTCCTCCTCTATCTTGGTGGGTCCTGCGCTTATTGGCGGATTTTCTTGCCTCAGAGATTCGCCATGTGGGTTGGGGAACAGCCCAGAGACCTTCCCCTCTGGAAGAACCCACAGTCCAGGTCAATTGGAACCCAGGCCCGCCCTCTACTCCGGGTTCCAGCCCAGGGCCCTGTGGACTGCAGCTGTCTATAGTGCCTCCTGTAACAGCTGCATGACAGCTACAACTCCCTGGGCTACTTCCCCATGGCCTCCTCCAAACACCTTCCTTATTCTCACCACAGGACCTTCCGCCTGGTGTCTGATAACGCTTGTGCTCCTCAGTCCTCCAGCAGCACACCCTCTCACTCTCAGCTCCTTGCACCTCTTGCTCCCAGCTCCTCACACTCGCACCACAAACTGAAGTGAGCTCCTTTTAAAACCCAGGTGCCCTGATTAGCCTGCCTTAATTGATTCTAACAGCTTCTTCTTAATTGGCTCCAGGTGTCCTAATTAGCCTGCCTGCCTTAACTGGTTCTAGCAGGTTCCTGATTACTCTAGTGCAGCCCCTGCTCTGGTCACTCAGGGAACAGAAAACTACTCATCCAGTGACCAGTATATTTGCCCTCCACCAGACTCCTGTACCCCAATGGTCTGGGTCTGTCACAATATATATTTAAATCTCAGAATTTTTAAGCCCGGTTTATAATTTTTGAATGCTTGTTGTTGCTAATACTGTAATTTATACTCCTCTCTTTCAGTCTCTCAGCATTTATTAATAACAGTCTATAAAAATGAGGGCCAACCACAAGAATAAGCTGACTACCCCAAATTTATGTTAAACCTTAGAACTGCTTCACATCTTTGGTGTGTATAAGACAGCATCAGAGACCATATCTGCATTACAGAAGTGTACCAGTTTAAATTGATTTTTAAATGGATTTAGTTAAGCTCATGCACAATCTTAATGCAGATGCACTTAAATATATTTATGCCTTGCCTATACTGAACCATTTTGCACCAAGGACTTTATTTTAAAACCAGTTTAAAGTGGTGCACATTTCTACTGTAGAAAAAAGCTTTGGGGTCCTGTAGACTTAGGTTCCATTACACATATGTACACTCTTACCATGAGTAGTTTGCAGTACACCATTTTATAAATCACCTCTAAAGTAGTCCAGTAGTTTACTGGTAAATTCAGTTTTATTATTTTTAATGTCAGCATGGGCACAAAGTGAATCTGAGGTGATTATATCATGTATTTGTTCATTTATTGCAATTTATAAAATGTCCCAATCCCATCTTCTTAAAATTTCATATACCACACTACATAAATTAAATAATAATTAACACAAAATGAAAAAAAAAGTCCTGTAATAAACTTGATTGCATCAAACCATCAAAAACTTGTCCACCTCCACCACCCAATTGCTTAATCCTCCTCCCCTTAACACCTGCAGCCCATTCACCAGAACTAGGACCCTTCCAGGAGCAAGACTACATACAGTCTCCCCTCTACGTGCTGCACACAAATTAAAATAAACAACAAGGAGTCCTTGTGGCACCTTAGAGACTAACAAATTTATCTGGGCATAAACTTTCATGGGCTAAAACCAACTTTATCAGATGACCTCCCATTTGCTAAGGCAACTCCCATCTTTTCATGTGCTGTGTATTTATACCTGCCTCTGTATTTTCCACTGTATTTAGCCCACAAAAGCTTATGCCCAAATAAATGTGTTAGGGTATGTCTACACTACGAGAGTAGTTCGATTTTACTTAAAGCGAATTTGTGGAACCGATATTACAATGTCGAACGTGTGTATCCACACTAAGGACAGTAATTCGACATTGTGAGTCCACACTAACGGGGCAAGCGTCAACATTGGAAGCGGTGCACTGTGGGCAGCTATCCCATAGTTCCCGCAGTCCCCGCTGCCCATTGGAATTCTGGGTCGAGCCCCCAATGCCTGCTGGGGCAAAAAATGTGTCGAGGGTGGTTTGGGGTAACTGTCGTCATTCAACTCTCACTCCCGCCCTCCCTCCGTGAAAGCGCCGGCGGCCAATCAGTTCGCGCACTTTTCTGGTGATTGACAGTGCGGACGTCACAGCACTGCGAGCATGGAGCCTGCTGCGATCATCGCTGCAGTTATGGCCATTGTCAACACCTCGCACCTTATCATACACCTTTTTCAGAGGCAGATGCTGAGAAATCGGGCGAGGAGGAGGCTATGGCAGCGCGGTGAGGACATTAAGTCTGAGAGGGGCACAGACCTCTCACAAAGCACAGGACCCCACGCCGTGGACATCATGGTGGCAATGGGTCATGTTGATGCTGTGGAACGGCAATTCTGGGCCCGGGAAACAAGCACGGACTGGTGGGACCGCATAGTGCTGCAGGTCTGGGATGAATCACAGTGGCTGCGAAACTTTCGGATGCGTAAGGGAACTTTCCTGGAACTTTGTGAGTTGCTGTCCCCTGCCCTGAAGTGCAAGGACACCCGGATGCGAGCAGCCCTGACTGTCCAGAAGTGAGTGGCCATAGCCCTCTGGAAGCTTGCAACGCCAGACAGCTACCGGTCAGTCGCGAATCACTTTGGAGTGGGCAAATCTACCGTGAGGGTTGCTGTGATGCAAGTAGCCAACGCAATCGTTGAGCTACTGCTCTCAAAGGTAGTGACCCTGAGAAACGTGCAGGTGATCATAGATGGCTTCGCTGCAATGGGATTCCCAAACTGCGGTGGGGCTATAGATGGAACTCACATCCCTATCCTGGGACCGGACCACCAGGCCAGCCAGTACATTAACCGAAAGGGCTACTTTTCAATGGTGCTGCAAGCACTGGTGGACCATAGGGGATGTTTTACCAACATCAACGTCGGATGGCCGGGCAAGGTTCATGATGCTCACGTTTTCAGGAACTCTGGTCTGTTTAGACGGCTGCAGGAAGGTATTTACTTCCCGGACCACAAAATAACTGTTGGGGATGTGGAGATGCCTATAGTGATCCGCAGGGACCCAGCCTACCCGCTAATGCCCTGGCTCATGAAGCCCTATACAGGCGCCCTGGACACTGAAAAAGAACTCTTCAACTACCAGCTGAGCAAGTGCAGAATGGTGGTGGAGTGTGCTTTTGGACGTCTGAAGGGGAGATGGAGAAGCTTACTGACTTGCTCGGATCTCAGCGAAACCATTGTTATTGCAGCTTGCTGTGTGCTCCACAATCTCTGTGAGAGCAAGGGGGAGACCTTTATGGCGGGGTGGGAGGTTGAGGCAAATCGCTTGGCTGCTGATTACGCCCAGCCAGACAGCCAGGCGATTAGAAGAGCCCAGCGGGACGCGCTGTGCATCCGGGAAGCTTTGAAAGCTAGGTTCCAGAGTGAGCAGGGTAACCTCTGACTATTAAGTTTGTTTATTCAGAAGCTGAACCTGCCCCCGTTTCTTTACCCAGTTAATGTTGACTATCCTCTCCAGTTACTAACCTCCTTCCCCCCCTTCAAACACACCTTTAAAAATAAAATAAATGAAACTTTGTTCATTAACACCGTTTTCTTTATTAAGGATTTCGTGGTAAAGTGTTGAAACTGGGACGCAGACTGTGGTGGGGAGTGGGTGTAGTGATGGAAAGGACGCTTCTAAACTCGAGGAATGACAGGCTCCTGCTCGTAGAACGGTCCACAGTGGTGGACTGGTTGTTTCAACGGAGCCTGCCACCCCTCCTTTTCGGGACTCTGTGTGGGGGGGTATGTGACTTTGTGGCGGGGGAGGGCAGTTACAGATCCCCTGCTGCGTGGCTCTGTCATCCAGGCTAAGGACCGCTGCATAAGATCTGTAACCACCCTCCCCCAACACAAACTCACATAGCCCCCCCACACAGAACATGAAAACCACCTCCCAGACTGACCAGGGTGCCTAGTGACTGCAATGTGTGTGTGACCTTCTGCTGAACCTGCCCCCATGTCTGTGCCCTGGTAAAGGTGACTGTCCTCTCCAATTACCAACCCCCTTCTCCCCCTTCAAACACACTCTCCTCTAAAAGAACATGACGGAAACAGTAATTAACAGAAAGGTATTTTTTATTAACAACTACACAGTTAGGGGATGAAACTGGGATGGTGGCTTGGGTGAGGTACTTTTGGAGTGAAGGAAAGGACTTATCAAAACTTTGGGAATGAGAGCCTTCTGTTACTTGAGCAGTCTGCAGGGGTGGAGTGACTGTTTTCACGGCCCCTGCCGCCCCTCCTTCTTGGGACTTTGGGTGAGGGGGGGATGGGACTTTGTGGCGGGGGAGGGCGGTTAGAGATAGACTGCAGCGGGGCTCTGTCCTCCTGCCTCAGGTCCTGCAGAACATCTACAAGGCGCCGGAGCGTGTCCGTTTGCTCCCTCATTATTCCAAGCAGCGTTTGAGTCGCCTGCTGGTCTTCCTGCCACCCCCTGTCCTCCCGTTTGCTGTGTGATCGCTGGTATTGCGACATGTTCTCCCTCCACTGGGTCTGCTGTGCCGCCTCGGCTCGGGAGCAGCCCATAAGTTCTGAGAACATCTCGTCCCATGTCCTTCTCTTTCGTCGCCTGATCTGCACCAGCCTCTGGGAGGGGGATGCCGGGGTAGCTCGGGAGACACTCGCAGCTGTGGGATGGGAAAAAGGGAGTGAATTCCTCAGTAAGATACAGTTTTGCGAACAATGAATATAGTCTTTCTCTGTGAACAAGACCATGCACAGCACCTATCACATGCGCACTCAGTACAAGGTCAAATTTTCGGCCTTCCCATTGAGTGCCTGGGGTCTTGCTGTACAGATCACACAAGCGGGGCCGGACAACGGAATTCGGCTAGCAGGCGGACATGGTAAGCCGTAGACTTTTGGCTGCTTAAAGCTTAATTTATAGCAGTGCCCTCCTTTCACGTTCCAAGCAATGCTCCTAGCGTTGGCCAGTTCCTGCTGCCGGCAATCCGGCCAGCATGAACTCTGCCCCTGTCCCACCCCCCTCGTGGCTGTCCCCGGGAAAGATCCCTGCATGCTGCCCCTGTCACGCCTCCACTGCGTGGCTGTAAACGGCCAGTTACAGTTATGTAAAGGAACAGGCAATCAGTCCCAATACTAACATTCCCCTAATTCAAAGCAGGTCACCATGAGTGATATCACTCTGATGAGGATTTCGGAGACAGAGAAAGACCGCATGCTGAGTGAATGCCAGCAAGCACCAGGGCCGTATGCCGCCATGCTTTGCGAGGCAATGATCCCGGAGTACTTGCTGCTAGCCTGGCACGGAAAAGTTTCCTACCATGGAGGACGCAATAAGGCCGCTCTCCCCAGGAACCTGATGCAAAGGCTTTCACAATACCTCCAGGAGAGCTTCGTGGAGATGTCCCAGGAGGATTTCTGCTCTATCCCCGGACATATTGACAGAATTTTCCACTAGCTGCACTGGCAAGGACTAAAAACTAAAGCGCCTAGGGCAAACTAATCATGAAAAACCGGACATGTTGACAAACTTTTCCAGTAGCTGCACTGGCAAGGACTAGAAACTAAAGCGCCTAGGGCAAACTAATCATGAAAAACCCATTGTTAAGATACCATTCCTATTCTGTTCAAAATAAATGTTTAAAACACTTACCTACTGATGTTTCCCCTGATTCACGGTCTGAGTTACCGCCTTGGGAGGGTTGGTAGGGGATCTCCGTGAGGGTGATGAAGAGATCCTGGCTGTCGGGGAAATCAGCATTGAAAGCGCTGTTCTCCTCATCTCCTTCCTCATCTTGCCCATCTGCGAACATCTCCGAGGAAGCGGCCGTCGACAATACCCCATCGTCAGAGTCCACGGACAGTGGTGGGGTAGTGGTGGCGGCCGCACCTAGAATGGAATGCAGTGCCTCATAGAAACGGCATGTCTGGGGCTGGGATCCGGAGCGTCCGTTTGACTCTTTGGTCTTCTGGTACCCTTGTCTCAGCTCCTTGATTTTCACGCGGCACTGCGTTGCATCCCGGCTGTATCCTCTCTCTGTCATGGCTTTGGAGATCTTCTCGTAGATCTTCGCATTTCGTTTTTTCGATCGCAGCTCCAAAAGCACGGACTCATCGCCCCACACAGCGATCAGATCCAAGACTTCCCGCTCAGTCCATGCTGGGGCCCTCTTTCTATTCTGCGATTGCATGGTCACTTCTGCTGGAGAGCTCTGCATCGTTGCCAGTGCTGCTGAGCTCGCCACAATGTCCAAACAGGAAATGAGATTCAAACAGGCCAGACAGGAAAATGAATTCAAATTTTCCCGGGGCTTTTCCTGTGTGGCTGGTCAGAGCATCCAAGCTCGGACTGCTGTCCAGAGTGTCAACGGAGTGGTGCACTGTGGGATAGCTCCCGGAGCTATTAGCATCGAATTCCATCCACACCTACCCTAATTCGACATGGCCATGTCGAATTTAGCGCTACTCCCCTCGTCGGGGAGGAGTACAGAAATCAATTTAAAGAGACCTCTATGTCAAAATAAATAGCTTCATTGTGTGGACAGGTGCAAGGTTAATTCGAGTTAACGCTGCTAAATTCGACATAACCTCCTAGTGTAGACCAGGCCTTAGTCTCTAAGGTGCCACAAGCACTCCTTGTTTTTTGCTGATACAGACTAACACGGCTACCACTCTGAAACAAATTAGAATGTTGCGATCAACTTGTCTTATCTCATGCAATTATGCCCTGTCCTTTTGCCCTTCACACAGCTTCCAGTACTACTCAGTCCACTGACACACCTCATTATCTCTTTATTTGGATATGCTCCACATTCACAGTCTTTTTTTCCCACCTGTACTTTAGTTCTGAACTGACTTTTGACTCACCTCTAGGTGCTCATTTTCTAGTTGTGCTGATCAATATTCTACACACTTAAATTCAGACACAATTTTGCTCCAAGAATCCATTGTAACAGATTTAGCTAAAGAATGGGGAAAAGCCTAACTTTATTTAAACATATGTTCATGAAGGTGACAAACCTCCCCTCCGACCCACACCCACTACTTCTTCCTCACCAATTGTTTCTACCCAGAAAAATATTTTGGCTCCTTAAGAGACAAATACCTATCAAGTATTAAAATTAAAGTCTAAAACCAAAAATCTCTAGCAAATTATATGTAGTTGAATTTACAAAGATAATTGAGTACAAAGTATCTACAGAATCAAAATCACCTCAATCAAAGGATCTCTGTAGGTGGAAATCATGCCTTTAAGCAAAACATAAACACTTTGGGCATGTCTACACTACAAAGTTAAGTCGACTTTGTGTAAGTGGACACTTAGCCTCTGAATTAATTAATTAATTAATTTAATTGATCGTGCATGTCCACACCATGCTTATTGTCTCAGTGGAGTGTGTCCTCACTAGCAGTGCTTGCATTGTTGCAGAACTATGCACTGTAGGTAGATGTCCCACAGTGCAACTAGCCTCAGGACGTTTTGGGAAGGGCTTGCAAAGCCTCATAGGACTAAAAGATGGTCACTGGTGGTAATGGAAATATGACTTCGGCTTCCTATGATGAACTTTCCTCCCTCCCTTCCCTGATATCAATGGCAAACAACCCATGTTTTTTTTTGCACCCCTTTTTCGAAAGCCTGGCATAGCTGCATGTACACCATAGCATAAAAAGTATGGACCTTGCTCAGCTGTGCACTCTTGTTGTAAGCATTACAAACACCTTGCATCTTATCTTGCAGTATTTCTAGAGTTGATAGAGGAGCCACCATGCAGAACATTGCGATCTCATGCAACCCTGCTGCAAGCCATAGAATGAAAAATTAACTGTTGCTGGTGGCAGTTGCACATCAGCTGAACATGGTGGAGCACTATTTCTGGTCCCAGGAAACAAGCACTGACTGGTGGGACTGCATTATTATACAGCTATGTGTTGACGAGCAGTGGCTGAAGAACTTTTGAATTCAGAAGGCCACTTTCCAGGAACTTTGTGCAGAACTTTCCTCAGTCCTGAAGCACAGCAACACTAAAACGAGAGCTGCTCTGACAGTGGAGAAGCAAGTGGTGATCGCTCTATGGAAGCTTGCAACGCCAGACTGTTACCGGTCAGTGGGGAATCAATTCAGAGTTGGTAAATCCACCGTGGGAGCTGTTGTAATCCAAGTTTGCAGGGCCATTAATAGACTTCTGCTGAGAGGAGTAGTGACTCTGGGCAACCTGCACGAAATATTGGATAATATGCTGAGATGGGGTTCCCTAATTGCTATGGGGTGATAGATGGCACTCATATCCTTATCTTGGCACCAGGTCACCTCACCAAAGAGTACATGAACTGAAACGGATACTTTTCGATGGTGTTGCACGTGCTGGTGGATCACAGGGGGCGTTTCATTGACATCAATGAGGGATGGTCAGGAAAAGTGCACGACGTGCACATCTTTAGGAACACAGGTCTGTTCAGAAAAATGCAAGCAGGGACTTTCTTTCTGAATCTCAAAATAACCGTTGATGATGTTGAAATACTAATCATGATCCTGGGAGACCCAGGCTGCCCCTTGCTCCCATAGCTCTTGAAGCCATGCACCGGCCACCTGGACAAGAGTAAGGACGGTTCAACCATAGGCTGAGCAAATGCAGAATGATGGTGGAATGTGCCTTTAGATGTTGAAAGGGCTGCTGGCACAGTTTGCTTACGAGGTTAGGCCTCAGCGAAAGCAATATCCCCATTGTTGTTGCTGCCTGCTGTGTGCTCCATAATATCTGTGAGGCAAAGGGAGAAAAGTTTCTGCCAGAGTGGGGTGTGGAGGCAGATCAGTTGGCAGCTCATTTTGAGCAACCAGATACCAGGACAATAAGAAAAGCCCAGCAAGGGGCTCTGCATCTCCATGAGGCTTTGAAAACCCATTTCAGTAATGTATGATGCTTATCTGGGTTGTGCCTTCCCAAACCATCCCCTCTGTTACATTAGTTCCCCTGTAAACTACCCTCCACCCCCATGACTGGAATAAATAAAGAACATTTCTTTCTCAAGGGGTTTACTTTTATTATGCACACAAAAATGCCTGAAAGAACAGAAAAGTAAAGTATCCTAGAGCAAATGGGCTGAAAACATTGGGAGGGGAGAAACAAAGTCAGCTTTTTTTCAAAAGCACTGCACTGGGTTGCCAATCAAAGTTCTTAGAATGGGGCCTTCTGTTCTTTGTACCCTCCTCCACGGTTGAGTGGAAAGGATATTGAACTGTCCCCCTCTCCTCTGCCTGGAAAGTTTGTGGGGAGGGATGCTTGCAAGCAGTTCTGCAGTGGCTAGCCTCAAGCAGCTTTTTCTTGCAGCTCAAACAGGCACCTCAAAATGTTTGATTGGTCATTCATAACCTGCAGCATCTCATACTGCCTTGAATGCTCCTGCTCCTGGGATGCTCTCCAGCTCTCCAGTTGCATGTCCAATATCTTGGAGAGTGAAATCCTCCAGACTCTGAGCTTGGTCTCAGCTGCCCAGGAGGCATTCATTATCTCTCTGAAAAACGTTATCCCACGTCCTCTTTTCCCACCTTCTAATCTGGGAAAGCCTCTCTCCCAGGGTGGAGGATGCGCCGAAGGACAAGCTTTACACTGTAAGGCATGCAAAGCACAATGCAACCATTGTCAGTGCATACATTTTTTCTGCTGCAAGGTTGCTATTTTAAAAAAAATCCTCTTATTACATTTCCCTGCAAGCCACAACATAATCAGAATCCCTAGCTATTCCATGAGTCGGTTTGCTGTTCCAGTCATGGTGAATATGGCCCTGAGGCATGGACGACAGGCCCTGTGCTGCAACTAGTTGCAAACCCACTGTGACACTATACCTCATATACTTCATAGAAATATTGTTATAATATGATTATAGCATAACTATTATATGTTTTGTACAAGATAAGGCATGTGAGATATCATTGGAAAGGTTATGATTTGCTGAATATGAATATTCTGTTGTTATGCATGTATCATGTTTGTATCTAAAGTTAGGAATATTGATGGTACATCTGTACTACAAAAGTGTTTGCACCTGTGGAACGCCCACCAGACAGAATGCAATCAGTCTCGCTGGCTAGCTGGGTGCAAGTCAATGGACCATTAGGGAGAATAATAGGTTTTTGAAGATGCTAATCTCCCACCTTCCTGGGATGCTAAAAACGGCCTTTGACTCATGGCTGCTTTAACACTGCAGAGTCTTGTGACCATGTCACATGGTACTGGACTCCATGATAGAATACCAGTATTTTTCCACTGGGGGTAGGGGGAACACACTAGAAAACAAAGAGAGTAGGTATCAGTGGTTAACAGTCATGCTGGAAGGGCATAACGAGTAACAATCAGTTGCACACATACAAAATGGGAAATGACTGCCTAGGAAGAAGTACTGCGGAAAGGGATCTGGGGGTCATAGTGGATCACAAGCTAAATATGAGTCAACAAAGTAACACTGTTGCAAGAAAAAGCAAACATCATTCTGGGATGTATTAGCAAGAGTATTGCAAGCAAGACATGAGAAGTAATTCTTCTGCTCTACTCCGTGCTGATTAGGCCTCAACTGGAGTATTGTGTCCAGTTCTGGGTGCCACACTTCAGGAAAGATGTGGACAAATTGGAGAAAGTCCAGAGAAGAGCAACAAAAATGATTAAAGGTCTAGAAAACTTGAAAAAAAAAAAAAAAGATTGAGAGGGGACAAGATTCAGTTTTCAAGTACATAAAAGGTTGTTACAAGGAGCATGGAGAAAAATTGTTCTTCTTAACCTCTGAGGATAGGACAAGAAACAATTGGCTTAAATTGCAGCAAGGGCGATTTAGGTTGGACATTAGGTAAAACTTCCTAACTGTCAGAGTGATTTAGCACTGAAATAAATTGCCTAGGGAGGTTGTGGAATCTCCATCATTGGGGATTTTTAAGAGCAGGTGGGACAAACACCTGTCAGGGATGGTCTAGATAATACTTAGTCCTGCCTTGAGTGCAGGGAACTGGACTAGATGACCGCTCGAGGTCCCTTCCAGTTCTATGATTCTATGATTCTATAATCAGTGGTCATTCTTCACTGAATCCCCACCCAGGATGACTGCTGGAAACATCAAAGGTGAAGGAGGAGCAATACAGCACCCTTTTGGGGTAAGTGAGTGTCTGTAGTGTGTGTTTGTTTGTGTTTGGGGGTTACTTGCTGTGTGCTGAGCTTGTGTTTGTCAGTCTGTTTGTTTGTTTGGTTGTTTGAAGGACCGTGTGCTGTGGCTGGCAGTTGGAAGATGTGAGCAGGTGGGAGAGCTACAGGAAGAGGTGGCTAGGTTAAGGAGCATCCGAATCCACGAGCAATTCCTGGACAGTGTCCATGTGGAGACAGCTGAGGTAGCTGTCCCAGTACACAGAACTGCTGATACACCACTGGTGGAGGAGGAGATGGCTCAGGGTGGACACTGGCAGCTGGTTACTTCTGGCAGCAGGCAGTGCTCCACCCCTGCTCCGAACCCTCCTGCCATGGTAATAGGTAACTGTTATGCTCTTCTTGATACAGGAGAGAAGGAATCACCCCCTACAGTAAAGGAAGAGAAGCCTCGTACCCCTAAGGCTGGGAGGTCTGCTGCCACCACTGCGAATAGGAAATGTAGGGTAGTGGTGGTCGGAGACTCTCTGCTGAGGGGGACGGAGGCACCCATCTGTCGCCCTGACATTTCATCTCGGGAGGTATGCTGCCTGCCGGGAGCCTGTATCCGAAATTTTACGGAGGCATTGTCGAGGATTATCCATCCCTCTGACTAGTACCCCATGCTACTCATCCACGTGGGCACAAATGATACTGCGCGGTGTGACACTGAGCAGATCAAGAGTGACTACAGGGCTCTGGGAGTACGGATGAAGGAGTTTGGAGCGCAGGTGGTATTCTCTTCGATTCTTCCTGTCAAAGGTAGGGGCCCGGGCAGAGACAGATGCATCATGGAGGTGAATGCCTGGCTGCGAAGATGGTGTCGCCAGGAGGGCTTTGGCTTCCTCGACCATGGGATGCTATTCGAGGAAGGACTGCTAGGCAGAGATGGCATTCATCTTTCGAGAAGGGGAAAGACCCTATTTGGACACAGACTGGCTAACCTAGTGAGGAGGGCTTTAAACTAGGTTCGACGGGGACAGGTGAGCAAAGCCCACAGGTAAGTGGGGAACATGGATACCTGGGACCTGGGTCGGAAACGAGAGGGAGTGTGGGCTATATTGGCAGAGAGAAAGGAGGGTCAGGACAAAACTGGGAGGCAAGATCAAACCAGTATCTTAGATGCCTATATACAAATGCAAGAAGTATGGGTAATAAGCAGGAAGAACTGGAAGTGCTAATAAATAAATACAACTATGACATTGTTGGCATCACTGAAACTTGGTGGGATAATACACATGATTGGAATGTTGGTGTGGATGGGTACAGCTTGCTCAGGAAGGATAGACAGGGGAAAAAGGAGGAGGTGTTGCCTTATATATTAAAAATGTACACACTTGGACTGAGGTGGAGATGGACAGAGGAGACGGAAGTGTTGAGAGTCTCTGGGCTAGGCTAAAAGGGATAAAAAACAAGGGTGATGTCATGCTAGGAGTCTACTACAGACCACCTAACCAGGTGGAAGAGTTGGATGAGGCTTTTTTTAAACAACTAACAAAATCATCCAAAGCCCAAGATTTGGTGGTGATGGGGAACTTCAACTATCCAAATATATGTTGGAAAAATAACACAGCGGGGCACAGACTATCCAACAAGTTCTTGGACTGCATTGCAGACAACTTTTTATTTCAGAAGGTTGAAAAAGCTACTGGGGGGAAGCTGTTCTAGACTTGATTTTAACAAATAGGGAGGAACTCGTTGAGAATTTGAAAGTAGAAGGCAGCTTGGGTGAAAGTGATCATGAAATCATAGAGTTTGCAATTCTAAGGAAGGGTAGAAGGGAGAACAGCAAAATAGAGACAATGGATTTCAGGAAGGTGGATTTTGGTAAGCTCAGAGAGCTGATAGGTAAGGTCCCATGGGAATCAAGACTGAGGGGAAAAATAACTGAGGAGAGTTGGCAGTTTTTCAAAGGGACACTATTAAGGGCCCAAAAGCAAGCTATTCCGCTGGTTAGGAAAGATAGAAAATGTGGCAAAAGACCACATTGGCTTAACCATGAGATCTTGCATGATCTAAAAAATAAAAAGGAGTCATATAAAAAATGGAAACTAGGACAGATTACAAAGGATGAATATAGGCAAACAACACAGGAATGCAGGGGCAAGATTAGAAAGGCAAAGACACAAAATGAGCTCAAACTAGCTACAGGAATAAAGGGAAACAAGAAGACTTTTTATCAATACATTAGAAGCAAGAGGAAGACCAAAGACAGGGTAAGCCCACTGCTCAGTGAAGAGGGAGAAACAGTAGCAGGAAACTTGGAAATGGCAGAGATGCTTAATGACTTCTTTGTTTCGGTCTTCACCGAGAAGTCTGAAGGAATGCCTAACATAGTGAATGCTAATGGGAAGGGGGTAGGTTTAGCAGATAAAATAAAAAAAGAACAAGTTAAAAATCACTTAGAAAAGTTAGATGCCTGCAAGTCACCAGGGTCTGAGGAAATGCATCCTAGAATACTCAAGGAGCTAATAGAGGAGGTATCTGAGAACCTAGCTATTATCTTTGACAAATCATGGGAGACGGGAGAGATTCCAGAAGACTGGAAAAGGGCAAATATAGTGCCCATCTATAAAAAGGGAAATGAAAACAACTCAGGAAACTACAGACCAGTTAGTTTAACTTCTGTGCCAGGGAAGATAATGGAGCAAGTAATTAAGGAAATCATCTGCAAATACTTGGAAGGTGGTAAGGTGATAGGGAATAGCCAGCATGGATTTGTAAAGAACAAATCGTGTCAAACCAATCTGATAGCTTTCTTTGATAGGATAACGAGCCTTGTGGATAAGGGAGAAGCTGTGGATGTGGTATACCTAGACTTTAGTAACGCATTTGATACAGTCTTGCATGATATTCTTATCGATAAACTAGGCAAATACAATTTAGATGGGGCTACTATAAGGTGGGTGCATAACTGGCTGGATAACCGTACTCAGATAGTTGTTATTAATGGTTCCCAATCCTGCTGGAAAGGCATAACAAGTGGGGTTCCGCGGGGGTCTGTTTTGGGACCGGCTCTGTTCAATATCTTCATTAACTACTTAGATTTTGGCATAGAAAGTACGCTTATTAAGTTTGTGGATGATACCAAACTGGGAGGGATTGCAATTGCTTTGGAGGACAGGGTCATAATTCAAAATGATCTGGACAAATTGGAGAAATGGTCTGAGTTAAACAGGATGAAGTTTAACAAAGACAAATGCAAAGAGCTCCACTTAGGAAGAAAAAATCAGTTTCACACATACAGAATGGGAAGAGACTGTCTAGGAAGGACTACGGCAGAAAGGGATCTAGGGGTTATAGTGGACCACAAGCTAAATATGAGTCAACAGTGTGATGCGGTTGCAAAAAAAGCAAACATGATTCTGGGATGTATTAACAGGTGTGTTGTGAGCAAGATACAAGAAGTCATTCTTCCGCTCTACCCTGCTCTGGTTAGGCCTCAGCTGGAGTATTGTGTCCAGTTCTGGGCACCGCATTTCAAGGAAGATGTGGAGAAATTGGAGAGGGTCCAGAGAAGAGCAACAAGAATGATTAAAGGTCTTGAGAACATGACCTATGAAGGAAGACTGAAAGAATTGGGTTTGTTTAGTTTGGAAAAGAGAAGACTGAGAGGGGACATGATAGCAGTTTTCAGGTATCTAAAAGGGTGTCATAAAGAGGAGGGAGAAAACTTGTTCACCTTAGCCTCTAAGGATAGAACAAGAAGCAATGGGCTTAAACTGCAGCAAGGGAGGTCTAGGTTGGACATTAGGAAAAAGTTCTTAACTGTCAGGGTTGTTAAACACTGGAATAAATTGCCTAGGGAGGTTGTGGAATCTCCATCTCTGGAGATATTTAAGAGTAGGTTAGATAAATGTCTATCAGGGATGGTCTAGACAGTATTTGGTCCTGCCATGCGGGCAGGGGACTGGACTCAATGACCTCTCAAGGTCCCTTCCAGTCCTAGAATCTATGAATCTATGAAAAGAAACAAAAACAAAGGGGGGGGGGGGAGAAGGACTGAGCCCAGGCTGAAAAGGTGTCTGGCCTGTGAAAGGAATATCCAGAGTTTTTAGCTGCAAGCAAGAGCCGCTTGCCTTCAGAAAACTCTGCAATCTGCATAAAACAACATTTAGGGTGAGAAATTACTACTTGTAACCAGTTTCTTTAATATCTTAAGCTTATATCGTGTTTTTGTTTTATTTGCTGGGTAATCTGCTTTGATCTGTTTGCTAACCCTTATAAACATTTAAAATCCATCTTTTCTAATTAATAAACTTGTTTTTGTTTTCTCTGAAACCAGTTTGAGGAATTCATAACTGGTGGGCAAAAAAATGTGCATATCTTCCTCCATGCTGAGGGAGGGAGCCAATTTCATGAGCTTACGCTGTACAGTTCTCTGTGCAGCACAAGATGGTATAATTTTGGTTTACACTCCAGAGGGGATGTGCACTTGAGTGCTGGACAATTTCCTAGCTGAAGCCTACCCATGCAGTGCTGATTTCAGTGTCTGTGCCTTTTGCAGCTGGGTGTATCCTTACCTGTGTGTGTGCTGGAGGAGGCTTGAGGGCCTGGCTCAGCAGGACTGTGTAAGGGAGACCAGGCTGGTGGAACAGGCAGGCTCAATGATACCCCTACATCAGGTGGCACCCCAGAGGGAGGGCAACCAGTCACACCCATGTTGTGAGCACAGTTGGACTGTTGAGCAATGCCCCCTCCCCATAGTAATATGGATGGTGCTTGAGAACAGGGACAACATTAAGAGTCCCAAATTGCCGTCTTTTTCCGAGGTGGCTCCTGGGGAGGGGGAGCACATGAAGTCCTCCCCCCACCCTTTCCTTAATGCTGTTCATAATAGATGGCAATCCCTTCCAACCAAAGCAATGGCACGTTAGGGAAAGTGTGGTTGAGGGACCCGGAATTCACAGTGGCTGGTGAATCACATGCTTTATTGTTTGTGCTATGAGCACCTGTAATGAAAACCTCCCCCATTTCCCCTAGGTGACCCGATGTGATATCAGTTTCCTGAGGATAACAGAAGTGGTCAAGGGAGCATTTGCTGCAAGTGTCTGGCTACAGACCTGGTCCTTATGCTGCGGTGCTGTGTGCCGCAATGATGCCAGCAGAGTTAGCACTGGAGTGGTGTGGGAAAGTGTCCTACTGTGGTGGAAGAAATAAGGCAGCCCTCCCCAGAAACCTTCTGCAAAGGATTACTGAGTACCTCCATGAAAGTTTCATAGGGATCTCAATGGAGGGTTCTTGGACCAGCCCTGTGCACATAAACAGTCTTTTATCCGGGAACTCCCTCCAGATACCTGGAATGGCCACAGGGAAGCATATACTCACTGCACCTCACTTTTTGTTCTGATTACACATACCATATAATAGCATGTAACTCCAACCGTTTGCTTGGAATTGCCTTCCCCAGCATCATGATCGGCCATCACTCTGTCCTGCGACTGGACCCTGGGCTCCAGGGTTAAAAACAGCTCCTGGCTGTTGGGGAGAATGGATTCACCACTTGCCTGTCTCCCATTCTCCTCCTCCTCTTCTTCCTCATCCACAATTTCATTGTCATTGTTGCCTGATGTGGCCTGGGACTCTGATTACTGGTGTAGAGGGGCATTTCAGCAACCAGCCAGGTGTCCTAGCCACTGACAATTATTGGGATGGACTATAAATTATTCTGCTTGTTGCTTTTAGCCATTTAGCAGGCCTGGGCAGGAACTTAGTGTAACTAAGGCAAGCCGGAAAGGGTAGGTAGCTATCACATGAAGTCAGCTTAACTCTACACCCTCTCTGATATGCTGGGGTAAACATCTGTGAAAAACAGGAGGTCTGGCTATATTTTAGGACTGTCCTTATGGGGAAATATAACTGCCAGACTACGGCTCAAAACTGCTGGCTTAACCATTTTTTTTTAGTGACATATTTTTGTAACTCCTGCTTTTGCCTAATAGTTGATATTGTTTGGTCAATTATGTAACACTTTAGACTGACATGTTTTTGTAACTTTTTGTGTATAAGGGGGGAATTGTTTATCTGGCTCAAGCGGATCATTTGAGACTAAACAAAGTAGTGACTTCGAGTAAAGGCATTCTAGTGGGACTGTTGGAGACTAATAAAGTATTGACTTTAAGTGAAAGCATGTGGTTTTGATTTGTTTGTGTCAGCCATATAGCAGACCAGAAGCACTGCATCTCCTTTGGTCTGTCCTGATACCACCTTGCAGAGTGTAAATGTACTGAGAGGTTTGGGTTCGGAGGAAGCCCAGGTAACACTGGGAGGTATCCATGCTGCATTTTGGGGTAGTGGTGGGGTCGCTGCCAAGAATCGCATACAGCTCATCGTAAAAGCAGCATGTCTGTGGGACAGAAACAGAATGACTGTTCACCTCCCTTGTTTTCTGGTATGCTTACTGAAGTTTTTTTTATTTTCACACGGCACTGCTGCATATCCTTGGTGTAGCCCTTCTCCCCCATACCCCATGGGATCTTTGCGTAGATGTCAGCATTTCTTTTGCTGGATCAGAGCTCTGCCGGCACAGACTCTTCTCCTTACACTGCAATAAGATTCATCACCTCCTGTGTACACCAGGATGGAGCAAGTTTGGAGCATTGAGTCTCCATGATCAGCTGTGCTGGCGAACTCTCCATGCTGATCAAACAGGAAATGAAAATTCAAAAGTTCCCAGGGCTTTACCAGGGGAGGGGCTGTTTCCGGTGTACCTGGCTGCCATGCAGCAGAGTTGAAAAGACTAGCCAGAGCGGTCACAGCGGAGCATTGTGGGACATCTCCTGGAGGCCAATTAATATGATTTACACAACATAGCATTTACACTACCCCTATTTTGACCTGTGAACATCAAATTAAGTGCTATGCCTCTCGTGGAGGCAGAGTACAGAAGTCAACATTACAGGCAATTTAGGTCAGCGGAAGGAACCTGTAGTGTAGACACATACATTATTAGGTCAATTTAAGGCAGCTTCCATTGACCTAAGTTTGTAGTGTAGACCAGGCCTTAGAAACAGGCTTAAAAATGATTCTGTCCAAGAATTGTTCTCTGCAGGAACAGGAAGAGTAGAGATTATATCTATAAAGTTCCAGGTGTAAATCACCAGGTAATATATATGTACAAACAATTCTCGGGCTTTATTCAAGAGGTTTGGAATTTAAAATGTACATTATTTATCACTTGGAATTAGCAATAGAATAGATTAAATTACAATAATGTCATATTATTGCCTTATTAGCCACTTTAAACTATTGACTAGTTATACTTGACTAAGGCAACATCCAATGAAAATATTAGAAATAGTACAAAAAATCCATAAAAACATGGTTTAATCACAAATCCCCTCACAAAAAAAGTCCCTCCCAAAATAGATACATCTCATTAAGTTTTTTATCAATGTTGGCACATTGGTGGCAAGCACAGTTTAAAATAAAAAAATACAAATACATTCTATCTAATTTACACTAACTACTTGCCAAAAACATTTGTTTAACTTTATTTCTTCAAAGGCACTAGAGCAGAATATAGAGGAAACTTCAGAGGAGGAGTGGGAAAATGTTCTCGGCATAGAAGGCAGCATTTCTTTTTGATCTTCCCTACTCACAGCATGTTTAAAGTCACTGCATCAAAACACAGCCACTGCCAAAACAAATGAAGGAAACGCATGCACGCACACAGACACACACTTCTGCAGCCTCATTAAAAGTTCCCAGAACTATCTGTTGCCAAAGACAGGAACTGCCTTTGTCCTGAAAGTAAAATAGTGCCTGCCATATTTAGTTGGTTCTGCTTCTATCATTTATGTTGATTCATGTGTTCACTAGCCTTCAGTAGAAGACAGAAAAATAAAAAAAAAATAAAGGAAAAACCAACCTGCATCTACCTGTAACAGGAAAACAAGCTTAGACCAGAAGAAAACAACAAAACGGAATGAGAGAAATAGAACAAATCTAAAACAGCAACTGGAAAAAAGTGACAGAAGAACCAAAAGATATTTTCCACTTTGAAGAACTACTTGAGTCCTTTTTTTTTTTTTTTTAAATCAAAAGGGTTGTCAATACAAATGTTTTTAAGAACAGCCATGGAAATCTGAAAATGGTAAAAAAAACAAAACTTCAGATTAAATGGTTGAGAGCAATAATCTTTTGGAGAAATGAATAAACTAAGATTATACTTAGGTGAGAAAATGGACAAGAGAATACTAAGCAAAATTAATCACTTATGGCAATATACTATGGACTATAAAAATGCTTTATATCTTTAAAAAAACTGATATCATGCAACACAGAGACTTTATGGAGGAAACTACATGGTTATCTTCCGTTTCTCAATAGCAAAATGAGAATGGGAAGATTATAACTAAGATTCAGTACCAAGCAAAATTTTAAGAAGTGACCTGGTACCCGATTCCAGAATCTTCACTGAGGGAAAACTCACATTCAAGTTGCGTAGCCATTCAATGTACAAAAGTGTTTACCACACAGTCTATTGCTGCTGATAGTGTTAATTATACAAAACTTGTTGACTTCCTCAATAATCACCCCTATGCTCCCAGAAATGACATGGGAGAGCAGAGGACCATTGCACTCAGGGGGGTAGTTTTGACAATACAGCAGATAAAGCAGGTTATACATCTAAGGGCTCTCTTCCAAAAATGCTCAGCTAGCAGCTTCCAAATATTTAAACCTATTAACTGTTAGCTTGCCACTGCCCTAGCTGATCTCAAATGCTACATATCATATGGACAGCAAGCTGATTTCTAAGGTATGCAGGATTTAAACCATGCAGGGCTTTATAGATTAGAGTTAACCTCTTGAATTGCAATGGAAGCAAAAAGGAATCAAGGTAGTCTTTGAAAAGTGGAAAAGTCTTGCTCAAGGTCACACAGCCAATGTGCAGAGCTGGTATAAAACCCAGGTCTCCTATTCAGACGCTAGTGCTCGAACCACTGGACAAAGTTGTTTTTTTCCCACATTTATGCCACATACTTTCTAGAAAACTATTTTAGAGATGTTTCAGGGAGTTTTTAAATTGACAGTTGATTGATATTATTTTCCATACCCCTATACCTGTGAAGTCAGGCTTCTCTGTTTACAATGAGTTCAAATTTATACTGCTTTGTAGGAGAGTAAAATCATAGCTAATACATTTTAGAAAGTATTACACATTATCTAAAATAGCTTTTTGTACAAAATAATGTCTCTGATTTAAGTACCAATATCTTAGGATCTTCCAGAATAAAACACTGTGTACCCCCACTGGAAAGCTGGGAATTACCCCTTAATAATGTTACATTGCTAGCCCTAATATATCACAAGATATGTCCTTAATTCTTAAATCTGTAACTAATTCAGGATTGAATGTTGCCCATTTTGCACCTCAGACCAGTGTAATGAGGCTAATAGAGGGCAGTGGGGGGTGGGGAGGCAAGGGGTTTCCATTGTGGGGAGAGATCGAGACAATCTTTTTTTAAAGTGTCACTGCTTGAAGTTGCTCTCAGATTTTCAATATTCAGAATAGTCTTGGCAGTAGTGGATTGGTAGGTAGAATTCAGGGGAGGTGGTCAACAGTGCATGATAAATTCAACTCATCACATCAATATCTTTATCTTATCTGTGTCTAGCAGAATAATGATGTGCAAGCAGCAGCCCATCATTTTTTAAAGTAGCCATTATGAAGTTACTGTATAAACTCTGAATGGCATGGAGGACAATCAGCAGCAAATGTCCTTTATATTGGTTATTGTAATTCTACAAAGAGGCAATTACCCAAGGCTGTAATCCTCATCTAAATTCATATTTAAAATAGAATATTCATGACAAACATTTTTGAACTTTAGCTTGCTGGCGGTCTTGCTCTTACATTTATGTCTTCTTATGGCTCAAACAAACACTCCGTTTTTCCCAACAAATAAATATAAGAAGCTCTAAACATATTATTAGGGTGTCTTAGCTAGTGTGTCTTTTCCCTAGAACAATTTGCTTTATGGCTATGGTTTATTTTTCTGTTTTCTCTACTTTTTAACCCTCTATGCCTGGAAATACTTACAAATGATGCATTTAGTGAATGGCATAGCAAAATTTCCTATGTAAATGTACTTTATATCAATAAAATATATTAATAAATATTAATGATATGTTTTAGCTTATTACATGGTTGATATTGCTACAATGAACGCCAAATGAGTTAATGATTGCTGCCAAATTATGTTAATTTTGAAGGTTTATCCTTTATTTTCTGTTAGCTGTAGAGGCCCTATTTGTGAATGCTTTAATGTGTGTGTATAATACAAGTAATGTTACATGCAATAAACATGCATGCACTTTTTAGATTGCACAGGTATCCTTGAGTTATCAGTCATGAAATTCTCATAGAGAGACAAGATGGGTGAGGTAATATCTTTTATTGGACCAACTTCTGTTAGTGAATATTACGTCACCCACCTTGTCTCTCTTATCTCCTGGGACCAGCTTGGCTACAACAACACTGCACACATGAAATTCTAATGTTTGTTTCCCATATGTCTCTGTGCTTTATGATACACTTGTCTCTAAATAGCAGCTGAACTTTGGGGGTGGAGAAGGTAGGAGTATGAGCACAGAACTGCTCAACTTTCTCGATGTCTGGTGAAGACCTATATAATTTACAGTAAGTAGATCACATTTTTGAAAATAAACTATGCAACCCACAAACACTTTCTTGGGGAGAAGAGTGCTGCAGAGGATAGCATAGCAGGCTGGGAGATAGGTGACCTGGCTTCTATCCCAGCTCTGTCTGCGACCTTGGGCAATTCACTTCACCTTTATTTCCCCTTCCTTCCTTTTCACTCATCCATTGCAGTGAAGCGGGAATCCAACACCAATTATTTAGCTAGCTTGCAGGCACAGTTTTATAACCCTGGGGCTAGGCCAACCATATAGTTTGGTGTGTTGCCTTGGGAGAGACAGTGACTAGGTGAATCAGGGGAGGGACTAAACTGCACCTGGCCTATACCCAAACAGCCATGATGCCATGGTTCAGCTATGCTGCCATTTGCTTCAAATGAAGAAGGTTGGATCTGCCCCCCTCCCATCTCCCTCCTGCACCTTCCTTCCCACACACACAAAGGGGAATGTAACAGCTCTATGAAACTTCCTATTGCCAATTCCCTGGAGCTGTCCTCTGGCACCAAAGGGCAAGAGAGGGCCCAATGATACCTTTATTCCCTTGCTCTTGGATGCTGAGCAGGCCACAATCTGGCCTGCAATTGTGAGTTAAATGCATTCATTTCTTTAGATAACTGCTTGATAATCAAATGAGCCTAATTTGGTTACCAAAGCATTATTACTGCCTGTTCCTCTAAACCTAAAATCATTATTAAAAATGTTCTGAGAAGGCACATGGAAAAGAATTAAATTGTGCACAGGAGTTTAAGTTTAAAGTAATAAAAATGTCAATACTAATTATACTACTAGAAACCTGAATGCATCCAGCCCTTGTTATTAGTGACAGAAAGTTGTCATTTCATGGCTTTCTGGGGGCCTGTGTGAAATAAGCTGATGGGATCAGACCTGTTCCTAGAAGACAAGTGTTTGTCACAAAACACACCACCAAAACTGACCCTCTGTTAGCAGGCTCAGCAGAAAGGTCTAGAAACAAATGGTTCTTTTCACTTCTAAAGGTGGTCCCCTCCAGGTGGGAACACAACTTGTCCAACACCAGTGTCTCTAGGGCACCAACATAGCCTATTTACCACATGAATCTTCTTCCCAAGACACTTGCTTGTAAGTAGCAGTTGATCCTGGCTGCTTTTCTTAACTCAATTTTAAGGGCCCTGCAGCTCTCTTCAAAACCCACTGACTGACTACTCCTCCAACTACTGGGTTTGAAAAACCACTCAACTTTTCCTTAACCAGATTAGACATAACAAACATAAGCATGGTGTTCAGTAACTGTTCTATTCCTTACTCCCGGAGGGACAGCCTGATCCTGTAGAAGCATGGCCCTTCCTGATCACAGTCTCTCTCTCTTTGACCCCCTCTGTGACTCCCTGTGACCCTCCTTCTTCTCTCCTTGGGATCCAACCAATCACTCTTCAAATTCAACCCCCTCAAAGTTCCATAAAAGCAGTCTGAGTTCAGCATCCATCCAGGAGTCAAGCCTCTGTGTCCCCAGTGCCAAATCCTCTTTTTGGTCTGTGTCCCACAACATACCCCATCATACACATTCACATAGCACTTATCCTCTAGCAGCATCTCATATCATACAATTTCAAGTTAACATAGCCCCTTCTCCACAGCAGGTTAGGGAACATTAAAAGGATTGTATGAGGAAGCTTGCTGTGTCGTGCCTGCCCTGTATCTGTACTTTGTACAAATACAGGATTTCTCTTCCCAAGGCTCTCAGTTGAGCCTGACCCTTTTGTGGCATGCCTTGGGTTTGCAATCAAGACCTCAAGCCTTGAAAAGGGCTTCAGAACTTCTTGAGTCCAAAAAGGGTTTGGGTTTAAGTTGTTGGTTTGGCCTCAGGCAGGTAAGTTCCTCTGGATTTGATCACCAAAAGTAGGGATAGATTGATGAGTGCTCGGTGCAACTGTTGCTTCTCTTCCTTTTACTCATCCCAGGATTTGCCTTTAGAAACAAGCTTCTTTGCTGTTTAAGCTATAATTAAGCTATAATTAAGTTGTGGCCACTTGGCCAAAAATTCTGTTGCCTATGTTTGTCCTTATTGGTCCACGCCATTTGCAACAACAATGTATGTATAACAGATACAGTATGTAAACAGTACATCTGCTTCAGTTTACTTTAGAAAAAAATGATGATGATAATTACTAACAACTAGCTTCTTTGCCAATATGTACAAAATAGCCATCTATAATGATAAGCTCACACACTTCATTTCTTATGTAGGCTGAGCTGTACACCCCGCTCCCACTACCACCGCCATCATTCTAGAAAACCCATAAAGCTTGTTTCCACTAAAATGTCCACTTTTCCAATATTTTTTCACCAAAATCAACCAAGTTCTGACCAGAATGGGGGCTGTGGGATCTACTAATCTAACCCTCAATTCTCGACCTCACCCCCATACCCAGAGAGTATGTCTAGACTGCAGTTACACACCCATGGCAGGCCCATGCCAGCTGACTCAGATTTGCAGGGCTCGGGGTAAAGGGCTGTTTAATTGCAGTGTGGACAGTTGGGCTGCCATGGGTGTGTAACTGCAGTGTAGACAAACCCAAAGTGACCAAATGGTGATTTTAGTGGAGATCAGGCTTTTCCAATATTCAGTATTTTTCCAATATTCAATATTTTCCCAATATTCATCAAGATCAGCACCTCACCCTCCCTGATTGAACTAACCTCGTTATCTCCATACTGATTTATACCTGCCTCTGGAGATTTCCATTACTTGCATCTGAAGAAGTGAGGTACTTACCCACGAAAGCTTATGCTCCCAATACTTCTGTTAGTCTTAAAGGTGCCACAGGACCCTCTGTTGCTTTTTACAAGATCAGTAGGGTTCTGCCTATTGGTTCCTGGAATGTTCCCTGAAATTTTGGAAATGATCACATGTGTTTATCAAAAGTTACTGCATTACAGACAGAGAAATCTCATGAAACTGAATGTAGTGCCTTGCTTCGCTTTGCCAAAAATGTAGATACATAAGAATGGCCATACTGGGTCAGACCAGTGGTCCAATTAGCCTAGTAGCCTGTCTTCCGACAGTGGCTAGTACCAGATGTTTCAGAGGGAATGAGCTGAACAGGGCAATTACTGAGTGGCTATTTCTTTGATACTTGGACAATCAAGGAAAGTTCAGTTGCCCCCTAACATCTTTGATCCTTCTCTTCTGACTTCTGAAAAGCAAAAAAAAAATTGAAAAAGCAATAAAACAATTAATGCTGGGAAACACACCTCAGATAGTGACTTATGCAGCAGACCTATAGCATAGACATAAGGTGATGGTAACATATCGATGGGATATGTGGATCCCTCCATCCTTGCAGCAGGAGAAGGAAGATACAAACAGTCTGTATGTTTAGGAAGACAGATTCTGGGTTTGGTTTTTAGTCTTTCCAATCACAGTGCAATGAAATATTAGCTGATAAATTGAACAAAGGGATGTTGGAATACATCTTACAATAGTCATCGTCGCCAAAGGTAAATAAGTTCAACATCTGTCTGGAGACATCAAAAATCAGCAGGAAATTAAGAACATATCTAATTTCATTATTTACTAGACTTACCTACAATATGCAATGCACCTTACAAGCCATATAGACATGTTCTCTGCTTCAAGACTTTACCATTTAAAGACTAATATTACACAAGAAGTGAGAGCTACAAGTGGGAAAATAGGGTGATGGACAAAGGGGGGCAGTTTGGCTCCAAATTAAATTATATTATTAGATAATAAAATACGCTATGGAAACAATACTATGAAAGAGACTATGAAAAAATGAACATTTTCATTAGGGCTTTTAAGCTGAATGTGTGATAGAGTGGGGTATGTTTGTATGAAAAAATGAACTGCTGTACAAATGTCTAATCTTGCCCAAGGCTAGCCTGTCAAATTGCATTCCAGACAGCTGCCTTGCCCAGGGAAAGTGCTTGGCAACTCATTGAAGCACTATCACTGAGAAACCATTGGATGTGATTGTTTCATCTGCTGGCCCTCCATCATAGAACAGTGTTGTTATTTTTTTGTTTTAAAACAGGGAGTGTGTGTATGGGGGGAGGAGCATGGCTTAAGAGGTGGGCCTGTAATACTATGGATGAATAAGAATTGTTGTGACCACTAAGTATCTGACCCAAAGCCCCCTGAAATCAGTCCAAATCTTTTCTTCAACTTCAATGGACATTAAAAAGCCATTTAAAATGTTATATCCCAAAATAACATTTTAAATGGCCTTTTAATGTCCATTGAATTCGGAGTAAAGACTTGGACTGATTTCCGGGGGCTCTGGGTCAGATACTTAGTGGTCACAACAATTCAGCTTCTATACATATATATGCTCCACCTCCAATGTAGAGTTGTGGCCAAATGCCCCAGTCTATCCCTAAGTGATTTGCACATTATCACCTAGCCATATTATATATATTGTGCAAATCTCATTTTGCGGTCAAACAAACTTTTCTTTTAAACGACTGTTGTGAGAATATCAGCAAATTCCCTTTATTTTGGAATTTATTTAAAAGTTCTTTGATTTTTTTTAAAAAGGGAAGTTTGAAAAAGCCCTGATCTAGTTGTGGTAGGAACAAATAAGATCAGAATAAGCTTCAGTCTCTGCCACATTTTTATATGACAGAACAATGAAGTGCTATATTATTTTCATTTTGAATTTGTGTTGTACAGAAGGGCCAGATGGACAAGAGATCCATAAAAATGATGTTTTCATCATCAAAGCTACAGATTTTTTTCAAGATTTACTGCCTGAAGAAGACATGGTTATTGAAAATCTCCAGTACTTTCAAGTATCCATTTTAAGGTTGGGGGAGAAGTAACTTGAATAAACCAAGAACATGGACTGCTGAAAAGGCAACAAATGGTTTGAAAGCAGAAGGATTAAAAAAAACAAAAAACCCAGTTGATTAATATTCCAAACAATAGTGGAGAAAATATAAATCTCACTTCAAGGGAATTGGAAAGAAGATTCCTAAATATTTCTGTCTTTCTGCTTATTTTTCTTCTAGGTGTGTTTAAATAGAGTAAAATCAATAATATTACTATTATAGTAGACAAAAGAGTATGAAAATGGTGAAATTTAAACAAGGGTCTGGAAATAGGGACTTCTTAGTTCTATTTCTAGCTCTGTGAAGGACTGGATAGGTGATATTGTGCAAATCACTTAGGGCCAGACAGGGGCATTAAGCCAGAGTGGAACATTGGGGATGGAGCAGATGCACAGGTCCAAAGAAAGCAATAGACTTGGAAACAGATGTGGGGAAAATGGAGTAGCCTTCCAAGGCCCCTTGTCTGTATCAGGCTTGCAATATCAGTCTGCTCCCAAACAAGGAGATAAAGGGGGAGGAAAGGAAAAGCCAGCCACTACCCTGGGCTGTGCCACCCTTGCTAATGGAGCTCACTGGCAACCCCTAGCAGCCTCTCCTCCTGACCAATCTCCTCACCCATTGCAGTAGAAAACTTCACCTTTTTAAGCTCCCCTTCTCCAGGTGGAGCATGTTTTACAGGTGCACCTAATTGGTGCTGCCTGAATGCAGGAGTGCTCCAATGAATGCCTTTCTATCAGTGGAATGGTGGCATGTCCCATCACATACCCTCACCCTCAAGAGCAAAAGGTTGCTTGCTCGAGCATCTCCTCAGTCCCAATCTCCCTAAAATAAAATAAAAAAAATCTGGATTTGCATTCTCTTTCCCTGCTCAGTGCTGCACCCAGAAGCAATAGGCCTGAAGTCCTAGATAGCAGTGCATAATCCAGGGATTTGAGTCTTGGAGTGTAGCTACCACAAAGGCAGTTGGTCTGTGACTAGGAAAAAGGAACTCTCCAACAGGTATACCTGAAGGAGTCTACAGCCCACTTAATAGCTAAAGCTTCCTTCTCAATAACTGAATATGATCTCTCCCTGGGGAACAACTTTCTGCTTAAATATAGAACTGGATGGTCTTCTCCCCAAAAGTCCTGGGAGAGCACCACTCCTAGGCTGACATCAGAAGCATCCATAT
Source organism: Emys orbicularis (assembly GCF_028017835.1). Classification (NCBI taxonomy): domain Eukaryota; kingdom Metazoa; phylum Chordata; order Testudines; family Emydidae; genus Emys; species Emys orbicularis. The sequence continues at coordinate 283,593,580 of NC_088683.1, forward strand.
AGAGAATAAACTCCTGGGTGAAGTGTGGTTTGGCAAAGACTGGTGTTGTCACACCTTCATGGTATTAAATGTTTCATCGCACTGGTCACCACACTGGACCTTCTTGGTGTCTTTGCCTTTTAGCAGATCAGTCAGGGTAGCTGTGATAGATGTGAAGTTGGAGATGACCAAAATGGTCTTGACAAACTGAAGAAATGGTTTGAATTAAACAGGATGAAATTCAGTAAGGACAAATACAAAGTATAGGGAGGATGAGTTAATATCTTTTATTGAGCAACTTCTGTCAATGAGAGACAAGCTTTCAAGCTACACAGAGCTCTTCTTCATGTCTTGGAAAGGTATTTGCAGTGTCACAGCTAAATATAAGATCAAACAGACTGCTTAGCACATATTCTAAAGCAGGGGTTTTCAAACTCTGGGTTGCGGCTCCACAGGGTTAGCTGCTGGCGGACCAGAGATGCTTTGTTTATCTGCGGCGTCTGCAGGTATGGCCAATAGCAGCTCTCAGTGGCTGCAGTTCGCTGTTCCCGGCCCATGGGAGCTGTGGGAAGCAGCGTGGGCCAAGCTGCCACTTCCTGCAGCTCCCATCGGCCGGGAACGGCGAACTGCAGTCACTGAGAGTTGAAATCGGCCGTACCTGCGGATGCCGCAGGTAAACAAAGCATCTCCCATCCGCCAGTGGCTAACCCTGCGGAACCGTGACCCAGAGTTTGAAAACCCCTGTTCTAAAGGACCATTCAAGGTGAAGTGGCCCATTAACACCCCTGCAGTTTTAGGACAAAAAGGGGGATTACTGGGTTACAGATTGTTGTAATAAGCCATAAATCCAGTGTCTTTATTAAGATCATGACTTTTAGTGTCTAGAAAAATTATGAATTTAAGCTCCCAGGCTCATCTCTGGAATGGATGAGTACTGAGAGGTCAGATATAGACTGATCGATTTGTGAAAAGTGTTCACCCACGGGTATCTTTATCATTTTCTTGTGTGAGTTCATTTGAGAATGTAGTGATTGTCTGGTTTCACCCACATAGCTGTTATTGAGGCATTTAGTGCCTTGGATGGGATTGTAACACTCTACACCCCACATTCACCATAGTAATATGATTATGGTATGATTATGATATAAGTATGTGGCATCTTGTACAAAGTATGCCTTGTAAGGTATCATTCTAGAAGTCTTGATCTGTTGAGCATTAATATCCTGTTGGATTGTATGTGTTATCATTGTATGTGAAGTTATAAAGTTTTGCTATGTATGTGTTATTGAAAGATGTTGTGAAGTTGGAAACACCCACAGCTAGCCTTTCAGGTACAACAATGAAGACGCTAGACAGTGCTAATGGCCCATCAGCAAAAACAATGGACCATGGAAAAGGTTTGTTCTCATCTGGGAAAGTTTCAGCCAGCCTCTGAGTAATGGCTGTTATGAGTCAGCAAGGCATGCAAGATCTTGTGACCAGATCACATGATATTTAACTCTATTTTGGTATGAGTATTTTTTCCACAAACTGAGCTGGGAACTTAGCTTGGAACAAAGGATTCCAACCATATGGATAAACTATATAAGGTGGGAAATGACATCATGATATGTCTTCACTCCCCCATAACTCAACACCTGAAAGAATCTCTGGAAGACAAAAGTCTTGGAATGGGGGAGGGGGACCCAAGCTGCAAAACAGATGCAGCTTGTACCTATAAGCCTACTTGTATGATCAGCCAGGGTGAGATAGTGCTAATTCAGATTCTATCTATCTCGTATATTAGTCTTAGTTTGTGGTTTTGTTTGTTTGCTGGGTAATCTGCTTTGATCTGTTTGCTAACATTTATAATCTCTTAAAGTCTATCTTTCTGTAGTTAATAAACTTGTTTCATGTTTTATCTTAACCAGTGTATTTTGAGTGAAGTGTATGGGAAAATCTCAGCTCTGTAAAAAAAGGTTGTTCCATATCTTCCCCACATTGAGGGGGGAGCTAATTTAATTAATAAGCTTGCATCGTATAGATCCCTGTGCAGTGCGAGACAGCATAATTGGGTTTATACTCCAGTAGGGGTACAAGGCTGGGGAGCTGGGAAGTTGGCTGGGGAACTCCTATTTATCCATGAGTGGCTTAGGTAAAGCACTCAGGTAACTCAGTTGGGTGTGTGGCACCACCTGCTGTCATGTTGGGTGATAACAGTCCCTGGAGAGGCTGGCTGTGAGTCACCAGCAGAGCAGTGTGAGAGTGGCCATCACATCTGAATGCTTAGGGGGCACAGCAGTTCCAATAGCTCCCAGACTGCACCCCGGGGGGTGATAACCCATCACAGAGGTACACTATATATTGTGATAGGGACATGTAGCACCCTTGGATATTGATAGGTGTGTTGTGGGAAGTGTTGATCATTGTAGCAGTAGAGAAATGTCTGCAGGTTTTGCATCTGTTAATCCAGCAGGGTCTGGTGCCACTTTGAGTTGGAATGTCTTGGTCTGTGGGGAGCTTGCTTCTGATAATGAGCTTGGAGAGGCTGGTGGGTTGTCTAAAGACCAGAAGAGGGTGCTCAGGAAAGATTTCTTTCAGGATAGAGTTGTCATCAAGTATGGGTTGTAATTGTTTGATAATGCCCCTTATGGCTTCCATTGTGAGGTGGTAGGTAAGAACTAGGGTTGCACAGTCGGAGGGGGTTTCATTTCTGTGTCAAAGCAGGTTCTCTCAGGATATTTGGGTGGCCTGTTCTATGATGCAGTCTACTTCTCTAGAGGGGTCTCCTTGTTTATTGAAGGCATTTTTGAGTGTGTTAAGGCGTATAGCCCAGATTTTCTCCTTGGAGGAGATTGCTTGGTGTGTTTGGGGTTGTTACTGGATCTATGAAGGCAGGTGTGGTTATGCATGGGTTTCTTGTCTATAGTATTCCATGGTTGAAGCTGATTGTGGTGTCCAGGTGTGTGGGTGTATTAGAGAGACAGTTTAATCAATGGGTGGTTGTTGTTAAAGTTGTGGTGGAAATCTCTGAGGGAATTTAAGTCATTTGTCCAGAGGATGAAAATATCATTGATGTATCTCAGGTTTTGAGATGCATTTGTCCAGAAATTCTTCTTCAAGGTGGCCCAAGAAAAGCCCCTCACCAGAATTAAGCTCCCCACAGACCAGGACACATGAACTCAAGGTGGCAACGGACCCTGCCAGAAGAAAAGATGCAAAACCTGCTAGCGTATCTCCACTGCTACAATGATCAACACCCTGAACAACATACCTTTCAAGATCCATTGGTCCTACACATACCTCGGCATTGTGTCGGCATCAGACTTAATGATGGCATTGACCTTGGGAAAGTCTATACAAAATCAGGCGCTGCCATCTGCTCTGGGGAGTAGGCTTTATAGTCCTACTTGCTCTTAGACTTCTTAATGACTGCCATTTTCAGCATTGCCTACACCTCTTCTTTTAGTGTGAGGTTAGGGCCAGGTATTCTCCCTAGCCAGTTGCCCTTGTGCTGTTTCCAGATGATTGTTGTATTATGTGTGTTCTCTATGGACTTGGGGAGAACACTATAGCAAAGCCTTGGCTCATTTGAACCAATTAAATCTTCTGAACTGGTGAAAGGACCTCACTTAACAGAATGGGACCAGATTATGGGAAAACAGCTACCTCAGGTCTCAGTTCAGGGCACACCAGCCTAGGGTCTATCAGGGGAGTTTCCTGGGTCTTCCATAGCTAGAGAAAATTTACATGATAAACCTTACTCTCCTTCCTCCTGCTGGGTAGATGAATCTTATAATCTACCAGGTCCATTTGCCTGAACACCCTAAATGGGCCCTGCCAGTGACCCATCAATTTGGACTCAGAGGTAGCAACAGATTCCTGTCTCCAGGCTGGAAAGTTCCTTAAGCATGCCTTTATATTGTACCCTTGTTCTTGCCTCTGTTGAGCCTGGATGAGATTCTCTTTTGCAAAGTTGCTCAACATCTTAAGATGCTCCTGTAGGCAAACAATGTACTGGATTTTGCCTAGTGAGTTTGTATTTTGCTACTCCAACCATTCTCACAACACATCAGAATTCCCCGGGGCTGGCATCTGTTGAGCAGTTCAAAGGGTGAGAACCCATGGATGGTTGGGGTACCTCTAGCATGGCAAATTGCAGTGGCAGGAGGAATTGGTCCCAGTGACTAGGTTCGGTTCTGACAAACAACTTCAGCATATTCTTCATTGTTTTGTTACATCTTTCCACAAGGCCATCCATGTGCAGATGGTGCACAGATGTTCTCAGAGCCTTGATTTTAAGGAGGGAGCATAGTTTATGCATCACCTGAGATGTGAAGTTGGAGCCCTGATCAATCAATATCTCCCACAGGAAACCTACCCAGGCAGAGTCTCATAAGCTCAGGATCAATTGCTGTCACCTTAGCCAAATGCAAAAGTATGGCTTCTGGACAGCTAGTGGTGTAGTCTACCACAACATGTCTATTGATTTCCTGGGGAGCTCTTTTCTATAGGCCCAACTATGTTCATCCTTATTCTCTCAAATGGGATTTCCAATAATAGAATTGGGAAATAGGGTGCCTTTGGGACATTTTTAGCTGTGGAATACTGACAGGGTAGGAAGAGAGATATTCCATAACCTCCTGATGCACCCCTAGCCAGAAAAAGCATTCCTGTAACCACTCCAGAGTCTTCTCCCACCCTAGATACACTACCCAGGGAATAATGTGAGATAGCTGTATTATGGCCCACCAGTACTTATGGGTACGAGTTACGGAATTCTTATTAACCCTCACTGTGGATTCCGTTCCATGCTATAGAGCCACTCCCTCTCCTGCAGAAAGCGGGGTACTGTCTCAGGCACTGGAGGTTTGCTGCTGTGACACCCCCCTGGGTACAATCTAGGTTGTGGAACCACTGTGCCTCCTTTAACTCTTCTGTCCAGGCTGTCTTCTACACTGCTGTGTTGGTGAAGAGCAAACCCCACAAGGCTCTGTTCACTCAGCCATCAGCATGCAGAGGCACACCCAGCAAAGTTACATGAAGACTCTCATGGCCACTCATGAACTGTATACAGGAAGACAACAGCAAATTCCCTCAGGCCCAGCCTTGCACCCCAGAAATGTGTGTTTTACACTGCTCAAGACCCTCTGGATCAGAATAAGCTCATTAATTAGTTTGTCATACCATCAAAGGGTATGAATATGCACCAGCTTTTATACCTGAGTAGATTCCCCAAACTTCAATCAAAAACACAGTGGCTTAGATAAAACGTTAAAATATTTTTATTAACTACAGAAGGGCAGGTTTCAAGTGATTTATAAGCGGTATAGATGTAGGCGTTCAGAATTGGTTACAAAAAGAAATAAAAGATAAAATCATAGTCTAATTCCTAAACTTTATCAAGCTAAGTCAAATTTGAAGTAATAAGGTTTCTCTTACCCAGAAACCTACAGCCATCTATGCTAATTGGAAAGCTTTCCCCCCCACACACACACCAGATTTTACAGTTTTTAGGACCACTCCCCCCAGTTCAAATGTTTCTTTGTCTTCCCCAATGTTCTTGTTGCCTTCGGTATAGGCGGAGGAGGAGAGATGGTCTCATGACGTCACTGTATCTTATTTTATATTCTCCTCCAGGTGCTGGAACAATCTTTGCTGTCATGTGGTTAGACAGTCCCATTGCCTACATGCCCAGCCAGCACCCCTCCATATGAATTGCAAATTGTTGCTTGCACCTCTTGACTATGTGAGGGTTGGCATGTAAGGCCTCTGTGTTTGAGGTTTCTTTGTCCTCGCTGAGGGGTTAGTCTATGGGAATTTCCCAGACTCACAATATGTTTCAGTGACAAACATATAGCAAAATCTCATAACTCCATATACAATTATGATACAGAAATTTCAACAGGACACTAATGGTCAACAGATTATGACTTTTCCAATGATACCTCACAAAGCATACTTTGCACAAGATTTATCGTAATATTGTAAAAGTGGTGACCATAATAGTGTAAACTGTCACAGCTGCCTCCCCAGTCATGGACACCACCGCTCATATGCATGGCTAAGTGTCACATCATGACATTGTTCTTAGACATAGCTTCCCTCTTGCAGTAGGGCCTTGAGAGCCACAGCAGATGCCAGCTGTTCACGTGTATCCCTGGCTGGCCCTGGTCCCCAAGACATCTCCTTCTCATGATCTTCAGTATCCCCCAAGCCTGCTAGGTCCCTGGTGTTCAATGGCCAGGGCTTGTCATGGGACTCAGCTGCGGCATTGGTCAGTTTGTTAACAATTTACTGAAAGGAGGAACAATCTCAGCCAGTCATCATGGGATATGTTAATTTATCAGTTAGTGCTAAGGTAATTGGATGAGTGTGGGTACCCACTGCTAATTCCAGTCATATACTGGGGTAAGGCTTTACATCTCCATGTAGACACTGCAAGCAAATTGTCCCTCCGCTTTGATTGTCTCACCCACTAGGGTGGCTTGCATTACTTCTTGGCTATATCCCATGTCTATAAACCCCAGTACCTCTTTCCCAGTGACCCATACCTGGACTCAACTTGGGGTGAGTCCTCTCTTCTGCCGCCCACCGTATGCATATTCACATTCCATCTATGGGCATCTCAAGTGCTCCAGCCCAATTGTTTGCAGCACTGGGTGGTTATCTGGGTGATACCTCATCCAAGTTCAGCCCTGTCACATGCCAAGGTCTTTCTGTCTCTGTGTGGGTAGTTGGGGTCGCTGAGGTGGGGTTTGCCATCCATTTACATCAGTGCTCAAGGTCCATCTTAGAGGCAGCCCCCTCTCAACAGACTCATGTAGAACCTGTTTCTGTCTTGGGGCCTTGTATCAGGCATAGGGCTTCTTGCATGCATTCTCCACCAATTGTTGTAAGCTGAATCTCAGCCTGGAATCACCCCTAGTCTCTTTCAGTCTCTTGCTTCTGGATCCCTATAGGAGGCCTCCTGCATTCTCCTGGACAATCTCACTGCCTCCAGCAGGAGTTCAATTGACTCCCACAGTCCCTCTTGAGTCTAACTACCTTTAGTTCCTGGCAGCATTGCCCAGGTCTCACCTCTGGTTATTGGCCAGGAGCAGTCTTCCAGGGCCTCTCACCCATATCATGTTTATAATATCAGTCTGCTTCCAAACAAGGGAGTGGAGGGGGAAGGAGACGTCAGCCACTACCCTAGGTTGGGCTACTCTTGCTACTGGAACTCATTGGCAGCCTCTCCTCCTGGGCAAACTCCCTGTCCCCTTCCCCACCATCTTGCAATAGTAAGCTTCACCTTTTTAAGGTCCCCTTCTACAGATGGAGTGTGTTCTGATGTGAGCCTAATTGGTGCTGTCAGAATGTAGGAACACTCAGACTTTCTATCAGTGGGATGGGGGCATGTCCCACTACAGGGACATCTAGATAGTGGCAGAAGGCCTCCCCTTATGCATTATTTGCTGCTATCTTAAACCATCAGTCTTTTGATAGAAAAATGCTTTGGTTTGTGACTTGTGGTAGCACCACTCCTCTCCCCCCACCCAACCTTCACCACACTCTGAGCTGTTACACTGTTTTGCTTAAAGCCAGATTGCAATTTCCTAAGTGCAGCAGTCTTCTGTGGTGCACTCACTCACTCCCCCCCCCCATTTTCTTTGTTAAACAGTTGATGTATTAACTGATGACTTTCATTCATTCAAGCTGTGTGCTGCATGCTCCAGGACGTGCATTTAAAATGACAGATTAACATGGACAGAAAGATCAAATATGATATTTTCTATATCTAGCAGAACTTAGTGAGTCAGTCTACTAAAATGCAATATTCTACTGTAGTGGGAACATAGGAATTCACTGAGTTAGTCAGTCATCACTTACAAGGGCTGTAGTATGAGCACTCAACAATTCTTGTATCAACAATGTATTAAATAAACTGAGGCTCACATTTTCAAATGTGTCCACTAATTTTGAATACAGCATGTTTTGGGATCCCAACTTGAAACAGGAGGTAACAATTGGAATTAGTACAATTATGACAATTAGTGGATAGTTGGAAAATGTAGGGCCATTTAATTTGTAGTAATCAATAGTTTAAACCCACGTGTAAATAATCTGTTCAGCAGAATGGGGCTCCTGCCCTCCTGCTTATGCAGATCACTTGATTGTTGTACAATAGATACATTGATCATGATGGGTGGATCTTGAGAATATTTTGAAAGTTCCATGGGATGTTTTAATAAGAAAGCACTCCAACATTGTTATATGAATAATGCAGTATTTTTTAAAACTATGATTTGCTTATATATCAAAAGGAGTGCACAATGTTTTAGTGTAGAAAAATTGTTCAAAGCTCTCATTTCAGATAAACTATATTATCCTTAGTTTAGGCAGGGGAAAGGTTTCGCTGTATAATTCTTAGAGGGTTTCATTTGTAATAAGACATTTTGCTTTTATATGCAGTTCTACCTGAACAATTACTCAGATGTTATATGCATTATTTTTTAGCTCAAATTCTTATACCAGGATTGAATTTGCCCTAGTATGCCTTTAAACTTCCAAGGATAAATAAACAGATTTGCAATATGTTATAATTATAATTCCTAAGATTATCTGGTAATCAATTATGATTGTCAAGTACAACAAATTGAAGAGACTTCAAATTTTGGTACTGTAAATCAAGATTGATTTTACAATCTGGTATAAATTGTTATGACCACTCTCTCACTGTTCTGACAAAAACTATAAATAACCTATTTAAACAGTTAAAACTTAAACTTATACATTTGTATAAAACTTTCCCTAAACTTAGCTATTCTTGTTTCACTATTTAGCCACAGAGAAAATATGCAAGACTCATTTAGAACAAGTTCTAATTTTTCATTTAGTACTGGAAAGGAAACAAATATTATTAAAGCAGGGATCAAAGGGAAAGGGAAATGCAGCTGACAACCTTGTAGGCAAAAATTAGTAAATTTCCAGTAGATTTATTGGAAGTAATTGATTGTCAGTTCTTACCAATAAAGAAATTTCAAGCAGCTAAAAGAATCCAATAAGCAAAAGATATATTATCCCAACAGAAACACCACTGTCTCATTAAAGAGAGCAAAATTTTAGCTTGAAGAGTCTAGGGCCTGATCCTCCACCTGTGTAAATCACTGTAGCCTAATTGATACAAATGTACCTGGATTGCCTGATCAGTTATTTTATTTAAGGTGATCATCTTCATAAACACATCTACATTCTTAGCTTTTTCCTTCTGGATAAGTTGATCTTGAAGCTTATCAAACCTATGGAGACTTGCCAACTTTCTGACCGAACAAAACCAAACACCCTTGTCCCGCCCCTTCTCTGAGGCTCCACCCTACTAATTCCATCCCCCATTCCTTCGTCGCTCACTCTCCCCCACCCTCACTCACGCACTTATTTTCACTGGTCTGGAGGGGGTTGGGGAGGGTCCCTTTTTGACCGGGTGTTCGATTGAAAACTGGACACCTGGCAACCCTAATACTGTGACACTTAATTTGTTATCCCTTTCTATGCAAACAGACCACTCTTGCTCGCTCACTCTCTTTAGAGAATGATTTTTCCCCTTAATACCCATACAAGTTCCTTACATAATGTAAAACATGTAGCTTCTGGCTGAGACATTAGCATTATTTGGGGATAATTATTACAATTATGCATAGAGGCTAATCTCTATGGGCTAGATCATGCTCTTAGGGTCCACTTGTGAAGGAAACCCTCCGCACATGGATCTCCCTCTCACCATAGAGGAAGGGGTCAGCTACTTTCATAGCAGGGTTTCCCCCTTTCCTCACAGAGTGACAGAGGCATGAGGATACCTATTATCCAATTTACACCATGTGAAAACAAAATATAGATGTTAGGCCATATTATGGCCTCTACCCCAAGCACACCATTCTGGCTACATAGATGGGCTACAAAGGGACCCCAACAGCCTGGGAGAGAATTTCCATGTCACAGGACCAACACAAAGCCAGCTGGGAACCCATTGGTGCTGTGATGCCAATGGAACAAGACTGCTAGGTAGCCACGAGCAGCAGCAGGCTCACAGCTGACACTGAGATACAAGGACCCATACAGATTTCAGGATTAAGGGAGGTTTATGGGCCAGTATTGGAGCAATCCAAAATTTTTTGACTTTGCAGATTGATTTAGAACATGGAACAAAGAAGCACAAGGGCTCTGCCTGTGAAAGACTTAATTCAACAATGTTTTGTATATTATAAATCCTTTGTTGAGTTATGAGTGAAAGATAGAAAGGAAAACCCAACTGTAGAATGCACAATGCAAACAATGCAGAGCTGGATTCTTCCTTCTTTTTTTTTCAATTGTTTTTAGTTTAGAAAGTAGAAGTTTGACACATTCTTATCTTAGGATAACATGTTTTGGCAGAGTTTTTCCAGAACTAAAGGAAGTCATGGTGTTAGCAGCTGTTGGACTCCATCATAGGTCACACGATGAAAGGTTGTAGGTGCTACTTATTTAGAAATGTATACAGAGCCACCTTGTGTTAGGAATGCAGTGTTGCAAGGAAAACAGTACTGCCACTTCTCATGTAGAGTGGAAAACTGATAATTGTTAATATTTGGTTTGCATGTATTAATTTTAGTTTGTTTATAGGGGTGGTGCGTTGGTGGTGGTCCGTTACTTCTCCATGGCTAAAAGACATAATGGTGTAGAAGTCTTTAAATGGGGAACAATATATACATATAAGGAGAAAACAGAAAGAACCTGCATGGAGAAGTAAAGGAAGCTCCTTGGCTAAAATCAATAAGGATTGGACCCAAAGGACAATAGAGTTGGTTTCTAACGTTAGGAAGTCACTCTAACCTAGGAATTCATTTGAGATCAATAGAGTGTGTAGGTTTGATTTCAGCACAAGAGTTTCAGTTCAATGCCTTATTGTCCTTAAGGATACATTTTATAAAGGGGTGATTGTAACAGATGTCAAGTTACTGGGATTCTATACGTTAAAATTTAGGTTTTTTATGCAATCTTAAACTAAGTCTCTTATTTTGATATTTATAAATAGAGCTGAGCAATATTCATTATTTCCATCCCATGGGAAACTGACATTCCAACATTTGTTTTCATCCCAAAATGGGATGAAATATTGAAATTTCAAAACTTTATATGGAACAAAAATTCTGAAAAATGTTTATTTGAAAATGTTTCATTTTGAAATCTTTGATTGAAAAAAAAACATTTGGTCATTCTTGAAGTGAAACTGTTTTGAGTCAGATCAACATTCAACTACATTCCCGTTGCCTTATGGGAGTTATGGTTTACCCTTCCTTTGTCTTCTATGGGCTGGGCTCCCCAGAGAACTGCATCTCCCACAATGCAATGTAGACCCAGCTGAACGAGTTGTGTGGTGTATCTTGGGAGTCACATGACTCTGGATGCATCAGAGGAGATGTAGTCCAGCCACGGCTCCTTGCCCATAGGGAAGAATGGGGACATCAGGCTCCATGGTTGAATTTCTTTCACACTGCATCTATAATGACATGATTCCCGAGATGCACCACGCAGCTCGATCAGATGGAAATCTACATTGCATTGTGAGAGATATAGTCCTTCATGGAGCCTGGACACAGGAGACTAAGTGTCCAAACTACAACTCTCATAATGCAATGCACTAAGCAAATACAGTGTAATGGGTTTTCTTAGCCAACTGAAAATTAAATGTTTTGATTCAAGTCAAGCCAGCCTGAAAAAAATAAGTTCCAACCAGCTCTATTTATAATTGACTCCTGGCTTTCTGCTCTCCCTTACTTCACTGTACTTATGAGTCTTTGACTCACACAAGAAATATCATGTGACAGGCCCTAACCATGTCTTTCTTCCATGAGGGGCAATTCTTCCTCTCCCAACCTAGCAGAAGAATGCAGCTCACACTCCACTAGGGAACACTGCAGTTTTTCTGCCTACACATAGGATAATAACTTAAGCCTTTATAACTACTGCATGTGTAGTCATTTCCTAAACCCAGTATTTGCCAAAAATGAACACATCTACCTGAAATTTCACATCTGAGATCTTAGAACAGGGTAGCATTTTTCTGCAAAGTATGCCGTAAATTTTACAAGATGTTTAGAAAACAGGAATAGCAGGGAGTTTCAGTTATGGAATATTTTCCTGAGGCCTTTTTGATCATCATAATATGTCTCAGGCTAGAAATTATACATTTGTTTTAGTAGGATTGTTTTGGTATTTGGAGGTTTGTTGTTGTTGTTGTTTTTACTATTTTGAAGGGATGAGAGGGGATTATTTAGTTATGAACAGCTGTTTCCATGTACTTAATGAAATCTGCATGGTCAGCACACAATTTATGAACCACACATTGGGGCCATAAATCAGCCAAGCAGATTGGTCTCTGGGCTTTTCTACACACAAGAGTTGTACTGCTTTAACTACACCTGCATATTTCAAGCGGTACAATCCTCCCTACTGCGGGTGCAGTTATACTGGCTATAAACATCTTTATAAACAGCATAACTTGTTCTCATAAAGGAGGGGAAATAAGCTATACTGATAATAAGTCATCTTTATACTGGTGCAACTTTGTCCATACTAGGTATTTTAATGATATAACTATGCTGGTAAAGAAAAAAAAAATCACTTCCCTAGCTGAAATAGTTATACTGGTACAAAAATTATATCTAGATCAGGCCTCAGTCCATATCTGTAGCAGGCACATCTTAGGATCTGAGTCCACAGTCTAAGAGTACTCTTGGATTCCTCACTAACACATGGTGGATCTGGGGTCATAGTGGATCACCAATTGAATATGAGTCAACAATGAGTGAAGCAGTTGTGACAAAGGCTGATATCATTCTGGGGTTTATTGTATGTAAGAGGAAGGAAGAACAGGAGCATTGTATGTAAGACATGGCAGGTAATTGTCCAGCTCACTCAGCAATAATGAGGCCTCCGCTGAAGTAGTGTCCAATTCTGGGCACCACACTTCAGGAAAGATGTGGCTAAATTGAAAAGAGTCTAGAGGAGAGCACCAAAAATGGCAAAAAGTTTAGAAAACCTGAGCTATGAGGGAAGGTTAAAAAACTGGTCATGTTTAGTCTTCAGAAATGATAACTCAGAGGTTTTCTGATAAAAGCCCTTAACATATTTGAAGGATGTTACAAAAAGAGGACAGTAATCAATTGTTCTCCATGTCCACTGAAGGTAGGCAATGAAGATTTAGGTTAGATATTAGATATAAGAACAGGTTAGACAAACAGCAGTCAGGCATGGTCTAGGTATAGTTGGTCCTGCCTCAGCGCCAGGGACTGGAGTAGGTGACCTCTCAAGGTCCCACTGGGCCCTTTCTAGGATTCTATGACAATCATAATCTAGCCCAGGTTTATTCAACGGTTTTGTCAATGTTAGTAAACGTTATGGCAAATTTGCTCGGAGGCCCAAATTCATAGCCCGAAACAGGAATATTTTGCAGGATTTCAGGTTTCATTGTGAATACTTAGCACATATCTAGTTCATATTCTAAATTCTCCTGTGCATTTACAAATGAAGAAAAAATACTTTCAGCTGAGTTCACCCATAGAAACCATAATGTTCTCCAACATAGGCAAGTTGTCATTATCACACTGACCTACAACTAGGGCACATTCTGCTTGACTTATTAACTTTAGTGGATCTACTTCCATAAAGCAGTTAGGATTTGGGGCAGAAACTTCAGCTCTCACATAATTATAAACATTAAATTGGACTGTTTTGTATTTCAATATTCCACAGTAAAAAATAAATACTAAAACAGTTAAATAAGTATTACAGAAGATTTTATATTTACACCCATTCAATTTCAATTCCTTTCATCTTAAATAAAATTTTATAACTTGAAAAGAATTTCAGCCAAATCAGATATGGGGAAAAGTAATAGTAATTTTTCAAAAAACTACTTTAAATGTGTTATAGGGAGTATAGGTGGTGACACCTATGTTAAGGTTGCCCAACACTTCCCATTGTAAGATCCTGTTTTAAGTTGCTTATAACTTTGCCAAATTTTAACCATTTGGCTGACATTTTTCATGCTCAGTGTCTGCCTCACGCTGAATATTATTACATTATTATCATTATTTAAGTTTAATCACAAATGATTCCATCTTTTTTTAGATGGAGGATAAGAAAAAATAAGTTGTTTTGTCCATGTTAAAAATGTTTTATGTCTGGTTTGTTGAGATGTTCTTGCGTCTCCATATATTGTAGTTGAGACTTGAAATTTGGCAAGGTGGGTTATCCTATGGTCAGAGATGTGTCTTTTTATTATCTATTAAAATCCACCTAAATTTGGCCAACTCACAAGCCTCAGAAAGCCTCATTTTTTTCATGCTCAGTAGAGGCTAAATAGAGTGTGTCAGCTATGGAAGCTAAGTAGACATTTCCCTGCAATTGCTCTTCCTGGCTGCCAGAGCTGCTGTTGCACTAAATACAGGAGTTGAGAGCAGGGTGACTTCCTTTTGTGGGTTATTAATACTCCCCTGGGTGCTGCCTGGTCCCAATGAGAAGGAGAAACTCCTCTGCATTCCAGCCTAGAGCCTGAGAAGCCAGGGCTTGGGGAAGAATGTGCAAGTGGGAGAGAGCTGGAGCTAGAACACAGAGCTGGAGTAGGAGGCAGAGAGAAGGAGACTGGGATGAGGAAAGGAGAGGGGCGCAAAGAAGAAGACAGGGACAAGGACAGTCTAGAGAGGCTATGGGCAGAAGGGTCTGTAGCCACTGGAGTCCATTCCCTTCAGAAACTGAAACAAAGCCCCTGATTCCAGAATCTCAATATTCCTCTCATCTGAGCAAATAGCTATGAACTCAGGCAAAATGCATTTCTCAGCTTCCTCTAGTGGAGGGATTGGCAACCTTTGGCACACGGCCTGCCAGGGTAAGCCCCCTGGTGGGCCGGGCTGGTTTCTTTACTTGCCACATCCGCAGGTTCTGCCAATCGCGGTTCCCACCGGCCGCGGTTCATCACTCCAGGCCAATGGGGGCTGCGGGAAGCGGCGTGGGCCGAGGGATGTGTTGGCCGCCGCTTCCCACAGCCCCCATTGGCCTGGGATGGCAAATGCGGCCAGTGGGAGCTGCGATCGGCCGAACCTGTGGATGCAGCAGGTAAACAAACCGGCCCAGCCCGCCAGGGGGCTTACACTGGCAGACCACGTGCCAAAGGTTGCCGATCCCTGCTCTAGTGTCTGCCTCACAACCTCCTACTGTTATCAATTACGCAGTTAGCTCAAAGGGCAGAGGTCTCTGTGGAGGATCTAGAGGTGCCAGCCTTGATGATGAACAATGTGGCAGTCAATATTCTTCTACATCAGTGGTCCCCAAACTTTTCACGACTGTGCCCCCTCGCCCCAGGAGGCAGGGCCAGAGTGGGGACATGGCTCCAGGGGGTCATGGACAGGGATAAGGGGGCTGAGGCTGGGGCTGCAGCTAGGGGTGGGTCTGGGGTTGGGAATGGAACTGAGGCTGGAGGCAAGTCTGGGGGCGGGAGCAGAAGCTGCAGTCAGGCCATGGTCGGGGGCCAAGACTGGAGGCGGGGTTGGAGCAGACCTGGGGGCAGAACAGGGCTAGGTGGTGCTCCCTCCCCATCCTCCATGTGGGGTGGCCCTGGCCCCACCGTGCCCCTCTGACTGTTCCTCTGTGCCCCCCAGAGGGACATGCACCACAGTTTTGGGACTTCTGTTGTACATGATCCCATTTCCCTTTTTTCAGTTTGCTTAGAAAAATCTAGGAAATTATGTTAAAAAATACTTTTGAAATAATGTTAATATTGCAGTCAAGGACTCAAAAGGAAATGCCAGAATTAAGTTTCCTCATTAAAATTTTTAATTTGCCCCCTTTGTGCATATTAATGTTGATACTGTCTTTATTTACATGATCACATGTTATTTTTTCTATAGATCCCCTGCCTCATTCAGTGCAGGACGGACAGTGCTCAAGGAATGGATCAGAGCTGTGTAGTGACTAAAGCTGTTGTCTGCAAGACCCCTGCACCTTATTCGTTGAAGAAGCTGAAAGGTAGATAGTGAATGAAGCAGGGGACTGCAGGGAGAGAAAGGATGGTCTCTTGGTTAAGGTAGCTGAATGCTGCCCTGATTAAAAGGATTCTATCTCTGTCTCTGCCACAGAGGTCCTATTGTATGTTAGGCAAATCACTTAAATCAAAGTTTTCACAGATGGTCACTAATTGTGTGTTCCTCATTTTCTGGGTGCCCGACTAGAGACACCTGCAGTCTGATGTGCATGTGCTGAGCACCCTGAGCTGCAACTGAAATTAATAATAGCCATCCTCTGAACCAATAAAGTCATATGCAATCTGAAGTACTTTGAAAAATCAGACAATGGAAATCTCAGCTGAGCATCTAAAAATAGTGGACATCTTTACATTAATGTCTGTGACTCAGTTCCCTATGTGTAAAATGGAAATAATACCATATCACAGGGGTGTTTGAAGATAAAAGCATACGTGTTTCTTAAGCACTCAGATGCTGTAGTGAGCTCCATAGAGAAGCCAAGTAGGGAATTAATAAGTCTGTCTTCAGAGCAAGGTTTGAATAATGTGAAGTGAATAAGGCATGGATCCATGTATTGAACAGTGAGGAGAAAACACAATATTGAATAGCTGGCCATTAAGAGTACACCATCCATCCTGTGAGCTGAACGAGGCTGGGGTCCTCTGAAAAATATTGTATGTGACCATGTAAGTGAAGACTATCTTAATGCATATGCACAAAGAGACTGAATGACAGGCAACTAATTCTGGCATTTCCTCAATTATGAGTGCTTGAATTTGCAACTTTAACATTCTTTAAATGTAGTTTTTTTTAATGCACTATACATATATTTAAATCACTGAACATTACAGCTTCCAAAATTCAGGACTGGATATTAAGGCCACTATCCAATTTAATGAGTGCCAACATTTTAATAAATGTCTATAACCATTTTTTCTAAGGAAAAAAGTGATTATTTCATTTCCCCCCCTAACAAGTTCATTGATTTTGGGATTTGTTCACTTCAAAACTCCATCTAAGTGAAGCAGAGTAGATATGGGATTGATCTATCAAACACATGAGTAAATACAATCTTTCAAGTAGTTCCACTGTGGTGTTTACAGGGTGGGGACCTATGTATGTCTGATATCATCAAGGCTTCATGTCTAATGTATTATAAACAAATGCCTCAATAATTTAGCTTTTTGCCAAGATGCCATATTGGGTAATTCCACCAAAAAGGCCATTTTCCTATCTTCATTTCCTTAGTTTGCCTGTACTTCTTTCTCCCCTTGGATGAATGTTTGCCTATGGTTCCCCCACAACCTGTATAGTTCTGTTTGCTTCCTGTCTCTCTTTATACACTGCTGTCCTGAAGAGAATATAAAGTGGAGGGCATTGCCTTCCAGTGGAAGCAACCAGAATGAGCAATATTGACCTTTTGTCTCATGCAAGGAGACAGAAAAGGCTGGAGAACTGACTCAGAGAGAAAAGCTTAGAGAGGGTGTTGGAGGATGTTACCCAGCACCCTCAGAATTTTATCTTGAATCTTATGATATTTGACCTCTTTCTTTATGACATCTTGTGGAGTCATGTGAAAAATCTCAGATTTCATTTAAAAAACATGTTTCTAGCCCTCATGGTTGTTTAGAAAAACTTGAAATCATGACCTGAGTACATCCTAAAGACTCAGATCCAAGACGGCAAAGAAAAAATACATATACCTCTATGTAGATATACAAAAGGTAAATCTCATGATTTTTGAAAACTTGGGGTTGGCAGTACTCAACCATGCAGCCAGGGTTCTACTGTGGTGGGGCTAAGTTCTTCACTGAGCAGCTGCTTTGCCCTGCTTCATAGCTCCTGAACAGAGCAGGCTCCTGTGTAGCTTAAGAGTGGCACAGTATTGGAAGGTAGTTGTCATGAGACGTCTGTAAGCCCTGCAAGAACAGGGCACTGTTCCTGCATGGCATAGGAGCTGCTTATCATGTGACAGGAGCTACCACATTGAGCACCTAGGGCCAGATTCACATAATTATTTAGGTGTTGATCTGCTGAGCATTGTAGCATCTAATTTCTAGGTGCCTGATGCTCAGTGGAATTCCCAGCAAGTTAGTTACCCAGGCTTCCCATTCAATGCATGGGGAGAGTTAGGCATTTAGGGAAGTGATCCTCAGAAGCCAGCAAGCTGAAAGGGCAGCTGCCTTAGCTGGCCAGGGTGTGAAATGCAGAGGAAAGTGGTGTTGCTTAAGCCCAGAGCCTCATAGGTATTTAGGAACCTAACTCCCATTGATCAGGGCCTCTAGGTACCTTACTGATAGGTCAAAGGGAGGCACCTCCCTCCAGTTGGATTCTGAGCCATGGACTCCTGGAGTTAGGCACATAAGCCAGGTCAGTAATTTATCATGAAAAACCACAGTATACAGGGAGAAGAGAGCAAAGACCCCACAATAGTCAATAGCCTAGTGGTTAGGGCATTCTCCTGAGATATGGGATATGAGATTTGACTCCCTATTCTGCCTGATTTGGAACAGGGACTTGAACCCACAACCTTGGTGAGTGCCCTAACCACCAGGCTATTGATTATTCTGGATTGGGAGTGTCTCCTGTTGGAGCTCTTTCACTTTGTATAAATAACTTAAATATTCAATGGAGCAGCGACATGAACCCAAGTCTCCTACCTCCCAGGAGAGGACCCAGATCACCAGAGAACACACACACATCCACTTGTGACTGTTTGCCCAGGCTTTTGACAGGTGTGAAGACTTAGAGCACATCTATGGGATCAGGCTTCACTATCAAGATAGTCCAGGGAATGCCTAATTTGAGAATCTTACTTCGAGGCCTGAAATACTTTGAATTGAGCTTAGGCTCTGAGTAGTTCATTACTGTGGGGCAGTGTCCATGCACAGACAACTTTACACATCCCTACCATTGGATACTAACACAATGAGAGGACTTAGGTGCCACCTAAGCAGCATTTTGAGAATATCAGGGGTGCCTAAGTATTGGGCTTGGGTATCTAAATATCTTTGTAAACTGACAGGACTATGTTAATGCAAACTAGGTACCTTTTAGAGTGCACCAGCAAGTGCAGTTAGAGCACAACACATGGAAGTGCTCTACAAAGCAAACCCTTCTACAGCTCTTTGCTGGCACTGTGTACAAGCTCTTAGGGTACTCATACATTTTTCTAGAAGTCTACGTGCTGAGGTGATTGTACATCCTTTCAAAGAAGGAAGGATGGTCCAGGTTAAATAAATTAATGGAGATATGCCATCTCCTAGAACTGGAAGGGACCTTGAAAGGTCATTGAGTCCAGCCCCCTGTCTTCACTAGCAGGACCAAGTATTGATTTTGCCCCAGATCCCTAAGTGGCCCCCTCAAGGATTGAACTCACAACCCTGGGTTTAGCAGGCCAATGCTCAAACCACTGAGCTATCCCCCTGCTTCACCACAGATTTCCTGTGTGACTTGGGAAAGCCACTTAAGTTTATAGCCATAAAGGTGAATTAGACTAAATGTTGCAACACAAAGTTTAGGTGCCCTGCAACCTCCTGGAAACCACAATGCCAAGTTTGGTGCCCAGGCTCCGTATACAATACATGGGGAGAGTTAGGTCCCTAAGAATGGGATTCACAAAAGCCAGCATATTGAGTAGGCAGACACCTAACCTAGCCAATAGGAAATGTCAAGGAAGGGGGTGGGACCTAAGCCTTTCCCTCAAAGGGAGGTAGGCGACTAAATCTGGACTGTTGGGAGACATCTCCCTCCATTTGGGATTCTCCTCCATCCACCCTCTCCAGGAATTAGCCATTTAAGCCTGGTCGCCCCTTCCTCTCAAAAAAACTAAGGTGTGGTGGTGATGATGATGCCACCAAGTATACCCTATAGCAGGGATCAGCAACCTTTGGCACACGGCCCATCAGGGAAATCCGCTGGCGGGCCAGGACGGTTTGTTTACCTGCAGCGTCCACAGGTTCAGCCGATCACAGCTCCCACTGGCTGTGGTTCGCAATTCCAGGCCAATGGAGGCTGCAGGAAGTTGCACGGGCCAAGGGATGTGCTGGCCGCTGCTCCCTCCAGGTCCCATTGGCCTGGAACAGTGAACCACAGCCAGTGGGAGCTGTGATTAGCCGAACCTGCGGACGCTGCAGGTAAACAAACCATCCCGGCCCGACAGCGGATTTCCGTGATGGGCCACATGCCAAAGGTTGCCGATCCCTGCTCTATAGCCTAGTGATCACAGCACTTACCCAGAGTGTGGGAGGCTTGGATTCATAGCTTCATGGTAATGTATACTGACAATGACTATCACTGGGCTAAGAAAACCAGGTGAGAATGACTCTATAGCCTGGTGGTGTGGGCACTGACCTGGGAGATAGAAAACCCAAGTTTCCTATGTCAGGCAGAAGGGGGGATTGAATGTTGGTCTTCTACATCCCAGGTTAGTGCTCTAGCCACTGGGCTAAGTATTAAAAAGGAGGCTGCTACTTGACGAATATTTTGGGTGGCTGAAATAAACTATTTGAAAAAAATAAAGCACCCAGCTCCATTTGACATAAATGTTTTATGATCTATCTGGGAAAATGGCATATTTATCTTTTTTTAGACCAGTTATTGTTTTAATAATTTGTGAAAATATAAATCTATTCTTTTTATTTTGCAATAGAAAAAGTAAGGACCCTGTCCAACTCCCATTTAACTCAGTTTAAGGCCTCGCTGGGGCCTTAAACTTATTTAGGGGGGAGGGATAGCTCAGTGGTTTGAGCATTAGCCTGCTAAACCCAGGGTTGTGAGCTCAGTCCTTGAGGGGGCCACTTAGGGATCTGGGGCAAAAATCAGTACTTAGTTCTGCTAGTGAAGGCAGGGGGCTGGACTCAATGACCTTTCAAGGTCCCTTCCAGTTCTAGGAGATGGGATATCTCCATTTATTTATTTAATGGAAAGGCTGCCATTAGCATCAAAGGCAGCTGGATCAGACCCTAGAAATATATCTTCTGTGATGATGGCCATTTCCTTTTGGCACCTGTGATCATTCTTCTAAAGACTTTGAAACTGCAGTGTAGCATTGTTAGTAATTTGATTTGATTTTTATCCCTGTTCCCTTGGCAGCTTCAGTAAAAATTGCATTAAACCTTCCTCTTCTTAGCACTCCTATTAATGACTTTAAAAAAATGTGTCAGGACAATATTTATTATTAAAGAGCAGAAATATTTGTCTTTGTCTTTCTTCTTTTTCTCTTTTCCTCAGATTTTTTATACTTTTATTAAGCCCTGAATGGGCTGGTTTTGTTCTATATCCTATTATATCACTTCTCCTTAGCCAGGATTCTGTCTATTGGTTAACTCTTAACCAGTCTTTTTTAACTTATTAAATACTTCTCTGCAATCCCTCCTAAATTAACCCCATCGGGTGGTTGATAGTTACTCTGAGATTGAAACCATTTATGTAAACTCTTGTAGCCTTAAGGCTTTATTCAGACTACCTGCAATTATCTGCAACTATATGGGTACGCAAAAGTGAGGCTCTCCATATACAAGGCTTTTAAGATCAAAAAGTTGTCATTCAGGCCTTGAGATTTGACACTTCAAAGCATACATTAATAATAAAAGGATGGCTTTTTTTCCAAAATGGCTGGGAATTTTGTTTTTGTTTTTTAAAGCTCTATTAAGTGAAGAATAACAGTTTTTATTAAAGTAAAATTATATTTAACCCTCCAAGTACTGAAATATATATATTACTAATTTAGGGGAAAGTATTATCCAATTGCATTCCATAGACTTGACAGGATGATTCTTCTGAGCACCAGGTGCAGCTGATGGGAACCCAGCACTTTAAAGAGGTTGCTTTGCTTTCTATGGTGGAGCAAAATTTCAAAATGTTGATAGATTAAGCCATAAAAATTAGGTGTCTTCTCTTATTAATGCCATCTTGTCTTCTAACGGTTCCCATGTGGCAAGGTTCTTAGCACAGTAGTGGGGGGAGGAGGAGCCTTCATTGTTCAAAATACTAATTTCAGTGACATCAGACCACAATAAATCTAAAGAACATTACCATTGGAATGCTTCCCGTTTAAATATTATACTTTTGTCCTTATTTGAAATGGTTGGCTAAAAGTATACTGCAGAGACAAACATTTTTCAGCTGTGAATAGGTGTCTGAAGTGTGTTCAGTTTTTACTGGTAGGTGAACTCAAGACAGTACAACAATTTAGTTAGGGGAAGCAGTCAAATGTCTGAACCACGTTTAAACTGAACCCTTCTTGGATCTACAAAATTAGCCAGGAAATTAAATGATAATAGTATTTTTGTGGTATTTTAGCATTGCTGCTGTCAGCTAGAGCCAGAAAATGCAGAGGTGCATTTAGCATTTAGATAATATGGTGACTGCTCTAGTAATATCTAAGATGGACAGATAGGTACGCCAATGGAATGATAAGCAGAAATATCAACTAAACTTTTTCTGGTCTTATGTTTTGTTTGAGTTCTGATCAAACTTCATGTTTATAATTGTGTCCAGATTGCTTTGCCTCTTCCTTATAATCATCATCTCACAAATCCATTGACAGTCCAAAATCCCTAGAGGTAAAGAGAGAGAGAGAGAGAGAGAGAGAGAGAGAGAGAGAGAGGTGATTATGATAATTATGGTCCTCAAAACAGATTATTATTTGATTTCTCATGATAAACTAATCCATAATATCAGAGTTTGTGTCATCTGGGTCTCTAGTACCACAAGCAGAAGGGGTCCAATGCATTAAAAGTACTCATGTGATGAAGATATGTGTGTGCTCACACACATCTCCCTACATGTTACAGTTCTGATTCACTATTTTAAGAGAAATCATAGAAGGAGGTAGTAATTCCTGAAAATGGAAAATGATTATTTTTTTCTCAAAGGGACCCCAAACTATATCACCAGGCCAAACCCAAAACTTTGTTACTGTTAGATGTATAGGGAGACATTTGAAAGGGAGTGTTGCTGCAATTTTTTTCTTGTCAAAAGGAAGATATTAGAATTACATGCCACTTGTGTCTTCATTTGGACCAAATGGTGGCCCATTCTGCAGACGGCAGTAAGGTAATTCCTCATGCCATGGACAGCAGCGCAGTGGGGAGATCAGTCTTCCAAGGGCCATTATACTACTGTGGTCACGTGGGTGGGAAATAGTTGGAGCCTTGGCTCCACCCCACAAAGTGCTCGCAGGCCAGAGGACATCCACTGGGCCAGATATAAGATTGACCCAGGATACTTTCTCCCCACATTCCCATGGCACAAAATAGAGGGTACACCATGAGACAGAGTATGACTGATTTACAATCTGCTTCATAGAATCATGGAAGATTAGGGTTGGAAGAGACTTCAGGAGGTCATCTAGTCCAACCCCCTGCTCAAAGCAGGACCAAACCCATCTAAAGCATCCTAGCCAGGGCTTTGTCAAGCCGGGCCTTAAAAATCTCTAAGGATGGAGATAACACCAACTCCCAAGGTAACCCATTCCAGTCCTTCACCACCCTTCTAGAGAAATAGTTTTTCCTAATATCCAACCTAGACCCCACTGCAACTTGAGACCATTGCTCCTTGTTCTGTCATCTTCCACCACTGAGAACAGCCTAGATCCATCCTCTTTGGAATCCCCCTTTAGGTAGTTGAAGGATGCTATCAAATTCCCCCCTCACTCTTCTATTGCACAGACTAAATAAGCCCAGTTCCCTCAGCCTCTCCTCATAAATCATGTGCCCCAGTCTCCTAATCCTTTTAGTTGCCCTCGTCTGGACTCTCTCCAATTTGTCCACATCCTTTCTGTAGTGCAGGGCCCCAAACTGGAAGCAATACTCCAGATGTGGCCTCACCAGTGCCGAATAGAGGGGAATAATCACTTCCCCCGGTCTACTGGCAATGCTCTTACTAATGCAGCCCAATAGGCCGATAGCCTTCTTGGCAACAAGGGCACACTGTTGACTCATATCCAGTTTCTCATCCACTGTAATCCCCAGGTCCTTTTCTGCAGAACTGCCGCTTAGCCAGTCAGTCCCCAGCCTGTAGCAGTACCTGGGATTCTTCCGTCCTAAGTGCAGGACTCTGCACTTGTCCTTGTTGAACCTCATCCGATTTCTTTTGGCCCTATCCTCCAATTTATCCAGGTCACTCTGGACCCTAACCCTAACCTCCAGCATATCTACCTCTCCCCCCATCTTAGTGTCATTTGCGAACTTGCTGAGAGTGCAACCCATCTCTTCATCCAGATGATTAATAAAGATATTGAACAAAACTGGCCCCAGGACCGACCCCTGGGGCACTCCTCTTGATACCGGCTGCCAACTAGACATTGAGAGGTTGATCACTACCCATTGAGCCTGACAATCTAGCCAGTTTTCTATCCACGTTATAGTCCATTCATCCAATCCATATTTCTTTAACTTGCTGGCAAGAATATGGTAGGAGACCGCGTCAAAAGCTTTGCTAAAGTCCAGGTATATCCACTGCTTTCCCCACATCGACAGAGCCAGTTATCTCATCATAGAAGTCAATCAGGTTGGTCAGGTATGACTTGCCCTTGGTGAATCCATGTTGACTGTTCCTGATCACCTTCCTCTCCTCCAAGTGCTTCAAAATGGATTCCTTGAGGACCTGCTCCTTGATTTTTCCAGGGTCTGAGGTAAGGCTAACTGGTCTGTTGTTCCCTGGATTCTCGTTCTTCCATTTCTTAAATATGAGCACTATATTTGCCTTTTTCCAATCATCCGGGACCTCCCCCAATTGCCATGAGTTTTCTAAGATAATGGCCAATGGCTCTGCAATCACATCAGCCAACTCCCTCAGCACTCGGACACATTCCCTCCAGCCCCATGTCCAGATTTGTGCATGTCCAGACTTTCTAAATAGTCCTCAACCTGTTCTTGCACCACTGAGGGCTGCTCCTCCCCACACTGTGCTGCCCAGTGCAGCAATCTGGGAGCTGATCTTGTCTGTGAAGACCGAGGCAAAAAATGCATTGAGTACTTCAGCTTTTTCCACATCATCTGTCAGTAGGTTGCCTCCCCCTTTCAGTAAGGGTCCCACACTTTCCCTGACCTTCTTGTTGCTAACATACCTATAGAAACCCTTCTTGTTACCCTTCAGATCCCTTGCTAGCTGCAACTCCAATTGTACTTTGGTCTTCCTAATTACACCCCTGCATGCTCGAGCAATATTTTTATACTTCTCCCTAGTCATCTGTCCAAATTTCCACTTTTTGTAAGCTTCCTTTTTGTGTTCAAGGTCACCGAATTTTTCTCTCTTAAGCCAAACTTCTTGTTGCCTGCCATATCTTTCTGCACATCGGGATGGTTTGTTCCTGCACCCTCAATAAGGCTTTCATCCTCATATTAGCCTCCCCGGGATCCTGCCCATCAGTTCCCTGAGTGTGTCAAAGTCTGCTTTTCTGAAGTCCAGGGTCCATATTCTGCTGCTCTACTTTCTTCCTTTTGTCAGGATCCTGAATTCGACCATCTCATGGTCACTGCTGCCCAGGTTGCCACCCACTTCTACTTCCCCTACCAGTTCTTCCCTGTTTGTGAGCAGCAGGTCAAGAGGAGCACTGCCTCTAGTTGGTTCCTCCTGCACTTGCACCAGGAAGTTGTCCCAAACACTCTCCAAAAACTTACTTGATTGTCCGTGCACTGCTGTATTGTTCTCCCAGCAGATGTCAGGGTGATTGAAGTCCCTCATGAGAACCAGGGCCTGTGATCTGGAAACTTCTATTAATTGTCCGAAGAAAGCCTCATCTACCTCATCCGCCTGGTCTGGTGGTCTATAGCAGATGCTCACCACGACATCACCCTTGTTGATCTCGTCTCTAAACTTAACTCAAATACTCTCAACAGGCTATTCTCCAGTTTCATACTGGAGATCTGAGCAAACATACTTCTCTTATGTACAGTGCAACTCCTCCATCTTTCCTCCCCTGCCTGTCCTTCCTGAACAGTTTATACCCATCCATGACAGTGCTCCAGTCATGTGAGTTACCCCACCAAGTCTCTGTTATTCCAATCACATTATAGTTCCTTGACCGTGCCAGGACTACCCAGTCTACTCCTCAGGCAATGCAACTAAATACTGCCCCAGGAATACTGTTGATTATAAACCAACAACTATGTCCTGTATAACTAAATACAGAAAACCCCTTTAAAGGCCACAGATTAGTTTTGGCTATAATCCCATTAGGAAAAATTTTGCAAACTTTAATCACTTTGAGTAGTTTCATTGATTAAGGTTGGCAGAGTCTGGTCAATGATAAATTGGGAAGGTGCTGCTGCTATATCCTCTCCGATTAATGACTTTGGAGGATGCTGCAGTTGTCTCGTTGTTTTTGAGAAACTAAGGCCCACATTGGTTAAGGAAATCTGTTATTAAAACATTCATTTGTTCTTATCTATCCTTAAAGCCCCACCACCACTTAATTGAATCATTGCCCATGATCACGTCCTATCTCTAAATTAACACTTGCTAAAGGGTTTGTCTACACAGCCCACAGAGGCAAGCGTCCCAGCCCAAGTTCACTGATGCAGTCTGGTGGAGCTCACTCTATCGCTCTAAAAATAGCTGTATAGGCAGCACTTTGAAGTTGCAGTTTGAACTGGAGCCTGGGTAGTGAAGCCCATCCCTAGGCTTGAGTGCCTGAGCTTCAGCCAAAGTCACAACTTCAGAGCACGGTCTACACAGCTATTTTTAGCGTGCTAGCATGAGCCCTGCTAGCCCAGCTCTGGGCTGGGAGGCTCGCATAGACATACCCAGAATAGTTAGGAAATATCTGAAGGGTGTTTTTATAGATACAACCACTTCCCGTTTATTTGAAAATTTAGTATGTACTTCATCCTTTGTCCCATGCAGCCTCACATCCTCCGGAGCAATTTCCTGTAAACATCCACAAAGCTACCTCAGTATCTCCCTTCAAATACCTGCTTAAAAATCTCTTTTACTACGATGCCTACACAAATATAGACAACATGTAGGCTGTTGGGCAGGTCCACAATGGGACTTAGTCACCATGATGCTCAGCATTGCAGTTCCTAAATTTTAGGCACCAAGAAAATCACAGAAACAACACTGCAACTCACAAAGCCTGAGATAGGCACTTAGGTTCCACATACAATGACTAGGGAGAGATAGGTGCCTTAGAATGCAATCTAGAAAGACAGCACACTAGGCAGGGAGCCGCCTAAGCTAACCAATGGGAGATGCTGACCAAAGAGGTGTGCGCTAAGACCCTCCCCATCATAGAAATAGGTGCCTTAGTCTGGGCTTCAGGGAGGCTCTTAGCTCTGCTAGAGATCCACAAACTGGGAAAAGATAGGCATTTGACTGCCTAAGCCATATGCATAGCTCGATGTGATAGGTGTACTCAGAGGTGACCTAACTCTACAAAAGGTTTTTTGGGAGAAGAGATGGAGTTCCCTTGTAATATTTATCCTAGTGGGTAGGTTATTTATCCAGGATATAGGAGACCCCAGGTTCAAGTCCTCCTTGCTTGGAAAGGGGTCTGTCACCTCTCAGGTGAGTTCACTAGGCTATTCTAGAGTCATTCTCTTTCACTGGCCCAATTAATATTTAATTATTGAATTAAAGTGGAACAACTTCAATAGGAGGGATTGAAAAAAGCCCACATCAGAATATTCCATAGCCCAATGGCTAGGACAGACACCCGAGAGATCCCTGTTCAAATCCCATCTTCTCATCAGACAGAAAGGGCAGTTGACCAAGGTATTTCCCATATCCTGGGTGAGTACCCTAACTACTATGCTAAAAGATGGTAAGGGTGTGCCTCCTTCTTCCACCTTGCTGCTTCATGTGAGGGGCTCATGCTGGTAGGAAACTGTGAGCATGCCTACTGGATTGGCCCCTGCACATGACTTAGGCAGCCAAATGCCTCTATTCCCCAGTTTGTGAATTACTCCTGCTCTAGGCAGGAGACAGGTGCCTAGAATGAAGTAGCAGAGCATGTGCCCAGAGGCAAACATTTAGGCACTGAGTGATCTTCGGCACCTACAGGGTTAGGTGGCAGCAGAGTGAAGGTTCGTAGTTGTGCCTAAAAACAAGGCTGAGGTGCCAAACGACTTTCGTGGATTGCACCCTGGTTGATCAATATTGTCTCACTCGTCACTTGAACTCCTCTGTCTGCTAGTATCCATCTGTTGTCTCTTGTTTTATACTTAGATTATATGCTCATTGGGGCAGGGACTGTTATCTTGTTCTGTGTTTTGTATGGTGCCTAGTACAACTGAGTACTGGTCTATGTCTGGGAATCCCAGGCACAATAGTTACACAAATAATAAGTACTATCAGAAGAAAGAAACACCAGCAAAAAAGTAAATCCATTAATCAATGAATAGATCAAAACAAAAGTGGTATGGACAATTAGAAATTAATTAAGATTTTGTCAGCATGGCTGTTGATAAAAGCACGTAAGGAATATTTGGAATATCTGAGCATATATAAATAAGCAGATCAGTATGATATGAATCCCACAGTCTTAAGGGAATTAACTAATAAACTCACTGAACCACTTGCAATTATGTTGCAAGCATTATTGAGATAAAAGAAATACCAAAGGATTTGAAAAAAGCAAATGCATAAATAATGAGATCTATAATTAGACTATGGTTCAGCGTCCTGAGGGAAGTTGCAAAAATCCCAATGCTTGAACCATTTAAAACAAGACTGGACAGAGCACTGAAGAATCATGACTTAATCCAAAGTGCATTGAAGTCAATGGAAAAAACAACTCTGGTATTTTCAAAAAATGGATATAGCCTAAAGTGACTTTTACAATTCTCCAAAAGTGGAATAAAAATGATACAACAAACCACACAGCTCTCCAGAACAAACACAAAGAAAAAGCCCAGTCCCATGCTTACTAAACACAACAGCCAAACTTTCACCCATTGAACTGGGCTTTCTGGCCCTGATGCGCAAAGGATTGTAGGCACCTAAACCCTAGTTTTAAGCACCACTACAATCCACAACTCCACTGTGCTGCTGTCCTATAAACACCTTTGTTTCTGCTTCCGGGCATGCACACTGCTGCCTAACTTCAGATGTCCGGACGCCTATTTCCCGCCAAAGTCCTAGTATGATCCACAAACCAGAGAGAGCTGCACCTCCACCTATTTTGCCTGCAATGACTGATCCAGTAGGCATGCTCTAAGCACACCTAACACCACACAAAATGTCACAGGAGATGTATCCTTATAACTTTTAGCCTGTGTATTCATCCAGGATGTGGGAGACACTGTTCAATTCCTCCTTCTGCCTGAGGAAAAGGGATTTGAGTAGGGGTTCCCTTTCAGGTGAATAGCTTAACTTTTTCTCACAAGAAACAGTTTAGTTGCCTAAGCTGCCTAACTTTAAGAACGTGGTTCCTGGTTGTGGATCACAGACAGAAATAGGTGCCTTCCTGCAGCCCAGACTTAGGCTCCTAAGTTTGTGATGGGGCTGGGCTTTAGAAGCACTCTCCCATCTACTTGTGAATGTCAACTATTTCTTCCCCTAGCCCTAATGCACTCCTACCATGCAACAAAATGTTCGTTTTTAATGTTGGTAAAATATCAATATACCATTCTTAGGGAAAATACTCCCCTCCCCCCCATCTCCTTCAAGTAAAATACCACTTGAATTCATCAACTGTGCTCTAAAACAATTTAAAAACAAACAAAAACAAAAACAGCCTTATCTAAAAGTAATTACACATACATTTTATATTTGCCTTGATAATTAAAGTTGCAAGGGCAAAGATCTAGAAGCTTCATTTACATTTTTGCACTTAGTTTAAAAAAATGGACTTTAAGAATATATTATTTAGAAAATATAAACAGCGAAACCAAATTTATTTGTTTGTTTTTTCCTGTAATATATAAAATCCCCTATTTCCACTCTCCGCTTAAAGCAGGCTTGGCCAGTGAATATGATTGAAACCAGAGCCATACATCACAGCAGAGGGTGGGTGTAGGAAGTTAAAGGGTCAGTTCCACATGCTGAGAAAGATTTCAAAGGCAGGGCTTTACCTACAAAGTAGGATCAGCAAGTGCTCAAGTTCACGATGCAGAGGCATCTGCAGAGCAAAAAAGCCCCATAGAAATGGTATTAAAAAGATTGTAGTTAATCATTAAGGTCCCTAAAATTCACATTTGTTCATAAGTATGATTTTCTTTTGTGGGAGAAACATTTCTGAGTCTTATTTTCATTGTTTTGCTGTGGGAAGGCAAGTTGGCATGGAGGTGGGAGACAGTAAATGCTTTTCTGTTTGTTTAAATACTGTTTCCTCCTTTAAGTAAAAAGCTGCTGGAAGCATATTAGAAGGCAGTAGTCAGAGCTAAGAAGACAGTTAAGTAGCAACAACAATGTTGGGAGTAACAGGTCAGCTGCTGTAGCAGCATCTTCTTCGAGCTGTAATTCCCCTATGGTTTTATAAAAGCATGTGAAGGAGGGGTGGTAGCATGCCCAGTCCTGGTGCCTGACCCAAAAGTCACATAGCGGGTTCTTCTGACTTGGTATCCTGCTTCCATAATAATTTAAAAACATTAGGCATATAGAATAGAGATGCAGCAGGGTCAGTGGAGGCTAAAAGTAAATCTCAAGTCTTTGCTTTTACAAAGAAATAGCACCTGCAGCATCTTTCTTCTTCAATGCAGCAAGAGTAGCAGCAAACAGCATTAGGATGTTATGGACTCAAATCATATGAAATCCTGTGGTTTTGCTTCAGTCCAATCCATTTCACTTTGTGTTCTGAGTTCAAATGAGATCAACATCTCATAGAAAACCAGAGTAAAAAAATCTCTGACTTCCAACTGCTTTCACATCAAATCCACGGAAAGCTATCCATGTTGTATGATTCTGATGCAAAATACAAAAATGTTATTGTGCAACTAGAAGGGTACTTGCATGTGCTGTTTACTGTTTTTGTGCAAAAAAAAACAACCCACCCAAGTCTTTCCTGGATGTGAAAACCTTGATCCTGCAGTTGACCCAGCACAGAGCTCAGCAATTGAGTTTGGTCAGTTATAGGATTGAGTATTAATCTGAGGGCTGACCCATATTTGAGAACTTGTCTGTTACTGGCTCACTTTACATTTTCAATAGTCATAAATTGTTGATCACACACATAAGACCTCCACTCACTAATCAAGTAATCTTAGTATATCTTAAGGGGAGAGGGATAGCTCAGTGGTTTGAGCATTGGCCTGTTAAACCCAGGGTTATAAAGTTCAATTCCTGAAAGGGCCATCTGGGGCAAAATCACTACTTGGTGCTGCTAGCGAAGGCAGCAGGCTGGACTCAATGACCTTTCAGCTCTATGAGATAGGTATATCTTTATTTATATTTGCCATAATGCTATCAGGAACATTAAGAATGACAAAATGAACAAAGATAAAAATATTATTAAGCCCTGATTTTGAGAACTGCCAAGCACCCACAACTTCTTAGGAAGTCCGCAACTCTCAGGATCAGGACCATAATTTGCTAAACAAAGTGCTCAAGATGTTACAAAGTGGCTCCAGAAAAAAACACACAACAGAAGCTGTCTGCAGCCTATGTTATCTTATAATGCAAGAGAGCAATAAAGGCTTGTTCCAAAGCAAGAAATGAAAATAGGTGAAAGGAAAACAATAAGAGCACCATCAGCATTTTAAAATTCTATGTAGCAGAAAGTCAAATTGTAAAATTTTCATTTGAGAACTACTCACTGAGTTATGCCAGGGCCAGGGCTGGCTCCAGCGTTTTTGCCGCCCCAAGCGGCGAGAAAAAAAAAAAAAAGGTGCAATGGGCGACACCTTGGCGGCAGCTCTAACGCCACTGCCTCATTCTATTCTTCGGCGGCAACTTGGCGGCAGGTCCTTACCTCGGAGAGGGACCGACGGACCCGCTGCCTAATAGCCGCCGAAGACCCTGACGTGCCGCCCCTTTCCGTTAGCCACCCCAAGCACCTGCTTGCTGCGCTGGTACCTGGAGCCGGCCCTGGCCAGGGCTCTAATGCCAGAATAACTTTAACAGAAAAACATCAAAGCCTAAAAAGCTATTTCCATCCGAGAATAAAATTAAAAGCAAACTGACTCAAATAAAATAAAATAAAATAAAATAAAATAAATAAAGCAACGCTCCCTCTTTACATTTGCCAACATTACTACCATGGACTCTGGGGTCAAGGTACTTGCCTGTCTTTCTTAAAAGACTAAATGAAAATGGTTTCTCTGTGCAGCTAATTAGTTACTAAGTGATTGAAGGGTAATTTATCTATTACATAAATTGGTTACTTATTAAAGAATACAACCTTTCAGCCAACTAGCAGCCTACCAAAAAAATAGACAGGAAATAGGAACTCTGAAATTTGGATTATGTATATATCTTCTTTAAAGGCCTGATCCCACAAACGCCCAAACTCTGGTAACTTTAATGGGTCAACTCACACAAATACGCAACATAATAATTTAGCCCTTGAAGGAAAATTACCCAAGTTTGTAAGTTTTTGCAGGATCAAGCTTTAAAATTGCAGTTAAAGAGACACATTGAAGATTTTCAGGATCAAAACGATAACTGACCTACTTTAAAAATGATAAGAGTGTCAGAATTTTAAATAATGTGTTTTTAGAAGACACCCGCTCACTCGCAGAGAACTTACAGAAACTATTTATTTTTTTGTCAGGCAAAAAACAACAAGAATGGTTGTTGTGCCCCCTGCTGGCTCTGAAGTAGTAGCTAACTGTTCTTCCATTAATTGCTGAAGATAAGTAAAGCATAAAACAAAATGATTGGCATGAGAAGATTTAATAGAAATTGATCTTTTAAGACAAAAATCTGGCATGTGAATTTCAGATCCCCTCATAAACACAGGAAAATGTTTGCTAAATGGAGAAGCACAAGACTGATATAGTGGATAAAATATAGATACCTCCAAGACAGTCATTAATTAAAATACCACCTATTAAAATAGCAATAGGAAATCATTGTTATGTTTTTACAGGCTTTATTTTTGTTTTGTGAACTCACAAAAATCAGCTCAAATGTTGTGAAAATTTTATTTCTCTTCCCATAAATATACCTATATGTTTTACAAGGGCTGTTCAATTAATTTGTAGCTAAGGATGTGATGCAAACAATGTAGTAAACTGTGAAAAATATCTTTGAATGCTGTTTTTTTTTTTCTGTCCAGGAACATAAATAACTGAACAGACTAATGATGAGTTGTCTTGATCTCTGCAGAAGAGGCAGAAAGTGAATGGGTGGCACTATATATCAAAAACTTTAAAATACTAGGGAGCCACAAACTGACAGTGTGGTTAATAAATTTTGAGTAAGGTTACAATAAATAAAAACCAACAGAGGAATGGTCATGCCCAGACCAATATGGACAGGAGGGGAATGGCGAGGATGGAAATCATGTACCCATTCTTAAGGCCACATTATACCCGTGAGGCATTTTTACTATCCAAACATCTATTATACAATACAGCCAAAACATAAGAGCTTCCCATCTTACATAGATGGCAACTTTACAGTCCAAAAAGTAGACTGTTTCTTACTGACAGTCTGTAACTGATTGTGTCTGTATGCATCTACTTTGATGGACCTCTTAAAACTGTCCATTTCTGGATCTGAAAGCAGTAATCTAGCTAGCTTAATCTTGAAAGGTTACGGCCAAATTATTACTCTTAAAAGCAAAGATACATAGGGTGATGAGGATATGGAACACCCAAGTTGCGGTGCCTGTGTACACTGTGTCTCTGCAAAGCAAGTTGTCTTCAGGATATTGAGGGGTACCAAGAAGCAGTGGTATTTGCTTCACATGTAGAAAAGGCAAGGCTCTGGCCATTCCCACACTATATCCAGACACTCTTCTCTGGGGAAGGTTGTTTCATCAGCACATCTGGATTTCCATAGCTCATAACACTTGTAGTCCAACTCTCTAGATATGCTCTAGTTAAACTACAGCTATTGGACTTGAAGCTGCAATTAATTCAAGGAAGTCTTAAGGCCTATGCAGGAGATTATACTAAATGATCACAATGGTCCCTTCTGGGTTTAAAATCTATATGACTATGAAACTGTGTCTGTCTCCTGCAGGGGAGTGTGAGGAAGAAGGGACTTGCAATATTGTCTCCTGCCACCAGTATATCCACAGAGGCAACTATGATTTAGGTCATAGCTTTTGAGTTCCTAAATTGCTCACCAACAAATACAGATGTCTATATAACAATCCTCCCAGGCCTTTCTCCTCCCTTAATAGCATTGCTACTGTGGTTTAAGGGAACCATAAATCCTGTATTGAAGAGAATAAAATGTTCTGGGGCTATGTTTGTTTGTGGCAAGAAATTTCTGCCCTCTGCTCTATGGATTGAATTACAGACAATTTTGTGCTGTCAGTCCCCAGGGGGATGACAAAAGAAACTGCATGGGTAGAGGACCCTGGAACTCTGCCGGGTTCATTTTAACATGTTTATGCTTTGGTAGGGGATTTCCTGATTCGTCTTGTTTAACTGAGATGAAATCAGGCTTGCTAACAGAACGAGCATACAATATCACAGGGATCAGCAACCTTTGGCACATGGCCCGCCAGGGTAAGCCCCCTGGCGGGCCGGGCTGGTTTGTTTACCTGCTGCGTCTGCAGGTTCAGCCAATCGCGGCTCCCACTGGCCGTGGTT
The DNA here is from genome assembly GCF_028017835.1 of Emys orbicularis. Lineage (NCBI taxonomy): Eukaryota > Metazoa > Chordata > Testudines > Emydidae > Emys > Emys orbicularis. Next base: position 283,628,228 of record NC_088683.1, read on the forward strand.
CACTGTCCCAGGCCAATGGGGGCTGCGGGAAGCGGCGTGGGCCAAGGGATGTGCTGGTAGCTGCTTCCTGCAGCCCCCATTGGCCTGCAGCGGCGAACCGCAGCCAGTGGGAGCCGCGATCAGCCGAACCTGCGGACGCGGCAGATAAACAAACCAGCCCGGCCCGCCAGGGAGCTTACCCTGGTGAGCCACATGCCGTGGTTGCCGATCCCTGGAATATCAGAAGGCTGTGGATATATTGAGTGTATATTCTAATAGCAGAGGACTTCTATCTGCATTGTTAAAAACAGAACACAGAAGTAGCCTGCCTTAACTTTGTTTGTTGTATATTTGACCTTTTCTAAGCATAAACTCCTCTAGTTTGCTTGCTCTGGAACTCAAATCTCCTGTGAAGCTAGCTGTCTACAGTAAGGCTTCCATTTGCACTCTACAGTCCACAGTTCTCTCTGTGTAGTGTTCAGTGGTAACTTAGTCCCAAACCCACAAAGAGACATAGCCAATGAGTGCTGCAATGCCTAACTTGTAGACACCTAACCACACAATAGAATCCACAAAGCCTGAGTTAGGCACCTAGGCTCCCTATACAATGCAAAGGGAGAGATAGGTGCCTAAGAATAGGATCCATAAAAGCAAGCATGCTAGGCAGGGAGCTGCCTAAATTGGCCTAAATTGGGAGTAGGATGACCATATTTTCAAAAGGCAAAAGTTGGACACATGCAGGAGCCCTACCCGCTCTGTTACCCTGCCACTGCTCCTCCTCTTCTCCTTGAGGCTGTGCCACCTGCCAGGCCAGAAGCCAGAGCTGGGCTGTGGTAAAAGCTGCTCAGGGAGCTGCTGTGTGGAGCCCCAGACTCTCCACCTGCCATGGGTTGGGGGCCGGGGTTCCCAAGAACAGCCCTCAGCCTGTGTTTCTACCCCTTGGGGGACACCATCCTGGGCAGGTGGAGGGTCTCAGTGTTTAAGGAGCTTGCTAAAACCTGCTTTTTCTGCATTTTGTTTCAGTTGGTTGTGCAGAAGAACAGGAGCTTCACAGTGCCCCACCCCGACTCTCTTTCTGGAAAGCTGAGCTCTTAAAGACAAAGTCCCAAGTACCACAGTATGGCCATATCAAGACCACTTTGTTTACATTCCCAGCTTCTCTTCCTCTAAGCCAGTAAAATTATCCTGCCAATTACATAGTACTCTCCAACACGGTTGTGTTGCAGCATTTTACTTCACTCCATTTTTCCTTTCTCCCTTTTGTTCTCTTCACTTGAACATGAAATGCCAACTCTTCATTCACTATATTTACATCCATCCCAGATCATTACAATTCTACACATATATCTCCAATTATTTTGTACAAAGATCAAATGTAGAATAAAGTCATTAATATGTAATAATGAAGCTTAACAATTTTCTCAGACTTAGTTAAAGTACTCTATAATCTAAAAGCAAGAAAGACTTGAGGCAGGAACAAACTTGATATTCAGTATAAGCAGACAAACCAGTCACCCGCTGGGCTAATGTTTTGCTTAATCATTAATTAACATTAGGCTAATGATGTATTTTCCAGACAGTTTATTAATAATCTCCAAATAAAAATGCATGATTATCATGGATTTAACATAGTATGACTATTCTCAATATGTTTTATAGATGTCATGGGATTTACCCCTACACCATTAGCCTGCTGCAGGATTTATTTGCACAGCTGTTGAATGAGAAGCACATGGAAAACCCTGTTGCCTTCAGATCATTTGATTCAGGGCATGTCTACACTGCCCCACAGTTTGGTCTAAGGGGATGTGAGTAGCACTGTGCACTAAAGTGCTGCATTTAACTCCCCCAGGTCCCTAGTTCACATTAATGTGGTCTTCGTTGAAGAGTTTTGTCAATATCTAAATTTTCCGGGGGGTTGGTAGGAAAGACTGTGGTTGATTGTTCCATCAACAAAACAGAAACAAAATATCCCATGTGGTTCGAGTCAACATTATTTTCCTGTGTCCGCCTCAGCCCCCATTGTGCCTGTTCTTATACTGTGCTTACCACTGTGGTATCTGAGTGTATTAAGCAACATGACTGTGTTTGTTCTCTCATCCTCTCCTTCCACCTCCCAACCCAAGGAGGAGAAGCATGCATAGTGGAGTGTACTGTTTTGGTGGTGGTATTTTTTCTTTTACATGTACATGAGGACAAGGTAGATGTGGTAAGGTTTGTGATGGCCAGGGGAGTTCACTCCACAGTCTTGGAGCAGCCCCTGAGAAAGCTGCAGCTCCCACACACACTAACTTTTACCCTTATAGTAAAGAAGTCCATTGTTCCTGAGAAGCATCATTGTAGACCACAACCTTCATCCCGGAGAAATAGAAGGCCTTTTAGAAAACATTGTCAGCTACAGAGATAGACTGACATGCATCATGGGAGATGTAGTCCAGCCAGGGGGCATGGGTCATAGGAAAGAATGGGGGCAGGAGGGACATGGAGCTACAGCTCCCATGAAGCACCACAGCAGCTCAAGTAGATGTACATTAACACTGACCTTGCTCTAAACAAAAATTTTTAACATTGCCAAATGAAAAAAATTCGGAACTTTTTGTTCCACAAGAAATTATTGACATCCCAATTTGGGTTGAAAACAAATCTTGAGATGACAGAATTTTCTGCAAGATAAAAAATCTGTTTTTCAATCAGTTGTACTGAGAAGTATTTACTCTCAGGAGTAGTCTCATTGACTCGTTTTACTCAGCGAGATTGAAGAGGGGAAGAATCAATCCCAAAGTTAATTTTCTTCAGAGCCTATTAGGTTTCTGCCAGTTTAAATATTCATTTCTTTGCCATTTTATGTTACTAAGGGCTAAATTTTCTGGCCATTTTATTTAGATACCTAAATGTGGTTGTTGGCTGCTGAGCATTTTTGAAAATCTGGCCCTTAATGTTTTGAGGCTCTGCATGCCACATACTCCACCTCACCTTGACACTGCCCTCAGGAGCATCTGAGATAAATGTCTTCTCTTCTTTCTCTGACTCTTGAATTCTCCTTGTCATGTCTCCCTTTCTTCCTGTCTATGAGCCACATGATATGCAATATATGTTATTTAGGGTTGCTTTGAGGTTTTTTTTAAGAACCTTCCTGATATCTACTAGTCTGCTGGGATTTCTTGTGGTGGTGTTTCTTTGTCTGATTATGTTAACTCTATTTATAGTTACTGTAATGGGCATAGAATCATTTTTAAAATTATTTTTTAACATAAAAAAAAATGATTTTGTATTAAGTCATGGGTGTGAGTAGGAGGGAGAGAGAGAGAGAGAGAGTTACTGTGTAGCTTTACATTTACAAAATATGTGTAATTGGAGAGTTGAGAGCAGCTTGCTGAAAGGAAAAGGAGAGACAAGCATTAGGTGAAGGACCTGTGCACTTTCCAGTTAACTTTTTATGTGCCTGTTTTCTTGGTGCAGACACAGTTTAAAAGGTGTTTTGCTTTAGGAAAGGAAGCTACTACCTGATGCAGAATCAGAAGTGTGCATAGCCAGCGAGTTAAAATGTACACCAAACTTTCTAATGAGCTGCTAGATGAGGAAGGTACAAAAATTGAAATCAAAAACTCATTTAATCTCTTAGGCACTTTTTAGTGACAAAAAAGGCTGATAATTTACCCCTAAGTGTTATAAAATCTCATAATAAAAAAAAATAACTAAAATATGCATTAGCTCCTACTACTGACATAGACATACTGCCTTAAAATGCAGTGACTAGAATTTCTGTTTCATCTTCTTCTAAATATATTTTAAGTGCCTAGAAGATCTTCTGTGTAAATGTTAGTGATGGGCAAACTTCAAAAGGTTCATTTCAGATACACCTGTGACTATTATCTGAACTGCATATAGATCTGAAGCTTATCTGGATATGTCTGAATCTTTTCTGGCCTCTATTCATTTCCCCCCCTAACTCTTTCCCACCTTCTGCATATTTTTTCACTTTCCTCTGTGTTCAATGTTATCTTTCATCATTTATTCACCCCCATTCGTCCATTTCCCTGACACTTAGTAAAATCTCTTGTGTCCCAAATTCCTTCCCCCTGGCTCCTAAATACCTTGCTCTCTTTGGTGACATTCAATTCAAGACAGAAATTATCAAATGGGGCTGGGGGGGACAGTAACCTTCAAATAACCCCCTCCTATGCCCTAGAAAAGGGGTTGTTAAGTGGGAGGTTGTGGTGTCCTGGGGAGGTGCATCAGACTTTAGAGGTGGGAAGGCACGGCAAGCCTTCTGATGGTTCAGTGCGTATGGCACAGGTGAGGGTTTGGCACTGCCAAATTTGAGTGAGTGGCATTGTGACCTGGCATTGTGACCTGGGATCACAGAATCGCTCTGCTTTGGCCTGGCCACCCCTTCCACTCTTGGCTGAATCTGTCATCTTTAGGGTTGCCAGGTGTCTGTTTTTCGACCGGAATGCCCGATCGAAAAGGGACCCTGGTGGCTCTAGTCAGCACTGCTGACCAGGCCGTTAAAAGTGTGGTCGGCAGCACAGCGAGGCTAAGGCAGGCTCCCTGCCTGCCATGGCTCCACGCAGCTCCTGGAAGCAGCGGCATGTCCCTGCTCCTGCTCCTAGGCATAGGGACAGCCAGGGGGCTCTGCGCAATGCCCCCACCCCAAGCGCCAGCTCTGCAGATCCCATTGGCCGGGAACTGCGGCCAATGGAAGCTGCAGGGCGGCACCTGCGGATGGGACAGCACACAGAGCTGGCTGTGCGTCCATGTAGCAGCTGGAGGGGGGACATGCCACTGTTTCCGAGAGCTGCCTGAGGTAAGCACCACCCAGAGCCTGCCCCGCATCCTTCCCTTCCTCCCCCAACCCTGATCCCCCTCCTACACACCAAACCCCTCATCCCCAGCCCCAACCCAGAGCCTTCACCCCCAGTTGGAGCCCTCACACACACACCTGCAGCCCAACCCCCTGACCCAGCCTGGTGCCCCTTCCTGCACTCCAAATCCCTCATCCCTGGCCCCACAACAGATCCTGCACCCCCAGCCAGAGCCCTCACACACACCCATATCCCAACCTCCTGCCCCAGCCAGGAGCCCCCTCCTACACCCTGAACCCCTCATTTCTGGCCCCAACCAAGAACCCACACCCCTAGCCCAGGGCCTGTACACCCTCTCACACCCCAACCCCCTGCCTCAGCCCAGAAACCTTTCCCATAATCTCAACCTCTTGGCTCCACCCCCCAGCCCACAGCCCCCTCCCACACCCTGAGCTCTTCATTTCTGGCCCCACCCTGGAGCCTGCACCCCTAGTCAGAGCCCTCACCCCCTCCCGCACCCCAACCCCCTGAGCCAGCCCGGTGAAAATGAGCGAGTGAGAGGGTGTGGGGAGAGCGAGTGACAGAGGGAGGGAGGTTGGAGTGAGCAGGGGGAAGGCCTCAGAGAAGGAGTGGGGTCTCAGAGGAGTGGAGGGGCAGGCGGCGGGTCAAGGGTGTTCGGTTTTGTGCGAGTAGAATTTTGGCAACCCTAGTCATCCTAGGCAGCTGCCTAGTTTGCCTGTAGTTTGCCTGTAGTTACAGTGGGCCCTGCCTACTTAAAAGTGGCCAAGCAAAGGCCCAGATGAGCCCCCACCACCCAGCTCTGCAGTTTATCCAGGGGGTGAATTCTGTACAGCTGTTCTTATTTAAATCTTGCATTTTGGGGAGTCTCTCAGGTAAGGGGGACCTAAGAATATATTTCCCTTCCACTTTCTCAAACTTGTGTGATAAATGAGCCACCTGCCCAGCAGAGAGTGTGAGACCTAAAAAGGGTCATAGATGAATTTCAACACAATTAATGACTTGTGAAGATTCAGAGAGAGGAAAGGAGGTACAGATCTAAAAGATATGCTCTAGTTTAACTACCAGTTGTTGGTCTAGATGAAGGAAGCACTGGATGAAATGTATGGCCTGTTTGTAGGAGTCACGCTAGATAATCATGAGGATAACGTACAGCCTTACAAAACTATGAATCTGGACCTAAATAATTTTGAGTTTTGTTAAAATTCTGAGCTTCTAAAATTATTCACACATCTCTAGAAAATATTCCCTCCTCCTATTAAATACAAACTTGCATCATTCCTTAAGATCATCATAATCTATTATATATTGAATACTGAAAATGTCCTTAGGGATGTCCAATACATAGAGGAAGACATTAACCTTTACCCAAGAAATGTATAAGGTTGTTTAAATACAAAATCAAAATGTTTTCTGTTTTGTAAGTCAAATTAAATTATACATTAGTAGTACAGATACATAATAAATTGCTGGACTAGATGGAAGTGCAAGCTAAAAGCTATATAACATTCAGAAAAATATGTTGTATCTATGATGGAAACTTCCACAAAAAATCCACTGATACCCTGATACTATTTATGCTTCCTACTTTGCACAATATAGGGTGTGAAAGTGGATGGCCTCTTCTTGGCTATAATTGTCATAATTGGATAAGATATCTGCTCACCCAGGCTTGCCCAGGCAGTGATCAGCAAGCTGCTGCAGTGATCAATGCAGTGTTTAAATAAAAAAAAACATTTCAATCAAATCAGAAAAGTGTCTGCTATGATAGATGAGACACCAGAATGTGCTGAATTGAGGGATTTTTGTTTTGTTTTGAAATAACTGCTTAGTCATAGCAAACTTTGATGAACAATAGTGCAGTGTTCTTTACAGTGTGCCAGCTCTTTTACTGATTCCTTTGCTTTCCTAGCAATCAATCAATAATTATTATCCTATCTTAAAATATTGTTGCCTGTTTTTGGCCCAAACAGCTAGTCAAAGTTTGGGGTCCTGCAGAAGTTCCATTTGGGAGCAGAAACTGATGAAGAAGTGGAAACTGGTGTTTTCTTTGATACACTCTAGTATTTTTAAAAGGAATATACAAAGTCCCGCTTCTCCAAATGTAGGAGAACAAACAAATAAAAAAAAAAGGAGTAGTTTTTTGGCTTATAGACCCAAGCTTCTCTCAGCCAGCATCCTGACCCAGAATTCTCTCTAGGCTTTTCCCAGGACCATAATGTCACAGTGCAGGGCAACTGCACCTGTATTCTACTCAGTGGTTCAGCAAGGGCCATCACCTCAGCTTCCAGCTCCTCAGCTGTTGTCTTTCTGGGTGGGGAACTACATCTTTTTCTATTCTGACCAGGGTATTCCATGCACAGTTCCCTGCCCTTACTGGATATTTCCTAGAAAAATAGTCTGACTAAACAGACTTCCTTTCTTTCTCTTCAGTGACAGATAACAGAGTGATTGCTACAGATCTAAGTTACCACACAGCTCTTTCTAAGCAAGCCCACTTTATTTGTAGGTAAAAAACCTTGCAGTGAAAAAAATTATTAGGAACATTAAAAGAACCTGCACACATGCTAATAAGCTTATCAGGCATCACCCCTCTGTAGAGGCTTCTTTGTGTTTACAAGTTCATCAGAGCTTCAGCTCAGAACAAGCACAGTCTTATGGAGCCTCAGTAGACTTAGGCCAAGTCTACACTACCGCGGTAGTTCGACGGCTGGCAATCGAAGTTCCGGGTTCGATTTATCGCGTCTGGTCTGGACGCGATAAATCGATCCCGGAAGCACTCGCCGTCGACTGCGGTACTCCAGCTCGGCGAGAGGAGTACCGCGGAGTCGACGGGGAGCCTGCCTGCCGCGTGTGGACCGCGTCTGAACCATGGTAAGTTCGAACTAAGGTATGTCGACTTCAGCTACGTTAGTCACGTAGCTGAAGTTGCGTACCTTAGTTTGAATTTGGGGGTTAGTGTAGACCAGGCCTAAGTCCTTCAGATCTTCCCCTAAGGATTTTGGCCCTCCATAGACTAGGAGTCCTGTCCATTAATTGGATCAGGGAGAAGGCCCTGAGTCATTTTAAAAGCCAGGCTTTTGTCCAAAAATCTTTTCTTTGCCTGTTGGTCTCTTGAGAATCCAGTTTGAACCAGCATATGCATATCTCCTCGGATGGTGGTTTCAAAGGATGACAACAGAGGAAGTTCATTAGCATCCCCCATTCTTACTGGAGAAGGTACATGAAATGCCACACCACCAAACACACCCAAAACTATCAATCCTAATTCAATAAAGTTTAACTTAATTCTGTAATGTTTGTTCAGGATATTACAGGATATAGTCAGTCTGCCACACATTCCATGCTCTAGACTTCTGCTGGGCTTTCTCCCCCCTCCCCTCCCTTAGTCTCTCAGTTTCTTGTGTGTACTCAACTTGTGTTTCACACAAAGAGACACACACAGTTCCATTAATCAAAGCCTCAATCCCTGCATTTTAAAACACTTCGGTTACGTGATTCAGCTTCTCAGCGTTTCCATCTGCCTGTGTTTTTGGGTGCTACTTCCATTTTTTTCAGCCATCTGACTCAATCACCCAACCAAAAACAATGTAATAGTTCAATCATTTACATGTGCTAACTGGAATTGCCTCAGACTAAATTTTCTTTGCTTTCAAAAAATCTAAAGTAACAACTTTAACACAGTGCCCTTATTTCTTGCCTTTTGATTTTTCTGTATTAGAATGTTACTGAACAATTTTAGATGTTTCATAGTAGGATTTCTTGGAAAGGCCTGGGTAAGGTTTATTTGAAATTGGTTGGAGCAGCAATTTTAAAATACTATAGATAAACTTGGGGGGGGGGGGAGGGAGAGTCTAAAACAGTGGTGGGCAACCTGCGGGCCCACGCCACTTCCCGCAGCTCCCATTGGCTGAGAATGGTGAACTGCGGCCACTGGGAGCTGCAGACGGCCATGCAAATGTAAACAAACTGTCTGGCAGCCCGCCAATGGATTACCCTGACAGGCTGCATGCGGCCTGCAGGCCGCAGGTTGCCCACCACTTGTCTAAAGGGTTCAAACTCTGTTTGTGTATGTAAAACTTTGCATATATACAATCTTTTGCACATACACTTTGCATACAGTATCACTTGTGCCAGCTTCATTTGTTTAGTGATAACAGACAAAAATGTGCTCAGAAATGAAGGCCAAATTGAGGGATACATTAGAGATTTGATCTCAAGGGTGACGAGGGTTTTTCAGTCTCACTAGTTACTTGCTGATATTTTTCACCTATTCTTACCAATATGTTGTATTGTACTTTTAAATTGGTGACATATTTGTGTAGGGGCACAGGGGGATTGAGGATATTAGGGTCAAATGTGCAACCTAGGTAAGACCCAGAGACCGAAGCAAAAAGTATACTTTCAGAGGTGCATATTTCGTCAAAAGGGTGGGGGCGGAGAAGCATGGCTATGGAACTGCATAAATTCTGCAAGGGAGCAGACTGGACTCACCATTGGAGAATGGGGGTGGGGGGGAATCACAATCCCGAGGAGTTGGTCAATCTTTAGGCTCACTACATGAATGATACTATGGATCAATCAGTACTGTCATGATCTAGGTATTTCTGTTACACTGAAATGTAGGCTTTGGGGCATCCTAGAATAAACTGCCTGTTGTCCCCTTAATCTGCTCTTCCTGGGGTATCAGTCTGTAGAGTAGGTAAGAAAATCCTTGAAGGACATGGATATAACCTTCTGATAAAGTGATTGACATAGATAGCATGCTTTCCAAAACAAAGTATCTTTTATTAATGTAACCAACAATCCCTACTGCAAAGTAATCTAAAATCCTAAACGAGACAAATCCCTTTCCCAAATCCTTTACTGCAAGCTAAAGAACATTTAAACTACAACAGTATACATGACTCTAAGCATACGTACATTAAATGACTCTAAACAATGTGCTCTATAACAGATGGCCAATCTGCTATAGATCGCAGATAGAAACTCTTAAATATGCCCTAAATTTTACATAGGTAAATTGCAATTAATAACAGAATTTATGCATTCTTATTAACACACACACACACACACACACACACACACACACACATTACCCTACCCTATACTTATGCTATATTATAGTTAAAAAGCTAGAAGACTTACTTTATAAATCCTTTGGTATTATTCTTTAATCTCTGTATCTGACTGCTGCTTCTATTTGCTGCTGCTGTTTCTGCTTGTTTCTTGGTCAGCGCTGGTCATTCACCTTCACTCCAATCTTCTGCGGTCAGGTCTCTCAGCAGCTTCTAACTTCCTTTTCAGCAGTTCTTCTTGCTGTCTTTTAATCTCTTTGTCCGTCCTCTCCCGATTGCTAACTCTGCTCCTGAGCATCTGACTTTTATACTATGCTATCAGTGCTCAGGTCTTTGCCTGGGCATGTTTTGCTACTAAACATTACCTCATTCTTGGATATATGCCAACACTTTGCAAATACTCACTGTTGCAGTTTACTTCAGAGTTATGATTCTGCCTACCTTTTCACTCACTTGGCTTTTTGCCAAGGCAGCATCTTGAGCTATTTGGTTACCTCAACTGGCCTTTCATCCACTTGGCCTTTTGCCAAGATGCCATTTTAGCATTTCTGGGCTTTTTGCCAATTAACAACACTTCACCCTTTTTCAGTACCAAATATGCTCAAGATCTGCAGTTTCCATCTTGGGATGGAGTGACTCCTGCTGATTTAGAATAGAGCTTAGATGCACAAAATAGAGGCTGGAAAATTTCTCCAGAAGCACTTCTATAATACTATGGGGTTTGGAAGCTGCACATATAGATCAATTATTCTAATATATCCACTTCCAAGCTAGTTGAGTCCTCTCTGACTCCCAGTTACCACTTTCCATTTTCTTTTTTAAATTTCTTAATCACCAAGATGTTGCCTCAGCTTTGCAGACAGAATGAGCCTCCTAGCCAGGGTAGAAAATCAATGGCTCTCTCTGATCAGTACTTAGCTTCCAACAAAAATGAAAAGAGTGAGGCTGCATATCATTGGGGATGGTAGCAGCCATGTGCAGTAGACTCATGGAAAGATAACATCACCAAAAGAACTCAACTGCAAATCCTAATTGCAGCTCTTCATAAATGGGAGAGCCCTAGACCTCAGATTAGAGCTGAACACCAAAGCTACACAGTTTGACCAAAGAATTTTTGCAGAAACTGTGCTTAACTGGTAGTGGAAGGAGTCTTTGACTACCACAACAGTCTTGGAAAATGGTGGGGGTCAAAAGCTAAGGCATCTTCTCTCAGATACTACCTGTGGGTGAGATTAACAGGGCTGTACTGAGAGCCCAGCACCAGGCCTATTTTTTTTTTTTTTTTTTTTAGCTTTGAGAAGGAAGGAGTGAGCAGTTTGTGGAGCAGGAGTGGGCATCTTCGTGGAGACACTTGGAGGCATGAGAGTCTTTTGGTAATACTCTTTTCAGAAATAGGTTTAGATAAGAACTAATAAATATTATACAGGAAGAGTTCTTTTGATTTTCTTTCTTGCACCTTAGTTTTCCATCCTAAATACATGTACAGTTATTTCCCTGTTTCACGGGCCTATTTTATTGTTATATTTAGAGCCCATAGTTTTAGAGCTGGAAATAAGAATTAGCTTGTCTTTTTGTTCTCACTTTATACAAAAGCTGGTCAAATGCTAACTGTTAAGTTCATTAATCGTGAAATGCTGCCATATTTTGTTCAATACATGTATTTGAACTACCATTTCCCCCCACCCTCTTGCCTTCAGCCAGTAATAATTGGTTCACAGAAGAATGCAGTGTATTATTGGTGGAAGGTGCTGAAGGCAACCTTATTCAGTTAGAATGATTCTGATATTTCTATAGAGATGTTGCACTCAGACAGCCCTTACTCCTAAGCTCTTTTACAAAGGATTTTGAGCATTTTTGTGGCACACTGGATTTAATCATCCAACATTTCATATTTGCTTTGAGTAGAAATACTGGTAAGAAGAAGCTGCACAATAAATGTAAATCCTATTCCTTTAAAGACAGCCTGAGGTTGGCTCTAACTATTGCCTCCAGCCAAGAACAATTGATTTGCAAACCCAGATCCTGTCACCTCAACCCTTTTGCTGACAAAAGTTCAGGCAAGAGCAAAGTGGGATTTGAAATACTAGGTTCTGAGAAGGGAAACTGGGAAATCTATCCGGAGTGGGGATGTAAGCAGATACAGGGAACAATAGCTATTTTATGGAGAACAGAGACTATTTCACTTCCCCCAGATAATTCACTAGATCAAACACTACATTGCTGAAATGCTGATATAACCTAGACCTACATGCTTGATATGATAATGAATACTGTTACACCTTTAATATTAAAAGTGGTTATACACTATAAAGGAGTAGGATGCAGGGGGTACAGAAAACTCAAGAGACTTAAAGGAAAAAGTATCTGACTGATGAGCTACACGGTTAAGCGAGTCAAAGGTGAGAAAGGAGTGCTGGTACTACAAAATCCTTTTTTGTTCACTGTAACTCAACCTCATGGGACCCTATCTAGATGCAGGGTGTTGGACTAGATATGTTATTCAGAACATTTCTTTTGTTTTAATATGATTCTCACTCTATTCTTAAATAAATCTTTTTTTTAAATTAGACAGACCATTTGCAACATGGGGGACGGGGTGGACTCTTAGTTGGTGTAAGTGGGTGTCACTACATTGACTTCAATAGACTTATACCAATTTATACCAGTTCAGAATCTGGCCCACTGAATGTTCAGGGAATCTCACAGACTATTTCAGAAAAGTTAAACATACAACCTCTAAAACAGTAGTGAAGAAAGGGCACAGACTAAGAAATCCTCTCTCAGAAGGTATTTCAGCCTGTTAGATGCATGGAAAAATCACCTAGACCCACAGGCACAAACTCTGTGGGTGCTCCAGAAAAAATATTAACACCCACCAGCAGCCCCCCTATCAGTGCCTCCCCCTCCTTCTAGTGTCTCCCACCCACCGTGATCAGCTGTTCCATGGCATGCAGGAGGCGCAAGGGGGAGGGGGGAAGGAGTGAGGGCCGAGAGCACTTGGGGAAGGGAGTGGAACGGGGCAGAAAGAGATGGGGTGGGGGCGGAGCGGGAAGAGGCAGGGCGGGGGTGGGGTCTTGGGGGAAGGATGGAGTGGAAGCAGGGCCTGGGGCAGAGCCAGGGAGGAGCACTCCCCGGCACATTAGAAACTCAGCACATATGCCTAGACCCAAGATCCTCAACAATATTTAGGTTTCTAACTCCGTTTTGAGGATTTGTGATGTAGAGTCCACAGACAAGAACTGGGCTGAAGGAGGGAAAAGTGACAGGTCTCTTTCAGTACAATAGTGGGGGGCGGGGGGAAAGAAGAGGAAGAGAGTTCAGCCATGGATGAAAGGGCATCCAGGAGAAACTACAAGAGAGAATAACTTTACAGCTCAGCTGATAGTTACATTTCATGTGTCAATGGCCATAGGGATACAGCTTGTTTTAAAAGACATGGTTTGGTAGAAGAGACGAGTACAAAGCTGGGTATCTATTTGACTCATTGGAAAGGAGGCAGCCTTGTTCCCTTCTTGTCCTTGCTCTTCTAGGGAATCACAACCTCAACTCCCTTATGCTCTTCAGGACACTCATCTCCCAAGCCCCCTCTCAATCGTGGCCCTCTCCAGTTTCCTCTTTGACCAGTTATGGGGCTAAATAATATTTGCAGGCCAAGATTTTCAAAAATGAGTGTCTAAAATTAGTCCGTGTCTTAAATCGATATTTAGATGCTTAAATAAGTGGCCTGATTTTAAAAAAATGTAGATCAGCTTGCAATTCCCATTGATTTCAGTGGAGCTGCTGAGCAATCAGCACTTTTGAAAGTCAGGGGATCAATCTTGTTTGCAGTCCTTTCCCCAGTCCACTTCCACCTGGGTTTCTCTCTCCTTTTTTCCCCTTCCTGATGTCTCCTCAGCTGTATGTAAGTCTTTAAGCTTTTACTGGCTCCGTCTGAATCACTGCATTCTTATGGTTTTGAGTTTCATAGTGGAAATTTTGCACAGCTCACCACCATATAATCTCTCCTGCACTTTTATCTTCTCTTTTGCCCTCTTTTTGTATTCACTTTGTTTGGTTTCTCCTTTTTAAAGTCTGAATAACTGCAAATGACTTCAGACTTTGCATATGTATCTGAGTTCATTCAAGAATGCAAATCCAAAAGTAGATTTGTGCAAAGCAGAACAAATTACTTCTATTCTGAAGGCTCTTTTCCCTTTCTTTCCCTATTATAAATACTGAGGTCTGAAAATTATCAGGATGTTGAGCTTTCAGTTTAGAATGATATAAAATTATTGGAATAATTTATTTTTAGGACAACTCTAATATTCCAAAATGAAGTACTTTAACTGAACTACTCTAGTAGTTTAAAATTGGTCTATATTGAACCCTTTAATGAATTTTTATCTTTAGTAGCTCTAATAATGTTACTGAACAAAAATATTTTAGAAATGCTTAATGTGGAAAAATGTAATTGTACTGGTTACTTTATTTCAGTGTATATTTGTTTGGCAACATACTCTATAACCTTTCCTGATGATTGTCAATGTCTTCTGGCCATTTCTATCTATTTTATATTTATAGAGGTGAATTGTTTAATTATAGTTGGTACAGTTAATAGGTTTTATTTTAACATTTTATTGGTAGGTGTATCAACTTTAACCTATCAATAATTCATCTGTAATATAGAGTAAAATCATGTTAATATAGAATTACTGAAAAATAGCAGTCATTTCTCTTCAAGGTAAGACCCTAAACCAGGGACAATAAACATTTGAACAGAGGTTAGTTAGCATGCCACAACGATTTCCTCAAAGAGTAGACAATCACCTTGGAGGTTCAAGAATGATAATTTGAGCTGAGATATAATTATTCTGGGCATAAACTTTCAAAAGAATGTTTGGATAAATATGAGAGGCAGGGAAAAACAGGAACCCCGACCTGTTTATACGAAGTTAATGATTACAATAGTGAATGATTTTGAAAAAAAAAAAAACCACACCATGATGTTACATCCCTATCTCAGGGGTTGCCTATGTAAATACCTTCAATAAAGGAAGATGAAATGTACCCAGATCAAAGAAACTGGAAAAGTATATCAAACTGGACACCAAAGTCCATTTTTCAACAAATAACTTCCCAGTGATATAGGTTTTACCTTAAACAATCAAATGAGACCTTTAATCAGTTCCAACAGACATGAAAGGAATACAGTCAATGAAAGATGATGCTTATGAATGCTGAACCATTCCTATTAATATTGTATAGTGTAGAAAAGGGCCACTGGCACTTAGAGAATCCATTGTGTGCATGGGAAAAAGCCTGAGTAATGCATATACAAGTGAGATTTTGCTTCTGAAACAATTGTTAATGATACAGGCTTGGGTAGTAAAAGTTCTATTGCAGGTGGCCATAAAATAAAGTGCTTAAGGAAGGTGAGTGACTCTGAATGGGGACTACACTGGGAATGTAAGAGCTTCTGTTGTGGATATCAGCAGTGCTATATTTTCTGGAGAGCTGCTAACATGAATATTCATTAAAATTAGAACAAGGGGGTCAAAGCAAAGTAGTTTACGAATTTGAATGCTGTTCACTTTCATATACATTTAAAAATGTGGGGCATAGGAATGATCATGCTGAATCAGACCAGTTGTACATCTAGATCAAGCATTTGTCTACAACAATAGCCAATATCAGATGCTTCAGAGAATGGTGCAAGGATTCCTACAATGAACAATTATAGAAATATCTTCCCATAGGGGAAGTTTCTTCCCAATGCTTGACTAAAGTTAGTCATAGGCTTATGACCTAAAGTATGAAGGTTTATATCTCTGATTTATTTATTTTTATTTGGTGGAACTGTGTATGGTTTCATTAGCTATAAAAAGGTGCAATCCATTTTTGAATCCTACTCATCTCCTGGTTTTGATGTCATGCAGTAGTGAGTTCCAAGGATTAATTATTCCTTTTATAGAAGTGAATGGCCCCATCACCCATCGATAAACAATTCAACTGTCTGCTCATTTACCTGCTCATACAATTCAAAATTGTCCTCCTTATTTCAAACCCTCCTATAGACTTGTAGGCTGGAACATTATGGATGAAACCCTAGCCTTATTGA
This sequence comes from Emys orbicularis, assembly GCF_028017835.1. Taxonomy (NCBI): domain Eukaryota; kingdom Metazoa; phylum Chordata; order Testudines; family Emydidae; genus Emys; species Emys orbicularis. Next base: position 283,644,205 of record NC_088683.1, read on the forward strand.
CATCAGTAGCAAAACTCCCATTTACTTCAGTAGGGACAGGATTTCACCCCTTTGCTATATCTACTCCCCTTTTCCATCCTTATTCTTCTTTCCCATCAGACAGTCTTATCTGTGTTGTTGGGATGACTTTTTCCACTGAAACTCCTGCTAGCTTGAATAGCTTTCATGCATCTTTCTAGTCTACCAGCTCAGTATCTACTATCAGATTTAACCTGTAATGACAAATTATCTTGAATTTATGAACTGGAACTTCTCATAAGAAATAGCATATCTACCATGAAGCACAACCTCCAAGGGTGGGAAATTGTATCCTAACCAGTCTGTTTTATAAAACTATATTATGAAATGTATTTTTACCTGAAATTTTTATTTCTTTAGTCTGATTCGATCTAGTCCACATTAGTATTTTTACATATTTGTGGATGTATTGGCTCAGGATTTCTGTAAACAAAATTCTAGAAGAAAAGGCACAGAATATAGAATTCGCCAACAGTGATCCAAGGTACTGTTTCTATGAAAGTTTCACTGTACAAAACCGCAGTTTGTAACTGAACAATATTAACCAAAATGGGCAGAGTTCTGCAGATTTAGTTTGATGATAGATAGGATTCCTGTTAGCACAAAGATATCTCTTGGTTCAGTATAAATTATGTTTGACCAAAAAAAGAACTTAGAGCTAATTAAAAATATATTTGTGAAAGTTTTGCTTTGGGGGGAAGGGTTGTGCATTTTAGGCCCTGGTTTTATACAGATTCATCCATAACTTTGCATAAGTGCACATGTGTGATGCTTTGTGCCCTAAACAGGATAGCTTCAAGTGGGATTTGGAAGGGGAACTTGGCCATAGTAACACTGAGCATTGCAGTGCCTAACTTTTAGGCACCCTGATGCCTAGCAAAATTCACAGCCCTGAGTTAGACACACGGACTCGCTATGCAACGCATGGGAAGAGTTTGGCTCTTAAGAATGGGATTCACAAATGCCAGCATGCTGTGTGGGGAGCCACCTAAGCTAGCCAGTAGAAAGTGCTGTGGAAAAGGGTGTGGCCTCATCTCTGCTCCCCACCCCAAAGAAGGTAGGTGCCTAACTCCAGGTGGAAGGAGGCACCTATCTCTGCTTGGGATTCACAGCTGGGAATAGTCTCAGCATTAGACCGCCTAAGACAGGTGTTATAGCACAGGGCATCCCTGGGCAATCCCTTGAGGTCTGCTGTGGGACTGCAGGTGAGCCCTGCCTTGATTTCCCTTCACCCAGGGTATAAATATGTCCATTCCAGGATGCAGGTACTGAAGAACCACTCCCTTTGGAGGATGTCATTTATTTAACAGAAAAGATCAATACAAAGAATATGCAAAACCTTCGCTCAGCTTCTCCAACAGAAAACCTTCTGCCTCTGGGTTTATCAATCTTACATCTTGGTCTTTTAGCCACAGAGCACTCTCACACGGATTTCCGCATCTGAAGCCAGCGTCTCTGCAGGGTGCTCTGCTGTCTGCCCCTTTTCAAAGAATCATAGAAATGAAGGGCTGGAAGGATCTCAAGAAGTCGTCGAGTCCAGCCCCCTGAATTGTGACAGTAAACCTAGACCATCCCTGACAGCTGTTTGACCAATTTGTTTTTTAAAGCTTCCAGTAATTGGGACTTCATGACCTCCCTCAAGCATTTAAGTGCCAGGGCTCAAGCCATTTTTTTTCTTTCATAACTGATGTTATGAAGATGCCTGGGCTATGAACTGCCAAGCCTAGTTTGTTTATCACATCTACTGCTTCACCCCATCCACTAGGTCCGTAACTCTATCAAAAGAAGGAAATTAAGTTGGTTTGGCATGATTTGTTCTTGACAAATCCATGCTGACTATTCCTTATAACCCTATTATCTTCCAGGTGCTAACAAATTCATTGTTTAATTATTTGGTCCAGTATCTTTCCAGCTATTGAATTGAGACTGACTGGTCTATAAATCCCTGAGTCCTCCTTGTTCCCCTTTTTAAAGTTAGATACTATGTGCACCCTTCCACAATCTTCTGGGATCTCTCCCCTCCTCCAGGAGTTCTCAAAGATAATTGCTAATGGCTTTGAGATTGCTTCAACCAGTTCCTTAAGCACCCTAGGATGAATTTCATCAGGCCTGGCTGACTTTAATACATCTAACTTATCTAAATATTCTTTAACCTGTTCTTTTCCTATTTTGGCTTGGATTCCTTACTGCTGGTTCTTAATATTAATTGTGTTAAGTATCTGATCATCATTAACCTTTTTAGTGAAGACTGAAACAAAATAGGCTTTAATCACTTCACCTTTCTTGATGTCATCAGTTATTAGCTCTCGTTCCCCACTAAGCAGAGGGCCTACACTTGCCTTCATCTTTCTCCTAATGTATTCAAAGAACATCTTCTTATTGCCTTTTATATCCCTTGCCAGGTGTAAATGATTTTTAGCCTTAGCCTTTCTGATTTTGTCCCTACATACTTGTGCTGTTCCTTTGTACTCCTCATTGCTACATTGGACCTTGTTTCCACTTTTTGTAGAATTACTTTTTGATTTTCAAGTCATTAAGGGGCTCCTGATAGGAAGAATAGTAAGAGGCCAACATGGCTCTATCATTCCTTTGCATGAGAATAGTTTGCAGTGGTGCCTTTAATATTGTCTCTTTGAGGAATGCCAGCTCTCTTCAACTCTTTTTTCCCTTAGATTTTCTTTCCATTGGACCTCACCTACCAGTTCTCTGAATTTGTTAAAGTCTGCTTTCTTGAAGTCCGTTACCTTTATTCTGCTGCTTTCACTTCTTCCTTTCCTTAGAATCATAACATCTATCATTTCATGAACACTGTCACCCAAATTGCCTTTCACCTTCAGATTCACTACCAATTCCTCCCTGTTGGTCATAATCAAGTCTAAAATAGCTGTTCCCCTGGTTACTTCCTCCACTTTCTGAAAAAAGTTGCCCATGATTCATTCCAAAAATTTTGTATTTTGCCATATTACTTTCCCAAAAGATGTCTGGGTAATTTAAATCCCTCATTACTACCAAAACCTGTGTTTTGGATATTTCTGTTGTTTTAGAAATGCCTCATTTACCTCCTCTTCCTCATTTGGTGATCTATAGTTGACCCCCCACACACACACCATGAGATCTCTCCTATTTTTCAACCCTGACAGTACATCTCTCTTTGCTCAGTAAGCCCCAAATAGTTATCTGGGAGGTCTCTTGATGGATCCTTCTCCCAGGCAACTCCCTTTTCCCTCCCTGCGAGTCTTCTACCCATGAGCCCCTTCTTCCTGGGAGTACCCAACCTAACTGAGCTTGGGCAACCTTTTTATGAGGACCAAGTTCTCAGTTTCCAATTATCCATCAAGAAGCCACTTGGGGCAGTCAGTTACTCCCAGGTGGGCCTTCAGAAGGCAATCTCAGGCAGAAAGGGCCCTGACTCCCCTTAAAGGGGCATGTTTTGTGTAGCACCAGGTCAGTCATTAAAAAACAAAACAAAACAAAATAACAAGATAATGACCAGTGGTTAGAGCCCTTGCCCAGGATGTGGAGCAGGAATTTGAATGTACATAAGAACAGCCATACTGAGTGAGGCCAATTGTCCATCTTGCCCAGTATCCTGTCTTCCAACCATGGTCAGTGGCCAGTGCCAGATGCTTCAGAGGGAATGAACAGAACAGGGCAATGTATTGAGTGATACATCCCCTGTTTCCCTTCTGGTTTAGAGACACCCAGAGCACGGGGTTGTATCCCTGACAAGAGTGGATAACAGACATTGATGAACCTGTCCTCCATGAACTTACCAAATTCTTTTTTGAACCCAGTTATACATGTGGCCTTCACAACATCCCATAGAAGTGAGTTCTACAGCAGGGGTAGGCAACCTTTCAGAAGTGGTGTGCCGAGTCTTCATTTATTCACTTTAATTTAAGGTTTCACGTGCCAGTAATACATTTTAAGGTTTTTTAGAAGGTCTCTCTCTATAAGTCTATATTATATTACTGAACTATTGCTGTATGTAAAGTAAACAAGGTTTTCAAAATGTTTAAGAAGCTTCATTTAAAATTAAATTAAAATGCTGATCTTATGCTGCCAGCCTGCTCAGCCCGCTTCTAGCCTGGGGTTCTGTTCACCTAGGCCAGCAGCGGGCAGAGCGGGGCCTGCGGCCGGGACACCGGCTGGCAAGGGGCTGGCAGCCAGGACCCCAGACCTGGGGGGTGGGTTCAGGAGTAAGGCAGAGGGCTGGGAGGGTGTGGGGGGTGCAGGGCAGAAAGCTGTGGGGGGCGTTCAGGGGTCAGGGCAGAGGGCAGTGGAGATGTGGGGGGGTGCAGGGCAGAAGGCTGGGTGTGTGGGGCAGTTCATGGGTCAGGGCAGAGGGCACTGGGGATGTGGGGGGTTCAGGGCAGAAGGCTGGAGGTGTGGGGGCTTCAGGGGTCAGGGCAGAGGGAAGTGGGGGTGTGGGTGGTTCAGGGGTCAGGGCAGAGGGCTGGGGTATGTGGAGGGTGTAGGGCAGAAGTCTGGGGGTGGGGGAGAGTTCAGGGGTCAGGGCAGAGGGCTGGGGGTATGTGGGGGTGCAGGGCAGAAGGCTGGGTGTGGGGGGGAGTTCAGGGGTCAGGGCAGAGGGCTGGGGTGTGTGTGGAGGTGCAGGCCAGAAGGCTGGGTGTGGGGGGGGTTCAGGGCAGAGGGCTGGGATGCTCGGCTCATGGGGGTGCGCCCAGCCCCCTGCCCTGAGCGGCTCATGGCAGGGGGCTGGAAGGAATATGCCCTGTTCCACCCCCTTCCCCAAAGACCCATCCCTACCTCTTCTCTGCTTCCTCTACGGAGCAGGGAGCATGCTGCCACTCGTCCCCCTCCCCCTCACAAGGGAGATCAGCTGAAGGAGAGGAGGAGGGGCAGAAAAGCACCACGCTGGGGGAAGAAGCGGGGGAAGGGAGAAGCTTGGCTGCCACAGGACCAAGCTTCTGCCTCCTGCCCCCGCAGGGGAGAGCAGTGTGTGGGGGGGGTCCCGGCCCCCAGCCCCACTCAGCCCCCCCATTCACCGCTCTCCCCTGCGGGGGCAGGAGGCAGAAGCTTGGTCCTGCGGCAGCCAAGCTTCCCCCCTCCCCCGCTTCTTCCCCCAGCGTGGTGCTTTCCTGCCCCTCCTCCTCTCACCGGGCAGGCAGCAGCGTGCCACTCAAAAACGGCTTGCGTGCCGTGTTTGGAATGCGTGCCGTAGGTTGCCGACCCCTGTTCTACAGGTTGACTGCATGGTATGAAGAAGTACTTCCTTATGTTTGTTTTAAACCTTCTGCCCATTAAGTTAATCAGGTGACTCCCTCGTGCTTATTGTGATGCCAGCAGACCAGGTGCCAGCTCCTGCCCAGGCTTTAGGCCTAAGCTGAACACTGACAAATTCATTGCTGGAAACCAGTCTGTTCCATCTGTGAGTTAGGATGGTTAAGATGGATAGTGAACTTTAAAAATGTGTTTAGTGTTTAGACTTTATGAAGTGCTTGTAAGTTGTTGCATGCATTAATCTCATTTATAATACCTTTATCACATGCTATAAAGTAATGCTTTGCTTTATGACTATAAAAATCTTTGCTTTGAAACTGTGAACCCAGTCAGGACAGATCATCTTCCAACCATCAAGAAAGGTTATCAGAACTAAATGGGCCATTATGGGACAACACAATACAAAAATTTTGTTAATTGTCCTTTCACACCCATGTAGAGGCTTCATGCAAAACAGTTCATCCCATAAGCTTGAATACTGGAAAAAGGAAATAAAAATAGCTGATGATTTTTTCTTTTCATTTCTTTTGCTGTTTGGACTCTCACAGGACTGGAGCTATGAAACAGAAGCAGAGATCCCCCAAATCAACCTGGATTAGCCCTAAAAGACATTCAAAGATGATGGATTAGTACAACTCCATCATCTTTAAGAGCATAGACTGTAACTCATTTGTGTATATATACTTGCCTGCTTTAACCTTGTAATAACTCTCTCATTTCTTTTTTCCTAGTTAATAAATCTTTAGTTAGTTTATTACAGGATTGGCTACAAATGTTGTCTTTGGTGAGAAATATGAGGTGCTAAGTGACTGGTCGCTTGGCACTGGAAGCAACCTAAATATTTTGTGATCTTTGATGTGTAGCAACCAACTATCTTGGGTGGCAAGATAAAGTGGAATGCCCAAAGGGACTGTCTGTGACTCCATGATAAGACTACTATAGTGCTTCAGGAATTCACATTTGTTACTGGGTTGGTGAAATCTAATTATACAACATACAACCAGTTTGAGGCCTCTGGCCTGAGGTTGGCACTCACGGTCATGAACAACTCCAGACAGCATGACACTTGTGTTACGTGAAATGGTAAGTGACACTTCCTCTACACCATTCATGATTTTATGGACCTCTATTACATCCCCTTTTAATCCTCTCTTTTCCAAGAAGAACAGTTTTCTCCTCTATTGACACCTTAATTTCAGACAGTTTCTCCAATTTGTCACTTTAAAAGAATGGTGTGGGACTCTCCCTCACATCCCTTGCAGTGAAAACTGAAACAAAGAAGTAAATTATCTTTTCTGTAAAGGCCTCGTCTTCCTTGAGTGCACCTTCAGCACCTCAGTTCTCTAGTGGCCCCATTGATTGTTTGGTAGTCTTCCAGCTTCTGATGTACTTCAAAACATTGCTGTTAGTTTTTGTGTCTTTTGCTAGTTGCTCTTCAAATTCATTTTTGGTGTGCCGAATTACACTTGATTTGCCAGAGTTTATTCTCCTTTCTATTTTCCTCAATAAAATTTGACTTCCAATTTTAAAAAGAGGCCTTTTTGCCTCTAATTGCCTCTTTTACTCAGTTTTTTTAGCCAGGATGGAATTTTTTTGGTCTTCTTACTTTTCTTTATTTGTGGTATGCATTTAGTTTGAGCCTCTATTATGGTGTTTTTAAACAGTTTCCATGCACCTGTCAGGCATTTTACTTTTGTGACTGTTCCTTTTAATTTCTGTTTCTCTAGCTTCCTCATTTTTGCATAGGTACCCTTTTGTGAATTTAAATGCTACTGTGGTGGATGTCTGGTATTCACTCCCCCCCCCCCCCCCCAGTATGTTAAATTTAATTACATTGTGGTAACTATTACCAATCAATTCAGCTATATTCACCTCTTGGATCAGATGCTGTACTCCACTTAGGACTGAATCAAGAATTGCCTCTCCCTTTGTGGTTTCCAGGAATAGCTGCTCCAAGGAGCAGTCATTAATGGGGTCTAGAAATCTTATCTTTGCATCCTGTCCTGAGCTGACGTACTCAGTCAATATGGGGATAATTGAGATCCCCCATTATTTCTGGGCTTTGTGTTTTTGTAGCCTGTCTAATCTCCCTAAGCATTTCACATCACCATCGCCATCTTGGTCAAGTGGTCAGTAGTATGTTCCTACTGCTATGCTCTTAGTAGTCAAGCATGAAATTTTAATCTCGAGGGATTATATGGTACAGTTTGATTTGTTTAAAATTTTTACTATACTTTCCTCTATGGTTTCTTTCACATATAGTGCCACTCCTCTACCAGCATGTACCTACTCTGTCATTCTTACATATTTTGTACCTTTGTATTACCACATCCCATTGATTATCATCATTCCACCAAGTTTCTCATTTCATACCAGGAACTCAAGTTCACCCATCTTATTATTTAGACTTCTAGCATTTGTATACAAGCACTTATAAAATTTTGTCAATATTTAGTTATCTGCCTTCATGTGTTGCAATTCAATGGGATTCTGTTTCATTTCACCGTTTCTCTTCAATTTCTACCTATACTTTATCAACTTCTATCCTCTCCTCTTTACTAGGATATAGAGTATCCCCTTTAATAAATCCTCCCCTAAGGGATCTTTCTGTATGAACTGTGTGCTCCTCCGTATCTGTTAGCTTAACTCCAGACCTTAGTTTACAACTACACCTTTTTAAATTTTAAATTCCAGCAATCTGATTCTGTTTGGACCCGTCCTTCCTGAATCATAAAATCATAGACTATCAGGGTTGGAAGAGACCTCAGGAGGTCATCTAGTCCAACCCCCTGCTCAAAGCAGGACCAATGCCAACTAAATCATGCCAGCCAGGGCTTTGTCAACAGAGTCCTCCTTTCCCAAAAGGTTTCCCAGTTCCCAATAAACCTAAATCTCTCCTCTCAACACCATCATCTCATTCACACATTGACACCCTGCAGCTCTCCGTAACTGGCTCATCACATGAAACTGGAAGCATTTCAGAGAATGCTACCACGGACATCCTAGACTTTAATCTCTTATCTAGCAACCTCATTTTGGGCTCTAGGACCCTTCTCTTGCTTTTCCCTATGTCAGTGGTGCCTACATGTACCATGACCACTGCCTCCTCCCCAGCACTGCACCTAAGTCTATCTAGATGTCTCGAGAGGTCTGCAACTTTTACACCCAGCATGCTATTCACCGTACAGTTCTCTTGGTCATCACCAACCCAACTATCTGTATTTCTAATAATTGAACCCCCATTATTGTTATCTGTCTCTTCCTAGTAACTGGGGTCCCCTCTTCCACAGGTATATCCTCAGTGCAAGAGGATACCATGACATTATCTGCAAGGACGGATTCCACTTGTGTCTCCATATTCCCAGGAGAGCATCTAGAGCATTGGACGACGTGGTATTTTGGCCTCCCCTGTACAAATATAATGTAATTAGAGCAGGGCGACTGGAACCTGGGTCTCCCACCTCAGTCCTCTAACCGCTGGGCTATACAGTCACTCTGCCCCAATGGATATTTAATTTATATAAACTGGTCCGGCCCGCTTCATCAGAGCACCCTAGAAGTTAGTGTACTCTCCTAGGAGGGAGGAGACCCAAGTTCATATCTTTGCTCCACAAGAAACAGAGAGATCCATGTCCAGGGGAAGTGCTGTAACCACTGGTCTAAAAGTTAAGGAGACCACCACTTCCTCCTCTGGCTGTTTTGTGTGGGTTTAGATAGGCTCTGAATACACCTAATAGATCAGACCCTTAAGGCAAGCTATGAAGGATTTAGGATGGAGTTAAGTACTGAGTTGCTGGGCAGTGTCAGGATTTAGGCAGCTTCGTGTATACCCAGTCACTGAAACATTAGTGCCTTGGGGACTTTAACAGTGGAAATTTAGGCACCTAGGGAACTTAGGCATCTACAGTGTTAGTCAGCAGCTAAGCAGGGCTTTTGTGCATGCCAGTTGTTCAATTTAGGCACCTAAGTCCCCCTTGTGAATCCGATCCTTACATCACATATACAGTTGCCAAAGGGGTTGTGTGCATACAGAGTCTAATGCCAGTATATTCGGATATTAATATATTAAAAAATACTTAATTGAGAACCCACTGAAAATCAGGCATGTGTAATCATTACAGACACAGTTTAATGGATTCCTTATTTTTGCTTGTGTATTTTATTGTTCACCAGTTTATTTCTAGCCATCATTTTATATCAGGGGTCGTCAACCTCTGGCATGCAGCTCGCCAGGGTAAGCACCCTGGCGGGCCGGACCAGTTTGTTTACCTGCCGCGTCCGCAGGTTCGGCCAATCTCGGCTCCCACTGGCCGCGGTTCGCCACTCTGGGCCAATAGGGGCGGCGGGAAGTGTCGGCCAGGACATCCCTCGGCCCGCACCGCTTCCCGCAGCCCCCATTGGCCTGGAGCAGCGAACCGCGGCCAGTGGGGGCCGCGATCGGCCAAACCTCCGGACGGGGCAGGTAAACAAACTGGTCCGGCCCGCCAGGGTGCTTACCCTGGAGAGCCACGTGCTAGAGGTTGCCGACCCCTGTTTTATATGAAATCTAAAGGCCAGATTCAGCCCTGGTGTCACAACATTCTCTTCAATAAGCTGCATTCTCTTACACTAGGGATGAATTCAGCCTCTTGTATATACAAAAGTCCAGATCCCTTATCATACTCTTCAGCTTCCCATTAATAACCTGCTTTACTATGCATTGCTGTGTCAGGGTTAATCTCCAGAATTCCTGACAAGTGGAAACAGAAATTAGGCAAGATAAAATATTGCCTGGCCTAGCTTCACTTGTTTTTATTTCTTCTCTTTTTCTTGATCTTGACATTAGAGTCACAGAGCTTTCATTAGATAACTAAAGAAAGCTCAATTGCACAGGAAATCAAGGCAGTGTAAAAGTGCTATCCAGTACATCACAGAAAGCATGAAATATCAGCTGAGTTATTACTGAAAAACCCAAAATCTATACAATGATCATGTTGCTCATTATTTAAATTATGTAATTTTATCTATAGAAATTAAAGTGGTGAATTATTGGAAGGTAATTAAAGGAGCAGATGAGAAAGTGAACTGCAGTAAGGAGAAGAAAAGGCTGTGAATTAAGATTAATTGATTTTTCCAACTTTTAATGGGAGCTCCTAGAAATATTGTGCCAGAAGCAAGCACAATGTTTCCAGGGGGCACAGGAAGACTGAAAATGCTGCTGCTACACCCTTGTAAAGATAACCCCATTTGCTCCACTTCTAACAGAACAAATGTTTTAGTGTAGGAAGCTGCACATATGGGGTTGGTATCTGAAACCCGACAATAGGCTTGATCATGCAAGGTTCTAAGCACTCTGGCCCCACTCTAGCAAAGCAGCTTAGCATGTGCTTAACTTTAAGCAAGAGTTCAGAACATGCTTAAGTACTTTGCTGAACTAGAGCCAGAATATTGAACGTTTGGCAGAATTGAGCCCTAAAAGAATGAGGAGACCATATCAACTAGCCGTTCCTGTATTTAGAGCCTAATCCTGGAACAATAAAGTCAATGGGAACTTTACCTTTGATTTAATGGGTACAGAATCAAGCCCTTAAATCTGCAGAATTGATCCAATGCTGAAAAGTGAGGACATTACAAGAGTAAGGAGGCATATAATGGATGAGAAACTATCCAAAATGAAACAGTAGGTGAAAATCCAATGACTCAGATTGGATACATTCCTTGCTTTCGGGAGGTGAGAAACAAAATGGATCTATGGCCTGATCACGGCAGGGAACACTTATAGCACTAAATTGCAATTCTACAGAATCCTTGTTAATGGCATATATTACAGGATATACATATTAATGTGATGTATATATTTATATTACCATGAACCTACTGAAAATGAAGACCTTTTCAAGATGCTTTTAGTATAATTTAGAAAATCAACTTTAGACAATTATTTTGGATTAGGTAATGGCAAATGCATGATAAATAAATTTAAGAAGGCTCTTGAGGATATGAAACTATTATTAAATTAGAACGTCAACTAAAATGATAAGGCCTGGTGATTACAGTTTCATTAGTTGTATATTCGACAGTGTCACCTAACAGCTTTGTTGATTGCACATAATTGACTGTGCTTTCAAAATTCAGCACAACAGAGTCTCTCTCTTTAAAAAAAAAACAAAACAAAAAAAACATTTTAAAATCCAGACCGTTTCCTTTAAAGGAGAACTGCAAGGCTAGAATGAAAGTGGAATTGAGTCCGTTATTATTATTTTATATGTACACACACACACACAATGACTGGCAAATGTTGGCATCACTGGGAACATAAATATGTTTAAACTTACTTTTCATAAAATTATTTCTCCTCTATAGCTTCTTGATTCACTAAAGTCATCCCAGAATATATCATTCTGACACTGCTGATAAAATCAGCCCCATGCAGTGCATTCAGGCTGGTTGTTATTTTTCCCTGAATGATTTTTCTTACCCATCCCTAGAGATGTTTCATCCCTAGCTCTCTACTCAGCCAAAAAAAAAAAAAAAGTTAAGCATGTTTATTATGGTAGTGCTTAAGGACCAACCAAAATAGGGACCCCATTGAGCCAAGCACTGTCCCTTTCCCAAAGAGCTTACAATCTAAATGGACAAGACAGACACAGAGTGGAGGAGGGGGTCTAACACAAGCAGAGTGATCGATGTGGTAGCAGCTAATGGCATGAAATCGCCATATTTTCAGGGGTGGGTTAGTTAGGAGGGGTTACAAAAAAGGGAAAGAAAAAGTGACGGGAAAGGGGTGAGGAGAACAGGGCAGGGTAGAAAAGTGTAAGAGGGGCAGGTGTGGAGTAAAGCTGAGGCAAAGATATTGTGAAGGGGCTTGGCAAGGACAGCTAATCAGCACAGGGCAAAGAAAGTCCAGTCAAAACTATAGGAAGTAGTCTGAATGTCCAGAAGTCCCTCCTTTTAGCAGCTTCTGCAGTTACTTCTTCCAGCTGGAGTCTGTGGCTGGCTCCTCTCTGCATTTTTCTCCCTAGGCTAGTGGAGGGGGCAGCATCTGGATCACAGTGTCATGTAGCGGGGTGGTCACCCGCTCCTGCCCTGAAAGGGTTACAGCCAGCCCTGGGAGAGGACTGGGGCTGCGAGCCAAAGACGAGGTTGATGGGGAAGGCAGCCACAGCTGGGGCCACGCCCCAATCAGGCCACAGCTGCCCCTATAAAAGGCTGTGGGCTAGGAGCTCAGGCAATCTCTCTCTAGCTGTGGAGAGAGATGGGCCTGGCTGCTTGGGAGCTCAACAGGGTAACTAGAGTGGAGTAGGGCTGAGGGAAAGACCAGAGGAGCTGGGGAGCTCCAGGCTGGAAAACCCCCAGGCTGTGGCCTTGGTAAAGGCTGGGAAGTACTGGGGTTGCAGAGGTGCAGCTTAGGGTAGGCAAAGGCAGCAGATCCAAACCCCCCTTGCTGATGATGAGTGGTATAGACTTCAGTCTGCCCCAGTGAGTGGGGGCTAGATGGTGATTGGCAGTAGCCACTGAGGTGAGGTGGGTGTAGAGGGTTGGGGGTTCCCCTGGGTGGGGAGACCCAGAGAGTGGGGGTACTGCCAGGGGGCAGCACCCAAGGTAAAGGGGCACTGGGGTCCGGGAGGGACATGGGGGCCTAAGGCAGGCGGGACATCGGCCAACAGAGGGCGCTCTGGAGCTGGAGAGCTAATTCCAGGATGACCAGCAAATACCTGAGAATATACACTTGAGGTTTGGGAATCACTTGCTGATATTCATAACCTCTGAAAATATATTTCATGCCTATTATTTTTTGATTTGCTTTGACAGATATATTAATTAGGTCTTTCCAGGTCTTACATTAGGAACTCCAATATTATAGTGATGGGTGCTATCTGTGGCAGAAAAGAGACTACTGTTTTGGAGGGGTGCAATTTTTGGGTACTAAATTTGAGACAATTTAAAAGGGCCTGATGTTCAGAGGATGGATGCTGAGAACGTTCTGAAAGTCTCCTTAGGGCGTCCCAAGTTAGGTGTCAAAAACAGAAACACTTAAAATCCCCAGTCATTTTTTAAATCTTGACCAAAATGAGTTTGAGAAAGTAATTCCATATTACAATTGTGTTAAAACAGACCAGCTTTTAACTAAAATTCTAGGGCTCAAATGTTCCAACCTTGAGACTTGAAATATGGATCTGGATTTTGCAGCTTGGCCCCATTATTGATTATAATTTTAATGGAGTAGACAAAGCATATTGGTGCTCCTGCATATGTGGAAAAGAGATTGCAGTACTACAACAGAAAAAAAATATCCTAACTTTATTATCCTCAGACATTAAATACACTGCAATTCAACAGCTTTTTCCATTACTTTCTGTTTCAGATTTCTACATTATGAGCTATTGTCCAAGGACAGAATCCGCCCACAATAGAAGTTAGTAAGTACAAAATAAAAGTTACAAGAATACGGAGTCTATTAACTTGTCTGGAAGTAGCTCTGCTCAATTGCACTTGCCTCATTGATTAGCAGCTCTCTTGGTTCACCAAAGTTTACCTTAACTATATAGTTGATCTGTAAGACGCCTACTAGGAGTGCCCCCTTTTAACAGATTGGGGCCTTTTTCATTTTCCCTTTCTCCTTCCTAATGCAACAGTTGTGCATGCCTTTAGTCAATAAATGACATCTCCAAAAAACTGTTCCTCATACAGATTTTTTCATGTCTTTCTCTCAAAAATAGAATTTTAGTATAATTGTTCTATTTTTGTCCAAGAACAGCAGTTGTTTTGTTGATATATTGTTATATTGTCACAGAAAAGCTGAGCAGTACTTGTGAGTCCTTCGTGAAATTCCAGAGTAATTGCTGCAAGTAGCTTTTTATTGTTATTTATTACAAAAATATTTCAGGTGAACAGAAGCAATTAATTAACAGGCAAATATGAATAAGCACATGATCTAGTGTCCTGGGGTCTTGGCTACTTCTTATTGTCCATCTAAACATTGGAAGAAGAGCCAGCATATACCCACTCTAACTGAGACCTTCCAAACACCTTATGAACATTTAGCAATATATGATCATAAGTATGCTATCTACTTCTCAATGTCTTTCACATTCAAATCCCTAACAGTTCCAGTGCTCCTCATGTCTTTGAGACTAAATTCAAATCTATTACATGTATCCCAGACAGTTTAAAGTCCAACAGAATATTGCATATTTACACACATTTCAACTTTAAATATTCAAAACACACAACTATAAAGCTCTCCATCTTTCCCTTTCATGCCTTTCTTATATTTTATATGAATATAGAAAGATGCTTTACAATTTTGTAGGCCAGAACCTTAGTTTTATACATTAGCATAGCTCAATTGACTTCAAGAAAGCTATTTCCATTTACACGAGCTGAGGATCTTCCAGTTGTTGAAAACAGAAAGCAAGTGCTCCTTCTCCACCAGTCTTCCTCCCTGCCCTCCCCATTATAATTATAATTATATTATATTATATTTATTATATTACAGGGATCGGCAACCTTTGGCATGCAGCCCACCCAGGTAAGCCCCCTGGCGGGCCGGGCTGGTTTGTTTACCTGCCGCGTCTGCAGGTTTGGCCAATCGCAGCTCCCACTGGCTGCAGTTCACCACTCCAGGCCAATGGGGGCTGCAGGAAGCGGCGCAGGCTGAGGGATGTGCTGGCTGCCGCTTCCTGCAGTCCCCATTGTCCTGGGACGGTGAACTGAGGCTAAACAGCCGAACCTGTGGACACGGCAGGTAAACAAACCAGCCCGGCCCACCAGGGTGCTTACCCTGGCAGGCTCCGTGCCAAAGGTTGCCGATCCCTGTTATATTATATTATATTTCAAAAGGATAAAGCTAGCTGTATTTTATTTTGTTTTTGGATTGTGGAACTGTTCTTAAATGGTAAGTTACAGAATTATGTATTTTTTAAAAGTAACCATAGGCACATCTACACAACGCACAGCAGGGAGCCTCCCAGCATGGGTCAACAGACTTTGGCTAGCAGAGCTTGCCCTAGTGCTCTAAAAATAGCTGTGCAGACAGTGTTTTGAAGTTGCAGCTTGGGCTCTGAGGCCTAGGGAGGAGGGTGAGCTTCAGAGCCCAAGCTCCAGCCCAGGTACAACCTCAAAGCATTGTCTACATGGCTGTTTTTAGAGAGCTAGCACAAGCCGCACCAGCCCAAAGCAATCGAACTGGACCAGGAGGCTTAAACCGGACCAGGAGACTTACTGTTGCAGGCTGTGTAGACCTATCCTGTAAGGGTGGATCCAACTTCACTGAAGTGAATGAGTTTTTTAATATGGACTTCAATGGCAGTAAATAAGTCCCATGGTGTACATGAAAAGTGTCAACAGCCCTAAAAACCAAATTTCTTTATTTAACTGTGTGGCAGGGTCCACTCACCCCTGCCTCTGCTCAAGCCCACAAACAGCTCAGAGACCTTTATGTTGGTAAAACACCTGGTGTAGTTTATTTACAGCGTAAGTTCCCACCACCCTTGCACATTATACAACCTTACTCCAACAGTCATAGGGGGCCCTCAGCTCCTGAGGCAAGTAGGAAGAGCAAGTGAGCAAAAAAAGCACTGACACACACACTCTCTCTCTCTCTTTTTATCTATCTGCTTCCCCTCCCCTTCCTTCCTTTTTGTAGTCTCTTCCTAATGGCTTAATTAGCCTTTCATCTCTCCTCCACTCATCAATTAGTCACAACTCTACTTAACAAGGTCTGTTCTGCAGTGTTAAATTGGAGCTGCAATGACCAGAGTGCTGGCTCAGGCTATGTCTACACTACTAATTATTTTGATATAACTTATGTTGCTCAAGGATGTGAATAATCCACCTCCCTAAGCGACATAAATTATACTGACCTAAGTGCCAGTGTGGACAGTGTAGCCCATAGGATTAACCTGCTTGCTTGCATATATATATCTTTTCTTATAGTTTAAGTATTTGGTTTATTGTAATAGGCTTATAGATTTATATTAAAGTAAATTGGCTGTAATGCATAGGGACCTACAGGCCATATCCTGTATGTTAAACTTAGGGTATGTCTACACTACGAGGGTAGTTCGATTTCACTTAAATCGAATATGTGGAATCGATATTGCAAAGTCGAACGTGTGTGTGCACACTAAGGACAGTAATTCGACTTTGTGAGTTCACACTAACGGGGAAAACGTCGACATTGGAAGCGGTGCACTGTGGGCAGCTATCCCAAAGTTCCCGCAGTCCCCGCTGCCCATTGGAATTCTGGGTTGAGCCGCCAATGCCTTCTGGGTAAAAAAAAATGTGTCAAGGGTGCTTTTGGGTAATTGTCGTCATCCGTCCGTCACTACCGCCCTCCCTCCCTCCCTGAAAGCGCAGGCGGGAAATCAGTTCGCACACTTTTCTGGGCAGTGACAGCGCGGACGCCACAGCAGTGCGAGCATGCATCCCGCTGCGACCATCGCTGCAGTTGTGGCCGTTGTCAGCGCCTCGCAGCTTATCCACCTTTACCAGAGGCAGATGCAGATAAACCAGGCGAGGAGGCTATGGCACCGCGGTGAGGGCCTGAAGTCTGAGAGTAGCACAGGCCTGTCAGAAAGCACGGGACCCAGCGCCGAGGACATCACGGTGACAATGGGTCATGTGGATGTTGTGGAACGGCGATTCTGGGCACGGGAAACAAGCACGGACTGGTGGGACCGCATAGTGCTGCAGGTCTGGGATGAATCCCAGTGGCTGCGAAACTTTCGCATGCGGAAGGGGACTTTCCTTGAACTTTGTGAGTTGCTGTCCCCTGCCCTGAAGCGCAATGACACCCGGATGCGAGCAGCCCTGACTGTCCAGAAGCGAGTGGCCATAGCCCTCTGGAAGCTTGCAACGCCAGACAGCTACCGGTCAGTCGCGAACCACTTTGGTGTGGGCAAATCTACCGTGGGGGTTGTTGTGATGCAAGTAGCCAACGCAATCGTTAAGGTACTGCTCTCAAAGGTAGTGACCCTGGGAAACGTGGAGGTCATCATAGATGGCTTCGCCGCAATGGGATTCCCAAACTGCGGTGGCGCTATAGGTGGAACTCGCATCCCTATCCTGGGACCGGAGCACCAGG
This sequence comes from Emys orbicularis, assembly GCF_028017835.1. Taxonomy (NCBI): domain Eukaryota; kingdom Metazoa; phylum Chordata; order Testudines; family Emydidae; genus Emys; species Emys orbicularis. The sequence goes on from NC_088683.1 coordinate 283,661,534, forward strand.
CCAGCCAGTACATCAACCGAAAGGGCTACTTTTCAATGGTGCTGCAAGCACTGGTGGACCACAGGGGACGTTTTACCAACATCAACGTCGGATGGCCGGGCAAGGTTCATGACGCTCGCGTCTTCAGGAACTCTGGTCTGTTTAGACGGCTGCAGGAAGGTATTTACTTCCCGGACCACAAAATTACTCTTGGGGATGTGGAGATGCCTACAGTGATCCTCGGGGACCCAGCCTACCTGCTAATGCCCTGGCTCATGAAGCCCTATACTGGCGCCCTGGACACTGAAAAAGAACTGTTCAACTACCAGCTGAGCAAGTGCAGAATGGAGGTGGAGTGTGCTTTTGGCCGTCTCAAGGGGAGATGGAGAAGCTTACTGACTCGCTGTGATCTCAGCGAAACCAATATCCCCATTGTTATAGCAGCTTGCTGTGTGCTCCACAATCTCTGTGAGAGCAAGGGGGAGACCTTTATGGCGGGGTGGGAGGTTGAGGCAAATAGCCTGGCTTCTGATTACGCCCAGCCAGACAGCCGGGCGATTAGAAGAGCCCAGCGGGACGCGCTGTGCATCCGGGAGGCTTTGAAAGCTAGGTTCCAGAGTGAGCACGGTTGCCAGTGACTTTTCAGTTTGTGTACAGAGAAGCTGAACCTCCCCCCGTTTCTTTACCCAGTTAATGTTGACTATCCTCTCCAGTTACACACCCCCTTCACCACCTTCCAAAAAAATAAAATCAGTTTTATTTTGTTAATGAACACCGTTGTCTTTATTACTGTTTTCACGGGAATGTTTTAAACCTGGGACGCAGACTGTGGTGGGGAGCGGGTGTAGTGTACTGATGCAAATGATGCTTCTAAACTCCAGGAATGACAGGATTCGCAGTGGTGGACTGGTTGTTTCAACGGAGCCTGCCAGCCCTCCTGAGCGGGACTGCATGTATGTGGGGGCTATGTGACTTTATGGCAGGGGGAGGAGGGTTACAGATCCCCTGCTGCGTGGCTCTGTGATCCAGGAAAAGGACCGCTGCATAAGATCTGTAACTGCCCTCCCCCGCCACAAAGTCACAGAGCAACCCCCCCCCCCCAGAACATGAAAACCACCTCCCAGACTGACCAGGGTAACTAGTCACTGCACTGTGTATGTGCCCTGCTGCTGGACCTGCCCCCGCCTCTGTACCCTGCTAAAGGTGACTGTCCTGACAAATTACCAAGCCCCTTCCCCCCCTTCAGACAGACTCTCCTCCAAAAGAACATGATGGAAACAGTAATGAACAGAAACATATTTTTTATTAACAACCACACATGAAACTGGGGGGTGAAACTTGGACGGGGGCTTGGATGAGGCGGGAAGGAAAGGACTTTTCAAATTTTGGGGAATGACAGCCTTCTGGTGTTTGAGCAGTCTGCAGGGGTGGAGTGAGAGTTTTCACGGACTCTGCCGCCCCTCCTTCTTTGGACTTTGGGCGAGGGGGGGTATGGGACTTGGTGGCGGGGGAGGGCGGTTACTGATAGACTGCAGCGGGGCTCTGTCCTCCTGCCTCCGTTCCTGCAGAACATCAACAAGGCGCCGGAGCATGTCCGTTTGCTCCCTCATAAGTCCAAGCAGTGTTTGAGTCGCCTGCTGGTCTTCCTGCCACCACCTCTCCTCACGTTCCATGTGTGTCCGGTGCATTTGGGACAAATTCTTCCTCCACTGGTTCTGCTGTGCTGCCTGGGCTCGGGAGCAGCCCATTAGTTCTGAGAACATGTCCTCTCGCCTCTTCTTCTTCCTCCGCCTAATCTGCGCTAGCTTCTGGGAGTGTGATGCCAGGCTGGGTTGGGAGACAGTCGCAGATGTGGCTGTGGGAATGAGAAAAAGGTAGTGAATTCCTCCAAAAGATAAATGTAGTTGTGAACAAAGAACATAGTCTTTCTCTGTGAACAAGACCATGCACTGCACCTATCACATGCGCACTCAGGACAAGGTTGAATTTTCGGACCTCGCCTTCAGTGCCTGGGGTCTTGCACTGCCGATCTGGGAAGCGGGGCAGGACACCGGAATTTCTGTAGCAGGCAGACATGGTAAGCCGTAGACTTGTGGCTGCTTAAAACTTTAATAGTAGCACTGGCCTCCTTTCACACTGAAAGCAATGCCAGTCTCTGCTGCCAGCAATCGGCCAAGCATGAACTCTGCCCCTGTCCCACCCCCTCGCGGCTGTCCCAGGGAAAGATCCCTGTATGCTGCCCCTCTCCCGCCTCCACCGCATGGCTGTAAACCGGCGGTTACAGTTCTGCAAAGGAACGGGCAAGCAGTCCCAATACTAACAGTCCCCTACCTAATTCAAAGCAGGTCATCATGAGCGACATCACAATCATGAGGATCTCAGACAGCGATAAAGAACGAATGCTTCGGGAAAGCCTGCAAAGACCAGGGCCGTATGCCGCCATGCTGTGCAAGGCTATGATCCCGGAGTACTTGAGGATCTTCTGGTGCGGAAATGTCTCCTACTTCGGAGGACCCAATAAGGCCGCTCTCCCCAGGAACCTGATGCACAGGCTTTCCAATTACCTCCAGGAGAGCTTCCTTGAGATGTCCCTGGAGGATTGCAGCTCTATCCCCGGACATATAGACCGCATTTTAATATAGCTGCACTGGCAGGGACTAAAGAGTGGAGCGGCTTGGGCAGCAGAATCATGCAAAACCGGACATTGTTAGATTTTTTTTAAATAGTTGGGACTGAATAGTTAAGCGCCTAGGGCAAACAAATCATGAAAAACACATTGTTGTTGTTGTTAATATTCCAGTTCTGTTAAAAATAAATGTTTAGATGTTTAAAACACTTACTGCTTGATCCTTCCCCTGAATCTGTGTCCGGGTTAACGGCTGGGGACGATTGGTAGGGGATCTCTGTAAGGGTGATGAAGAGATCCTGGCTGTCGGGGAAATCAGCTTGGTAAGCGCTGTCGACTGCCTCGTCCTCCTCATCTCCTTCCTCATCTTCCCCGTCCGCTACCATGTCCGAGAAACCGGCCGTGGACAATATCCCATCCTCAGAGTCCACGGTCAGTGGTGGGGTAGTGGTGGCGGCCGCACCTAGGATGGAATGCAGTGCCTCGTAGAAACGGGATGTGTGGGGCTGGGATCCGGATCGTCCGTTTGCCTCTTTGGTCTTCTGGTAGCCTTGTCTCAGCTCCTTGATTTTCACGCGGCACCGCATTGCATCCCGGCTGTATCCTCTCTCTGCCATGGCTTTAGAGATCTTCTCATAGATCTTTGCATTCCGTCTTTTGGAGCGCAGCTCGGAAAGCATGGACTCATCGCCCCACACAGCGATCAGATCCAAGACTTCCCGATCAGTCCATGCTGGGGCCCTCTTTCTATTCTGGGATGGCACGGCCATCTCTGCTGGAGAGCTCTGCATCGTTGCCAGTGCTGCTGAGCTCGCCACGATGTCCAAACAGGAAATGAGATTCAAACTGCCCAGACAGGAAAAGGAATTCAAATTTTCCCGGGGCTTTTCCTGTGTGGCTGGTCAGAGCATCCGAGCTCGGACTGCTGTCCAGAGCGTCAACGGAGTGGTGCACTGTCGGATAGCTCCCGGAGCTATTAGCGTTGATTTCCATCCACACCAAGCCTAATTTGATATGGCCATGTCGAATTTAGCGCTACTCCCCTCGTTGGGGAGGAGTACAGAAGTCGAATTTAAGAGACCTCTATGTTGAACTAAATAACCTCGTGGTGTGGACGGGTGCAGGGTTAATTCGATGTAACGGTGCTAAATTCGACATAAACGCCTAGTGTAGACCAGGCCTAAGGCATATCTATATTAAGACTTTTAACTAGATAAGCACCCACACATGTGTCTAAGACCTTTTTATCTAGACAGATAGACAATGGAAGAATGGTATAAGGGTGTTTCCGAGTTGGTGCCCACAGACTTAACAGGTACACCCCAAGGAAAGAACTGAAATGACTAAAAAGAACAAAAATAACATATGTGCATAGGTACATGTCATCAATACGCACAAACATACTAGCCTATGAAGTAAGCGTAGCCTAACATTTTGTGGGTGAGGAATGAAATTTGGGCATAGGAGGAAGGATTTCCAGCACTTGTGCCCTATAAAAGAGGTGACCCACCTCACTAGAGTATTCTATTTCTACTCTATCTCTCTTTCTCTTCTATTCTATCTACTACGACTACTACTATTAGTAGGCTGTACTTGTTCTTTTTAACTTTCTAAGTTTCAAGGGAACTAGGCTAAGCTTGGTTTCCCTAAGCTTTTGTTTTTAGTTTTGTTTATGAGGTTTTGATTTTAAGTTTAAGTTAGTCAATAAACCCTAAGTTAGCTTTGATAGCTCTTAGCATTAGTTTTTTCTAAGCACTGCATCTCTCACTCAAGAATTGAGAAACCTGAACCGGGAGGCTGGTCCTGTGTCTCTTACCACCAGGTTATCAAGGAAGGGTGTGAGTATATTAACCAAAGCTTTGTAGCATATAATACTATATTACCATATGTATCTTTTGAATAGCAGTAATGCAATTGTAACTTTGTAACTCTGATTATTTTATCATTTAATTACTATTTCATTGATTTTAATAAGTCTTTAAGGCTATATCTGTCTCAGTGTGAGCTTCCTGTCATACCCCCAAGAGTCCCTTGTAAATTCTGTGGAGCCTGATTCGGGACAAGAACTTTTATCTTCTGATCAAAGAGATTGGAGAGCCTAAAACACATACTATCTACATTAATATTATTAACACCCTAAATCAGACAACAATAGCACTATGTCAGCGGAAGAGCTTTTCCCGCTGACATAGCTACCACCTCCCAAGAAGTGAGGAGTTATTAAGCTATCAAGAGTGCTCTCTCCTGTCGGCTTAGAGCAGGGATCGGCAACCTTTGGCATGCGGCTTGCCAGGGTAAGCACCCTGGCGAACTGGTTTGTTTACCTGCTGTGTCCGCAGGTTCGGCCGATCACGGCTCCCATTGGCCATGGTGCGCTGTCCCAGGCCAATGGGGGCTGCGGGAAGCAGCGCGGGCCGAGGGATGTGCTGGCCACCGCTTCCCGCAGCCCCCATTGGCCTGGGATGGCGAACCGCGGCCAGTGGGAGTCGTGATCGGTCGAACCTGTGGACGCGGCAGGTAAACAAACCGGTCTGGCCTGCCTGGGTGCTTACCCTGGCAAGCCGCGGGCCAGAGGTTGCCAATCCCTGGCTTAGAGCGTCTTCACCAGAAGTGCTACAGTGACGCAGCTGCATCCGTGCAAGTGCGCTGCTGTAAATGATTTAATGTAGACATAGTCTCAGTTGTTGTTGCCCAGCACTCTGTCACAAACTGCAAAACATATCCAGTGTGGGCAGTGGAGGGGCAAGATTCCATGATGCTGTCATTCTACTCCACCCCAAGAAGGAGAAGCCATATCTTAGAGAAAAAGAATAGTTCATGCTCTATGACTAACCCCTGTCCCATGCTTGCCATCCTTACTGAGATTGCCAGTAGTTCCGATTTTGATGTGAAGTTATTGTATTCACTTGGAAATGAGACCACTTCACAGAGGGCACCAAATGTCAATGACTTTTGGTCTGGAGTGAATTTTTGATACCCAGAAGGATTATGGCAGGTGCCAAGAGGCAGTTCTGTCACATCTTCATGGTTTGTTTGCAGAAAGGTATATAGTAAGGCCGTGTCTACAAGAGCACTTATGTCTGCAAAACTTTTGTCACTTAGAGGCATTAAAAACACACCCCTAGGCAACATAGCTTTTGTCCATCATAAGTGCTCGTGTGAACTGCACTATGTCACTCTCCCACTGACATTGCTACTGCCACTCATTGAGCTGGTTTTATGTCGATGGGAGTGCTTTCTCCCATCAGGCAGTTATATGAGCGATCTAACTGCAGCACAGCTGTATTGGTACAGCTATGCCACTGGAAGCTTGTAAGTGTAGACATGGCCTAAGAAACACACAAAGCCATTGTGACGTTCACCTGGTGTTATCTGGACCGGTGATCTGCTAGGTCACTCCAATCCTTGACTCTGGGAGCCAGCCTTACGCTGCTCTGCTCTGAGAATCCCCACTCCTGGGCTGTTCACGCACAGCCTCTGGCATGTAAGCTGCTCCTTGGATTGTGCAACCGAATGACACTAGCCAATATCTCTGGTCCCAGACACAACCCTAGGAACCTCCGGATTCAAGTGTCCAGTTATGCCCACTGGACGCTGCAAGCTCATATGACTTCATCAATTTAACAAAGAAATTGATATGTACCAGGCTTGTTATCCTAAGGAGAGTCTCTGACACACTTCAAACCAAATGAACTGCTTCAGGTAGAATAAAAAAACAAATGTATTAACTACAAAAATAGATTTTAAGTGATTCTAAGTCAAAGCATAACAAGTTGGATTTGGTCAAATGAAATAAAAGCAAAACACATTCTAAGCTGATCTTAACACTTTCACTGCCCTTACAAACTTAGATGCTTCTCACCCCAAACTGGCAGGTTGCCCTTCAGCCAGGCTCTCCCCTTTGATCATGGCTTCAGTCGCTTTGTGGTGGTGGTGTCTGTAGATATAGGTGGAAGAGAGAGGAAGAGCATGGCAAATGTCTCTCCCTTTTATCATGTTCTTTCTTCCCTCTTGGCTTTGCTCCCTCCCCTTCAGAGTCAGGTGAGCATTACTTCATCTTAGTCTCAAACTGACCAAAGGAACGGGGTGGAGGGGGATGACTCACTCAAAATACCAACAGATCCTTTTTTGCTGTTTAGGCCAATGTCCTTTGTTCCTGTGAGGCTATGCTGGGTTTGACCCACAGATGCCCTGATGAGGTGTGAACTGCCACTCTGCTCTTGGAGAGTTTTTGCCTGGGCTTGTTTTAAGCCATGAAGACACATTTTCAACCTCATAACTATATACATGAAATTACAACCTATAATATTACTAGAACAACAATGCTCAGTGCATCATGAGCCTTCCGAAGTCACCCGCCATGACAAACTTTGCTTTGGATACCACACAATCATTTTATAAGGATGAACATGGGGGTGTAGGGTGTTCCCCCGAGGAACAGAGAATCACAGCCACTTTTATTTTAACACCCTTGTGACTGTTCTCATTGCTTGATGCTTCTTTTCTGTTAGTATTGAGAAGAATATAAATCAAGTTTACATATTGACTTGGGTGTATTTCCCAATTCAGTTGCTAGACACTGTTCAGCAAATCTGGACATTCTGCAAAGATTTTCCAGGGCTTTGAAACAATCTCAGGAGGCGATGAAACAAGTACTTTGACAACCGCACATCTAGTTTTGGCAAATAAACAACTGTGCACAGAAATTCAATAAAGGAAAGTTGAAACACTAATGTCCGCCCTCCCACGTCTGTCTCCCCAGATGTTTGCAGCTAGGGTTTATTTAATACACCACCCTGGTCTCTATAGCATAAGAACTCTGCCAGCTGACTGCATTTCTACAACAAAAACAAATGGTGGCATAGAAAAGAAGTGACATATCATAAATACACAGACTGTCCTTACAGCCACAGCACCATATATCCCCTCTGACTCATCTTTCTCTGCTTTCCTTTTCAAACATTGCTGCTTTGTACAAGGGAAAGGCAGAATTTAAAAAGAACCCCACCTATCACACAAAAATAAGTAAGATCCTGATTCTGCAAGCTGCTGAGTACCTTCAACTCAACTTCCATTAAAGTCAACAGGAGCTGAGGGCACAAAGCACTTTGCTGGATTGGGTCCTGTGAGAGAAACAGCGTTAGAAAATATCCATTAACCATTCTAAGTAGCTGGAAGGATTAAATTTTAATTAGGACGTATTTACACTACAAAGTTAAATCAACTTAATTTAAGTTGACATCCAGCTGCTGCAGCAATTAAGTCGATTGGGCTTATCCATACCATGCTCATCGCGTTGGTGGAGTGCCTCCTCACTAGCAGCACTTGCATCGATGCACAGAGCAGTGTATTGTGTGTAGTTATCACACAGTGCAACTAGCCGCAGAGGGTTTTGGGAAGGGCTTGCAATGCCTCATGGGACAAAAACATTGTTGCAGGGGGGAATGGGAACATGGCTTCAACCTCCCTTGATGCAATTTATTCCCTCCCTCCCTCCATCCCTCCCCTGATATCAATGGCAAACAAACCATACTTTTTCGTGCCTTTTTTTCAAAAGGCTGGCTTAGGCGATTGTATGCCATAGTCTGAGAAGCATGTATCCTTCTCAGGTATGTAGTCTTGTTGTGAGCATTACAAACAGCTCGTGCCTTATCCTGCAGTATTTCCAGAGTCAAGACAGGAGCCACTGTGCAGAATATTGCAATGTCCTTCAAGCACCCCGGTGCAAGTCATAGAACTTAACAATTCCTGGTTGTTTGTGGCAGTCGGGCAGCAGCTGAACACAGTGGAGCACCGTTTCTTGTCCTGGAAAACGAGCACGGACTGGTGGGATTGCATCTTTATTCAGTTATGGGATGACGAGCACTGGCTGTAGAACTTTTGAATACAGAAGGCCACTTTCTAGGAATTTTGTGCAGAGCTTTTCCCAGTCCTGAAGTGCAACAACACTAAAATGAGACCTGCTCTGACAGTGGAAAAGTGAATGCTGAACGCTGTGTGAAAGTTTGCAATGCCAGACTGCTACCGGTCAGTAAGGAATCAATTTAGAGTTAGGCGCTGTTGTGATCCAAGTATGCAGGACCATTAATCAACTTCTGCTAAGAAGGGTAGTGACTCTGGGGGATGTGCAGGACGTACTGGATGGTTTTGACATGATGGGGTTCCTTAAATGTGGTGCGGCAATCAATGGCACTCATATCCTTATCTTGGCACCAGTCCACCTTGCCAGAGAGTACATAAACCAAAAAGGATACTTTTCTATGGTATTGCAAGCACTGGTGGATCACAGGGGGTGTTTCACCAACATCAATGTGAAATGGTCGAGAAAGTTGTATGACGCGCACATCTTCAGGAACACAGGTCTGTTCAGAAAACTGCAATCAGGGACTTTCTTTCTGGATCACAAAATAACCACTGATGATGTTGAAAGGCCAGTAGTGATCCTCAGAGACCCAGCCTACCATTTTCTCCTATAGCTCATGAAGTTGTTCACCGGCCACCTGGACAGCAGTAAGGAGTGGTTCAACAATAGGCTAAGCAAGTGCCAGTTGGTGGTGGAATGTGACTTTGGACATTTAAAGGGTCGCTGGTGCAGTTTGCTTACTAGTTTAGACCTCAGTGAAACCAATATCCCTATTGTTATCACTGCCTGCTGTGTGCTCCATAATATCTGTGAGGCAAAGGGAGAGAAGTTTCTGCAGGGGTGGGGTATGGAGGCAGATGGGCTGGCAGCAAATTTTGAGCAGACAGATACCAGGGCAATAAGAAGAGCCCAGCAAGGAGCTCTGTGTTTCTGGGAGGCTTTGAAAACCCATTTCAGTAATGAGTCATAGTAATGTGTGCCACTTATCTGCGTTGTGCCTTTTCATATCATCCTCTCGATTGCATCCATTTCCCTGTTCCTCCCCCCCTCCCCCCCCGCCCAGCCCCGCATCCATGGAAATGTTGACTTTTATTGCACAAACATAAAGTAAGTGGTAACCTTGGACAAACCATGAGATAAAATTGGGAGGGGAGAAACCAAGGCAGCTTGTCTGTGATAGCACAGTAGTCTTTCCCATCAAAGGTCTTTGAAATGCCTCCTTTTGTTCTTAATACCCTCCCCCAGTTTGAGTGGAAAAGATACCTCAGTTTCCCCCCTGCACCCACCCTCCCCACCTCCTGGAACATTTGTGGGAGGAGGATTGGAAATATGACGATGTTTGCAGGCCATTCTGCAGGGGCTGCAGAGGGCATCTACCCTCAAGCTGTTTCTCTTGAAACTCAACCAGACACCTCCACGTGTCTGATTGGTCCTTCATAATCTGCAGCATCTCATCCTGTGTGTCACATTGATGCTCCTGGGCTGCTCTCCTCCTCTCACTCTAAGCTGCATGGTCAGGCAGCTGCCCAGGAGCGATTCAAGTGCCTCACACTTAATTAGCAGAGCTGCGCACATCCGGCAGCATGTGTTCAGGTGCCCCTCCCCCCACTGCTTTACAGACACCTTGCTCCTGCAGCTTCTCTTGGGACTCTCCTGCTGGCTGCACAGAGTGGGGGAGGGGAGTGCTGATGTCACGGTGTTCCCCTCCCCCTGCTTGCTCACTGCTCATCTACCCCATCTCCACAGAGCAGGGGAGAGGGGACAGGACTCAGGACTCACAGCAGCTCTGAGGTCTGAACATGACTTCTGAGTGGTGAGTGAATGCCTTAAAGAGACAGTGCTCGGTCTCTGAGACTTCCCCAGCAACCAGCACACACAGTCTCTGTCTCTGTCTCTCTCTCTCGCTTTCACACACACACACATTCTGTCTCTCCTCCTCCCACCTGCCCATGTACCCCATCTATGCAAAGCGGGGGAGGGGAACCTGGCTCAAGAGGAGCAGGAGAGCTTTCAGTGAGAGCTTTAAAGAGACAGTGCAGAGCATCTCTCAGAAACTTCCCTAGCAGCCAGCACACACACTCTCTCTCTCTCTCTCTCTCTCTCTCTCTCTCACACACACACAGAGTCTCTGTGTCACTCACACACACACACAGTCTTTCACACAACTCCCAACACATACTTGTATTAATGTTGTTGTTACTTCTTGGTACTTCCTGCAATGTACATATATTCTCTGTCATTTTATTCTTTCAAAGTGTGTTATTTTAGTTTTTTGACTGGTCTGTGCATTTCATAATTTTTATTTCTCTCTTATATGTAAATTTAATCTGAGTAGAAAATACCTAACCTGTCCTAGCTGGAGTAATTATTCCTATAGTAACTTTTAAAAAATATATATTATATCTAGGTTTTTTGTATCTATTGGTGGCGCACATCCCCACATGCCTCAGTGCACATAAAAATTTTTATTCCGCACATGGATGGAAAAATTAAAGGGAACATTGCTCCATGTCCATGTCCAGTTTTCCGGACAGTGAAATCCTCCAGGCTCTTAGCTCCATGTCAGCTGTCCCAGAGGCATTTGTTATCCTGTTGAACATGTCACTATACATTCTCTTTTTTCATGTTCAAATCTGGGAAAGCCTCTGCACCAGTTTGGAGGATGAGCTGAAGGCTAAGCTTTCGACTGTCAGGTATGCAAAGCACAAGGTAACTATTGTCAGTGCACACCCAGGGTCTAGTACAGGGGTTCTCAAACATTGCACCGTGATCCCCTTCTGACAATAAAAATTACTACATGACCCCAGGAGAGGGGACTGAAGCCTGAGCCCGCCCAAGCCCCACAACCCTGGGGTTTAGGGGGGGGAAGCTGATGCCCAAGGGCTTCAGCCCCAGGCAGGGGGCCTGTAACCTGAGTCCCAACACACAGGGCTGAAACCCTCAGGCTTTGGCTTCAGCCTCAGACAGTGGGGCTGGGCTTTGGCTTCAGCCCTGGGCCACAGGAAGTCTAAGTCAGCCTTGGAGACACCATTAAAATGGGGTCGTGACCCACTTTGGGGTCCCAACCCACAGTTTGAGAACCACTGGTCTAGTATAAAGTTACTATTTAAAAATCACTCCCCTTATTCCACTGAAGTGCAAGACAGAACACAATCAGTCTCCCTAGCTATTCAATGAAGCGTTTTGCTGTTCCAGCCTTGGTGAGTATAGCCCAGGGACGCAGGCAACAGGCCTTGTGCTGCAACTTGTAGGCAACCCACATTGGGAGCACACGTGGGCAGGTGGACAATGCCCCTTCCCCTTAGCAACGTGGACAGTGTGCGGAGACCAGGGACCAGTGTTGAGCCTCCCAAAGTGCGGTCCATGTCCAAGATGGCTCTGGGAGTATGGCAGTGGGTTGAGGCAATGAGAGGAAACCCACACACCCCTTCCCTTCATGCTGATGGTAGCAATCTCCCTGGGCTTGCAGATTCTTAGGTCAATGCCAATCCCTGCCACCTAAACCACTGCCATATTAGGGAAATCAAGGTTGAGGGACCCAGAAATCACCATGGTTGGGGGGCACTTTCTCTATTGTTTGTGGTATGAGCACTTGGAATGAACACGTCCACCATCTCTCCTAGGTGACCCTATGCGATTTCAGTCTCCTGAGGGTAACACAGGCAGCAAGGGAGCAGATGCTGCAAGCGTCTGGGTATAGACCTGGTCCTTCTTCTACTATGCTGTGTACTGCAATGATGCCAGCAGAATTAATACTGGAGTGGCATGGGAAAGTGTCATAGTGTGGAATAAATAAATAAGGCAGCCCACCCCAGAAACCTCTGGAAAGGGTTGCAGACTACCTCCATGAAAGTTTCCTGGAGATCTCCATCCTGTGCACATAAAAATCTTTTCCAGGGGGGCACCCTCTGCATAACTGGAGAAGCACCTGGGAATCAGATACCCACCCCATCTCACTTTTTCTTCATATTAAATATAAAATATAAGCACATGTAACCCCTACAGTTTGATTGGAATTTCATACTCACCAGAGGTGCCTTCCCCATCATCACGCTCAGCCACAATGCTGTCCTGCGACCAGCTGGACTGCTCCAGGTTTAAAAATAGCTCCTGGATCTTGGGGAGAATGGATCCTCCCACTCACCTGTCTCCCATTCTCCTCCTCCTCTTCCTCATCCTTTTGTTTTAGTTCCTATTCCCCAGATTCAAGCTGGCAAGTCTTAATGAGACTTAGCAAGTTTCATATATTTGTATTTGCAAGAAAGGTCTGTTTTATATTGCACTATTTTCCTGTTTGGGTTACTATATCGTTGGCTGTTAATCCTTTGATTGGAATGGATTTGCGTCATTGGCCATTCCTCATAACAATGACATGGCAGGGAAAGCAGAGCTAATTTTTGTGTTGGTTTGTTTATTATTGTTTCAGTAATTTTCATTATTTTTCTTAAACGTGTCACTTTTTTTGTATAAAGGTTTGAAACAATCAGTATTACTTAAATATGTAGAAGCAGCAAAGAGTCCTGTCGCACCTTATAGACTAACAGACGTATTGACGCATGAGCTTTCGTGGGTGAATACCCACTTCTTCGGATGCATGTAGTGGAAATTTCCAGAGGCAGGTATAAATATGCAAGCAAGAGTGAGTCAGGCTAGAGATAACAAGGTTAGTTCAATCAGGGAGGATGAGGCCCTCTTCTAGCAGTTGAGGTGTGAACACCAAGGGAGGAGAAACTGCTTTTGTAGTTGGCTAGCCATTCACAGTCTTTGTTTAATCCTGAGCGGATGGTGTCAAATTTGCAGATGAACTGAAGCTCAGCAGTTTCTCTTTGAAGTCTTGTCCTGAAGTTTTTTTGCTGCAGGATGGTTACCTTTAAATCTGCTATTGTGTGTCCAGGGAGGTTGAAGTGTTCTCCTACAGGTTTTTGTATATTGCCATTCCTAATATCTGATTTGTGTCCATTTATCCTTTTACGTAGGGACTGTCCAGTTTGGCCGATGTACATAGCAGAGGGGCATTGCTGGCATATGATGGCATATATTACATTGGTGGACGTGCAGGTGAATGAACCGGTGATGGTGTGGCTGATCTGGTTAGGTCCTGTGATGGTGTCGCTGGTGTAGATATGTGGGCAGAGTTGGCATCGAGGTTTGTTGCATGGATTGGTCCCTGAGTTAGAGTTACTATGGTGCGGTGTGTAGTTACTGGTGAGAATATGCTTCAGGTTGGTGGATTGTCCGTGGGCGAGGACTGGCCTGCCACCCAATGCCTGTGAAAGTGAGGGATCGTTGTCCAGGATGGGTTGTAGATCACTGATGATCGGTTGGAGAGGTTTTAGCTGGGGACTGTATGTGATGGCCAGTGGAGTTCTGTTGGTGTGAAATGTAGAAATGTTTTAGATTAAGTGACACAAAGATGTAATTTTGATTTATAACATCCACCTTATTAATAAACATTGTGTGCTCTGTGTAAATTGAGATTTTTAAACTGTGTAATAAATGTTGCAGCCTGTACAGTGTATGCCAAAATGTCACTAGGGTCCCAGTTCAGCAAAGCACTTAAACATGTGTTTAGCTCCCATTGATTTTAATGGGGCTTAAGAGTGTATTTAAACGCTATGCTAAATTGGGGCCTAAATATGACACAAATTAGCTGTATTAAAAACATCTCATCTGCTACTCCTGCTCTTGCTAGGCCTAGTCCTGTAGAGTTCTGAGTTCTCATGCAACGTTATTAAGAAGTAACAACCCCTATTTAGCTAATGGGAGTTAACGCCTCTGAGCATCTGAGAGGATCAGGTTTGAGGCACTGGGTACTATATTTGTTCTCCTTCTCTAAAATTAACTGAAGCTTTTGGGAGTGGTTGTTGGTTCTGGTGGGTGGGGCAAAGATATTGTTCCCTATTGCACTAGTTCAGCCAGAATTTATTGGCTTGATACAGGAATTGCTGGCTGAAATGCTATGCTCTGTATTCTGCAGGAGGTCAGAGTAATGATCATAATGGTCCCTTCTGACCTTACAATGTATGAATGTATGAATCTAGAATTTCATGATGGGCTGTCGCAGTACTTCAGGCTGTCGCAGAGGGAGAAAGCCAACAGTATTTTGTATTTGCTTAAAAATTTCAAATGAAAATAGAAGTTTTCACACATGAGGAAAACTATAGATATTTACAGTCAGGACTGACATTTCTGGTCATCTAATCTGACCTCCTGCAGAACAAAGGCCATGGAAAAGATTTTCATTAGTAATTCCTGCATCAAGCCCAATAACTTGTCATTGAACTGGAACATATCTTTTAGAAAAGATATCTAATTTTGATTTAAAGACTACAAGTGATAGAGAATCCACCATATCTCTTGTTTTCCCAATTTTTAATCACTATCTTTGTTAAAAACTTGCACTTTATTTGTAGTCTGAATTTGTCTAGGATCAACCTCTTGCCGTTGTTATGCCTTTGTTTGCTAGAGATACGAGCCCTCTACCATCAGCTGAGCTCTATGCCATTAACTAGTCCCATTCATTACATGAAATGTTTGCAGGATTGATATGTATTTTCTCGCCTTCAGAATTCCCTGCTTCTCCCTTTCCATTTCTCTCCCCATCCTAGAAATTCCTTTATTCTCAGAATCTTGCTTTCATCTGCATCCTCAAATTCTCTTTGTCTTTTTTCTTCCTGAGTCTTGACACTCTCTCACACACACTCCTTCATTCGTGTATCTAGAGTTGAACCACTTGGTAATGGGGACCATAATGTAATTAAATGTAGCTTTCTCATGAGGAGGAGATACCAGAAAAACCCATCACAGTAACAATTAACTTTATAAAGGGGAATTACGAAAGAATGAAGATGCTAGTTAGAAAGAAATTAAAAAGAGCAGCTGGAAGGGTAAAATGCCTGAAAGCAGCAGGAAGACTACTTAAAAAGACCATAATAGAGGCTCAAACTAAATGTAACCCCCAAATCAAAAAATGTAGGAGGACCAAAATAATTCCACCATAGCTAAACAGCACAGTAATGGAGGCCATTAGAGGCAAAAAAAAAAAGGCATAGTTTAAAATTTGGAAATCAAATCCTAATGAGGAAAATAGGACAGAGCACAAACCCTGGCAATAAAAATATAAAAGTATACTAAGGCAGGCCAAGAAAAATATTGAGAAGCAACTTGCTAAAGATGCAAAAACTAACAGTAAAAATTTATTTAAGTACATCGGAAGCCAGCCAAATAGACAGAGGGGCTTATAAATGATAAAGGTATTAAAGGAGCACTCAAGGAAGACAAGGTCATTGTAGAGAAACTAAATTAATTATTTGCATCGCTATTCACTGCAGAGGAAGTGGTAGAGATATCCATATCAAAGCTATTCCTTTTGCACAACAAATCTGAATTACAGTCCCAAATTGATGTGTTGATGGAAGATATTTTAGAACAAATTGATAAATTAAAGAGTAATAAGTCACTGCTCCAGATGGTATTCACCCAAGAGTTCTGAAGGTTCATTAACCATCTGAATAAAGAGGTTAAATATGAGGTGGCAAGGTTTGCAGATGATACAAAATTATTCCAGATTGTTAAATCCACAGCAGATTGCAAGGAGTTAGAGGGATCTCACAAAACCATATCACTATGCAACAGAATGGCAGATGAAATTCAACACAGATAAATGCAAAGTAATGCATATTGGAAAAAAGAATCCCTAATGTACACATACAAAGATTGGTTGTAAATTCGCTGTTACCACCAATGGAAGAGATCTTGGAGTCACCACAAACAGTTCTCTGAAAACATGTGATCAATGCACAGCAGTGGTCAAAAAGGCAAACTGTATGCTAGGAACTATTAGGAAAGGGATACATAATAAGAGAAAAAATATCATAATGTTAAAATATAAATCCATGGTACACCCACACCTTGAGTACTGTATCCAGTTCTATCCATCTCAGAAAAGATATAGTAGAATAGAAATGGTTCAATAAAGATGATTAAGTGTAATGAATGGGCTTCCAAATGAGGAGATACAATAAAATGTAGGGCTTAGAAAATAAATTACTCAGGAGGGATATGATAGAGATCTAAAAAGCATAAGTAGTGTGAAAAAAGTGTCATTTACCCTTTCATACAATTAAAAAAAAGGCATCACCTGATGAAATTAATATGCAGTAGGTTTAATACAAACAAGAGGAAGTACTTTTTCACACGGCACACAATTAAGCTGTCGAACTCATTGATTTGGGATGTTGTGAAGACCAAAAGTATAATTGGGTTCAAAAAATTGAAGGATTGGTCCATCAATTGCTGGTAGCCTAGGTGGTCATGCTCATGCCTAAACCTCTGACTACCAAAATCTGGGAGTGGAAGACAAGGGTGGATCACTCCATGATTGCCCTGTTCTATACACTCCCCCTGAAGATCTTGTACAGGCCACTGTTGGAGACAGGATACCGGGCGAGATTGGCAATGCTCTGACCCAGTATGGCAGTTCTTGTATTTTGCATATAGTAAAATATGGAGAAGGAGCTATGGATTCAGATATGGATCATGCCATTTTTTTTACTTACAGGCTAGTATTTGGGTTCATATTTGATGACATCGAAATCAATCTCACAAGCTGTTCTTTGTATGTTTGTTTTTAAAGAGGGTGTTTTGGCACATCCAAACCACATCTGGAAAACGGTCTCTCCTAGTTCATCTGGAAACAGGTTTGGATCTTAAGCTTCCAATCTGAACCCTCCTGAAAATTCAAAAAGATCTGGATATAAGGCTCCAATTTTGGCCAAGATATTGGTCATCTATCTTTCTACCCCAACACCTTATCTGTTACTGTGTTGATTTTTCAATGATGCTGATGCTCCAAGGTAGTAGTTATGATGTGCTTTCCCTAGTTTACAATTTAAAGAAGGAACATTCCAACAGACATGTTTAGGTCTTTCAGATGGTTAATTCTGAGAGTAACTTTTGAGCCCATAAAGTCTGGTCTTGTAATTTATTTGAACTCACTCTTCCATCCCTAACAGTTTGCTGTGCAACAGATTGAATTTGACTTAAGACTGTTTCCCAAATTCTTATTAACCAAAGTTGTCTTGTGAATGATTTATTTGGTTTTCTACTTAAAAAACGATAAGTTCAGAGATATTAATCACAATGAGTGCAATTTAATTGAATACTTAAGAAAAAATACATCATTTATAATAATTGAAAATCATTTAATTAAAGATCTACTGTGCTAATTGTGCAACATCTCTTTATAGATGAATACATTAACTGTTTATTTTGCTTTTTAAAGTGTTTGCTGGCAGAAGAATTGGAAAATGTAGATGTTGTCCACATAAATAGATTTAAGTAATATTGTAAACTGCGGGCACTGCTCTAAAATTAAATGTGCTTTTTAAAAGTATTATTTTTACATTCTTAACGAGGTTGTGTAAACTAAAATGAAATTAAACAAAAGCAAATTGTTGATTTGTTTTTCCATGGATGAAACTACATATTATTTTATACAGTAAGTGGAACATAACTGAGATAATACAAGTTAGAATAGTGAGAGTACTGTGCAACAAATCCTTTAACTGGTCCCAATTACTGTAAACAAAAAATGAATAACTATCCTACAACACCACTGCAAAAGGAAGCAGTGCCAGACCACGCATTTTTACACAGTGTAAAATAATTATTCCCTTTTTGTAAAAACAATCCCTCCACACCAGTGGTGGGCAACCTGCGGCCCGCAGGCCGCACGCGGCCCATCAGCATAATCTGCTGGCGGGCTGCGAGACAGTTTGTTTACATTGACCGTCCGCAGGCACGGCTGCCTGTAGCTCCCAGTGGCCGCAGTTCGCCATTCCTGGCCAATGGGAACTGCGGGAAGCTTTTCTCTCAAACAGAGGGAACCTTTTCTCTCAAACAAAATCAGAATTAATTCATGGAGAGAAAATCCAATCATAAAAATGTAGGATAAAGGGAAGAGTCAAAATCCCCCAATGCTTTACATGCGGTGTAAATGTGCCTCCATTTCTATAAAGTATGTTTACAGAGAACTGAATTCTGAAGACTTCTTAACATCAGGTTTAAGTGATGCACAGGACCTTGAAGGTAAATTTCCCCTTTAATATACTTAAGTGATTGTTCTCGAAGCACACCACATATTAAATGAACTTTATCCATTAGCAAACATTATCCCACAAATGCAGCAGTTCAAGAATGGCAAAATCCTCCTCAGATTTGTTGCAGGGGAATTTAGTAGTCATGTCATTACATGGGTTTTATCATTAATCTTGTTAAGCCTGCAGTTCCACTTTTCTTTGGATCTTGCATTCTTGCTTGAGAAGTTTAAAACATGTGTAGTCTCTAAGCATTTGTCTTAAGTCTGAACCAGAACTTTGGTCATATTCCTTTAGTTACCGTGAAGAATAATACAGATGTAAGCAGAGTGTGAATGAGCTCTCCCCTGACATCTAGTGGTGAGCTGTGGAAAAGGACTTCAGGAGCTGATCTTGTTTGCATGGGCAAACCTACTGTGCCTTGGTGATCAGCATGATGGGATTGCTTGCCCAAATGGTCACTTTTGGCTGGTGTGGGATCTCGTCTCCTTGTAATTGGGGCAGGAGTAATAAAGGGCTGTTATCCTTGTTGTGTGAATCAAGGGCAGCAGAACTGTACTTGGCAGTTCCCGATTGAGGGACCCACCCTCCACTAAACAGCAGTCGCTAGGCAGGGAACATGGGTTCCAAAGCCCAGTGACATGTGAAAGGATGGGGATAGGTCCTTGCACCTGGTGGTGTGGCCCTTGCCTATGGGCCCCAGATACCATTTGACACTTCCTCTCTTCACTGTGCGATATCAGAGCTAATTTAAACTCAATTGAGAGTCTTGTTACATGCTGCAGAGCTGATGCAAGAGACTGCCCAGTGTGATCCAACAGTGAGGCTCCCCCTCTAACAACTGAAATCACTGAGAGCTGTGTTAAGTGGGAGGCCCAGAAGACATCTTGGTGTGGCTGGCAGGGAGGTGTGATGAGCGGCCAGCATGGCGGCTGGCGGAGAGTACCAGAGCAGAGCCTCGCAGAGAGGGGTGGCGAGTGAGTGCCCGAGCAGTCGAACGAGTAAGATGCCTCCTTACCCAGGGTGGAAGGTCATCTCTGCAGATGCACCTCTGAACTCTGGGGCTGCACTGGCCCAGGACAGCAACTGTGAGTGGGGTGCAGAGAAGGGACGGGCACGTTAAAGAGATTTTTGGGTTGCTGAATTTAAGAACCTGAGGGGAAAAGGACACTGCTCAACTTAATTGATAGTGGGTCTTTTGATCATGGTTTATGTTTATAAAACCTGTTTGTGATGTTTCCCCAAATTAATGCCACATTATTTCCCTCCTTTTATTAAAAGTTTTTTGCTACATTCAGACTCTGTGCTTGCAAGAGGGGAAGTATTGCCTCTTAGAGGTGCCCAGCGGGAGGTGTGTAATTATCCCAGGTCACTGGGTGGGGGCTCGATCCAGTTTTGTGCTATATTGTTGAAAAGGAACCCCTAGATACTGAACCTGGCCCTTGTTGCTGGCAACTCTGACTGGCAGAAGGGTTACACAAAGTTTGATTGTGACATTTGCTATCAATATAAGCTATTGCATTCATGGCTGCTCAGGTAACATGGCTCGCAAAAATATAGTGTGTAAATGATTTATATTTATCTTTGTCTCTTTCCTATAGCAGCAGTGCCATTCCATCATTTAATCTATTCTTTCAATGAAAACACCCTTATCTGGTAAAATTAATAGAAAAATAATTTCTATAACTGCAAGAAAATCTTTGGTGTCTTTTCTTTCAGCCATTTTGGAAGCCACATTTTTATTTTCACACTTTTTTGTCCTGTACTGTGTATTTCTGTCTCTTCATTGTTTCTGTAACCTGCTAATTAATGGAGCAACACACTTTTAATGAAGAATAAAAACTAAATTGTAGAGCTCAGTAGTAAAACTACATATTGTTCTCTGTTGAGATTCTGACTTACATAAAGAACCAGACTAAATTGATATTCTCATCTGGCCTGTCATTTTCTGATCTCTACACTATTCTTTATCTTTCATTATCTCTACATGATATAAATGACTAAGTCATCATGAATTTTGAAGTAAATTTAACAGCTGGCTCTTTTCATTCTCATTATCTAACAGACCTAAAAAATAGAGAAGGAAAAGCAGAAATTCTCATCAGCTGAAACAGATGCTACCTGTGAAAGGAAAATGATTCTTCATCCAATGTGCTCAATTACTCTCTTTTGCTAAAATGCAGTCATAAAGAAACATTGTCTGAGTAGGATTTTAGTGCTTGTTTTGGTTGGTTGTTTTTACAGAAGCAAGCTTAGTACCCAAGACTATAAAACTATATTGTTCTCAGCAGATACATCTTGGCAGTTACTTTGCATATGCTACACTAGACTGTAACAACAACCTTCATGTTACTCCCTGAAACTGTATGGATAATTGACTTTTAATAATTGACTAGACTTTTAATATATTTTTTCTTAAACAAGCATTTATTTCAAAGTGTTATGCTGTTTGGGGAAAATCGATTTGTCACCCAGAAAACAGATAATTTTGCAGATATACTTATTGTTGGGGATTCCCTCTAAGACCTCTTTCCACTCAGAAAGTTAATAATTAACACATGGAGAGAGGCCTCAGCTGTACTTACTAAAGGTTTTAGAATGTTAGTGGAAGTTTACTGTTTTAGGAAGTTTATTCTCATTTAATTTATTCCCATGAGGTAATATGCTTCCTTATACATTTTGTTTTGGAGTGTGATTTCATTTAAGTGGGCTACACGGTAATAACTTTTCGTAACATTTCATTTGCTAACAGAAAAAAAGGAAATGTTTGGGCCACTGAATGTAAAGGAGAACTCTTCATCAACCTCTGAGGTCAGTTCGCATCACTCATATGCATAACTCTTAGAGCTGTCTAAATACCTTTAAAAATTCACAAATACTCACCTGAATAAAGAATAGATGGATCTCGGGTGATTTTATGCTCTGTTGCTACTTGCCATCTACAGATATTCTACGGGAGTATGATACTTTAGTAAGAATATTTGGAAAGAGTGATTTAAGGGGAAAAAAATATTGCTAGAAAGCAAGATTTTAACTTATAAACACAAGTATTTGCACAGGACACCTAGGATGAAATGCTGCCTCCACTGAAGTCAATAGCAAAACTCCCATTGACTTGATTGGGACCAGGATTTCACCCCTGACTTTCTTACACTTGTCCATACCATGTGACCTGTTTCCCCACAACTGAAACTAATGAGCACAACTCCAAATATTCAAATACTTGCTGTGGTCTATTACAGACACATGAAATACCTTTGTGATTATTGTTTCAACTTTATACATGATATATGTATCTGTGTGGGAAGAGGGGTTACAGGAATTTCCTGGAGGAACTAAAAGCACTGGGGTGGAGGGCAATTATTGCAGATTCCTAGGCAGGCAACAAGTCTGGAGAAGCCTCCCTCACTTAATCCCAGGGGAAATTGCATATTCTGGGTAGAACTGAGAACTTTATAAAGGGACCAACCTGACATAAGAGAGGGGCGTCACTCACATTGGTATGATATTCTAACCAAGAGAGACCGACCCAGTGGGAAGAGTTTGAAGTACTTTGTTCTCATCAAGTTCTCAATGTGGGAGATGCATGACTGCCTGGTAAACTCAGACCTGCATGTAAGCTGTTTAGAATTTTTAACATAAGCATTTCAGAAAGAACCTTTGTTCTGAATAAATAATACTTTGCTTTAAATGAAAGCTAGCAGATCACTGATTAAACCTGTCATTGCTCCTGAGAGAACAGGACTGCAGGTGCTGAACTAAGCCAGACCTGCTAAGATAATCATAATGAATTGCAGGAGGTGCAAAAGGTGGGTCTGGGATAAAGACAGCGCCCATCAGAATAAGTCAGAGAACCGCAAGGGGCGTGGTAGACTCGGAAGCTGCATGTACCCTAGTAGTGATCACCTTGATTAAACCACAGTGGCAACAAAGAGGGATGATGATAACCATCCCACTGTGCGCATGTGGAAAAGAATATTTCCCTGTGGCCTTCATTCTATTGGAGGTGAGAGGGAGATTTAAGTGGCAGAGAGTAGGTGTATTAAAGTCACTACCCTATGTGGTCATGATAGGAATGGAACAGACTTAGTTTCCCTTAAGTAAGAAGGGCAAAAGATGGTAAGGAAAATCTCAATTGTAGATCTTCCAGATAGTCCTCAAGGGGAAGTGAAAAAGCACCCTAGACATAGGTTAACAAGCCCAGAAATAACTAAGACACTGGAGGACTTGGTGGGGGGAGAAAAACTCAAGAGGGGGCAATAGATCAGGGAGTACTAAAAATCAGGGATACTTAAGAGAAGGAGGCTCAGCTGATTCCCAAAAGGAAAAAAGCCACGGGCATGGTTACAGGTAAAGGGCATATTGAGGAGGGGGTGTACAGTCCTGATAATGAGGACTCATGGATGAACTAACCCTGATGGTCCCGAGTCAGGAACAAGAGAAAACAGAGGAGGACACAGATCAAGGAATTGAGGTTCTGGAGGGACAACTTACTCTGGTGTGTACAAGCTAGTGGCAAAAGAAACCAGAGTTCAGATCAGTGGGGTGTGATTGGTGCAATGACCTATAAGTCGAGAGGAGGTGGGGGGAAAACCTCGTCCTTCAAAGTGCACTTTTTGTGGGTGGAAGGCAGGAGATCCCCACCGGTGGTCCATGGAAAGCCAGTCTGAAAGGACATGAGAAGCCCCAGTAGAACCCCAACTCCACAATGAGGATGGGGCTTGAACAGTGAAGAAGACCTCCCAGGAGGCAAGAAAGGGTTTCAGTTGAAATAGGGGGGAGTTATGTGACAGAATGCTAGCAGCAGCACTCTGATCACTGACATTGCTGCAACAGGAAGAGGGCTGCAGGCTCAGCTGTGAGTGATTAAATACTTTCTGTTGGAGAATTATGAGCACCTAGGTGGTAATTACTGGGCAAATGATGTAAGTGGGAGAACATAAGTGGAAGGAAGAGGAAACAAGGGTGGGGGCTCAGAAGATGAGCTGTGCGGAAAGATCCTGCTACAATAGGCCTGTGTTAGGCTGTGTGTGTGTAAGAGGGAAGGAATAAAAAGTACACATGGTGAAATGAAAATAGCCTGGACATGTTTGAGAGCAAGGTGACAAACAGGCTAGTCAACGCAACATACTGGGCAGTTGAGAGGGCATTCTGTGACGAGGCTCAGTTGTGCTTTTAAGTGACAATCCTATATTGAGGGTAGTGTGAAGCTGCACTGGCCTATGGAGAGCACTTGGATCTGAATCCAGCAAAGCATTTAAGCACAAGCTTTACTTTATGCATATGACTAATCTTACTGGGGGTCTTAATTGACTTCAGCAGGAATACTCATGTATTTAAAGTTATGTAATCTGTTTAAGTGCTTTGTTGGATCAGTTTTAGAGTTATTTTTTTCTCCCAGAGCACCCTATTTGTAGAGGAAGCACTTCCATGACTATGTCCCCCTATGATAGTTAAGTAATTCACAATCTGGTGTAATGGCCCTTTGCACAAGGGTGAATTTCACAGTATAGGGCTGATGACTAGAAAGACTCTTATTGACTTCTGTGGCCTTTGAATCAAAGTCAGCTAGTCATCCATGCACAATGGCAATACAGTGTTGAAAATAAGGCATATTCTACCTTACTGGTTGGGTCAGCTTTCAGATAATTATTTCATTCATTTTAAACAGACACTGGAGTACAATTTTGTTGTTTTAATATCAGCACAGCTTAACAGTCTTGATAACATAGCAGAAGTTATCATTGTGTTGCTGACACTGATTTTTTTCAAATCAGTTTTCAGCTAAATTTCCCTCAGTATCTGTACTAAGCAATTTTTAAAATGCACTCTAAGCAAGCTTGATGCTTAGTTTGCTAAAAGAAAATACATTTAACATATTCTAGCAACATTGCAAAGGTAGTCATTTGCTTTTTACATGACTTTCTACAGGAAAAAGCAAACAAACAAAAAATCACATATTGCTTGCCATCAAACACCAAAACACTTCAGCTTTATGCAGTAGATCACTGGCCTAGAATACTATAACCAGTGGACGTTCCCATTCAAGGGAGCCTTTGGGTAGTACACTCTGCTAGTTCCCCTAACTCCATTACAACCTTGAAAAAAATGTTTTTAGCCTTGAGAACTCAGCAAACAGCCAAGTCCTACACTAAGCAGAAGCTTTTGGCAGCTGAGGCCTCATGAAAAGTCTGCCTGGTTAGTTATATCCACTGATTTTTCCATCCAGTTCTTTTTCTGGTGTTGAAGCAAAGCCTTTTGGAACCCAAAGAACAAAATCTTAACTATCGTGCTGAGCCAGCAATCAACTCCTGCACATTCTTAACTGTACATACATGATAAGTGTTTGCAGGATCCAGACGTATGTTAATGCTTTATTAGCAATTACCAAATTTAGTTAATGGCTAAATATTAGACTGTCAATCAAATGTCAGTTAAACCTTCCTTTCATTATTATTAAACAATATACACTAAGTACCACACCCAACTGGATAATTATTTTGATATAAAGATTCATAGCTAAAAGTTGTTTGAAAGAAATGTGGAGGGATCAGAGACGATACCATAACAGCCTGAGGTTTAGGATATGTCTACACTACAGCCGCATAGCTATGGTGATGCATCTGTGCCGCTGAAAACCTATAGTATAGACAGTTCCTATATCAACAGAAGGGTTTTTTTCCTGTCAGTGTAGGTCAGGGGTCGGCAACGTTTGGCACACAGCTCGCCAGGGTACGCACCCTGGTGGGCCAGACCAGTTTATTTACCTGCTGACGTGGCAGGTTCAGCTGATCGTGGCCCCCACTGGCTGCGGTTCACCGTCCCGGGCCAATGGGGGCGGCGGGAAGCGGCGCGGGCGAGGAATGTGCTGGCTGCGGCTTCCCACCGCCCCCATTGGCCCAGGACGGCGAACCGCGGCCAGTGGGGGCCATGATCGGCCGAACCTGCTGCGTCAGCAGGTAAATAAACTGGCCTGGCCCGCCAGGGTGCTTACCCTGGTGAGCCGCATGCCAAACGTTGCCGACCCCTGGTGTAGGTAATCACTTTCTCAGCAGTGACAGCTAAGTCAACGGAAGAATCCTTCTCTGAGGGTAGGCCAACTAATTATGGTTTTTATGGTGCTCAGGCCACAAAAAAATTAAAAGGCCTGTTGTATGTCTGAAACTTAGGTCAACCAAGCTATGTTGCTCAAGGCCAAGAAAAAAGTTTATGGCAAAATGAAAAAGTAAAAAATAATGGTTTTGACCCCCAAATGAAAGATTCATTTGACCTGAAACAAAATGTTTTGTTTTGATTTTGAGGTTTTAAAAATGTTTATTGTTCTTAAATAAAATGAAGGGAAATTCCAAAATAAAACATCTGTGTGGAAAAAAGTCAATGTTTTCACATTTCCATTTTTAAAAAATACCAAAATAATTAGCTGAAATCAACCTTTTTTTTTTTTTGTAAATTGTAAAATTGTAAAATGTTTTGGCAAGGTAAGTCTTTGCACACACAAAAAATTCACCCAGCTGTACTTGCAACTTGTCTTGTAAAGATGCTGGAGAACCCATACAACTGCCAATTCATATCTTCTGTACATCTTTGTATATTTAATTATTTTAAATATATTGTTATATTTACTTTGTAGCATTAACGGTATCCATAGATGAATTGTGCATTTAGATTGCCCTATAAATTAGCCCTCACCAACCCTTAAGGTGAAATCATTGTAATAATTCATGTAAATCAGAGTAAACATTCTCCGTTTGACATTTAATAGCTGTGATGCCTCTTATAGCGTCTACATTAACCTCTACTGAAAAGGCTAACAGTTTTTCCCTCACTGTTTTGTTTTTAGCACTTGAGATTATAGTAGTGAACAATCCCACACAAGTGTGGAGGGATGGTCTTCTGTCATCTATGATAAAAATGTTATGAAGGTTCCCACAGTTCCAATCATGGTGTTCTTCATTACATACACTTCCCCCCTTTTGCAGAAAGCTTATCCCATGCAAAGCAAAACAGATTAATGAACTGGAGTAAATTTTCTTTCAAATAGAAAATGCATTTTGTGCTTTACATGCAAATTCTGTAACATTGCTATTTTGACATGATATGTTCTTACATTAATAAGAATCTGAGTTCACTGGAGACAGCAATCAAATAAGTGGACAGTAGAAGCTGAAGTTACTGGAAGCAACTTGCAAACTAAGCAGAAATAAGAACAAAAACATTTCCCTTTATGGAACTGATATAAAATCTCCTGGTCCCAAATCTGTTTCTTGTTGAATGCCAAGATGAATTTTCCTCTTTGTGAACTTGTGATGGATATACAAATCCCACAATGGAGTACAAGGGGTTAAAGAGCAGCTCTGGGCCCAAAAAGCCCTGCCAATCTGCACCTACAAAGCCTGCACTAATTGGAGGAGGCGCTTAAAAGGAGAAGCAGAACTGCTCACAAAGAGTCAAGCAGTGGAGCTCTCCTCTGAGCTCTAAGGACATGACATAGCCCTGGAGCTCTTGTTGCCTGAGACCTAACCAAGCCTGCAAAGGAGAGACTGGTGATTGGGAAGCTCAGCAACTTTATTTTCATTTCAGTTCTTTAATTTATTCTGGGGGTGGGGGAGAAGGAGAACTCAGGTAGGAAGTGATCCAGGGAGGCAGCTATTTAGCACCCCAAAGTACAGAATGTAGCTGCTCACCTTTGGCTCTGTGTTGGAGTCCAGTGGAAAGAGCGGGCCCTATCAACTCCTGAAGATGGGACAACAACAATAAGGGTCTCCCTTCTCAGTGGGGAATCCAGCTGGGGAAGACCCTGAATACACCAAGGTCCAGACTCTGAATCCTGGCGCTAAGGAGACTTCTCCATTATTGGACTTTTCTTTGCATACCCCTAAAGGGATGGATTAGAATGTGTGACCTGGCTGGAGGGTTGAGCCACAAAAGAAGGGATTAATCCCACAGGGCAGAGTTGCAGAAAAAAGAGAAACCACCAGCCTCACCCCTCCCTTGCCAATAGGCAGGGCTCTGCTGGTGAGGGTTGCCTTTCACAGAGCCTGATCCCAATCCTGTCGAAGTTAAAGGATTTCAACAGGCTTTGGGGTCAGGCCCATAACTCATAACCAGAAACGTACCTCAGTGGCACAAACCAAACACTTAGTGTCTCCTCCCAGTGTTACCAAATAAACTAGGCTGAGCACTCTACAAGGAAAAAGCCTCTTCATCGCTGTATCTACAATCAACACCGAAGAGATTCAGAATATTAATACTTTGCATGTGAGACTTTAAGAGCTTCAGTAACATTAATGTACTAAGCCTCACAATACCTTGGGTCAAATGCACTTCTGGGCCTAATGCCACAAAAAATCTCTGCACGACTTCAATCCCACTTAAGGTGTATACAATATGGCTTATGTGATGCATAGGCCCTGTGCAGGACCCTATGTACAGGGTAAATATCACCCCATGTGTAGTGGGGAAATGCCTCCACATTATGTAGCCTGATAAACCCTTTGGACTTTTCCATGATGAAAAGTGAAATGTAAATGTAAGATACAAGTGACAACAGAACAAGTCCTCCTATTGTGCCTCATACTTGTACAGTCATGGTTGAAATCTAACTCCATCTTTCTGATAAACATTACTCAGGTTCCCTGTCAGACTTCTTGTTACAGACCATAGGTCAGGTCAGGGAATAAGCTCCTACTAGCTGATGTTTAAGGAGGAAATGGTACATTTCAAAATGAACAATAAAGTGTATTTTAGCAAATAAATTTAACAAGGTATCAAAACTATGTCCATGAAAATATTGCAAGCAACCTTTACTAATCAGTGATATAGCTAGCTAGACAATATATTATGCACTAATGGATACCCTACTTGTTCATTCTAGTGATCCATTTATAATTCCTTCCCTGACAGTTCATATTCTGGTTTACATAAATCTAGACTTTTGCATTTTAATGTCTTATAGATGCACTTTTCTTATGTTACAAATCATAAACCTTAACTCCTATACAAAAGACCTTCACAGAGCATTAATCTTTGTTTGCCTGGCCTCTTCTTAGATTGTTTTCATTTTAATCTTTATGCATAATTCCAGAGAATCAATATTGCAATTTATTCTAAGTACCAGCACCACAAATATACCCTAAACAGTACACTTATGGAGATAAAGTAGACTGCTACCCAATGACCTAGAGTAGATATAAAATATGTTCAGTAGTTCAATAAATCGTTCAAAATTGGGAGTGGGAGGAGACTTGCTTATATATTTAGTGTTTTTTTGCAGGTCTGGGTATCTAAAGGAATAAAAGAAAAAGAAAAAGAAAAGTGCTGCAATGTGCAACCCAAATTTTCTATACCATCCCTTTTTGGAGACAAGAATATTTTTATAAAGAATGTTTGAGACTGTGAAAAAATTATTAAGATTTAGCTCAGACAGTATTACAGTGCCAATGTATTTTATAGTAGGGTGGCAGGAATGTGTTTCAGAGGGATTTCAAACTAACTTAAACATTTTTTTAAAACATTTCCCAGGAGAAAAGGGTATTTTGTAAATCAAGTTCTTGATAGTGAGTAGTGTTAAAAATATTGGAGTCAGTGTAGATGAGTAGTGATGTCTGTAGAAACAATTGTGGTGTTTGTATGGAGGAAGCATAGGGAGATGGAAAGCTGCTGGATCAAAGGCAGAAACCTGTAAAGAGAAACCAAAGGGGTCCAGACAGGAACATAGGAATGGCCATACTGGATCGTAGCTATAATCCAGTTAGACCAGTATCCTGTCTCAGGCAGTCGATAGTATTGGAAGCTTCAGAGTAAGGTGCAAGAACCATGTAGTAGGTAATTATAGAATAACCTACCCAACATTTTTTCCTAACCTCCAAATTTAGAAGGTGGCTGAGCCCTGCAACATGGGGGTTTATATCCCTGTGTTATAGCTTCCAAAAATACTTGTTTAAATACGTCATTCTTATAATAACTCTGGATGCTGCTTTTATGCACATAAATATATAACCTTTTTTGGAAGCCTGCTAAACTCTTCGCCTCAATAACATCTTATGTCAATAAGTCCACAGGCTAATTGTGCATGATGTGAAAAAGTATTTCCTCCTATCCCTTTTAAATTTGCTGCCTTTCAGTCTTATTGACTGACCCTTTGTAAACAGAGATGCCTATTACACCTTCTCTATACTATAAACTAATTTGTATACCTTTCTTATGATCCCTATTATTTTTCTCCTCTTTATGGTGAACAATTCCAATATTTTCACTATTTGTATAGAAGTTTTTCCAGGCCCTAATAATTCTTGTTGCTCAGCTTTGAACCTTTTCCATTTCTGCTCCATCTCATTTGAGATAGGGTGACCAGAACTGGACAGTGCACATGAGGCGGTTGTATCATTCAGTTACATGATAGAATACTTTCAGTATTCTCCATTCCCTTCCTGATACGTTCTAACATTATGTTTTGGTTTTAATTGGAACTACATATTGAGCACAGCTCTTCATTCAACTTTCCACAATGGTGCCTAGGAATTTTTCCTGGTGCTTTCATTTTAAATTTAGAACCCAACAAGGTGTACAAGTAGCTAGTTATTTCTACAAAATACATTACCTTCCATTTGTCAACATTCAAATTTAATCTGCCCACTCATTTAGCTTTGTTAGCAGTCCCTTTTGAAGTTCCTCACAGTTTCCCCTTGTCCTGACTAACCTAATTTTGTGTCATTTGAAAATTTTGCTGACTTATTGCTCACTCTCCTTTCCAGATCATTAATTAGTATGTTAAACACTACTAGTCCTCGGAGGGAAACTTCACTGATAGTACCTCATCATTTTTACTTGAAAAAAAATGGGTGCAAGATAGATAGCTCCCTAATGTCATGTCATGAAGATGAAGCATGACATCGTTTAGCTTTTCAGCAACATCCCCATCCTCCTAAATTGCTCCCTTTATTCCTAGTGATCCAGTGAGCCTACAGATTCTCTTACAGCCCTTGCAGATACTGATCTACTTAAATAATTTATTGCAATATTTGTTTTTCTTTCAACTCTTTTGATGTTTGCTGTTCAAATTCGATCTTAGCCCTTTTAATATCAAGATCTTGTATGGTAATTCCTATGTGCCAGTTCTGATCAGTACCTCTCAGGATCGGATCTAAGTAATGGAGAGGCTGGAGCTTGTTGGATTTAGGTGGATTAGAAGGCAAGGAACTGAGGCCTGAGGGGGATGAACCTCTGACTTTATGAATGTCATTTACTGAGAACTGTGTTGAAATTGGAAGCTCTTGCTTTAAGAATAGGGGTAGGGGAGGGTTTCCAGGTATTGCTTGCAGGCTAAAGGTCACTAGCAATGCATCTGAGCAGAGTTATACTGGAAAGAACCATCTTATAGGCAAGGTGGGATGAGTTGGGCGTTGCTGCTTTAGAGAGCTGCCTCTTTTCTCTTTCTCTCTCTGGGTTCTTGTGGGGTTTTTTCCCTGAGGCTTGGCCCCAGGAAGGCTCCAGGAAAGATACATTTCTTCATCACCTTTCTGGCATTGATAATGGCATAACAGATGCCTTGTCTCATATTCAGATGCACCGATTTCTGGAGCTGGCACAAGGAGCAGCTGGGAACCCAGGCAGATGCCGCTAGCGCTATGGAACCTTGGCGTAGGATGGTCATCAGTGTGGTGCAGAGTTCAGTTGTTCCATGCACATGGCAGAGCTATGAAAGGAGTTTTAATGATTTCATGCAATTTCAGGATCAGGAAGGTTGGTCTACAATATGGCCCATTACAGAGGAGCAGATGCTGCGGTACACTGGAACCCATCAGCTGGCATTCCCAACAATCTTCAATCACCTTTCTGCCATTACAATCGTCAGTAGACTAAATAGTTATCCAGATCTTTGGAGCATTTTTTTTGTTTAGTTTGAAGGTTTTTGGCGGGGTGGTTGCATACCAGTGGCCCCAGGGAGGATTAATGTAATCCCATCACAATTTATATGCTCAGTGATCTCGTGCAGTGCAGATCCTTGGCACTGTGTGTCATAGATGTAGAGGACAGGATGTGGCCTTGTTCAGGGCAGCATTCTTGATAACATTTTTTTGTGCTTTCAGGATCAGCAAGCTAGTCCGCTATGGACTGTATGGGAAGGACTTTGGAACTGTGTGATGTACAATGGAATGAGCATTCAGTGATATTTCTCTTGAGCAGGTCAAAGATGGATCAAGTAGGTCAGAGTGAATCTGTTATCCTATGGGAGGACGGAGAGCCTGAGGTCTGCCCTGTGCAGGCTTTGAGGGCCTATATGGTGATACAGCTTGGGGTGGGGGTGTTACAGTGTAGAGATGGGAACTGATGAGGTTGGGGGCTTAACAAGGTTTGGTTCCCAATCACTCAGAATTGGGGCAGCAACAGCAGCAGCACAATTAGGTATGGGAGCGGAGACAATTCAAGCAATCGAGCGTTGGCCTTCAGAAGCATACCGAATTCATGTGAGACCTCAGGTGGGCAGTCAGCATTCATTGGTGTTAATCTCATTCCAGTTGTTGGACGACCAGCCATGGTTGTGTGGATCTGCAGGCAAAATATTGTCTTTTGGGCACATAGGCATGTGGCCAGGTTGCCTGAGGATTCACATTGGGGGTTCAGCAGTGAAGCAATATTGAGTTGGCATGGAAAAAGGGGCATGTAATGGGATCAGCTGATACCACTGCTGTATGCTGTAGGGGCCTGTCAGCGGCCACCAGCTATAATTGCAGTGCATCTTGGGGAAAACAATTTAGAAATGTGTAAAGGGGTCCAATTAATGCTCAGAGCAAGGGGGGACTTGAGGCTGATCCTTGAACTTTTCCCAGGAATTACAATTGTATGGTCAGACATACTTCAATGCAGGGTCTGTTGGGGAGTCATGAGTCCCATCCCCCCGACAGGGTGGACAAGGCAAGGAGGTATTTGAACTGGAAGGTGGCAAAATTCCTTGGGACCATAGGAGGGGCGGTAATATCACATTCTGGCATAGTGTATGGGGCACCAGAGTTATTTTGGGAGAATGGAGTTCACTTTCCAGACCTAGGTACTGACATGTTGTTGACTGATATAAAAAAGGGCATTGGGAGATGTCTGGGGACCCAACTGGGTTTGTGGAGGAGGCAGCCAAGCTAATTGCTGGTACCCCCTTATTGCGGATGTCCAGTGCAGGTACTCCATAGGGAAGGAATACAGTAATTGAATAAATGGTTTGGAAAAGGATTTAAAAGAAGGTGTTTGTTAAAGGAATTAATGGGGGGAGGGTTTGGGGACTCCTATGATTGGTATGGCAGGGAGCCAACCCGCCTTTCTTATAGTCCACCTTAACCCACCTATGAGGTTGTGTGGATGGTAAAGTCCCAGCAATAGATTGGCTGGGGGGACCTGGATGGAAAAAGTGGGGGAGCTGGGAGAAGCCCCTCAAGTAATTATGGAATAAACATGGAGTTGCCTACACTGCACACTTTTATCTGCCAGGTAGACCCAGACATCTAATAATACAGTTGCGGCCTGATTAAACCCATATCAAATGACTCCTGTCCTTCTTTTGGTGTAGCCAGACAATATTTAATCTGCCCTGGGTGCAGGGGATTGGACTAGATGACCTCTCGAGGTCCCTTCCAGTCCTATGTTTCTATGATTGATTTCAGTTAACTGTGACTCGGATCAGCAAGACAATTGTGATCATAATCAAATTGTTGAAATGAAAACTCATGTGCAATATTTGAGAAGAGAGTCACTTTTCCATGAGATTTTTTTAAAGTGTGAAATATATTCTGTAGTATTAAAGTGGTCAGCTGCAAAGAATTTTCTGCAATTTCTCTTATAGGAAACTATATTTTTTCACAACTCTGATGACTCAAAATAAAATTCAATTTAATTTCTTTTTAAAACTTATGCCCAGATTTTATAATTACTGACATGAGCTTTGTCCCCAGGGATCAATTTACATTGAAACATCTAGCATAAAGAAAAATGAATGAGAGCATCACTTTCACATAGTGTCAAGTGGCAGATGGAAAATATTTTATAGAGCAAGGTTGTCCTGCAGATATATTGGTGATTATTGTACAATTTGCAGCCAGGACAAATTCTCTCTCTGTATAGAAGTACTAAAAATTGTTAAACAGGTTTTTATTCATAAAGCAAATCAGTGGAGAACTTGAAACAGTTGGTTGTGGTTTCATCTCAAAGCTTAAGACAAACAGTAATAATTTTAAAATCTTTACAGCTGTGGGGTAGAATTACAGTATGTATAATTAATGTTTCTGTGATTTTTTTTAAACTGCACTGTGACTGCATAATGGATAAAACAAAGCTGAATGAACAGTTCATTTGACAAATTTCTCTCTCCTTTACTGTTTGCAAGTTGTCCATAAGGAGTTTATGACTTCATTGGTTATTTAAAATTAGTCACTGAAAAAATGACCAATAACACTTGGTTCGTAGCATGTTCACTAGCAGCTCATTGCATTTATTCAGTATTTGAAATATGAACTGTGTTGGCTAGTCTTGATTGGACACACAGGTTATATGGTTGTGGCTGTTCTCTTATTGGAGGAGCATAACTCTTAGAATTAGGTTTTGTATGTGAATCTGATTAATTTAAAAGTTTGCTTCCCAAGAATATATATTGATTTTAAAGTCAAGAAGAGCAATTAAAATCAGCTAGCCTGACCTCCTCCATAAGACATGCTATAGAACTTCACCCAGTAATTCCTGCATCAGGCCCCTAACCTCTGATTGAGCTATAGAATTTATTTATGAAAGATATCCAATCTGGATTTAAAGACTTCTAGTGGTGGAAATTCACTAATTAACCATTGGAGTTACTTACCCTCACTGCTAAAAAAAAAAGTTTTACCTTATCTCTAGTCTGAATTTATCTAGCTTGAGAATATGTTCTAGTTACTGTTTTGGTGAACATTCCTGCCAGTAAAATTGTTCAGAGTATTCAAAGTGAATACAAAAAAAGAATAAACTCAGTTTATTGGATTCATTTTTCTGATCAAGCAAATATTTGTGGAAAGTGTCAATTATTTGTCAAACCCTGTCTTAAAATACATAGGAAAAAGACTGTAGTTCACTACAAACAATATAGACTGAGTATACCCCATATCCAGAGGGACAGTTTTCTTTCCATTGTGGAACACAAACATGTGATTTTGACTTTTCATCCCAATTTGGGACAGGAAAAAAATTCAAAATCTTGAACATTTTCAATGGACAGAAAAACCATTTCCCACCCACCTCTAGTTTTGTGCAGGCTCTTTTCACTGTATGTGAAATTCATCACTATGCATAGGAAAGAAAAGGGAGTGAGGGGAAAGGAGGAACAAGTGGTTATAAGAAAAGAGATGTATTAATATGAGTAGATATATTCATATTTATTAAAGTAAGACAATAATAGTTTCCATATATAACTGGTGATCTGTATACTAATCTTATATTAAGCTGTGTCATTTATAGATGTTTTTATGATGCACTGTGTCTGACTTTAATGTCAATTATATTTTTGCAATCATAATGCTTTGATAATGTTGCATTTTATTTTTATTACCTTTTGTATGATTTTTAATGGTAATTTTCTGTAGCAGTAAAATTGTTCTTCAGATTCAGATAACTGAATTTAAATTCTCATTTTTCTCTTTCACTGACTTGTTAAAAGATATGTCTTAATATGCAAAGTTATATATTTTTATCAATTGTCAAATTACTTATTTTTTTAGGCAAATGGTAATATGATCAGACAAGCTGTAAATTTCAACACAAACTTTGTTTTCGTACTGGAAGGTTGCAGCATAATAGTACTTTATTTTTTAGAATTCAGAATAGTAATATTCAAGAACCCAAAAAGAAAGACACAAAGCAGGCTGCTTCCTTTAGCAGAAGCTGAGGATGGGCGACAGAGGATCAATCACTTGATGATTACCTGTTCTGTTCATTCCCACTGGGGCACCTGGCATTGGCTACTGTCAGAAGACAGGATACGGGGCTAAATGGACCTTTGGTCTGATTCAGTATGGCCGTTCTTATGTTTCTAAAGCAGAGAGCCACAACTCAACCCAACTTGTTCCAGGATGGCTTGCTGCACACTGACTGACCACATGCTTCTGTATGGAGCTCCCTGCTCTGCAAGCAGGAACAGGAACCCTTAAACATCAAAGTGACAGCTTGCAATTTTAACACAGTTTTCATACACCATACTTTCCCCCAACGCTTTCTTGAAAACCAGATAGCCAGACAACTGAAAAAAACACAACTTGGAACAAGAAGAATTTTGTCTTGCATTTCCTCCAAAGGGGAAACCTTTTCACTGTTGTAGAATGCTCCTTGTAAGATCATTAACCCTTGTCATGGCTGAGTGAAGGATTGTTCAATGCTTGTTCATAGCTATCCATAGCTGCAATATTCATTGAGCTTTAACCAACGCAGACCACTCTTTAGGCAGCAACTCAAAGACTACTGCTGTCAATAAAACTGTAAGGCTCAAAGCCAATTTAATTGTTCAGCATAATCAGCCTCTGGAAGCTTCATACCATTTTGCAAAAATAAAGAGATTATTAGCAGATAACCGCAAATGCAGATAAGTTTGGGTGTAAGCATTGAATATGTTAAAGAGTGCACTAGTTTCTAAGGGCTCTCCTAGGGATCTGCCCAGGTGCATTTTTGTATTAGGAGCTAGAGAGTGAAGAGATGATGAGGCAGCTAATTGCACAAATGTTATAGCAGAAAATATTTTGAGAATGGTTTGCTCAGCTTTCTATTTCTCCTGTGACCAATACAATCTAAGGGTATGTCTGCACTGCACTAAAACACCCAGGGCAGGCTCAGTTCAGCTGACTCGGGTGCATGGGGCTCAGGCTTTGGGGCTATAAAATTGCAGTGTAGACAGTTTGTCCCAGGTTCCACTGCAATTTTATAGCCCTGCAACCTGAGCCCTGTGCACCTGAGTCAGCTGACCTAGGCCAGCCACAGGTCTGTTAGTGAAATGTGGACATACCCTGAAACCAAACAAAAATGTGAACAGCCAGGCTGTGCACCATGGCAAATCCTTTCACGGAATGCTCCCCAAGCCACTACAGCAGCTGTAGAGTTGTCCAGTAGCTGCAACTCCAGCTGCTGCATGTCTCCTAACCAGGGGACAATAGCCAGTGAATCCAGTGTAGTATGGTGACATATGCACCAGACATAACCAGACCCTTGACCCACCCTGCTCTCAAATTCTTTCTACACAGTAAAACACAGGGAACCCGAAGGATTTAACTATCATGTGCCGGGTTTGCACATTACCTGTGCAGGCTCCTCAAATTCTCTTCCTCTGCCTCCAATACATTGTAATCACATTGGTTCTTCTTTATGAATGTCTACCATAGCTACAAAAAGTGGGAAGGACTTACAGCTAATGGCCCAGTTCAATGGAAGCAGTGCATCTAAATGAGGACACTTTTAGCATTTAACTAACTTTATTTTTCTGAGTTTTCTTAGTAGCATGGCTCTCCAGCCTCTTTGCAACATAAGAGCAACACAAATATGCTGGTGTGGGAGAGATTATAGGAGTTGTAGTCATGCTATAGTAATGAGAAAACACCTGCCATCAATCAAGAAGAGTTTGGCCCAACAAGTTCCCCTTCCTTTTGAAAGTGGAAAAGATGCCAGCTGAATTCCTTCTCAGAAATTGACACACACATACCACCTTGTCCGATCAGCCAATGCCATTTTCAATAAAACAAAACTCTACTAAGATTCCCATCAGCTTCTACAAAGTGTACACACATTATAAAATGTCAGACATAGAATATATTATCTATAGGTAATGAGTGAAAACTTTAAAGAATTAAATATATTAGATATGTGACACAAGCAAAACAGGTGAAGTGAAGAGAGTATACTATCAGATATAGCTTCACTCATTTGATAATAACAGTACAGGAGATATATCAACACATTATTATATATTCATTTTTTTCAATGATGGAAAGTCACCTTTCAGGACTAAACTACAAGCAATAAGATTCATTTTGTTCCCCAGAGGCTATGACTTTTGTATAATCTTTTCTGCAATGCATAAACTGTATGGTCTAGACTGCTTCCATTAAGTTGCTTTTCCATAGTACTTCAAAACAAAATAATTATTTAAATTACCAAATAAAATCACCTCTGCCATTGTGAGTTAATCTCTTTATTAAAATGAATGTGTACTACATAGATTAACATTCCTTTCAAAATAGTCCAAAAATATGGGGATTTGGATTAACTGTATCAACATAAAGGGTGGAATAATGCCTCTATTTACTAATTCCTGGAGTAGGGGAACTAAATGTCTCATTGAGATTGATAATGAGGTATAAAATCTTTCAATTCTAAGTCAGCAATTCAAACCCAGCTAGCTCTTTCTTCCAGTGAAGTCTCTCTAGTTGCTATGGTTGCCACAGTGGTCATGAAATCACAAATTAATCCTGAAAAGCCAGCATTAGCACAAAGAATGAAGTCACACACCACATAAGGTTTGGGTGATCCCAAATAACCCTTCAAACACAGTATTCTAAAAATCTCAACTGTGATTTATGGATATATGACCAGAAAAAGAGATCATTATGAGTTCACTGGAAAAGTGTTCAGTCCTTTATGAACAATATAGTAAAAATTTACCACAGTATAATATTTTGATTTGTGAAACAATGCACAAATCCTTGGAATACTCACTGAGTGGCCAATATTCTTTATGTACCATAGTTCTTCAATAGGTTGACACCATAAAGGTTCCCCCCTTTCCCCCGTCTGACTTCCTCTTATCTGTGAAATCTCAGTTATAGTTTCTGTGGTCAGGGCATCTCTAAGCACAGATGGAGTTCAGTCATATAGAACGGTTTATTATGATTCTACAGAACTGCAGTTCAGCTGTGAGTGGAATATACCATGGGTGCTTCAATTAATTTCAGTCCCAAAAGAACATTAAATATAAGGATGAGAACTAATCTGAGAAAAAGAGAACCATTCTGGAAGCTTTGCTTTCATACCATGGACGTTCAAGAAAAGTTTAGTTTCTCCCTGAATCCATGGCCCACTATCCTTCCCCTTTTTCCCCTCCAAAAACCAAACAAACAAAGCATGCACGCACACAGACACCTCCAGTGTGTGCTTTCTTTGGGGATGAAGTAGCCTTCTCCTTGTTTCCATGGTAGGTTCTCTATGTAAGTGAATAAGAACCCCTTTTATCAAGTAGCAAGAGTTTCTGAGAACCAGTAGCCTTTCTAATGAATCCCTTTCTACCACTTTCAAATTCACAAAAGGCCCTCTATGGCTGAGTTCAAAATGTGGGAGCCACTGAGATCCTCAAAAGCCTGGTTAGACTTCTAATCCTGTAGGTACCTAAAAATTAATAGGCATCTAAATTGTCATGGTAAAAGTCCCCTAAACACCTAGGTTTCTGCTTATAGGCATACACACTGCTTCCTTAGGCAGGCACCCAGGTGCCTCTCATATGCCTAAGCTCCAGTATGCAGCGTCCACAGGTTCCACCAATCACAGCTCCCAATGGCTGTGGTTCACCGTTCCAGGCCAATGGGGACTGCGGGAAGCGGCATGGGCTGAGGGATGTGTGCTGGCCCCCATTGACTTCCTAACCTAGCCTCCCAATTACCAGGAGGACAGTATTTATGCTATCCTGGAGCTCATCTTTTCTTGCTCCTCCCTTATTTATTCCCTAGCAAGTGGTCTTTGGGCTCCAAGGAGGTGTCCCAATGTGAATTTCCTAATATGCTGCTCAGAAGCATTTAAAAAAAATATACTACAGTTTGTCACATGACTTGAATCATACAATATTTGGGGATGGATTATATAAACTCTCTCTCCATAGGTGGAGAAATACAAAGTAAACTGTTTTTCCTTTTCTGACTGTACACACACAACTGGCTCTGAGAGTATTTCTAAGTGGCATGGAGCTGGCTTTGTAATTCTCGATCAATGCAGGAAAAAAGAACCATTTAAATTTACTAAGTTTTTCTTCATTCTCACTTATGACCTTATTAAGATGCTAAAGAGCCTATATTCTCTTTTCTTGGATTTCATTATAGGTCTCCCTTGACCTTTCCAGGTTCTTCTAACAGTCAGCTTCCATCTATTCCTTTGTGCCTTGTAACGGAAATTACTTCTGTTTTCATCCCCTTGTTTATTTTCTTTACCTTCCTTGCCCTCCATTTTAACTCTCCTTTTTTGCCAAGTTCCTCTCAGCCAATCCTGCCTTAATCACATTTAATATTTGCATCATGTAGCTAAACTGAGGATTTTTGCTACCACAACCTTCTGTACCATTATTCCAAGTAACTTGCTCTCGCAAAATATGTCACAAAGAACAACCTCCAACACTACCATTTGTTCATGGATGTGGTCTTATATCTAACAGCTTTGTAAAGGACACACAAGCTATTTAGCAAGAAGTGCTCTAAAGTTATATGATGTAAACACAATGCTGTTTAAACAGTACAAGCTAGATAATCTTCTGCTATGATTTGGGGGATGCAGGGGGCGGGGGGAGAAGCGAAGGAGTTTATAATTCTTAAAAATATTTAGGGAAACCATATTTTACTTATTCAATTACTGCCACTAACTATTTGTGCAGTATGTGAAATAGAACTTCTCTGCTTCTCAATATTAAGGTTCAGAACAAAGGAAACCTTTAGCTCACTAGAAGCAAACCTCTCTTGGTATTAAATCTTCTCTCATTCTGAGTCTCATTTTCAACCTCCTTGACATTATATCATTACAGTTCTATAGGTTAGAATCTGCTTACAGCTCATGAGAGGACTGCTCTGCAGAGCCATATATACCCTGCAGCTAGTTTAAAATAATAACTAAAAAGCACCACTTTGTAAATAAGCTAAAATTGTGTGAAAAGGAAAGAAAAGGGATCTAGGTACAGTATATTCCACACTGGTAAAACTTGTCAGATTCTGAGCATTGGATCTGACATTCCACAGTAATATTAATGGAATTAGGGAATTTAAGATATTTATCAAAAAATCTAATATTTAACAGATTTAAAAAAAAAATACATGGAAATATGTAATATTCATCACCTCTACATCTAAGGTCCTGATCCATCAAAGCATTTAAGCTTAAGTTTAAGCACATGAATAATCCTACTGAAGTCAATGGGACACGACTTGTGCTTAAAGTAAGCAACGTTCTTAAGTTCTTTGCTGTTCTTTAACACTTATTTTATAGTACAAAGCAATGGTTCCTTGATTACTTTTATTACAGCTACAGGATGGATACAGTCACAAAGGTGCCAGATGTGGAAAGAACTTAATAGATTGCCTATCCTCCTCTTTTCCCAGTAAAAATATCTTTCTGACAAGGCTAGACCAATTAGTCTTAGACTAACAGCACAGAGTGAGTGGGGAACAGGTCTCATTCTGCAAGGGAAAAGTCAATAGGGCTGAAATTATTCAGAACTTGGAGGACATAATATTCTGCATTAAAGTTTTACTGCCTTCCCATGTTCAGATTATAGCCTGGGTATTTTGGAAGATGCAGCCAGCCTCAATATATTGGTCCCAGATTTTTGCTGAAGTAATAAGTGGAATGGAATATTCTACTTAAAAATCAATAATTAATGAGCCAAGGAACTTCAGCGTGGTTTGAATTGAAATCAAAGTTTAAGGCAAGAAGGGACCAGAAGGATCTCCTGTATAAACACAGGCCTATAACACCACCCAGCGCCCGCGTGTTAAACCCAGTGACCAATTAGCTTAATTGCAATGTTAAAACTTGGCACTACAAATCATAGTAATTTATTTAAACACTACCACCAACATCACCACATTTACTTCAAACAAGTTGCTATACATATATTTTTCTTAGCTACCTGCTATCCACGTAGGTAACATTCCATTCTGTCTAAATATTTGATACCACACCCATCACTGGGGGTGGGAGAGGGAAGGAAGAGGGGAATGTAACCTGCTATGAAAGCAGAAACCACCAATGAGGTCCCAGGCCTCCCCCTTAGTCCCACCCCTTCCACAGCTTGTACCACAGTTCCTAACTATCATCCTGTGTGCCTGAAACCCGTTTCCTCTTTCTGAGAGTTTAGGGAGTGCTGAGGAGAAGTTATTTATCCAAAAAAGCAAAATGCAAAGAAACTCTCCTTATTCCTCCAACACTACTGCACAGGATGCATTCCTAGTGCTCTGCTCTTTAACTTTACCCCCATGATTTCCCCATCTGTTGTGAATGAGGTATTATCACTAAAAATCAACAGTTTTTCATATATCATTTTGTACTTGAAGGTTAGTGTATTTTTGTGCAGTAAAGCCTTTTGAAAACACTGAAAAATAATCTTTATAGCTAAATGCCACTTTATAGAGTTTTAAGCTCAAAGCTATTTATGTGTTGAATGGTTTCCCCAAGAGCTGTAGCATCGGATTCATTTTGATATTATTGTATTTTCTCTTATTTTGCATATCTCTTTATGATAATACAAACATTGAAGCAGTGTAAAATACTAAAGCATGTGGGAAAACTGTTACGTGGGTAGGGTCAAATTCATCGCTAACATACATGGATACCTAGCCATTAATGCCAATGGAGTTTCATCTACTTTATGTAATGTTGATTAAGCATGAAATATGAGCAGTGTTGGATTGAAAATCCAAGGAGGCTTTAGGTTTAGTCTTCATAAATAACTTGGAAATGTATGGAGTGGAAGCTTCAGTTGACCTTCTTTTTGTGATTAAACATGTGCAGTGACACACACTGGCAGAAGGGTTAGAGAAGAGAATGTTTTCATCAGTGCCCACTTCTCATCTAATCTTTGTGATGATGTCAAACACTCGTCAGTTTCCATCACATTGTCAATTATCTGATGCATGTTAAGGTTACAGAGAGTTCATATCTTGACAGGCACTGGATATAACCCAACAGCATTCACCACTTCATGAATGTAATGTGATGTGAAGTGTAGCCTCTGTAATTCAAGTTTATGATAGGGTCAAACCCAGAAGTACGTGTGATGTTTTATTTCTCATTTATCTTAAGTGTGCTGTAAAAACATTGTTCCTAGCCCAAAAACAAAAGCATCACTGCATTTCATCTCTTTGAACATGATCCTGAAGCATGCAGATCACTTTTAATACAATTTATAATTTACCGAGTTGCTATTGTGAGGTAAGTAGTATAGACTGATATCTCCCATTGTGTATTTAAATGTATTGTACATTATTCAGATATTCAGAAAAGATGGATATTTAGCCCACTAGTTGAACTGAAAAATGTGTTCAATCCTTTCTAGTAAGTGTTCTTGTTTTCTACATGTGCTACAGTGAACTGAATTGCTTATTAGGAACCCAGCATCTTTCCAAATAGCATTATTATATTCCACCTCTTCCCCACCCTTGACTC
Organism: Emys orbicularis; assembly: GCF_028017835.1. Lineage (NCBI taxonomy): Eukaryota > Metazoa > Chordata > Testudines > Emydidae > Emys > Emys orbicularis. The sequence continues at coordinate 283,704,504 of NC_088683.1, forward strand.
CTTGCCCTACTCCCAATGTCCTTGCCTACCACAGTCCCAATCTCCATTCTTCAGGTTTCTCATACCATTCTCCTTGCCCAGCCAGAGTCCCTGTCCAGTGTCTCCCACATTCCCAGTCTGAGGCTAGGTCTACACTATTGCGCTAAGTTGACTTATGCTACGCAACTCCAGCTACGTAAATAACATAGCTGGAGTTGACGTACCTTAGGTCAAGTCTCCACCATGGGGGGTCGACAGGAGAAACTCTCCTGTCGACTTACCTTACTCTTCTCGACAGGTTTTCAGTAGACCCGCTAAATCGACCGCCAGTGGATCGATCTCAGAGCATTGATCCCGGCTGTAGTGTATATGTAGTGTGACAGACCCAGACCAGTGGGGTACAGGAGTCTGGTAGAGGGCAAATATACTGGTCACTGGATGAGTAGTTTTCTGTTCCCTGAGTGACCAGAGCAGGGGCTGTACTAGAGTAATCAGGAACCTGCTAGAACCAGTTAAGGCAGTCAGGCTAATTAGGACACCTGGAGCCAATTAAGAAGAAGCTTCTAGAATCAATTAAGGCAGGCTAATCAGGGCACCTGGGTTTTAAAAAGGAGCTCACTTCAGTTTGTGGTGCAAGTGTGAGGAGCTGGGAGCAAGAAGCTGAGAGTGAGAGGGTGTGCTGCTGGAGGACTGAGGAGCACAAGTGTTATCAGACACCAGGAGGAAGGTCCTGTGGTGAGAATAAGGAAGGTGTTTGGAGGAGGCCATGGGGAAGTAGCCCAGGGAGTTGTAGCTGTCATGCAGCTGTTACAGGAGGCACTATAGACAGCTGCAGTCCACAGGGCCCTGGGCTGGAACCCGGAGTAGAGGGCGGGCCCGGGTTCCCCCCAAACCTCCCAATTGACCTGGACTGTGGGTTCTTCCAGAGGGGAAGGTCTCTGGGCTGTTCCCCAACCCACATGGTGAATCTCTGAGGCAAGAAAATCCACCAATAAGCGCAGGACCCACCAAGATAGAGGAGGAACTTTGTCACAGTAGCCTCAGTCTCTTTGCTCAGCCATTCCTACTTCCTCCTCCCATCACCCCAGGTCTTTGTACCCAGTCTCTTTGCCGAGCCAGTTGCAGTTTCACCTTCCAGATCCCTTGTTTGATCAATCACACCCCCACACACACACACACTCCCAAAACCTACATTTCCCATCCCAACCAGTCTCCCTCCACAGGTTAATTGCTGTATCTCCCTCACCACAATTCCTAGTCTAGTCCCATTATCCACCCTTGGTTCCTCATTTGATGTCAGTCCCACTCCCCCGCCTCTTCTATCCCCAGCTTCCAGTCCCAGGCTCCTTGCCCAACCAGTCTCAGACTCCTCTTCCATGCCTCCATTCCTAGGCACCCTACCCAGCCATCCCCAGTCTCAGCCTCCACCTCCCCAATTCTCAGTTCCGGTATCCCTCCCCCAACTAGAGTCCAGTTCCAGACTCCCATTGACTACATCTCCAGGACAGTCTCTTTTCCGCTCTGCATTTGAATAAAGCAGCTTCCTCCTCCATGCTGCCTGGACATTGAGAGGACAGAAAGAAGAAACTGTGCCCCTGTCTTTTCAGGTCTAGTGCCCAGCCCATAGCTGTAATTGCAAGGAAAGTCTTGTTCAGCCCTGGCTGGGGTGTGCCCAGTATGCATGGAATCTATGGGGAATTTAGTTGTGGAGCTCTAGCAAGTCTCTAAAGAGAATGCAGAAACCTGATTTTACATAAGCTTAAATAGGACAAATTTGAACAAATTTTCTTGGGGAAAGCAAAAGGCATATCCCTGACACAATGGCCACGCAACTACTAAATTTCTGAAGCAAGGGGGTGTTTTGAGCTTCTCAAAATAAAGATTGCCAGATTTTTTTGTAAAAAACATGAATTAAACAGTGTATTTTCCCTAGACTTTTTCTCAGAAATGACTGAGCCATTTTTACCTGAAATTTGGCATTTATCCCCTCCTCCCCTCGCAAAACTGAACCTGAGGCAGACTTCAGTAGGGAAAACTTCAGTCCAAAACAGTTGAGGTTTGGCAAAGTTATAAGCAAATGAGAAAAGAGTCTTATGATGGGAAGTTACTGGCAATGTTAATAACATGCAATGCTACCAATACTGCCTATAATAGGAGAATCAGAAATATGAAGAATCCAAATTACTATTTTTCATTAGCATTCAAAAATCAAAATAGTTACCTCTCATTTTCCCTTTTACTTTTGCACTACTGGTAATTCTTTCATTCCTTTACACAAAATATAATATTTCCACTACATATATACTTGTAATAATATTTCCACTATATATACTTGTAAAAGAACAAAAAAATCTTGAAACCTATTAAAAAACAAATTATTTGTATTTGTATTGTATAATATATTGTTCACTTAAAGATTAGCAATGGCTCTGGAATAATGAAGAGAAAGTATTGTCATTCCAATAAGCTCTGAAGTTTAACCCAATATGTAAAATTGGATTATTGCCTCATGGAAAACAGCATTATCATTGCTGTGCATGTATAGCTATTTACATCTAAATCTTTTCTGTTATATTAATGTTTTACATACACCGGTGAAGATTTCATTAAACCTTTTTTTAGCTGTTGTAACCCAAAATATACCTTTATTGTGGTGACTTTCAGAATACAATTACTATAATTCACTGAAAACAAAGAATCACTAGTCTGGCTTTCTGTGGTATTATCCCTGGGGGAAAGGTATGTGTGTGGAGTGGGGGGACCAGACACCTATACTTGAAATGAAAGAGGAAGAAGGCAATCAAACAGTATACTCAGAGTCAGAGTTTGAAGGGAAAATATAAGGACAGATATAGGGACAGAGACAAGATGGTCCAATAGTTAGGACACTAGGCTGTGTCTTAGGACCTGGTTCAATTCTCTGCCACAGATTTCCTGTGTGACTGTGGACAAGTCGCTTAGCCTCTCTGTGCCTCAGCTCCCGATGTGTAAAATAGGGATAATAGTTCCTACCTCATGGATGTTGTGAGGATAAATATGTTAAAGATTATGAGGTGTTTGGATACCACACTGATGGGGGTCATATAAGTATCTAAGATAGACTACTACTACTGAGTTAGTTTTAGCCATAGGAAATAAAAAGGTCTTTTACAGTTATATAGTACATTAGGGGGAAATATATGGGCAGGTATCCACCTTTAACCACCTTTTCCAGGCGCTCCCTCTCCCTTGAGAGAGCAGTGTGCCAAACTTTTCTCCCCACCGAATGAAAAGAGATTTTGGTGGAGGGGCCAGAGTTGGTAGGAGAAAATGTATACTAAGCATATAGGGTAAGTGTGAGGGAAAATTCTGAGAGATGCTGGGTATAGGTAAGAAAGAATGTACCGTAGGCTCAGACTGGATGGTAAGGGTGAAGGAAGCTGCTAGTCTGGGAAGGAAGAGGAGGAGGTGTGGGACTGAAAAGTAAGTGCCAGGGAGCACAGGGCTTAAGTAGAAGGGAGGGTGGTACAGGTCTGTCATCTGCTCCAGAACAAGCCAGAGAGGAGTAGTTGGTCACTGGTACTATGGAGAATTTTTTTTTGAGGGGGCGGGGGATGAGGGTTGTGGCATAGAAGAGCAGTATTTTAGAAAGGGGACATAGGGAAACAATGCAGCTTGTGCAGGGAGGGCCTTGTCACAGAAGGAGGCCTTTGTGCTTATGAATTACCTATGGGGATGTGCAGGGAGGGTTGATAGTAGAACCACCAGGCCAGCATGTGCCCAGCCATCAGCACTTGAAGGGGAACTTCAGTGCTGGTGCCTCATTTCCTGTGCATACAGAGGTAGATTTACAATAAAACACAGGGTGCCCTGGCACAGGGCCCCGCAACGACAGGGGGCCCCAGGGCCCAGCAGATGCGGGGGTAGAAGCTTGGTCCTGCCGGCTTCTGCTGCAGGCTCCGCACCCACTAGCAGCCAAACTTCCCCCTCCCCCACCTCTTCCCCTGAGCGTGCCGCATTCCCGCCTCCCCCCTGCGCTTCCCCCGCCACCGAGCAGCTGCGTGCCTGCTCTCTGGGAGGGAGTGGGAGGAATGGGGCTGCAGCGCACTGGGGGGAGGAGATGAAGAAGAGGCAGGGGCGGGGCCTTGGGGAAGGGGGTGGCATCGGGGCAGGGCAGAGCAAAGGCGGGGCCCCCGCACTCCCCCTACCCTGCCATCCCCCTGCCATGAGCCACTCGGGGTAAGGGGCTGGGGTGGGGCAGGGGGCTGGGTGCCCCACGACCCAAGCCCACATCCCCATCACCCTGCCTGACTCCTGCACCCCCCACCCTCCATGTCCTGATTCCTGCACTCCCTCACACACACCCAGCCCCCTGCCCTCCCTGACTCCTGCACCCACCTCACACACACCCAGCCCTGACTTCTGCACCCCTCTCACACACACCCAGAACGCCACTAGCCATCACCTACACCCCCCAACTAAAACCTCTCCAGTGCATCATCAAGGACCTACAACCTATCCTGAAGGATGATCCCTCACTCTCACAGATCTTGGGAGAGAGGCCAGTCCTTGCTTACAGACAGCCCCCCAACCTGAAGCAAATACTCACCAGCAACTCTACACCACGCAACAAAAACACTAATCCAGGAACCAATCCCTGCAACAGACCCCGTTGCCAACTCTGTCCGCATATCTAGTCAAGGGACACCATTATAGGACCTAACCACATCAGCCACACTATCAGGGGCTCGTTCACCTGCACATCTACTGTCAGAACTATAAAAATCACAGCCAGTGTGGAACCGGCTGTCCAACACTATCTGTGATTTGGGGGGCGTGTCATAACTATAAAGGGAAGGATAACAGCCCTCCTGTGTACAATACTATAAAATCCCTCCTGGCCAGAGACACCAAAATCCTTTTACCTGTAAAGGGTTAAGAAGCTCAGGTAACCTGGCTGACACCTGACCAAAAGGACCAATAAGGGGACAAGATACTTTCAAATCTTGGTGGGGGGAAGGCTTTTGTTTGTGCTCTTTGTTTTGGGGGTTGTTTGCTCTTGGGACTAAGAGGGACTGGACATCAATCCATGCTCTCCAAATATTTCTGAACAAGTCTCTCATATTTCAAACTTGTAAGTAACAGCCAGGCAAGGCGTGTTAGTTTTATCTTTGTTTTCTCAACTTGTAAATGTTCCTTTTGCTAGAGGGTTTACCTCTATTTGCTGTAACTTTGATGCTAAGGCTAGAGGGGGTTCCTCTGGTCTCTTTGAATCTGATTACCCTGTAAAGTAATTTTCCATCCTGATTTTACAGAGATGATTTTTACCTTTCTTTCTTTAATTAAAAGCCTTTTTTTAAAGGTGAGGGGGAATTGGTGGGGGAAAGGAGGGGGAATGGTTAATTTCTCCTTGTTTTAAGATCCAAGGGTTTGGATTGGTGTTCACCTGGAAATTGGTGAAAAAGTCTCTCAAGGCTACCCAGGGAAGGGTTATAGTATTTGGGAGGGAGATATTCTGGGGGGAGGTAGACAGAGTTTCCCAAATGACTCATAAATAATTTGGGTGGTGGCAGCAAAACCAGATCTAAGCTGGTAGTTAAGCTTAGAGGTTCTCATGCGGGTCCCCACATCTGTACCCTAGAATTTAGAGTGGGGAAGGAACCTTGACATCTACCAATGTGATATATGCTATCATGTGCCAGCAATGCCTCTCTGCCATGTACATTGGCCAAACCGGACAGTCTCTACGCAAAAGAATAAATGGACACAAATCAGACATCAAGAATTATAACCTTCAAAAACCAGTAGGAGAACACTTCAATCTCCCTGGACACCCAATAACAGACTTAAAAGTGGCAATTCTTCAACAACAACAAAAAACTTCAAAAACAGACTCCAACGAGAAACTGCAGAACTGGGATTAATTTTCAAACTGGACACCATCAAATTAGACCTGAATAAAGACTAGGAGTGGATGGGTTACTACAAAAACGAATTTCCCCCTGCTGATACTCACACCTTCTTGTCAACTGTTTGAAATGGGCCACTTTGATTACATTAGCCTCATTAGCACTACAAAAGTGATTTTTTCCTCCCTTGGAATTCACCCCTTCTTGTCAACTGTTGAGAATAGCCCACTTCCACCTTAATTGAAGTGGCTCATTAGCACTTACTCCCCCACCCCCTTGGTAAGGCAACTCCCATCTTTTCATGTGTTGTGTATTTATACCTGCCTCTGTATTTTCCACTCCATGCATCTGATGAAGTGAGTTTTAGCCCACGAAAGCTTATGCCCAAATAGACTGACAAACATGATTTAGAGATACAAGGTGGGTGAGGTAATATCTTTTATTGGACCAACTTCTGTTGGTGAGAGAGACAAGCTTTTGAGCTACACCAGGGATCGGCAACCTTTGCCATGTGACCTGCCAGGGTAAGCACCCTGGTGGGCCGGGCCAGTTTGTTTACCTGCCGTGTCTGCAGGTTTGGCCGATCGCGGCTCCCACTGGCCGTGGTTTGCTGTCCCAGGCCAATGGGGCCTGCAGGAAGCGGCGCGGGCCGAGGGATGAGCTGGCCGCCACTTCCCGCCACCCCCATTGGCCTGGAGCAGTGAAACGCGGCCAGTGGGAGCCGCGATCGGCCGAACCTGTGGAAGCGGCACGTAAACAAACTAGTCTGGCCCGCCAGGTTGCTTACACTAGCGGGCCGCGGGCCAAAGGTTGCCGATCCCTGAGCTACACAGAGCTCTTCTTCAGGTCTGAGAGAGCTTATTCAGAGAGTCACAGCTAAATATAAGATGGAACAGATTGTTTAACGTAAGTAGTTAACACATTTCAAGGAACAATTCAAGGTGAATTGTGGAATGGCAGCTGGGTGGGGGGAGGTTGAACTTGACTATTGGCTTTTCCTTGCAGTGATAAATTAAATTCTGAACAAATAATGGAAATAACTGCTTGTGTTGGCATTTATAATTAAAACGGTGGCCTATGTCAGACATTACAGAATAAATGTGTGTGAGACATCTGGACTTTGTTTCTGTGGTTATTTAAGCTAAAGAAGCCGCATCCCTGCCCTGCCATTATATTTTTGGAGGAATTTTCAAAAGAGCTCATTTTGAAAAGTTTTATTTTGCTAGACAACTAAATATATAAATGGAAAATTACATGGGTCAGTGAACAGTGAGAATATTAAATTTGGAGACTAGATTTAATCTTTAGAGTATAAAAATGAGAGATTTACTCCTGTGTTAAGTGCAAGTCTCTTGACTATGTAGTTCTAGGTCACCACCATAATACCTGCAAAAAGACAATCACATTTTCTTGCCAGGAGTATACAAAAGTACCGAATGTACACTCACAGCCCTAAACATTGATGTTTTATGATATACCTTTGCTCAAAAGTCACAGAACTGGGTGCATAGGAACATCATATTCCAGGAAACGCTTTCAGTTTAAAACATTCAGTAACTGACAGCCTGAAGTCACATCGTCTGGACCTTTAAACATCTTGCAGGATCTTTATTTTTAAGTGATTGAATTACCTTTGTGTCTCTCTTCCAGCCATTGGTAATTTTCATTGACTTCTTTTAGGGTACAATGGAGAAAAGCACTAATCAACTTCATAATGAGACTGCACAGGAACTAAACAACTGTCTAGAGAGCTGAACACAATGCAGAGTACTAGCCCACACAGATTTTTGAAACAGCAGTTGGATATGTAATTTGTGAATAGCTTTTACAATAGCCAGTAGGAGAAAATAACTTTTCATTAACATTGTTTGTAGCCTGCTGTAAGCCTCACTTGGGTTACAGTGCACTAAATGAAAAATAACCAAGAGTTATGACAAACACTGACAGGATATAAAAGCCATTAGAGCCAATAGAAAATATCAATTTGACAGAAATTTCTGTCCTTGTTGACTGTATATGATTAATTTTTGACATCCAAGAGCCGTAGTACACGGTATTAAAACAACCTGTTAATATGAAGTCATTTACAATGCAGCACAGAGGCCACAACCAAAGCTGTAAGACATGATATAAAACATAATGTACAATCTTGGTGCATTACAATAGCTCCAGGCTCACCTTGTAGGATGAATTCCATTCTGTGCTACAGCTTCAACTGATCTCCTGGGATGGCTAGATTTTCAACATAGCTCATTAGTTCCCAGACGGGAATGATTATATGATAGTATTGCCCTGTGGGGTGTCATGCATATTCCAAATGTATAAGAATCCATCAGGTAGACAAAGAAGGATCATGAGCACCTGAGAGGATGAGAGAGACTGAAAGTGGCTCAGCAGTATGCACAGGAAGGATTCATGTGGCTCCTGTATTTCTTCTTCTCACATTCCACATAGTGAACAGTCAATATTGTGAAGAACGTGGGAGATATTTATATTTTGTATGCTACTGAGGAAACACGATTCTTGATCAGGAGTAGTGTAACCAAGAGACTCAGTCTAAACACAGGTGAGTCATGGACTTCCATCACGTCTAATGCTTGAGAGGGATGCCCAGAGAGAGAGTGGAGAGAGGTCAAAAAGGTACTGCTTACTCTGAACCACCGCACATATAGACCATATGTGTGGCACAAATGTTATCCCTACTTCCAACAAGGTGTTCACCATAGTTTGTGGGGAGGGGTGTTAAACTTTGGAAAGGTCTTCCTCACTTGGCCTGAATAACCTGGAATGTGTTGACCTTCAAGGCATACTGCAAAGCCCATCTCTTTGCAGGTTTTTGGTTAGTGCTGGTTGAAAAAGAAGAATTCTGTTTCACAAAAAAATTGAGATTTCAAAGATTTTTGAGCTGATGCAGAACAAAAATGGGAACTTTTGAAATGCAATGAGCACAGTAGCCCAGAATAGACTACTGGTTAGGGCACTCACCTAGGATGTAGGAGACCAACATTTAAGAATTTGCTCTGAATTAGGCAGGGCAAGGACTTGAACCTAGGTCTGCCTAGTGAGTTCTTGTGAAGGGAGGCATGATAAGTGCTGATTTTTAATAGAAGAATGGAATTGTGTTTAGAGTTAGTTTTACTGTGGCTCTTTTTTTTTTCTGGCTGGGAGATTAACAACTCCTAGATACTGGTTTTATTTTTAGCATTTGGCAGAGTAGGTATGTCAATCAAAAATATAACAAAATGTAGGTACCCCACATAACTTCAGGAGACACAGGCCGTGAACGAGTTGTGCCTGGGGACTTTAAAATTAGACTGGGACATCATTATTTGGAATTTTAGTATAGTGATAACTTTCACAAAGATTCTCTGTGGGTCTGGTGGCTGCTCCTAGGAATGACTACCTTCTTGCTTTGATAACTGTGAGGGAAACTGTAGATAACTGAACATAAAAATCCACAGGATAACCATTTTTATCTTGTCTTTTGATCTTAGAAGATGTTGACCAAGGATTTATGTCACAGCTCCAGTGTAACTGCACCTTTGAGTCCTTCATGGCATCCTTGAGGCCTCCACCCCCTCAAGTTTCTGGCCTGTATCCATCACCTCTCTTGGCACAGGGACTCTCATGCCTCTTCATCCAGTTGTGGGACTTAGACTGCAATCTGCTTGCAATTCACTGCACTTTTTCCAGCAGGTCTGACTTTAGTCCAATGTCTGCAGTTGTGCTTTCTTCCAGAAACTATGACAGGATTACCAGTAACCAGTCAGCTTTCCCATAGCACAGTATATTTATTTTAGGACATAGCATAAAGCAATGAATAGCCTACATACATGACAAGCTTACCAAGGGTCACCCATCTTCCACACAGAGACCTTGACGGTTCCAGTCATTCAAACCTTTCAAGCAGGATTTTGCCCCCTTGGGGTACATTTGTGTGGTGTTTAGATGCTGCATGTGATTATTAGAACTGGGAGCACTGGCTGTTGGGAGTCTGAAAGGACAGGAAACAGGAAGGAGGCGGGAGGAGTTGAGGAGGCTGGGAGAGTTACAGAGTGTGCAGCTACAGCTTGGAAAAGGGACTTCCACTGTAAATAAAGTTCTGTTGAAGTTGTTAATACTTTGCTTGGTGGATACAACATTTTGGCGACGAGGATGGATCTTCTGCCTCTGAACCCACCTGCACCCTTTCTGCAAAGCCCAGGTGAGCCTCCAATTGCTTTTACTGCCTGGATCTGTATGTTTGAGACTTATCTGCTTGCAATCAGTGCTACAGAGATTTCTGAAGTAAGAAAGCATGCTCTGCTAATCCACTGCCTTGGAGCAGAAGGGCAGCATATATTTTACACTTTTCCCCTTGCAGATGATAAATATGAGACTGCACTCAATGCATTAAAGAACTTTTTTGTGCCAGAAGAATTACAGTCAAAACTCATACACCTGGCACACGATACTCATCAAGGAATTGTCAGAACCAAACAACGACTACGGGATCTGTATTGGTGGCCAGGGATGGACTCTCAAACTGAAGCACTCATAAAATCCTGTGTCACTTGCCAAATGCATGATAAGACAGCAGTGACATGTACCCCTCCATTACAGCCTGTTCCTCTTCCTGAATCTGCATGGGGAAAAGTGGTGATTGACATTGTAGGACCCTTTGATACTGCTCCACTTGACTGTCATTATGCCATCACTTTAATAGACTATTTCAGCAAATGGCCTGAGGTGGCATTTACATCGCAAATTTCTTCTGCTACAGTAATTAAGTTCCTCTCTTCAGTTTTTAGCCGGGAAGGTAACCCCAAAGAACTGGTTTCAGATAATGGTAGTCAATTTACTTCCCTGGAGTTTTAAACTTTTCTAGCAGAGAGGAACATTTTACACAGGAGGTCATCCCTATATTACCCTCAAGCCAATGGGGAAATCGAATGGTTTAACAGAAGTTTGAAAGAGAGTTTGCAAACAGCTAAACTGGAAGGGTGATTGTGGATACCCTTCACTACTGATTTCTTGCAAGCATACCGGGCTACACGACATGCCACAACGCAAAGATCACCCACAGAGTTACTTCATAGGAACCAGATGACTACTAAACTGAACATTGCTGGATTGTTAAAGGCACAACCTGATGCCCCACACAAGGATGATGTGAGAAAGACAGTTGAACAGAACCAAGCAAAGTCTAAGGCTTTCACAGACAAACGGCGAGGTGCTAAGGAACCAAAGTTTGAGTGTGGTTCCTTTGTTAGAATACGAAAACCTGGACTCTTACGCAAAGGGGACCATAAATTCACAGCTCCTCTTAAAATCATAGAGAAGAAGGGACCTTACACCTATCGACTTTCTGATGGGCGGGTATGGAATGCTTCTTATCTTGCACCTGCCTATGCACCAAGAGGAGATTATGCCAACACCCAGTCTGCATTGGATGACTTCACTGTAGAACCAACACAACAAGACATTGCACTGGAACCAGGGCTTGAGAGACGGCCTGTCAGACTCAGACGACCACCTGCCTGGACTAAAGACTATGTTATGTAGTATCTACAGTGTTTTCAGTGTAATATTCCTGCCAACAGTATAGTGTCTTGTTTCATATTTGTTCCTGTGGTTAGAACAACAATGTTTATTTTAATTTGGAAAGTTTCTTAAGAGAGGAGGGAATGTGGTGTTTAGATGCTGCATGTGATTATTAGAACTGGGAGCACTGGCTGTTGGGAGTCTGAAAGGACAGGAAACAGGAAAGAGGGGGGAGGAGTTGAGGAGGCTGAGAGAGTTACAGCGTGTGCAGCTACAGCTTGGAAAAGAGACTTCCACTGTAAATAAAGTTCTGTTGAAGTTGTTAATACTTTGCTTGGTGGATACAACAATTTGCACTGCAATAAGACACCTGCAGATGGCCCAGCTCAGTTGACTCAGGCTGTTGGGGCTCAGGCTGTGGGGCTATAAAATTGCAGTGTAGACATTTGGGCTTGGGCTGGAGCCCAGGGTTGGGAACCCCAAAAATGGTGGAAGGTCTTAAAGCCCAGGCTCAAGCAAAAACATCTACCTTACCATTGTATAGCCCCAGAGCCCTAGCCTCATGAGCACAAGTCAGCTGACCTGGGCCAGATGTGGGTGTCTCCTTAGAATATTCATAGACTATTATCAATATGTGCCCTCTCAATATTAGTGTCTGACATTTCCACACATCCAGTCTCCCATCTCCCCCATAGAAGAGAAAGAAGTTAAGACCTTTATACGTGATGGGTAACCATATAAGATGGAGGGAAAAGTTACACATATGCTTTCATAAAAACTGATATTTTCCATTTCTCCACAGTACAGTATGAGACTAGACAGCAATCTACCTGACTGTTACCAAAATTCTGCATCTTTGGCAAGTTCTACATATTCTGGTGAATTTTCTACCATAAGAAGATTAAAGGTGACCATGTCTCTACAAAATGAGAGCCAAAAAGCAGCCTAACAGTACACCATTCATATCACTGATCTTAATGAGACAAATGGGACAGAACTGAGTTCAGGAAAACCTGACTGGGGAGCAAATGGTGCTTTTGAAAAGGGCAGTAAAAGTATCAAACTTACTAGATTAGAGAGGACTTAATCACACTTTGAAAATATGAACCCAACACAACTGGAATTCAGAACACCAAATAATTTGGCTGCAACATTTGACAGTGATCCTGAATCTCTTTTGTTTTCCTCCAATTTTATGACTGAGGATATTAAGTGATAATTGTGACACTGGTAAGCCAGGTGCCAGCTCATGCCAAGTCCACTGGCCTCACTGCAAACTGACAAATGCATAAATGGAAACCAGTCTAGCTCGCCTGTGTGTTAGTATTGTTGAAATAGATATTAGAGTTATAAAATGTGTTTAGACTTTATGAAATATTCTTTTAAGATGCTGCATGTATTAATCTTAATGTTAATGTCTGTATCCTGTGTTATAAAGTAATATTTAATTGTTTGCTCTAACTATAAAAAATGTTTTCTAAGACTGTAAACCCCCACAGACAGGAGAGATGGATTGTCAAGTGTGAAACACTAGGTTACCACAAGAGATGTTATCTTCACCCGAGCAAAGGAAGGCCCAGAGACACCAGACAAGACATTGTGGAACGTCAGTGGACAAAATACTTTGTTGGTTGCTTCCCCACAACCCTGAAGAGTATATGTGCATAAGCCCTCATCCAATCGCAGCTTGAATGCTGGTGGAAGGGAATAAACATCCCTGTTAAGGAGAAATTGAATTCCTCTGTTGCTTGAACTCTGAGGGGCAAAGGTTACTAAACATAAGCAAGGGCTCCCCAGCTGTTTAGCTTGGGTTAGCATTATAGGACATATAAAGATTGCATATTATAGCAGCTACTGTCAACTTTGCAACCTAAACTGACTCGATGTATGTTTACTTGCTTTAACCTTGTAAATAACTAATTTCTTTTTCCTACTTAATAAACATTTAGTTTGTTATAGGATTCTCTTTGAGTCTGTCTTTGGTGAGAGTTCTAGGGTCTTACCTGGGGTAAATGACAGGTCCTTTGGGACTGGCAGTAACCTGCTTCTCAATGTAATTTTTGGTGTGAGGGACCATCTAGCACAATGGTAAGCGTGCCTGGCTGGCAAGACAGACTGAAGTGCACAAGGGGATTGTCTCTGACTCCATGGTTAGGGTACTATAGTGCTTGAGGAGTTCACACTTGATACTTATTTGGTGAAATCTAAGTTTAGAACACACAACCAGTTTGCGGTTTGTGCCCTGTTTCTTGACAGTGTGCACTGAAGTTGGCATCCATGACTGTGAGCCACTTTAGACAGCTTGATAATATATTTTAAACGCTTGTTTAAAATTAACTGTGAAATTATGCAGTGGACTATCTTTATAAAGGATGGTCCTCCTTATCCACCCTAAGAAACTGGCTTAGCTCTGGTAAACATACAGTTGTTCATATTTGCTAGTGAAGAAAGAAAGGGATGAGCTGATCCTTCAAGTTGTTTGCTAGTATCACTATTTACTGCATTTGAATCTGTCTATAGCATCCTATTACTCTGCTTCCAGATCACACTTCAGGGCAGAAGTGACAGCAGGGGTTTCAGGCTTGCCACAATTTATTTTGTCATAAAAATAGAAGCAGTAGAAGGATGCCAGAACAAATGTTGTATATTTTGATTGTATAATATATTTGTACTGCAGCAAACAGTCAAAGGACAAGATCGTGATCTGAGGGCCCCATTGTGCTAAGTGTTGTACGAAGACATAGGAAAACAGTGCCTGCCTGCCCTGAAGAGTTCACAGTCCTATAGAATTACTTTTCTTCAGTTCATCACATTACCCTAGTATCACCCTTCCAACATGTTTTGGAAGATAATCTTTGAAAGGACGCTTGGTAATATCTCTTTAGAGATATGGCCTCTGTTCTGTCTGATCCTGGGGAAATAAATCTGCCAGAATCACTGCAAGAATCACTGAGTCTCTTGCTAAAGATGCAACTGTCACATAACCATAACTTTGTGATGAAAATGCTGTAATGATAGCTTCAGTACTCAGAGACGTTTGGAAATATTTAAAGATATAATAGAAAGATGACATTGGAAATAATTACATAGGATATCCAAACTAATAGAAGGTAAGTTTTAATTAGATTTCAGTATTATAAAATGGTTTTAATGTAAATTTTAAAAACTCACTAATTTTTCTGGAGTTGTTTTAGTTTTAAGTGTATACAATGTACTATGAATATACACATGAGGGGCAAAATTCTTACCTGGTGTAATTTAATTTCAATGAAACTATATCACTTTTCACTGGTTGAAGTTCTACCCTCTAGGTCTTTTGAAGCTCTCTTTTTGATGTGCACAAGGGATATGCTTATTTAAATCTAAGACTTTGTGTTACCGCAGCAGCTAGGAGCCCTAGGTGTGGATCAGGTCCACAGGGCGCTAGGTGATGTACAGACACAGAACCAAAAGATGGTTCCTGCCCCTAAATGTCTCTTTCCTGATACTTAGAGTATGAGCTAACAGATGGCTATAAACAGACAGATGGGGGGAGTACATGGAAAAAATAAGACAATATTGATCATCATGATAGGCAAACCAGTAGCCTGTTAAGTTTTTTTATAGGCATCACGGCAAAGGAGAGTTGTAGAGAGGGTTATATAATAGTAAAAAGACATTTATATTTCACACCAAGGGCCTGATTTTGCTACTCTTATTTATGTTGAGTAATGGTTACATTAATGATCCCATTGAGTTGTATAAATTGAATTCAGTGGACTACTCAGTGTAAATGTGCAGAATCAGTTCCTAAGATTATTAAGGTTAATAACAGTCATGTAACGAACCTTTGAGATTTACTCATCATCAAGGGAGCTAAATTGGAGTTATGGTGCAATGTCATGGTGCAACTTTTTGTTGCACCCGTTACTACATATAGCAAATGTATATTATGTAAGCTCTAACTAATTAGAAATTCCTCTGCCAACATCCACTCTTTCAGAGAGTTTGGTGCAACCTAGAATTTCATAGTCTCTCAAGCAGCTGTCATGTATGTAATTGAATTAAAAGCTTTGCTCCACAATAATTCATTCATGTGACATCTTTCCCTCTGAAATCTGTCATGTATTCTGACAAAAAATAGTATGAATGTGAAACAAATTGTGGCCTTCAATGAAATAATAAGCCTTCTAGACAAGACAAAAACCAAATACTAATTAGTGCTATCATCTGTGCTAAAGATGGCTTCCATATTTCTATTTTAATTCACCAAGAGGCAACAGAAGCATCAGCTTCTATACAAATGTGATACAAGAAAGACCTTCAGGGAGGAAACTCAGATAGGAAGGACTTAGAACCTGATACCTACTGACAGATCTGTAGATTCCTTGATATCCAAATAAAAGAGACAAATAGTTTTTAACAGATTTCTCCATAAGCCATGTGAGAGAGAATATTATTTAATCATATGGTGTGATCTGTAAACCTGATGCTTTTCTGATCATTGCTTTACTTCCTGGGCCCATCCTTACGACTAGGCTAATATGTCTGAATTCCAACGTCCCTATTTATATTCTACAATAAAGTTCCCTAACAAAAGATATAGTCCTGAATGCACACAAGGAATTAGGCACTGAAGTCCCTGGTTTAGGTGCGTAAGTCCCAGTTTTGGGACCACTGCAATGCACAAAACTCCTGCTGAGCTCTGGTGGCATGTAAACTCACTCAGCACCTAAGTTTTCACAGTAAACAAGTTACTGTGTGTCTTGTAGGTGACTGTGTGTCAGCCTCCGGGCATGCACACTGCTGCATCCCTTTAGGCACCTATCTCCTGTCTATGATCCAGAGTGATTCACAAACCAGGGGAAGATAGACATTTTATTACCTCTGACCCTAACAGCATCCCAATGCAAGAGGCTGACTGTTATCTGGTAGACTGTTTCAGCTGGCCTGACCAGTCAAGTGGATCCCAACTCACTAAATATATAACGTGTATCTAAAACGTGTCATGTAAGATATCAATAGAAAGCTAATACACTGATCATTAATATTGTGTGGTATATGTATGGAGGACACATTCAAAGTTACAAATATATTGGAAATTATGGTATCAATCTCTGCCTGCCAGGCAGGGCTGAAGTGACGCACCCTTGACAAAGGAATGTGGTTCTGGCACCTTGAAGGTACTTCCAAGGTACATGAAGGAGACAATGGGAATGCAACTTACAAAGAAGGTAAACAGGACCATCAAGCCAACAAAGGGAGGAGACAACCACTCAGCATCATGGCAATGGGAGGAGATTACAAGAAACAGATCAATTTGCATTTTAGCAAACACCAGTGGGGGAAGAAACCAGCATGAAACTTCCTTCACCAGATGATTCCATGTCAACTTCCTCACAGTTTCAATGAACTTTAGGGGTTATCCTTCAGAAGGATCCATTTCAAAGGTTCAGTGGACTATACAAGAGAGGGGCAAAGACCCAAGTTATCTTTCAAAGGAACTGAGTACTTTGGACTTTGTGGAAGATACTGACCAGAAAGGTGATCAGTGATCTTGCTGGAAGGTAGATTGGTAAGGAAACTACCTTGAACAAAGGCTGTAGCTTGTTTTAAGTCTTACCCTCTAGAAAGTGTTTTTCACTTAATTGCTTGTAACCATATCCTTTATATTTGGTATTACTTAAAATTCTCTCTCTTTTTGTTAATAAACTTGTTTTATTTTTAATCTAAATCAATCCAGTGCTGTGGTGATAGTTAATTCCAGTTAAAGTTATAAGCTGTACTTTTTGTCTCTTTGAAGTAGCATTTCTCAAATGCAGTCACCAGCAGATTTTTTGCAGCCACAACAGCCTCCAGAGCATGGGTGGATATTGAGGAGAGCAAAGTGGTGGCCTCTCCCTGCAGTGCCAAGCTGTTGCTCCTGAGTAGGTGTTACCAAAGGCAGTGAGATGTATCGTCTTAGCATTTGCACTGGTGCTGCCAGCAGGGATCAGCATCCTGGACTGCACAGCTTCCTTGGGGGCTCCAGGCAGCACATCTGGATACACATGGGGTCAGTGTGCACGGTGCTGGAGACAGCTTGTCAGTGAAGGCGGCTGCGGTGTTCAGTCACTGAGGCGCTCCCCTGATAGCTCCTGCACTCCCGTCCAGCTGGGGTACGGGGAGCGTGGTACTCCAGAGGCGGCCAGTGTGTTCCCGTCCCACCTTCCCTGAGGCAGGCTCTTACTGAAGGGCCGCAGGAGGCAGCAATAGAGAGATGGGTCAGCATTTCCCCAACCTGGGGCCCCACTTGCTGTTGACAGTTGCTGTAGCTACTGCAGCAGTTCAACAGCTCCGGGCTGCTGCAGGGCTTGGCAGCTTCCCAGCAGGGTGAGGGGCTCCTGCTCCTTGACTCACTCCAACAGAAGAATAGGAGCAAAGTCCGGGTGTGCTGAATGGAGAACTGTACTTCCTACCGCCTTCCTACTACATAAATTACAATGATTTGGAAGAGTATATAGTGGATATTTATTTTTATTTTTTTCTAAAGTTAATTAAGTATTTTAGGAAAAATTATCAGAGTGGCCACCAGCAAGAGTTAGTGGCCACCCTCTGAGGCCACCAAAAAATGTGTTATGAGAACATCTGCTTTAAAGGGCCAAACAAACCTTATTCTTCTGAATTGGACTTCCAAGAAAGGGCTGGACATTGCAGAGCACATAGTTTTGGGGAAATTTGGCACTGAAGGGTGCTGGGCTCATCCTGCCAGGTGTAACCAAAACTGGTGTATATCAGTGTGTGGCTGGGATGTAACAAGCAGGCTGCTGGAATCAGCTGCTGAAGCAGAGCTGCTTAACACACTGACATTCAGTGCAAGCATGTCTCTAGGCCATCAGCATGCAGGCTGTGAGACACAGCAGCAGAGCATTTAAGGCACCAGAGTTACAGGGCAGGCACCGACAACCTCTCATTGGTCTGGATTGCACCCCAGAAAATGACACTGCCTAAAGCATGTGTGGGGTCTGATCCAGTAGGCATACTTGGAGCACTCGTACTGGATCAAGCCCCTCAGAAAAGTTTGTATAAAACAGATGGAGGAGGACTTCTCTCAACTTTTAGCCTAGTGGTTAGGGTACCACATCCCTGATGAGTAGACTGCCAGTTCAAGTTCCCCCTCCTCCAGAGGGGAAAAAGAAGGATTTGATGAGGGATATGTCACCTCTCAGGTGAGCACTCTAATCATTGGGCTATGACATTCTGACAGATAGGCTTCCTCAGTGTCTCCTGTTCAAGGTGTTGCACTCTCGATAAAGTTCTTGGGAGCAGGGGAAGTGGATGCTGGGTCTCTAGCTTTCCAGATGAGTGCTCTAACCATCTGGCTACAGCAACAGCATGCTTGTGCGCTCTCTCAGGCCCAAATAACAATCAGAGAGAGAGAGAGAGAGAGAGCGCATGTGTACACATGCACACACAAATACAAGCATGAGAATGAATCTAGCTGCTGACTAGAGCACTCACTTGGGATGTGGGAGACCCAAGATCCACTCCCCCTACTCAAATGATTCTAATTCTTTATGCACTGTTGAAGCTTTTTCATTGAAGAGAATCAGAATATCCCAAACCCCAATGATTAGAGCACTCATCTGAGAGGTGGCAGAACCCTGTTCAAATCTATTTCCCCCCTCCCTGCCTTCAGGAGGAGTGGGGACTTGGACCAAATTCCTCCCATATCCTAACCACTGGGCTAAAAGTTATGAGGGAGCATCTCCTCTTCCTCCCCCAATTCTTGCTAACAATGTAGGCCCCTAACACCAAGAGAGGGTTTGCAGCTGAGAATTCCAAGCAGCAATCTTTTGTGCATCCAGGCCACAACTGTGAGTGCCAGTTTATTTTTAGCTTGTGTGTCATGCTGTGATAAGACATCCTCCTACATGAGAACAAGTTACTTGTGTTTCTGTTTTATTTGCAAATTGTTCTAAACCTCTTAATCTACGGTTTTGATAAAAAGTGTAATTTTCTCTACAAGAGTACATAGAGAATGTCTAGGATAAACTCTTCAGTTTAAAACATAAATAGCCATCCAGAGTACAAGTTTATCCACAGGTAAAATCTCATTAAAATATTAAATTCATAGCTTTTACTACTGAAGGAACAACATAGATAATTGAGATTAAAATGATGGTAACGATAATAGTCTCCACTTTTCTTGCGTTTAGTGGAAGTGCTTTGTTAAAAAGCATTAAACAAAATAGTGGTTCAATAACGTGCTATACATTAACTATAGAACGAGTTTCTGTGATTTGTGAACCAAGAAAATAAGCAAACAGAATGTTTAATAAAAACATACACTGCAAGAGAAAAGACTGAGAATACCCTTTTTCAAAGGGTCAGATGGCAAACTCCTAAGTCACACTGGTGAGTGATTTTTCGTGATAGTAGTTTCACTGAAGCTGGGACTGCTCCTGTGAGTAACTGCTTACCCAAGTAAGAACTTCACAAGCTGATCCAGAAAGTTTATCTTTAAGGATGACAATATGCAGCCCTTTAAGTTATATTAGAATTCTTGCCTACAGAACCACCATCATACGTCTGAGAATGATAGGACTCGGGCTTTACTTTAAAAAGTATTCTTTTGTCAGTTCTTATTACTTTAAATATATTAAAGTATTACATGAAAGAGAGTTTAAAAATAGCATTAAAGGCCATATTTTCTGTACAAATTTCATTTAATAGGTTGTTCAATTACTGGACATGATTTACTGACATTACCAGTGTCTCTGGCAGTGGCTAATGGTAGACCAAAAAATCAATGAGGTCTGGTTATACGCTTTTGGCTCCTTACATTTGAAGTCATGAATAAACTACTCAATTTTATGTTAATCAAATTTTTAAGCTTTTTACACTTAACATATTTAGTCTCCTTTTTCCCCCAAAAAGCCTTTAGGAGATAGAAAATAGATTATTTAAATTGGAATATTAATGATATCTTTTTTCCATATGAAGTTTTATGTTCTGACTCTATTATAGATTTAATATACTGATATTTCTTAAAGGCCTGGATTTGCCACTTTGCTGTTGGATAGTAGTGTCTTTGAAAGTAGCCCTACTGAAATCAGTGGGACTACTCCGCTGAATAATTGTTCACCAATTTGGCTAAGGGTTACAGAAGTGAGACTCAAATATGGCTATGCTTTCCTATAAATCCTTGACCTTTGAAATAATGGAGGCAGCAAATGGTCATTGCTTTGCAGAATCCCTTATGAAAAGCCTATTAATATTATTGTATATTGAAGTTACTGTTAGGGCAATGGGCCTGTTTTGATGAGACCTCCTTGGAAACTACTGGAACCAGAGATTCCAAAGGGCTCAGAGGAATAAGATTGTTCTACTGACAAATCACTGTTGATTGTTTGAATAATTACACTACTCTTATTGCCAACTGTCAATAAAGCCTCTCCTAGGAGCCCTCTTGCCAGGTTTTGACATCACAGGTTTTTTCAGTCATCAATGGTCATGTGAAAACTAAAGTGGGAAAGGAGGATGGCAGGTGCCCCAGTGGCTGAAATCTTAACTTGAACCAGATTGATTATGAAAAAGGTATTTTAAAGTTATATGTTATGGTTCTGACAGAGAAAGAAAAAATGTTTGCAGCCACTATAGCACCCACAGTCAGCAATTTTTTTTCAGGTTGAGGGCAGCATGGGTTAATATAACTTCTGACTTCTTCTGACCTCTCATTGTGAGAAAACGTTTTCCTATTTTACATAGGAAACTCTGATTTATTTGGTACTGTCTGTCTCTGTGGAACCAGACTACATGTTCGAGGGAACAAACCCTGTCTTCTTAGCTTGAATTTTGACCAATGTCATTCTCTGAAGAACTGGAGGGGCTAGGGAAACTGACTATTAAATTGTACATGAAATCCATATCTTTCCTGGCTGTTAAAGGCCTGCAGGGACATATCAGGCCCATTGTTGTCAGACATTGTCCATGCCTACTTGAGGGAGGGCAGAAGAATGAAAGAGGAGGAGGAGATGCAGATGTAGGCAGGAGTGGAGTTGTGCATAACCTTGGCAGTGATACTGAGGAGTTTGAATATGATGCAGAATTGGAGGTGTGGGACAATAGAGCCCCTCCCCCTTCATCTCTTCCTCTTCCTCCTGCCAGTCCAGTCTTTTGAGGGCTATTGATCCACCAAATGCACAATTCCAGAATGGGGACAGACAACATAGGCCACAGAATGATCAAATTCTCTTTGGAAGGCCTATGAGAAGAAGAAGAAGAGGAGGTGTCAGTTACCCAATGGGTGAGGGAGTTACCGATAGAACTTAAGAAAATGGAGTTTAAACTGTCTGACGCCATTGAGAAAGCAAGAGACTATGTGGATTCTCGTGTGGCTCAGGACAGTAAATTATGGAAAATCGGGGATAGAGTAATGTATTTGAAAATAACATAAAAAAATCATGTCCTGGAGTCTAGATGGGTTAGACTATTTTCCATCATGAATAAAATTTCACCTACTGTAATGCAGATTAACTTGGGAGAAAAGGGAAAGTGGGTCCACACATCACTATTAAAGTTATGGCCTGAAGATTAAATAATGTTCCTTTCTTTTCCTTTTTAGTTTATTTTGCAGAGGGGAAGGAATGCCCAATTACACCAGAAATTATCCTGTACAGACCTTGGATTTTGAATGTGAATATGGTGCTGGGATTTTTGTAATTGGCTTACTGCTTATGCTTGCTTGTCTTTGCATTTTTTGCTTAGTAGAAGAATTGTGTTGTGTGTATTATATTTTAGGAAGAAAAAAATACTGGAATTCAAGTGAAGATAGAAGAGGTCAGTGTAAGTGTTTAAAATAATGCGGCCGGAAGCATCAGACATTATTCCTATGGAATGATGGCCATGGCTTCAATATCAAGGATCCTAATAATTCAGGGGAAATGGAAAAAATCAATGTCACCCTGAAGGGTGGAAATATGGTTTTTGGCTTTTATATTTTATGAATATTTGGGAAAATTTAAGGCTACATGGATGTACATATGGGAGCACTTCTAGGATGGAGGTATGGATTAAAGGGGATAATACATTTGACTACTTGTGGGACAGAATGGGAAAAACAGGACCAAATAAATCCAGATCTGAAGAAAAACCTTTTGAGGTAAAATTTGAAATATGGTGATGATGGAAATAAAATTAACATGGGAATATGTAAAACCAAACAATTTGGAAGACCAATGGAGATATTTTTATATACTAAGGGGAGAAGGTCAGCTAATGTTTAGATTTAGTTATGATGAAAATAATATGAAAAGGAGTACTCTGAACTGTACTTTTTGGAGTTTGGGATTTGATGTAGTCACCCTAGATGTGATTCATGAACAAGAATTGACTAATATTCATGTGGGATGGAATGAATCAATGGCTCTCAAATTATGGAAGTATGGTGCATTCTTCCATAATGATAAAATTGAGTTGCTTCTGAAAAAATAATGAGGGAGTATATTTTGGGGGATATGGTTGTTATTTTATGTTTATTAATCAAATACCAGTAAACAAAATTGCACCAAGAATCATGGCGGATAAGCACCCATATGGAAAGGGAGAAGTAATTGAGGCCCCAACTATTGTGGACCAAACAATTTGGTTGCAAGGAACACAAATAAACATAAGTGCATCCAGAGTGTATGCCATATGCCTTACCTCTATTACAAGTGTGGCAACACTTTAAAAAGTGGAAGTCAAATCCTAGTGAGGCAAATAGAAAGGAGCATAAACACTGCCAAATTAAGTGCAAGAATGTAATAAGAAAAGCCAAAGAGGAGTTTGAAGAACGGCTAGCCAAAAACTCCAAAGGTAATAACAAAATGTTTTTTAAGTACATCAGAAGCAGGAAGCCTGTTAAACAACCAGTGGGGCCCCTTGATGATCGAGATACAAAAGGAGAGCTTAAACACGATAAAGTCATTGCGGAGAAACTAAATGGATTCTTTGCTTCAGTCTTCACGGCTGAGGATGTTAGGGAGATTCCCAAACCTGAGCTGGCTTTTGTAGGTGACAAATCTGAGGAACTGTCATGGATTGAAGTGTCACGAGAGGAGGTTTTGGAATTAATTGATAAACTTAACATTAACAAGTCACCGGGACCAGATGGCATTCACCCAAGAGTTCTGAAAGAACTCAAATGTGAAGTTGCGGAACTGTTAACTAAGGTTTGTAACCTGTCCTTTAAATCAGCTTCTGTACCCAATGACTGGAAGTTAGCTAATGTAACGCCAATATTTAAAAAGGGCTCTAGCGGTGATCCCGGCAATTACAGACCGGTAAGTCTAACATCTGTACCAGGCAAATTAGTCGAAACAATAGTTAAGAATAAAATTGTCCGACACATAGAAAAACATAAACTGTTGAGCAATAGTCAACATGGTTTCTGTAAAGGGAAATCGTGTTTTACTAATCTATTAGAATTCTTTGAAGGGGTCAACAAACATGTGGACAAGGGGGATCCAGTGGACATAGTGTACTTAGATTTCCAGAAAGCCTTTGACAAGGTCCCTCACCAATGTAAATTAAGCTGCCATGGGATAAAAGGGAAGGTCCTTTCATGGATTGAGAACTGGTTAAAAGACAGGGAACAAAGGGTAGGAATTAATGGTAAATTCTCAGACTGGAGAGGGGTAACTAGTGGTGTTCCCCAAGAGTCAGTCCTCGGACCGATCCTATTCAACTTATTCATAAATGATCTGGAGAAAGGGGTAAACAGTGAGGTGGCAAAGTTTGCAGATGATACTAAACTGCTCAAGATAGTTAAGACCAAAGCAGACTGTGAAGAACTTCAAAAAGATCTCACAAAACTAAGTGATTGGGCAACAAAATGGCAAATGAAATTTAATGTGGATAAATGTAAAATAATGCACATTGGAAAAAATAACCCCAACTATACATACAATATGATGGGGGCTAATTTAGCTACAAGAAGTCAGGAAAAAGATCTTGGAGTCATCGTGGATAGTTCTCTGAAAATGTCCATGCAGTGTGCAGAGGCGGTCAAAAAAGCAAACAGGATGTTAGGAATCATTAAAAAGGGGACAGAGAATAAGACTGAGAATATATTATTGCCCTTATATAAATCGATGGTACGCCCTCATCTCGAATACTGCATACAGATGTGGGCTCCCCATCTCAAAAAAGATATACTGGCACTAGAAAAGGTTCAGAAAAGGGCAACTAAAATGATTAAGGGTTTGGAATGGGTCCCATATGAGGAGAGATTAAAGAGGCTAGGACTCTTCAGCTTGGAAAAGAGGAGACTAAGCGGGGATATGATAGAGGTATATAAAATCATGAGTGATGTGGAGAAAGTGGATAAGGAAAAGTTATTTACTTATTCCCATAATACAAGAACTAGGGGTCATCAAATGAAATTAATAGGCAGCAGGTTTAAAACAAATAAAAGGAAGTTCTTCTTCACACAGCGCACAGTCAACTTGTGGAACTCCTTACCTGAGGAGGTTGTGAAGGCTAGGACTATAACAGAGTTTAAAAGAGAACAGGATAAATTCATGGTGGTTAAGTCCATTAATGGCTATTGGCCAGGACGGGTAAGGAATGGTGTCCCTAGCCTCTGTATGTCAGAGGGTGGAGATGGATGGCAGGAGAGAGATCACTTGATCATTGCCTCTTAGGTTCACTCCCTCTGGGGCACCTGGCATTGGCCACTGTTGGTAGACAGGATACTGGGCTAGATGGACCTTTGGTCTGACCCGGTACGGCCTTTCTTATGTTCTTATGTTATGTTAACAACAATGGGGAGACGGGACTGTATGAAAAGAAAGAGGTGTAGGGGAATATATCCTAGGTGGCATTGGTGCTGGAGCTGGAGTTTTAAACCAATTTGATATTGAGACATTACAAGAGAAAATGTCAATCTTGGGTAAGATTTGTAGCACAAAATGTTGGTGCATTTTCAGAGCAAGGAATAAGAAGTGTGGAGCTCCAATTGAAACAAACTCAAGCCTTGGAAATGTCTCTAAATGTAAATCTGTTTGGTGTGCCTGAAATTAACAATAAAACTGTACTAGCAATACGATGTGTACAGATGCAGACTTATGGGATATAATGTATATAGAGAATGGTCAATCTGTAAAGTAATGGGCAATGGCCTTTTGAAGGGTTCAAAGATCCTCGCATATGGAATCAATGAATTGCAAGATGGAAGAAATATATGGAGATTAATTGGAATCAAGCCACTCTGAGGGGAGAGTGGAAAGGCAGAATGATGTGACACTACACAGGGAAGCAGAGAAAGGCAGCAATGGCCTGGGTGTTGCCAAAAATTGTTAATGAAAAATGATGGCAAATAGAAATAAGTGGGATCCACTTCGTTCAAGAAGAAGGGGGTTATAAATTAGTAGAATTAACAAAACATTGTGAGGAGTGGGAGTGAAATAAATGGGTGTGCCCACAGCTAACCTGGTCCATAGAGGGATGTCATTTGAACCATTCAAATGGACAATGTGCCATGCAATACTTAGACTCTAATGGCACAAGAGTGTTGATTTAGGCAATGGGTGTATTTGTGTGGCAACCACTGAAAAAACATGTATTTTGGGGAAGTATGTCAGAAAAAGGCCCAATTGAGTCATGTAAATGTAATGTAACAGAGGTCATTATTGATGGAATTATTTACCGAGATCCTCTATTTTTAAGAAAGGAAATTGTTTGGGAATCAAAAGATGTGGACTGGTCCTTTGATTTGGGGATACATTGGGAACAATGGAAAAAATTGATTGATGAAAGTGAAAAAAATCAGGCAATATGCAAAAGATGTATCTAAAACTTCTCAGCTGGGAAAAATAAACATTCTGGTCCAGGATGCTCAAATATTAAAACTGGGGAAAGAAGGAGAAGAACTGGCAATTTCTCATTGGTATGATGTTTTTAAAAGATGGTCTCCCAGTGTCACAACTCTTCTAAATTTAATGCTACATCCTATTGTGATATTATTTTCACTAATGATTTTGTTAACCTTTATTATGCTATGTCTATATTGTCAAATAAGAAAACGACAAAAAGTTCTGAAGCAAGTGATATATAAAGTTGAATTGCTTGCAAAATTATAAAGTGATACAATAATTAATGGTATTAATCATGTATCCCAGGGGAGGAGGGATATGTATATATATATATAAAACCATATATCCATGTAATAAGTTATAGGCCATCAAGGCCTAGTGTGGATGGAGTCTGTTTGACATAAGTACGTGCATTGCATGTTGGGAACTGAAGCAACAACTTAAGGTTTCAAGCAGTCAAGGACTATTTGTACAAAACAACTTTGTTATGTCCCTGGGAAATATAAGAAGAATCAGCAGATAAGGAAACAACACAAGCTGGACTGTTATAAAAATGTATAAGAATTGGAGGAAATGGCATGCCTTGGATCATGGCTGCCTGCCTGGAACTGAGTTGTGGGTGAAAGGCCAGACAATAGAGACAAAAGACTAATGATGTCACGAAGTGGATTATAAATGGAGGCTTCACACATTTACAATTTGGAGTCAGAAATCAATCCAGAGCCCTGATTTTGAAGAGGTGTGCAATGCCGGCTTCCCATGCCTTATGATTAGAAGCGGATCTCGACTGGCCATCAAGACTTCATTCTAGTCTCCGGACCCTGGAGCAGTATGAAAGGGGTGTGAATGTGGAATGAATGAGGTTTATTTTGTAAGCAATAAAGGGTACTTAGAGTATTATATATCAAAACTGTATCCAGTATCTGCCTCCTCCCCCATCCCATAAGGAGGCCCCTGCTGCAAGTCTAACAATGGTAGTTACGGAAATGAAGCCACAAAGTGCATATCAAAATTAGATAGTAGCAAAACCACATAGCTCTGTGACGAACTGGAAGTGTCTGGAGAACAACAATTCCATTTTGTGACTGATTTTAAGGTTTTGAAATTTGTTTTTGTTCTGCATTGGAATGAAAACAAAACCTTCTGGCTATTTTTGCAAAATTAAATTGTAGAGGATTGTCAGTTTTCAGATTGAAAAGGTCAGGATTTTGATTTGAGTCTCTCTGAAAGTGACTCGGCAGACCCCCTGAGACCTCAGAAATCCTCCCATTGAAAACTTAATTGAAATAAAAATGTCACTGCTAAATGTTTTGGATTTGATGAAACAGCATATTTCAACAAAGAAAATCTTATAATCAGAAATGTTCCAACTAGTTCAGTTACCTACTTTTGTCCAAAATACTCGTACTCCTATTGAATACTTAGTGAATGTGGGAAGGGAAAACAGAAAATGTTATGGAATTGGAACAAAGTTGGTTCCAACTTTGAATCTGTAGAATAGAATCTTTGTCATTTTGGTGTATGTTAATTAATAGAGAACTACTATAGTGGAAAAATTACTACAAGAGATATCTATTTGCATAGTTTCAAAGGGCCAGCTAAACTCAGATTAAGAAAAGGAAGAGTATTTTTGTGTAGGTTGTATATATGTTTGGGAGAGTTCAATAATGCTTGGTTTTTTTTAAGAGTATGTTTTGCTTTGTTCAGTAGGCTAAAGCTATGCTCTTCGCAGTATATAACTGTTCAATGGTCAGATTTCATGTGTCCAATTTTAAAGAAACCATAATGTAAACAAAGGGATAAATGCTTTTGAACAAATATGCCAAGATCCTTTCAAGTATTGGGGAAAAAAGTAACTTTGAAATGTCTTTTTCTTCTTGTCTGAATCAGGTTCTCAAGTCTTCCTGACATTTAAAATACAAACTTAAATATTTCAAAGCAAAATCACTATGGAAAAAGGTTATACCTACTTATTCTTTAGACCTTGGCCCCCAATTAAGTCTAACCAAAATAAAAAAAAGAACTTTTCTTCTAAATTACAATAAACTTATCTAGTCAAAAAGCATTAATGGTGTGAATGACTCTTCCATTTCTTGAGCCAATCTTCCCTCTTTATTTTTCCCTCACATCAAGACCTCATGTTTTTATTAGCCATTACATTTACGTATTTTGGAGATTTTATATTTACTGTAGTCAAAGAAGAGGAACAGCACACAATTATTATAATTTCCATAGAATAAAGCAGTCAATAACTTTTCATATCTTTTGTGCTTTCTAGCAATGTTTATAAGATGAGACATAAAGAGGTTCAGCGTATTTGTCAATAGATTTTTGAGCCTGTGTTTGGCTATGTGTTTCTTAAATGCTTGCTATCAATATTTTGGTTGTAGTTCAGATGCAGAGAGTTCCCCTGCCATATACTTCACAGGTCAGAAATAATAATAAAAAAAAAGGTTTCCAATTTTACCTTTAGTGTCTTTCTTGATTTTTGTAGAACTGTCATAACATACCCTTGTCTGGTCATTCAGGGCATTCAAGAAATCCCACTCATTAATACATGGCAACACAAAAGCTGTTCAAAATGGCAGCCCCTGCCCTCTTTACTTTCGTAGCCCTGCTCCCCCTTGTTCACTGGCTCACAGACCAAGGCTGTCACACCTTGAGAAGTGATCTGGTACATCTTAGGGCTTGTCTATACTACCTGCTAGATTGGCGGGCAGCGATCGATCCAGCGGGGGTCGATTTAGCGCGTCTAGTCTAGACGCGATAAATTGACCCCGAGCGCTCTCCCGTCGACTCCTGTACTCCACCGGAGCAAGAGGCGCAGGGATGCTGACGCTAGCAGTCGACTCACCACAGGGAAGACACCGCGGTGAGTAGATCTAAGTACGTCGACTTTAGCTATGTTATTCACGTAGCTGAAGTTGCGTAACTTAGATCGATTTCACACACACACACTAAAGGCCTTAGTGTGCTGTGACAGTGTACCCCATAAGGCTTTATGGGGGGGTGCTTATAAATGTATGTATGACGTAGCTGGAATATGTTTTGTGCTGCCTGTGCCATGTAACATATCTCTGTAAAGGTTATGGTTTACTGTATCTATTCATCCTATTTGTATATATATATATCATTTTCTACTTGAGATTAAGAATATGGGCTGTATGCTTGCTTGGTTTCTAAGTAAGCTTTGTGAGGCATTTGGTCAGCTTCTTTAGGAAGGAATTTGCAAGGTTAAGTACCTGAGCAAAAAACTGTCCCCGGCTGAACAGAATTACTCCATCATAGAGAAGGAGTGCTATGCCATTGTGTGGGCCGTCAAACAATTAAGGCCTTACCTCTTTAATAGGAGGTTCAGAATTCTAACTGACCATTCACCTTTGGTATGGCTTCACCGGACTAAGGGCACAAACTCCAAACTGCTATGCTGGAGCCTGGTCCTACAGGAGTTTGACATGGAGATTACTCATATTAAAGGAAAGGAGAACTGGATAGCAAATGCCCTGTCCAGAAAAGAGAAATGTTAGGTATACTGCCTCCGCCATGGACAGTGTCCAAGTCTCTGGCAGTAAGTTCAGGGGGAGGGTGTGACAGTATACCCCATACGGCTTTATGGGGGGGTGCTTATAAATGTATGTATGACGTAGCTGGAATATGTTTTGTGCTGCCTGTGCCATCTAACATATCTATGTAAAGGTTATGGTTTACTGTATCTATTCATCCTATTTGTATATATATATATATCATTTTCTACTTGAGGTTAAGAATATGGGCTGTATGCTTGCTTCGTTTCTAAGTAAGCTTTGTGAGGCATTTGGTCAGCTTCTTTAGGAAGGAATTTGCAAGGTTAAGTACCTGATCAGGAAACACTTGGGGAACAATGCACCTTGGAATGCTCCAGTCCACATAAGAAGTCTTCCTGAAGACATACAAGATACCATGTGGACAATGGCTTCGGCCTGTAAAGACTGAGTCATGCAGGGACATGTGACTTGCCCAGGTGACTCCAGAACTCCATCTTGGAGCTGGACTTTGCATAGGAGTGAGGAGGGGGTCTCCACCCACAAGAGAACATCTATTTAAACCTATGGGAGACCCCTCCATTTTGTCTTCAGCTGGCTAAGGAAGGAGCCTCTCCACCCCCCACCCCCCAGGATACTTGAAGGAAACTGGAACAAAGGACAGTAACTACAGGGGGTGTGAGTGATTGCTGGACCCAGGCTAAAAGGAGATTAGCCTGTAAAAGGGAGCATTCTGGAACTGGCGAGGAACTTATCTGTATTTAGTTTGATTAGACATAGATTTGCGCATTTTATTTTATTTTGTTTGGTGACTTACTTTGTTCTGTCTCTTACTACTTGGAACCACTTAAATCCTACTTTCTGTATTTAATAAAATCACTTTCTACTTAAAAAGAACAGGAGTACTTGTGGCACCTTAGAGACTAACAAATTTATTAGAGCATAAGCTTTCGTGGGCTACAGCCCACTTCTTCGGAAGTGGGCTGTAGCCCATGAAAGCTTATGCTCTAATTAATTTGTTAGTCTCTAAGGTGCCACAAGTACTCCTGTTCTTTTTGCAGATACAGACTAACACGGCTGCTACTCTGAAACTTTCTACTTAGTAATTAACTCAGAGTATGTATTAATACCTGGGGGAGCAAACAGCTGTGCATATCTCTCTATCAGTGTTATAGAGGGTGAACAATTTATGAGTTTACCCTGTATAAGCTTTATACAGGGTAAAACGGATTTATTTGGGTTTAGACCCCATTGGGAGTTGAGCATCTGAGTGCTAGAGACAAGCACACTTCTGTGAGCTGTTTTCAGGTAAACGTGCAGCTCTGGGACAAGTGATTCAGACCCTGGGTCTGTGTTGGAGCAGATGGCAGTGTGTGGCCTGGCAAGACAGGATGCTGGAGTCCTGAGTTGGCAGGGAAAACAGGAATAAAAGTAGTCTTGGCACATCGGGTGGCAGCTCCCAAGGGGGGTTCTGTGATCCAACCCATCACATGTGCATCCCCTGTAACTAAGGGACAGCACTGGGAGAGACTGTGCATCTCCTTGGGGATCAGAGGACAGCAGTATTTTGTGGAAGTCATTTGAAAAGTAATGGCAGATATGGTCACCAAGAATCAGGTAAACTGAAAATACTAAAGGTAGGTCAGCAAGGGAAGAGTCTTCCACACTTCAGCTTGATTTTCAAAGGTGCTAAGCACATAGCATCTTTTTTTCACCGCAGCACCAACCTTGTGGAGGTTCTGGGTTTACAGTTCTCTTCAGGGATGCATGATAGTGAAAATAAATATACACTGGTTTTATAAGGCTTCCAAGAACCCATCATCCTTTGGCTACATCTGCACTTGGAGCTAGAGGTACAATTCTTAGCTCAAATAGGCACTCTCACACTAGGTCTGAGAGATAGCAGACTAAAAATAGTGTAGCCACAGCAGTAGGGGTAGCAATGAGCAGTGGCACAGGATGGCCGCCCCAAGTACAAACCCACCCAGACCCCATGGGAAGTATTAGCCCTCATCCAGCCACTTTCCTTCTTCCTTAGCTGGGCATGGAGTGAAAAAGGACCTCTTTGATACAAAGGCACACTCCTCTCTCCATCTCAAGCTTCAAGTGTATCTCTGAGTCCCCTAAGTTTCCCCTGAGCCTTTCATGCCCTGTGGTACTTAAGACCTAGCATTAACATTTGACTTTAGTTCTCCTGTTTGGAGATTTTCCAAATGTCCTCCCTTGCAGACTAAAATGGTCGGATTATTTCTCTAAACTTCAGCCATCCTAGTCTCCCACTTGAACGGGATCCACCAAGATTTAAGAACCACCCAATATTCCTAGTTAGGGAGATACATGACACAGTCCCGACAGCACATGATTGACTCCATGTATACCAAGACATCCAATGATGGAGCAATTTCATAGCAGACAGAATTCATAAGTTGTACATAGGTAGATTCCCCAAACCATCACACTGAAGTACTCTCAATACAGCTCTATGGCTGTATGCCTTGGTAGGTTCATGCAGCTTCCACAAACTATCAGCAACAGAGGCAATAGTTTCATAGCAGTACTGAAAACTGATAACAGAGGACTCTTCAGTCTAGCGGAGAAAAGATATAACAACATCCAATAGCTGGAAGTTGAAGATAGACAAAATAAGAACAGGGAAAAAAGTGCAATTTAAAAAAAAAATAGTTTAGTTAATCATTGGAACAACTCACCAAGGGTTGTGGTGGCTTTTCCATTGCTGAAAACTTTTAAATCAATTTTTTTTCTAAATGATGTTTTAATTTAAGCACAGCTTTTGGACTGGAAGCTGGGATTCATACAGGGAAATCCTGATTTCTGTGTTATGCAGGAGGTCAGTCTAGATAGTCACAATGTTCCCTTCTGGTCTTAAAACAAAAACAAACAAACAAACAAAAACTATAAATTACTCTCCTATACCAATTGTTTCTGCACAGGCTAGAGTTGATAGCTTTGTGAATGAAATACTAGCAAGCAGACTAAAGATTCTGTAAGCTTCTAGTAAAGTGTCCTTTACCATACTTTGATTAAAATACCCGAGTCCTTCAACAAATGTCTGTTCACAGTGACGGATCAGTAATGTTGGTAACTAGTTGGAAAACTGGTATTTTCCCCCATTGAAGAGAAATTTCAAATGAAAATTTGTTTAAAATATTTTGGATGTCGCTTTTCCCACAGGAAATTTTGTACCAATTTGAAAATAAAAACTTTTCTTTTCAGTTGACATTTCAAAACAAAACTATCATTTTAAGTTGCAATGACATTTTTGTTAAGGTGTTTAGGTTTAAAAAAACCCAAATGACATTTTAAGTGAAAATAATCAATAGCCATTTCAAATCAGCATTCTGACATAAACCGTTAAGGGGTTTCTGTTTTGTTTTTAAACCAAAAAGCTGCAACAAAATAATGACATTTTCAATTTCCAATGAAAATGGACATTTCCCATGGGAAAATTGATTCTTTTTCCCAATCAGAACTGACATTTTCCCCAGGAAAAAAAAATGCTGATTTTGACTAAACTGCATTTTTTTCAATCAGGAAAAGTTTTAACCTGAAATTTCAACCAACTATATTGGTAACTTACAAACATATAATTAAGAATTTCTAGAAAATGTTGAATATGTGACATTTTAAATGTACGCTGATATAGTTATGTTTGTGTTTGTAATGACATGATGGCAGAAACAGAACAAAAGAAAAAATTCTAAATGCTAAAGGAAAGGTGGATAGATGTTGATTCAAGATTGTTTTTCCACATTTGAGGGTTAGCAGAGTTTGGAAAGACATGGGGCATTTTGTAGCCTAGGGAGCTTAGCTAACAATGGCATCTTAATAGCACACTTCCTGTAGCTACAGAAAATAGAACATTTTAAAACAATGCAAAGGTTATTTTTACAATAGCTAATAAAGAAAAATTGTGAGCAAAGCTGATTTTCAGTGCTTGGACACAACAGGGTGCCTCAATAACTACTTAATTCACTATGCTGCTACTAGATGGATGCTAATTTCCATGCTCTTAATGTAGCCTGTCAAATCATAAATGCTTTTACAACATACATTTTGATTAGTAAATATACATAATTTATATTACCATTGTCTTTGAACTGTCAAATTATTTATCACTAGTCACATTAATAAAACCTTCATTTGTATAACCATAATGATGAAACTAGGGAAGACGGGGAAATCACATTTAAAAGCCATTGTACATTACTATTTGCCTACCTAGTGGGCAAATTGTAAATCAATGTTTATGCAAATGTCAAGAAATATTTTAAAAAATCAATTGGAGGGGCCAAACAATATGGTAAGGCAATGACTCTCCTGAAAGACAAAACTGAAGAGGTGACAGTGCTTAGACTGTATCCTGAATTTCCTCTCTGTTGTGGTTTTGGTCAAATTGTTCTCATTGTGTAGACTCTATGGTATTTAAGGTGTCCGGGCATTCATGTAAATTGCTAGCATCCTTTGAAGATTGAAAAAGGGCCTCTTTGATATAAAGGCATGCTCCTTGCTCCAGCTCAAGCTTCAAGTGTATCTGTGAGTCCCCTAAGTTTCCCCTGAGCCTTTCATGCCCTGTGGTATGAAGCAGTTTAAAGGTTGAAGTGAAAAGCAAAGGTGTGGAACCTTTGGCAGAAAGGAATTTTGTCTTCTAAGGTCAAAACAAAGAGAGAAGTACAGCAGAGCTGCGGAGTAGACTTTAAACAAGTATGGCAGGATAACATTAAAAAGGTTTGTGGTAGTTATCTAACACACTGGAAAAGCTTTGGAGGAAATGAGAGCACTAAAGTGGTACTACTAAAGCAATGATGGTTTCCTTAAGGAGAACTGATATGCAGGTCCCAGGAAGCAAGAGAATTCTGATCAAAGGAACAGGAATGGGAAAATTTTCTGAGACAGTTTTACTGTTGGTTGAAAAGCCATTTTTTTGTAAAAAAATATATATATGTTGATGAAAAAATGTCAGCCAACTCTGATTCTGTTCCTTTCTTTTCTCCAATACAGTACATGTCTATTACACTGAACAAGAATCATGTTTTTTGATTATTTGGAAAAAATAAATAAAAAAGTCTGGCACATACTGGTACTACCATAAAATACTAATAACCAACATTCTCCTGTCTGCCCAAGAACTAAAAATTCATAGATTCCAAGGCCAGATATGACCACTGATCAGCTAATCTGACCTCCTGTATAAAACAGGCCATGACTTCCCTGGATTAATTACTGTTGGAACTAGAGTACGTCTTTTCTAAAAGCACGCAATCTTGATCTAAAAATTACCATTGATTGAGAATCTACCACAACCCCTGGTATGTTATTCCAATGATTAATTACCCTCACTGTTAAAAATTTACACTTTATTTCCAGTCTAAGGTGTACTGATAATGGGTAGAATTGCCATCTTTTCTTCTGAACACCTCCTACATTGTGTTTTCTGAGAGAGGAAAGTTTGAACAGCTCCTAGATTCAGCAATTAATAGTTGCATAGCTATTAACGTCTATTTTTCTTATACTTTTTTCAAAAGAGATGCATATTTAAATTGTTCCCTACAGGAAATTTGTTCCCTTCTTTATATCACACAATAACATGCAATTGTATTTTGTAAGGTATCCATTCAAATTTTAGCCCTGATCCTGCAACACCCTGGAGATGGGCTATCCTTCATGTCAGTGACAATCTGACATGACACGGGTCAGGGTTTATAGCACAAATTATATTGAGTGATATAACACAAGGCAACAGATGATATATCATTTACATTATACAAAACAGGAGACATGTACATTCATACCACAAGATAGGTACATTTTCTTAAAAGAAAAAAGGCCAGTCCTATGAAATAGAAATTACGTAGCTAATGTGCTACATTTTAAGCCACATACATTTGCCATCTGATCTTAGCTTGATGAAGGGAGAATATGGTTTATGTCCTTTTAAGATTAGGAATGCATATTCATATTCTCTTTGAAATTGTTCCAACAATATATTTTTAATAAAGTTCAGCTGACTACTTTAACTATAATAGGACTTCCAACAGAAAAATATCAAACTTTCTTCCACCCATCTTGACCTCCTCATTAGCATATAAGAAATGTGTGTGTGGAGAAAGGAGGAAGGAGGTGAATGTTTTATTAGACATACTCAAATATTCAGTTTTTAATCTGGTATTCAACAAAGGTGTCAAGATGTTGCCTTATTTTTATTATTATTATTTCAGAGGCATTAGTTATGTATTATTAAAATAAAGTGTACCATAGCAGGATGCAGAATCATTTGCTGCCTATGCATGTATGCTCTCTAGTGGCTTACCATGAAATGTAATCAATTTTTGTATCCTTTTTGGTAAAATGAGTTAAATACAAGTAATTTATATTCAGAACAAATAAGTACAGCATGTTTTACTAAGCTAAACTTTAACCATATAATGGACTATTAACTATGGCAATTTCCAGGGATCAAATCCCATTGTCTTTATTCAGCCAAAAATACTGTTAAATTCTAATTAACATCAATACCACTGTTTAGTTGATTTCCAGACCTGAATTTTAGTCATTTAAAAATATTTACACCAAATTTTCAATTTATATTACAGTAACACCTAGAGTCCTCTTCTGAGATTTTACAGTGCCTACTATAATGGGGATGCAGACACAGAAAAAGACAATGCCTGCCCCAAATAGATCAGAAGATGAAAGTAGTGGGAGAAAGGAAATTATACCGTTACATAAGCACCTCCTTCTGCATGCATGAAAAATCCACATTTATACATACACATTTGTACTGAAAATGGCATTATTTTAGTGACACTTGGAATTCATGACAATCAAAAAGCAAATGTGATAAAATTGTTTCACACTCAAATTTGTATTTCAGCATTCGCAGACATTCTGATTATTTGGATTGTATATAGTAATCATAACTAAATAATTAGCTAGTAAAATACTAAGCAGATTTTTAAAATACAGACATTAAAAAACAAACAAACAGCATGAACAGGTTTATCTTGCAATGACCAGAGATAGAAAATACATTTGTTTTGAGGAGCCTAAATGCTGCCTTTTTTATTGTTCACTCCTTATTGTATGATAACTTAATTTCACAAGCTGTCCTGTTAATTCTCTTTCTGTAATGTGATATGTAATTTAGAGTCAGTACCTACTATACAAGCTTCTGGTTTATTTTTTAATAACTTTTTGGCAATGTGAGTACATACAGTAACAAATATTCATGAGGCCAAATGCAGTTGAAATTAGTATTTCAGCCCACTGAAGTTCTTCAGTCTCATTCTTCAGCTATTGAGTATAACAATTCTATACGGGAACATGACTATTTTCCATCTGCAGAGTGCTGAATTAGGGAATTTGCTCGCCACCCCACGAGCATGATCTTGAGTCAGGAGAGTAGGCCCAGCACAGTTTTCATATAATTGAAAATCAGAGAAGATGAAAAATACCATTCAGACATCTAAATCTCAATCTCTTCTGTTAAAGCTGTTCCAATTTGTATAAATAACTAAATATTAATTGGAGCAATGACTGGAACAGAGGTGTTTCCTCCATCTCCCCTCCCCTTCCAGGTGAGAGCCCTAACCACCAGACTATAGTATGTCTCACTCTTTGGCCCTATGAATATTGAATTATTTATACAAAATGGAGTGGCTTCAACAGCAGAGAATGAAAGCCATCTACCACAGAATAGCCAATAGCCTAGTAGTGGGGAACTCACCTGGGATATGGGAGACCAAGATTAAAGTCCCTGATTTGAACCCAGGTGTCCCACATTCCAGTTGAGTACTCAGTAGCCCAGAGGCTAGGGCATAATGAGAGCACCACCACCTCTTCCTCAATTTTCTGAAGGACACATAAGTCCCCCCATAGACCTTCATTTCTAAGTTTCCTTTGTTTCCAGGTCCCCAAAATTGAAATGAAATGCTGCATTTGACCTGTTTTGTTTTTGGATTTTGATTCACCCGAAATTCTGGTGGACTCAAAAGATATTTTTTTAAATTTTCAAAACTGCCAGCAAACAAAAAATAAATGAAAAAAAATCAGTTATTGGCACAGCTCTTGTCATACTTAACAATCTGATAAATAGTAATACGGAGCCTGCAGCTTTTTAAAATGTTCTTTATTAAGAAAAAAAAAATCTTTGAAACAACAGAGGATGGTCCCTGAGGTAAGTGCCCCTAGAAGTATCTGTATTTTCTCAGTTCCTCTCTATGTCCTGTGAGCACATTACCAGCTGAATGGGCGCATCTAGTTAAACTTAGGTCCATATAAGAGTCATATTACCTACCGATGGTGATGACAAATTATCTAGATTCATAGATTAAGGCAAAAAGGAATCATTACAATCATCTAGACCAGTGGTTGCCATAACTTGGTTTGTGGCTTGTTCGGGGTAAGCCCCTGGCGGACCGCGAGATGCTTTGTCTACCTGAGCGTCCGCAGGTACGACTGCTCCCAGCTCCCAGTGGCCATGGTTCGCCGTTCCTGGCCAATGAGAGCTGTGGGAAGCAGCGCGGGCCGGGCCATGTTTGGGAACCCCTGTTCTAGACTTATCTCCTGCATAAAAAAAAATTGGCATAGAATTTCATCCAGTAATTCCTGCATCAAGGCCATAACTGCTGATTGAGGTAGAGTGTATGTTTTAGAAAGATCTACATTTAAGTGCATGGAGTTGAAATACGTGGGCCTTATAACGCATGTTTCTCACATGATGCTGCAGCATTTGTTAGAATATGTTGTTTGTGACGGTTGCTCTTTTGCATACAAGTATTACCAAGATCAAAAGAAATATTTCTTTGTTCTCATTACCTTAATCTCTGTGTGAGGTATTTCAGCTCTGGGATGAAATAGCATATTTGTCTTCTAGGCATAATGTTGTTGAGATCCATGAGAGAAAAGGAATTAAAAAATGCACTGCACTTCCACTTTTATCCTGGTCACATCCTTTTCTTTGATAATCCATGATGACATAAAAATAAAGCTGCCCTTCTTTTTGTTATATTAGGATATGGGCACATTTTAGCAGGGATGAGATTCCAGAATTTAGAGGTTTGGGTTTAAGTTAGGCCAAGACCACTGGCAAGTCCTGTATCATGTACACATATAATATTAATACTATATTAATAAATCCACATTAATCTGTATCCTCTTTACAAGTGGGTTGCCAGTAACGTTACTAATGTCACTTATATGGTAGGTCAGGCCCATTAGTCTTTCTGAGCCATGAAAAGGAAAGGTACGATGGGTTGGTGTACTGGTACTGAGGCCAGGACAGACCAAAAACTACACAGGCTCAGGTTTCCAAAACCCCAAGACAACCGATGTCTCAACACCTGTACTGGGGCACATGTGTAGATGAGGGAGGGCAATCACACATATTCTGGGCAAACAGATGTCTTGGCAGAATAGAAATTAAAGAACTGAACAAAATGGACAGTATACTGCCTCTTCCAGATTCTTCCTTCACTATCATGGTTGCTGTCACTCCATATGAGTCACAGCAGATACCAGTCTAAGTATTGATTCGAGGGAGTGTGGGGTAGGAAAGGTGAACTCCCACGGGCTGCAGCAAGACTGAAGTTACAGGGAAGATGGCCAGCAAACTATCTACATATACTGTCCTTTGAGCTCTGAAACCCTATCCTTCACATATCTGCTACAACCTCCCAGATGGCATGAAAAAGAGTCTCAGTGGCTTGAGACAAGGAAAATCCATGCCTGCCTCCAGCCTGTAACCCAGCTGTGCCACCATCACCCTCATTATCAGTCCTGGTTCTCCTGCAAGGCATCTTAAATATGTTTGGCCAACAGCAGGCAGTAGGGATGACTTCCAGCTATCTTGATGGGTGGGAAGAGAGAAGAACCAAACAGTAGAGATTCAGACTTAAAACCCAG
Organism: Emys orbicularis; assembly: GCF_028017835.1. Lineage (NCBI taxonomy): Eukaryota > Metazoa > Chordata > Testudines > Emydidae > Emys > Emys orbicularis. The sequence goes on from NC_088683.1 coordinate 283,744,152, forward strand.
AAGTTCTGTAAAGGCCCTTGCCTTATACGTCCAAAGTAGCCAATCTCTGGGCCAGCAAATCATTGTCGGTCCCACTTACCACCACAGTGTGATCCCAAATGCAGCAAGGACCCACATTCATGAAAATTTTTGAAAGCATGTTATAATGATCTGGTTCTAAAATGAATCAATACTGTTTAGCTCACAACAGAACTAATTCCCCTGCCCCCAACTTTTTGTTTATTAAACTAGAATCTGCTAAAACACGGGATCATTATAGGTTAATGGGTTAATGTCACATTTTATGACAAATTAAATAAAAGTTAAATTAAACATTGGCATATCTACTCCAGATTTGCACATAGTAATGACTTCTGAAGACAAGAATGAGCATCCAATAATTAAGCAATTAAGACCCAACAGTGCATGAATTATCCTTAGATAACACCACATCTTTAGGGCATTATGAGAGATGAAGCAAAGCAGAGTTTTTTTCCAGTATCCCAGGTCTGGTATTACCAGACTACTTGGAGGTTCTCATTATAATTATAAAAGAAAATCATTGTAATTAATGTAAACAGTGAATTTAATTTTTAACCTCTTTATTTGTGTATCATAGTGATAATTACAGATAAGTACACACCTAAGTGTACACACATACACACACTTCCTACAAATATAATATAGTTTATGAACTCTCTAGTGGCCCTCATTGTCTTCTAGATTTCAGAAGACACAAAAATCCTGCCAGAGCAGAAGCGTGCATGTAGATAGGCCTTGTATGTTGTATGTTTTAAATAGTTATCTGGACCCCACAAGGTCCAGGCAGTTTCTTCACTACAGTGGCGCAGGCGTGCCATTATAGTCAAAGTGGCATCATGACATCTGTTTAAAGGTGGACAATTCTAGATCCTGTAAAATCACCATGCTTAATTAAATTTCTTTGAAATTTGATAGGTATCAGAAGGCTGCAGGGTAGGGTTAGAGACCCAAATTTGAGTAATTTGGAGTTTCAGAGATATAACTCCTCCCACACACACCAAAATAATCATAAGACGTTTCTTGGTTTCTCTTGCTGTAGTTGTTTGTCCAGAGCTAGAGATGAAACTATTGATGTGATGTGGGTAAAAATGGTCTTTTACCCACATTTTATCCATGGCAGAGCAGGGCCCCCACTGGAGTCTTTGTTACACCCAAACTAAGAATGGTATTTTAAAAAGTGTACTTTTTACAATATGCATGTGTCAATACAGAAAAACAGATAAAGGGTTCCTATTCCCACCATTTTATGTGCTTAAGACTTTTAAGTGATCTAAAATCCAAGTGGTTGATCAGATTGCTTTGACATTTGATGTGCCTCATGGGGGAACAGTGTAGCATCAATAATCCAAATTTTGGTTCATTTGACTGAGGGGTTCCAGAGCTACAGCCCCCACACCCAACACCCCACAGCTTTCTTCTGCTGCCTTGTACTGTTAAATGCCATTCACCCGCAACAACAGGTAGGGAGAATTGATGGGGCTAGCAGTGAAAGGGGGACAGTCCCAGTACCAAGGGAGGGAGGCAGTTGCCAAGGGACATTAGGTAGCTCCTCCAGTGAGAGTTTCTGGCACCCATTGGTCTGCTAGGGTAGAGGGGTGCTGATTGGCTAGCATTCCCCAGCTCCCAGGATTTAGCCCAGTGCAAAACCCATGTGGAGCCTCTTTCACCTCTGTTCCAGCAGTCTGTGCTACCCACCCAACTAGGAATGGGAACTCAGCCTGACAGACACTATGGGTCTACTCAATCACATCTTTAGAGGGTCAAGAAGGAATTTTTTTCTTCCCTGGGTCAAATTGGTAGAGGACCAGTAGTTTTTGCCTTCCTAGCAGGATATGCAAGCAAGAGAGGGTTAAGTAGTAACGTTCATGGTACCTAAGTGAGGTACTGGGGTGGTGCTGCTTACTCCTAGCAACTCACAGCCTGTTTTGAGTGTGATTAAGAGAATAAAATGAATGGTTCCCAGAGGTAAAAGACCTGGGATTTGACTTTTTAGGCCCAGGTCAGACCTTGTGTCCCTGGCTGGAGGAGGTGCTCACCCTACTGCATCCTCTGTCCCCCTCATGGGGGGGGGGGAGAAGGGGTGCTAGGTCTCAGAGAGCACTGATTATGGGGGGGGGGAGGATAGGGGGAGGAAAGCCTATCCCAGGTTATGGTAAGGAGCCCTGTAATCTCCACACTGTAACCAATTAAATGCCTGGTATGGGAGAATATGGGTGAGGGGCTGCCCCTCCTTGGTGCTAAAAGTTTCATAAAAGTTGTGGCCTGCCACTTAATTCCATGCATGTGTCTTTCTTCATTTTGCTGCTGTGTCAACATCAAACTGAGAGGAACTGATGACAGGATGAATCACAAATCTCTTGATGGCTGTGAACTCACCCTTCAATTAACATATCTAAGGATTAATTAATCACAAGCCCCCATTTAAGAGAAAAGAGGTTTTGAACTGACTGGCTAGAGGTTGCTACACTGTGAATCACAAGTGGAAGTTTTATTTTGTGGGAATTTAATCAAATTATTTTTGGGGAGGGGGGAATTAGACATGTGCAAGCTGCCCAAGAGAAGAGGGGTACTAGGAGATGAGTGCAGGAGAGGGGTTTGGGGCTGCATGAGGAGAGGCTGGATGGGAGGCTAGAGAAGTTGGAGATTCAGGTGAAGCAGGCATGGCATCCCACAACTGACAGTTTTGGTTTCTTTGGAAATAACTTTGTTTCAAAATGTGATATCATATTAGACTTTTTATATTTTAATTTTTAAAGTCAGATAAAAAATCATTTCAACTTTCTGAAAATGGAATATTTTGATTGTCTGACCACAAGAAGTTTTTGAAAGTTTTGTTTAAGGGAAAACTGATTTTTTCCCTGTTTTGATTCAGAATAAAAACAAATTTCAATTTTAGAATAGCTTATATTCAAAATACCCACATCTTTTCATTGATTGAGTTTATTAGCCCAATGCTCCAGAAATTAGACAATCACATGTTCTTGCTTATTGACTCAAAGGAAAGCTTTCTTCTTAATGGAAGTTGTTCATTTGTCTTTGTCAAATTTCATTTTATTGTCTATAGCCCAGTTCTCTAATTTATCAAGTTCCCTCTGAATTTTAGCTCTATCTTCCAAAGTGTTGGCAACCCCCTTAGCTTTGTGTCATCTGCAAATTTGATCAATATGATTTTTATTCCTACATCCAGGTCGTTAATAAAGATGTTAAACAACAAAATCCAGAATTCTTCCCTGTGGGACCCTACTTGAGACCTCCCTCCAATCTGACATTATTCCATTAATAGTTACTCTTTGTCTGTAGTTGTTTAGCCAATTATGTATCCACTTAATGGTAGTTCTGCCCAGCCAGCATTTCTCCAGCTTACCTATCAGAAAATCATGTGGGACTGTGTCAAAAGGCTTGCTGAAGTCCAGGTATATTATGTCCATTGCATTCCCCTATCCACCAAATAGGTTACCCGGTCAAAGAAGGAAATCAAGCTGATTTGGCATGATTTGTTCTTAGTAAATTCATGCTGGCTGCTAGCTATTATCCCTTCATCCTCCAGGTATTCACAAATTGAATGTTTTATACATTGCTCTACTAGCTCCTCAGGTATTGAAGACAGGCTCACTGGTCTATAGTTCCTGGCTCCTTTCCCCCCCTTTTAAAGATGGGGACTACATTAGCCCTTCTCCAGTCTTCTGGGACATCTCCTGTCATCCATGAGTTTGCAAATATTATTGCCAGTGGCTCCAAGAGTTATTTAACTAATTCCTTCAGCACCCTAAGGTAAATAGCATCTGACACCTCTGACTTTAATTCATTCAAATTGGTCAGAAGATCTCACACATGTTCTTTACTTCTCCCAATCTGCATTCCTTCCCCTTTATTGTCTATGGTAACTTTGCTAGCCATCTGGTCACATGTTATTTTTTGTGAGAAGACTGATGCAAAGTAGGTATTGAGCAGCTCTGCCTTCCTATCATCTTCCATTACCAACTCACCTTTTCCCTTGAGAGGCAGACACACACCACCTATGATCTTTTTTTTTTGTCTGACATATTTGAAGAACCCCCTATTGTTGACTCTAACATTCCTTGACAGCTATAACTCATTCTTTTCCTTGGCTTTCTTGATTTTGTCCCTATATGCTCATGCTATTCCCCTATTCCCATGTATACAGTAACTCCTCACTTAACGTTGTAGTTATGTTCCTGAAAAATGTGACTTTAAGCGAAATGATGTTAAGCAAATCCAATTTCCCCATAAGAATTAATGTAAATGCGGGGGGGGGGGGGGGGGATTAGGTTCTCTGTTTGCAGGCAAGCCTTCCTGTGAGTCAGGCTGGGAGGAATGAAGGCTTGGGGTCTTACAATGACATGTGAGCAGGTCACCTGAACTGGAATCCATCTTTAACCGGGTGCTTTTCCAGTGAGGAGGGGTGGGAACCCAGAGGGACAAAGGATTCCCACCTTATGCAAAAGATATATAAGTGGATGGAACAGAACAAACTGGAGCCATCATGAGGAATCCTCTAGCTACCACTTGAGCTGGAACAAGAGCTGTACCAGGGGAAAGCATTGTGCCCAGGCCTGGAAGGTGTCCAGTCTGAGGAAAAAACGTACTGAAGCAACTCTAAGGGTGAGATTATCTGTATTCAGTTTGATTAGACATAGATTTGCATGTTTTATTTTATTTTGCTTGATGACTTTGTTCTGTTACTACTTGGAACCACTTAAATCCTACTTTCTGTATTTAATAAAATCACTTTTTACTTATTAATTAACTCAGAGTATGTGTTAATTCCTGGGGGGGGGGGGAGGGGGTGGCAAACAGCTGTGCACATCTCTCTATCAGTGTTATAGAGGGTGAACAATTTATGAGTGTACCCTGTATAAGCTTTAGATAGGGTAAAACAGATTTATTTGGGTTCAGACACCATTGGGAGTTGGGCATCTGAGTGTTAAAGACAAGAACACTTCTGTAAGCTGCTTTCAGTCAAGCCTGCAGCTTTGGGGCTAGTAATTCAGACCCTGGGTCTTTGTTGGAGCAGATGGGCGTGTCTGGCTCAGCAAGACAGGGTGTTGGGGTCCTAAGCTGCCAAGGCAGGAAAGCAAGGGCAGAAGTAGTCTTGGCATATCAGGTGGCAGTTCCCAAGGGGGTTTCTGTGATTCAACCCATCACAAACCCAAAAGTCCCTTGGCCAGTGCAGCCCCAGAGTTCAGAGGTTCATCTTCCGAGTTCACCTCCCACCCTGGGAGGGGGTGGGGTGTAAGGAGGCACTTTACACGCTCCACTGCTGAGGCACTCGCTTGTCACCCCAACGGCTGATTGCCAGGCCTCTCTGTGGGCTCTGCTCTGGCCCTCTCCGACAGTTGCCCTGCTGGCCACGCCTCTCCACCAGTAGCACAGCTGGCCACACACCAAGATGTCTTCAGGGTCCTCCACTTAACACAGCTCTCAGTGATTTCAGCTGTTAGTGGGGAAGCCTCCCTGCTGGTGCACACTGGGCAGTGTCTTACAATAGAGACACTGTCCCAAAGTAGGTCTAATACTTATACCTAGGTATCAGTGATTTTAGCTCTGCAGCATGTAATAAGACTCTCAATTGAGTCTAAGTTAGCTCTTTTATTATACCATGGAGAGAGGAAGGGTCAAATGGTGTCTATGACCCTTAAACAGGGACCACACCACCAGGTACAAATATCATATCTTTTATTTTTCCTTCTCATCCTCCCCACTCAATGGGCTTTGGAACTCATGTCCCCTTCCTAGCGAGTGCCGTTCAGTTGAGGGTGAGTCCCTCCATTGGGGTATAAAAGGTACAGTTCTGCTGCCACCGGTTCACACAAGAAGGATAACAACCCTTTATTACTCCTGCCCCAATAACAAAGAGACTGGGGATCCAACACCATCCATAAGTGATCATTTGGGCAAGCAATCCCATCATGCTGAGTACCTAGGAAGGATGGGTGTGTCCATACAAATGAGATCAGCTCCTGAAGTCCTTTTCCACACCTCACCAGTAGATGTTAGGGGAGAGATCATTCAGGCTCTATTTGAATATAGTTTCTGATCAGCTGTATCAATGGATGGAGGAAATTGATGGGACCACCCCAGTGAAAGGAAGGGAGGCACTTGCCAAGAGACAGTAGGTATCTCCTCCCTTGGGAGTCTCTGGCATCTATTGGCCAGTACGGAGAAAGAGGTGCTGATTGGTCAACATTCCCCAGCTCCCAGGATTTAGCCCATTGCAGGTACTGGGGTGGTGTTGATGGCTCATTGCAACTCACGGCTGGTTTCCAGTGTGATTAAGAGAATAAAATGAATGGTTCCCAGAGATAAAAGACCTGTGATGTTGGTGATGAGCCTTGGGCTCATGTGATAGGTTTAAACCTTGTGGCCTTTGCAGGCTGAAGTAAGACCTTGTGGCCCTTGTGGGATGAGGTTCCCATCCTGCTGCACCCTCTGTCCCCCTTGCAGAGGGTTGCGGGGAAGGGTGGTAGAACAGACATCTGAGTCCTGGGATAGGCTGAGGAAAGCCTACTATACATTATGGGTTATATGATACACAGCTCAGTAACCCTGGCACCAGTTATGGGTTATATGGTTAAGAACCCTGAAAGAGTCAAGAGAAGAGTTATTGTACAATAAAATATGTTACTCATTGCTATATCATGAATTTCAAGAAAGAGGTACTACTCAGTATGAATAAGACTTACTCCATGAGTAGTCCATTTAAATCAGCAAGACTATTTAAAAATAAGCCACTACTCAACAGGAGTAAGGATGACAAAATCTGGTTTTAAATTATTTGTAGGGAGGTGGATTTACTGAGGCTGGATTTTGCACCAGATGTACCTTTAGGCACTGCCTTGAGCAAGGGGCAGTGCGTAAACAGACATTCCTTCCGCAATTCCTCCCAGCTTCACTGGTGTGGGCGGATAAAGGTGTGTGTACAGGGAGAATAGGAAATACATTACTTGCAGCCCTTGAAATAATACTGTTTACTTCATCCCAAATGCCTTATCAGCTGCTCTGGCCAACCAGTAGCAGACTGGATCCAAGGTTCCACCTACTCTGCTCTGTTCCTATCCTGTCCGCTTACTAACAAGAGGAAGTATCTGGAAGAGAGAGGAAGTGTCTGATTGAGGCCCAAGGTCTATGTAAGTCTTCTTTTTGGCTGAACAGGACATAAGTGGCCTTATTCTTGTACTCGGCAGGTAAGACAAAAGCACAGCATGGCCCTTTGTGATTTTGATCTATTTTTTTTCTATTTTAATATTTTTAATCCATTAATTACCAATAAAAGGTTTGCACTGTACCTAAAATCTAATTTTAACAGTAAGTAGCTATGATTCAGAGAAAAGAAATGCAACATTATATGAAAACTCTTACTGAGACAGAGCTAAATGAATGCATTTCATAGTAATGTCATTAAAAAATCCGCTAAACACTAAACAAGATCACTATGTAGTTATCCAGAGGTTATGCTGCAATAGTTCTGTGTGTGCTTTGAGCTCTTAAACATGAAGGATGTCCCCAGCTTCTACTGGAAATATGTCCTAGCAAAAGTAGTGTTTGCTGGGTTTGACACTAGTAGTAGTTTTCATTTTCCTAATGCTTGCCCTTCATCATTATTATACTGTTTAACTGATAATTTTTCAATTCAGTGGTTTGAAGTTTGCAGAGAACTGACTGAAGTATGTGTAAATAGTTTTTTAAACTGGTCAGAATGCAGACAAGTATGAGATCTGCGTCCAAGTGAGTGCTTTTTTGACTGTGCATTCTTCCTTCTCTCTTGATAGAAGTATACGCCGAGTATGAAATTTCTATTACAAATTTATGTCTCTCTGTTGTCAGTCAAAGTATTTATGTTTAGCTAATTTTACACTCCCATTTCCATTGAAGTCAATGAGAGTCTTACCACAGAACTGAATCCTTAGCAAGGATTTTAAAGTCAGTTAAAATGATTTCACTTACCTCATTAGTTGCTATGCTGTTTTTTCTTCTGAAATGAGAATTTTACAAGAATGTTTTTGTGTGTGTGAAACTTTGTAAATTGGGGTGAGAAATGTAAATGCTAGCACAGGGAAGTTCTTCAGTAGAATCTTAGGATATTTCCAAGGAGTTGCATCAGTGGCTGAGGAACTGGCCCATGAGGTCAGATTCTACAGGAATTTCACAGGACTGCAGGGATGAGTCCAGAGGAAATCTATTGAGAAGCTCATCTATTATGTACATTATCACTAAAGGAATTAGAATTATTCCCCCCGCCCCCTATGTGAAAGTTGCATATCATGGTTCCTAAGATTCCTAAGGTTGCTTCTTCCTCTGAGCAATATACTTACTTCTATAAAATGGGCTATTATGCTTATCTGAAAAGAATAGGGCTAGCTTGTGTCTATCCCTAATGAAGCAATGCAGACAAAAATAAATACCTCCTCCCTCACATGGATATCCTAGGGTTTACCAGACTGCATTCCCAAGTGTGTGTTCTGAGAGCCAGTAGGAGGGGAATGAGCAGGTAGAAAGCAGAGATAGCTGGATGTATGGCTTAGTAGGCAGTGTGGGGTGTAGAAATAAGCTATTTCATAAAGGAATCATACACCTCACCTTCCCAAATGCACCAGGGAAGCCTTAGTGTCTCTGAAACACGTTTCTCATTTTCAAAGAGCAATATGCCTATACTGTACCATGTACTCAGGTTGTGTTTACAGGCACACTGTAACCCTTAGATAACAGTGTATCCAGTTTGCCTTCTTTCCTGTATTTAGTTGAAGCTAAAGATTGGCTTATTATAAAAATTATCTATGAACATCTGCAGGTAAATTGGAGGTTTGAAGCCCCTACTTACCTCAGATGTGTTGTGCAGTTCCATTTTACAATTATATGTTTAGGGTTTTGTTTTGTTTTTAAACAGTCTCTAAAACAGGTGTTGCATTTTCTAGAGAGACATTAATTTTCCACCCCCATATACAGTAGCTTCTGTCTTCCAGGGATCTCAAAATGCTTTTGCAAATATTAACCACCACAATACTCTTGTGAGGAAAGCTGTATACCTATTTCATAGGTTAAATATATGTAAAATATGTGTAGATTGTCTGTTATTGATTTCAAACCATTGTAGCTAATAAAGTTATAAACTATACATATATTCTCCCTAAAAAATTAAATTTAATAAATCAAGTTTATGTATGTTCTTAAATGTGTGCAGTTTTCCACAGCTAGAGTATGTATTTATCTACAAGAAGATAGCATGTAATAAGAAATGTGTGACAAACTCATGTTTACATGTTGTTCTCCGTATGGATGGGGGAGTACCAGTATTATGATGTTATGTTTATTCTGTCTCACTTCCTGTCAAGGCTGCTTCCCCACTCTGAACTTTAGGGTACAAATGTGGGGGCCTGCATGAAAACTTCTAAGCTTAACTACCAGCTTAGATCTGGTCCGCTGCCACCACTCCCAATGTGCTAATTCCCTTCCCTGGGTAGCCTTGAGAGACTCTTCACCAATTCCCTGGTGAATACAGATCCAAACCCCTTGGATCTTAAAACAAGGAGAAATTAACCATCCTTTCTCCCACCAACTCCTGGTGGATCAAGATCCAACCCCCTTGGATCTAAAAACAAGGAAAAATCAATCAGGTTCTTTAAAAGAAGGCTTTTAATTAAAGAAAAAGGTAAAAATCATCTCTGTAAAATCAGGATGGGAAATAACTTTACAGGGTAATCAAACTTAAAAAGCCCAGAGGACCCCCCTCTAGCCTTAGGTTCAAAGTTACAGCAAACAGATGTAAACACCCTAGTAAAAGGTACATTTTACAAGTTGAGAAAACAAAGATAAAACTAACACACCTTGCCTGGTTGTTTACTTACAAGTTTGAAATATGAGAGACTTGTTCAGAAAGATTTGGAGAGCCTGGATTGATGTCTGGTCCCTCTTAGTCCCAAGAGCAAACTCCCCCAAAACAAAGAGCCCAAACAAAAGCCTTCCCCCCACCAAGATTTGAAAGTATCATGTCCCCTAATTGGTCCTTTGGGTCAGGTGTCCGCCAGGTTACCTGAGCTTCTTAACCCTTTACAGGTAAAAGGATTTTGGAGTCTCTGGCCAGGAGGGATTTTATAGTATTGTACACAGGAGGGCTGTTACCCTTCCCTTTATAGTTATGACACGCCCCCCCAAATCACAGATAGTGTTGGACAGCCGGTTCCACACTGGCTGTGATTTCTTCCTGGAGCTCTAGGAGAAAACAGAGTTAATAAGACACATGTACCTTTAGACATACTACTGATTATATAAAAACTAACAATATGTCCCACATTCCAAGAACAATTTTTAACCAGTTGATTCTGGGAAACTTTCCCGGGAGAGTGCATCAGCCACTTTGTTAGAAGCTCCTGAAATGTGTTGTATTTCAAAATCAAAATCTTGGAGAGCTAAACTCCACCGAAGAAGTTTTTTGTTATTCCCCTTGGCGGTATGAAGCCATGTTAGCGCAGTATGGTTGGTTTGTAGTTGGAAACGCCGTCCCCAAACATATGGGCGTAGCTTTTCCAGCGCATACACAATGGCGTAGCATTCCTTTTTGCTGATTGACCAGTGGCTTTCCCTCTCAGACAGTTTCTTGCTGAGAAACACGACAGGATGGAATTCTTGATCCGGTCCTTCCTGCATTAAAACTGCTCCCACACCCCGCTTGGACGCATCTGTGGTTACTAGGAACGGTTTGTAAAAGTCTGGGGCCCTTAGCACAGGGTCAGACATGAGTGTTGCCTAAAGCTGGTTAAAGGCCTTTTGACACTCATCAGTCCACTGAACTGCATTTGGCTGTTTCTTTCTGGTTAGGTCTGTCAGTGGGGCGGCAATTTGGCTGTAGTGTGGTACAAACTGCCTATAATATCCGGCCAAGCCTAAGAAGGATTGGACCTGTTTCTTTGACTTTGGAACCAGCCACTTTTGGATAGCATCCACTTTGGCCTGTAGGGGATTTATAGTTCCTTGACCCACCTGGTGCCCCAGGTAAGTCACTCTGTTTTGGCCTATTTGACACTTTTTAGCCTTAACAGTTAGTCCTGCCTGCCTGATGCGCTCGAAGACTTTTTCCAGGTGCTCCAGGTGTTCTGCCCATGACTCAGAAAAAATGGCCACATCATCGAGGTAGGCAACTGCAGATTCTTCCAATCCCACTAGGAGACCATCTACAAGTCTTTGGAAGGTGGCGGGTGCATTTTGCAGCCCGAAAGGGAGTACATTGAATTCATACACCCCTGCCTGGGTGACGAAGGCTGACCTTTCCTTGGCGGGTTCATCTAGTGGTACTTGCCAGTACCCCTTGGTTAAGTCTAAAGTAGAGATGAATTGGGCATGTCCCAATTTCTCCAATAGCTCATCTGTGCGTGGCATTGGATAGTTGTCAGGACGAGTTACCGCATTTAGCTTACGGTAGTCCACGCAAAAGCGTATTTCCCCATCTGGTTTGGGAACTAGAACCACTGGAGATTCCCATGCACTCTTAGAGGGATGGATTATACCCATCTGTAGCATGTCCTGGATCTCCCTTTTTATAGCAGTTTGGGCATGAGGTGACTCCCGGTAGGGTGGGGTTCTAATTGGGTGAGCATTACCTGTGTCAATGGAGTGGTATGCCCGTTCGGTCCGTCCTGGAGTGGCTGAGAACATTTGCGCAAAGCTAGTGCACAGCTCCTTGATCTGCTGTCGCTGCAGACGTGCAAGGGTCGCGGAGAGGTTCACCTCTTCCACGCCACCGTCACTTTTTCCTTCGTAGTAGACACCTTCAGGCCACTCCACGTCATCTGTTTCCTGGGCTGTAAACTGGAAAACCTTTAATTCTCTGGAATAAAAGGGATTAAGAGAATTAACATGGTATACCTTAGGCTTTATGTTGGAGGTGGGGGATGCTATGAGATAGTTAACAGCTCCTAGGCGCTCCTGGACCGTGAATGGTCCTTCCCACGACGCGTCCATTTTATGGGACTGGAGCGCCTTTAAGACCATGACTTGGTCTCCTACTTTGAAGGACCGTTCTCTGGAATGTTTATCATACCAGGCCTTTTGCTCTTCCTGAGCATCCTTTAGGTTTTCTTTAGCAAGGGCTAAAGAGTGTCGGAGGGTGCTTTGTAGGTTGCTTACAAAGTCTAGAATGTTAGTTCCTGGAGAAGGCGTAAACCCCTCCCATTGCTGCTTCATCAACTGTAATGGCCCCTTAACCTCGCGGCCATACACAAGTTCAAATGGTGAAAACCCTAAACTGGGATGTGGTACAGCCCTGTAGGCAAAAAGCAACTGCTGCAACACTAGGTCCCAATCATTGGAGTGCTCATTTATGAATTTAGGTATCATGGCCCCCAAAGTTCCATTAAACCTCTCCACCAGGCCATTGGTTTGATGGTGGTAAGGGGTGGCAACCAAGTGATTCACCCCATGAGCTTCCCACAGGTTTTTCATGGTCCCTGCCAGGAAATTAGTTCCCGAATCTGTAAGGATGTCGGAGGCCCAACCTACCCTGGGAAAAATGTCTGCTAATGCCTGGCACACACTTTTAGCCCTGGTGTTGCTTAAGGGTACTGCTTCCGGCCATCGGGTAGCAAAATCCATGAAAGTCAGTATGTACTGCTTTCCTCTGGGTGTCTTCTTTGGGAAAGGACCCAGAATATCCACAGCTACTCGCTGAAATGGGACCTCAATTATGGGTAGTGGCTGGAGAGGGGCTTTGACCTGGTCTTGGGGCTTTCCCACTCGTTGGCACACCTCACAAGACCGGACATAATTAGCAACGTCCTTGCCCATTCCCTCCCAGTGGAAGGACTTCCCCAACCGGTCTTTGGTTCTGTTCACCCCAGAATGGCCACTGGGATGATCATGGGCTAAGCTCAAGAGATTTACCCAATACTTAGTGGGAACTACCAACTGTCTTTGAGGATGCCAGTCTTCCTGGTGTCCACCAGAAAGAGTCTCCTTGTATAAAAGTCCTTGTTCTACAACAAACCGGGATCGGTTAGAAGAGCTGAGAGGCGGTGGGGTGCTCTGTGCCGCTGCCCAAGTTTTCTGAAGGCTGTCATCTGCTTCCTGCTCGGCCTGGAACTGTTCCCTTGATGCTGGAGACATCAGTTCCTCCTTGGACTGTGGACTTGGGCTTGGTCCCTCTGGAAGCGGTGCAGGTTCTGGGGCTGTTTCTGTTGACTGTGAACCGCTGTCCGCTGGTGCACTATGTTGTATTTCAGGCTCTGGCTGGGCCTCTTGGGTAGGGTTATCTGCTGCTTCTGCCAGTTCAGGCTCACTGGTGCCCTCTGGCGTTGGAGTTGTAGACGGGTTTGCAAACGCTGTACTCAGTGCTGGCAATCGTTCTGGCGCTGGTTGTGTTGCCAGTTCCGGTTCTGGGACTGGCTTTGTCTGGGTCTCTGGGATTGGATCCACTATGGCTGTTGCAGTCGTTGGCAGGGGATCCGGTTCCACCACCTTTGTCTGGGTCTCTGGTAACACAGACGGGGCCCTGGTGGACGGCTCAGGAACAGGGATGGGGTGAAAGCTTGCTTAGCCTGGCTGCGGGTGACTATTCCCACCCTCTTGGCTAGCTTCACATGGTTGGCCAAGTCTTCCCGCAGCAGCATGGGGATGGGATAATTGTCATAGACTGCAAAAGTCCACATTCCTGACCAGCCCTTGTACTGGACATGCAACTTGGCTGTAGGCAAGGTTACAGACTGTGACATGAAGGGTTGAATTGTCACTGGAACCTCCGGGTTGATGAGTTTGGGGTCCACTAGGGATTGGTGGATAGTCAACACTTGTGCCCCAGTGTCCCTCCAAGCGATAACCTTCTTTCCGCCCACTCTCAAGGTTTCCCTTCGCTCCGACGGTATGAGAGAGGCATCTGGGCCTGGGGATCTTCGGTGTGATTGTGGTGTAATGAACTGTAATCGGTTGGGGTTCTTGGGGCAGTAGGCCTTTATATGTCCCAGTTCATTACATTTAAAACATCGCCCTGCTAAGGTATCACCGGGGCGATGTTGGTTGGTGGAGACTGGTGTGGTGGGGTGAGAAGGCGTCTGGGGTTTCCCTTGGGAGGTAGGTGGGGCTTTGGGTTGTCCCCGGTGGTAAGGTTTTGTTTCGGGTTGCCCCTTCTGATATTCACTCCAACTGCTACTAGTTTTTTTCTTTTCTGCCACCTCCACCCATCTGGCTCCAATCTTCCCCACCTCGGTTACAGTTTTGGGCTTCCCATCTAGGATGTACCTTTCTATTTCCTCAGGAACACCCTCTAAAAACTGCTCCATTTGCATTAGGAAGGGCAACTCTTCTGTAGATTTAACATTTGCTTCTGATATCCAGGCATCCCAATTTTTCCCAATGTGGTAGTCATGTCGGGTAAATGACACGTCGGGTTTCCACCTTAGGGCTCTGAACCGCTGACGGGCATGCTCGGGTGTTAGCCCCATTCTGATTCTGGCCTTGTTTTTAAAAAGTTCATAACTGTTCATGTGTTCCTTAGGCATTTCAGCCGCCACCTCTGCTAAGGGTCCACTGAGCTGCGGCCTCAGCTCTACCATGTACTGGTCTGTAGTGATGCTCTACCCAAGGCAGATCCTTTCAAAATTTTCTAAGAAGGCCTCAGTATCATCGCCTGCCTTGTAGGTGGGAAATTTTCTGGGATGGGAAGTGGTACCTGGAGAGGGGTTGCTAGGATTGGCTGGTATATCCGGCCTAGCCCGTGCTAATTCCAGTTCATGCTTCCTCTCTCTTTCTCTCTCCTCCATCTCTTTTTCTTTTTGCTCCATAGCTCTCTTGTGGGCGTCCTCTTTGGCTTTCTCTTCTCTTTCTCTCTCCTCCATAGCAGCATCTTTCTCGAGTTTTTTTAATTGGAGCAGTCTCTGATGTTTCTTTTCATTTTCTTCTGCTTCTAGTCTGGCCAGTTCTAGTTTGTTAACTGCTTCACTGGTAGTCTTTCTTGTGCTGGGTCACACCTCCTCTGCAGTTCACTGAAACTGGGATGCACTCAGCTCAGACTGCTTAGGTAACAGAGACTTTCTAACTAGCTATCCCCGAGAGGTAGAAAGAAAAAAAAATTCAGCTTGTAAATTCCTTTTGCCAGCTGTTTGCTCACTGCTTGAACCCTTCTCTTAACAAAGACCCTTGTTAAAAAAAACTTAACACCTCTGCCTTCAGGCAAGGAGAGATCAGATATGCATCTACCTTCAGCTCTGCTTTCCAAGCAGCTAGAAAGGAGAAAAAACATCTTACTGGCTTTTGGTTTAAAATGATCCCACCGCTCTGCCACCATGTCAAGGCTGCTTCCCCACTCTGAACTTTAGGGTACAAATGTGGAGGCCTGCATGAAAACTTCTAAGCTTAACTACCAGCTTAGATCTGGTCCGCTGCCACCACTCCTAATGTGCTAATTCCCTTCCCTGGGTAGCCTTGAGAGACTCTTCACCAATTCCCTGGTGAATACAGATCCAAACCCCTTGGATCTTAAAACAAGGAGAAATTAACTATTCCCCCTCCTTCTCCCACCAACTCCTGGTGGATCAAGATCCAACCCCCTTGGATCTAAAAACAAGGAAAAATCAATCAGGTTCTTAAAAAGAAGGCTTTTAATTAAAGAAAAAGGTAAAAATAATCTCTGTAAAATCAGGATGGGAAATAACTTTACAGGGTAATCAACTTAAAGAGCCCAGAGAACCCCCCTCTAGCCTTAGGTTCAAAGTTACAGCAAACTGAGGTTAACACCCTAGTAAAAGGTACATTTTACAAGTTGAGAAAACAAAGATAAAACTAACACGCCTTGCCTGGCTGTTTACTTACAAGTTTGAAATATGAGAGACTTGTTCAGAAAGATTTGGAGAGCCTGGATTGATGTCTGGTCCCTCTTAGTCCCAAGAGCGAACTCCCCCAAAACAAAGAGCCCAAACAAAAGCCTTCCCCCCACCAAGATTTGAAAGTATCATGTCCCCTTATTGGTCCTTTGGGTCAGGTGTCCGCCAGGTTACCTGAGCTTCTTAACCCTTTACAGGTAAAAGGATTTTGGAGTCTCTGGCCAGGAAGGATTTTATAGTATTGTACACAGGAGGGCTGTCACCCTTCCCTTTATAGTTATGACACTTCCAGTCCACTTCCATAGCCACTGTGCTCTGGTGTCATCTTTATTATGTTATTGGGACCATGAAGGCCCTGATCTTGCAAACATGTGTTTAACTTGACATATTTCAGCATCCAGTTGATTTCAATGGGACTATCCAGATGTCTAAAGTTAAGATCATGGATAAGAGTTTGTAGGATTAGGGCCCTAGCTTGTAAACTCCTCAAGGACATTGAATTTTTATATGCCTGTCAGGTATCAAGTTTCATTACATGGAAGTGAGTAATGATTGTTCAGGGGAGAAATAAATAAGGATGGCATAAAAAAAGCTCTAGCTTAGTTGGAAGGATGGAGACAGAAGAGAGCTCAGAAGATTTAGATGTGAGCATTAGATATAAACTGAACTCATCAGGGTCAAAGTCTATGCCAGCACTGATCCATTTGTTGGCTGAAAGTACAGTCTTAAAGTATTTTAGCTCAGCCTGTCAGGGTATAATTGTGAAACAAAGGCCCAATGAGAGAGAGAGAGAGAGAGAGAGAGAGAGAGAATAATTTAGGATGCTTCTACTGATGTTCCAATAATTTCTTTAGTTCAAATATTATTTAATTAGCTCAGTTTGATGACTCAGCATTTCTGACAGTAACAATCCACAATAGTAGACGCAAGATATCATCAGGTTTGTATGCGACACAAGGCACATTTTCTTCAAATAGCCCCATATGAGACTCCTCGTCTCCTCCCTCCTCTCCCCTCCTCCCCCAGGTCTTAAAATATGCCCAGTGCAAAACTGCAGCTTCCTAATTCTGGCTCCTGAAATCCCAGCATGGAAACAACTAAAATCCCACCTTGGATAGTATTTGACTTACTCAATATTATGACCATATGATCCCAACAGTTTCTCCTCTTAACCTATAGCAAGTCCCCATACTGTACCCATTCCCAATAGGAAATTTGAAGATGCCTGTCCTCAGAACACCTCCACTTCAAGGAACATTGATATCAGAGCCTGCCACGTGGCCCAAACCCCAAGCACCAATAAAGACATGCAACTATCTATTACCAGTGTCTACCATCATAGGGTCGACTTCATCTGCATCTTTCAAGCTGAGGGATATGCAATTAAACCTATTTGCCTGAATCTTATGAAAAGTGTGAAGACTTCTATGTTCAGAGACATGGGGCTATAATTACTACAACTTTTTGGTTTCTTTGTAGAATAGAGATAAGGGGAATTACTGCCCCTTTGCATAAGGCTCAGTTCTTGTTTGATTTCACTAAATTGTTTCAGTGGCTGGGAAAGTAAAATATACCCAGCTGATAAAGCGGACTTCACAGACCTGGAGTCTTCCTGTACCGTTTTTCATCCCCTTAATTGTGCTGAGTGCCTTTTTTAACATTGTATTTTGATCTCGCGTAGGAACTCTTTCCAATCCTCTATGAGCTGCAGGACTGAGTTTAGCTATCTTTCATCCTTTTCTCAATGCACAACTGCATTGAGAAAAGCTTTTATATAGGACCTTTTATACAGGACACCAGATGGTATGGAGGAGCAGAAGGAGTGTGTGTGGGGGGGGGGGGGGCGAGGGGGGGGTGCCGCAGCATCATGCTACTTTGAAAG
This sequence comes from Emys orbicularis, assembly GCF_028017835.1. NCBI lineage: Eukaryota > Metazoa > Chordata > Testudines > Emydidae > Emys > Emys orbicularis. Next base: position 283,761,876 of record NC_088683.1, read on the forward strand.
CAGTAAAGGGGAAAATGAGGGCAACACACCCTTTTCCCCCACTCCAAAATTGTTGTTTATAATAATGTGAAGACTGGTACTTTTGAGATACTGTATATATCAGTAAATTGCTATTTGGATGGAGTTGGAATTAAATGGTTTGTGATCACAAACAATTCATCCAGTCACACCACAGACATTTTAATTACATAAGGGGTATTTTAGTAGCATATCTGAAGTCTACAAATCTACTCTCACATCCTTGATCTATTGCTCTTCCATGTTACCCTACATACAGAACTATCCTTGTTGGCCCCAGAAGACAGCAGTAATTGGTATATTGACCCTACAAATGTTTAAAAGGGTCAATTTACATTGACAAGTAAGCCTCTATCAGAAATGGCCTTGAAAATGTGAACTCATCTCTAGTGCTAGACCTTTGTCATATTGATTTTTCTAGAAATTTATGGGCTGGTCTTTATAGTCAGGGGTTTCTCGATTTTGGGGGTAATCACAGAAAAATTTGAAGTGATAGTTGGTGTTACCTGGGCTGAAGCCAGTTATGCCAGGACCACAAGTCTCCTCAGACATAGCTGCCTGCAGCTCAACCACCAGCTCTGTTGACTGACCATTGTAGCCTCTATTCAGAATAGGAGTGTACCTATACTCCTGGGGGAATTGTGCGCCACTGCACAGGCACAGAATTTATGTTCCCCACATATTACTTTTCTTCTACACAGAAAAATGACTTTCTGAGAAGCAAAGGGAAGTCACAAGAGCAGTCATGTGACCATCCCCAGCAGCATGCTTTGGGTGCCCAGGGCAGCTGGCAGAGGGGTAAATCACTGTGGAGCAGAGGGTGGGACTGAAGACGATCCGGCTGGTGGCCCCTACCCTGTGCTGGGCTCAGCTGCTAGTCCTGGCTGGGGAGGATGGGATTTCCTCTTCCCCTGCACGGCATCCAAGGCTGTGTCAGACGCATCCCCAGATTTCTCTCCCGGCTGTATGAAGCTCTGCAAACTCCCCTCCACTCCTCACACCCGCGCACTTCCTGCACCCATCCCTCCTCAGCTGCAGGGATCACTGTACAGGGAGCTGTCTCCCATCCGCCCAACCCCTGTGCATCCAGACCCCCTCATACTCAGACCACCAGGAAGAGGGATGAGTTTTTGTGCTGGTCTCCATCAGATTAGACTCTGGGGAGAAAGGGACAAAAATCCCTGACAAGGAGAAATGTGGTTCTCTTTGCTGCTTAGACTCTAGAAGGGACAGAATCACTAAACATACGCAAAAGACCCCCAGCTGTTTTGTCTGTGTTAGCCGTAAAGAACGTATGGAATTTGCTTATTATAGAAGTCTTAGATTTAATAATAATCTAAAATAAACCCATTCATTTGTGTGTGTATATATATATTACCTGTTTTAACTTTAACCCTATTTCCTTTTCCTACTTAATAAATCTTTAGTATATTACAGGATTAGTTACAAGCATTGCCTTTCATAAGAGATCTTGGGTACTTGGAGTAAGTGACTAATCTTTAGGGACTAGGAGTAATCTGTTGGAATACTGGTTTGATAGAGAGAGAGCCAGAAATCCTGCCTGCCATCCTGCTACAAGCCTTCTAAGAAGCAACAGCAGCAGTTGGAATGAGGGTGAATATGCAATGTCCTTTGAGTTGGTCAGCAAGAGATAGCTGTCACAGGGTCAGAAGAGGCTGAAAGTTGAAGCTCTGGGCAGAGAAAACAAACCCAGAGAACTGCCTCTGCATGTGGTCCCATGAGCTCAAAGGGAAGGAGAGGAGATGTTCCTGAGGGACTGGGTCTGTTTGTTGATCACTATGACTTAGTAGAGAAAGCTGAGTGTTTGTTACTGATAGTGGTGTCGAGTGATCTGTAGGTCAATTCCTGCCTCCCCAAAGGAAGTAAAAGGGTGCTTCAAACCCCAAACTGAGGGGAGTGAGTTTCAAACTCCCAACTAGCAAAGCAGTTCCCCCACCACAGCTACTTTCCCAAGAAAGGAATGAGAGACATATGAGAAAACAGACCAGAGAAAACAAAGGAAGAATATGGGATGGAGGTAGATAGAATGGGTCAAATATGTGAGAAACAGAAATAGAAGAAGGAAATAAGAAAACACACTAACATTTGGTAACAATTTAATGCATTACTTCACTGACACTCCTTTATTCTATTGTACTTGCTAGCCAATATCCCATATCTTTGGAAGAAAGCATAACGATTAAAGAGAGCCAAAACAACCTATGTAAAAAAAGTGAAATAAATGCAGACAAAAAACAAAGTCAAATTCCACTATAACTTGTGGTCCATGAAGCATTTGCGTTCGAGAAATTTCACCATAATGTACACTGCACTTGTCAGTATGTGGAACTCTAGATCTCTGGCTTAACTGGAGATTTGGACCTTATTTGTTGTTTAAAACACTGGCAACTGTACATAGGTCCCAGCATAAGCAACTGTGCTTCATTTCTCCCAAACAAAGGAGGAAGGCGCCAGCCTGAAGAATTAATATAACAAGTTTGGAAGGCATCCCAAAGAATCACTTCGCTGACCTTCCCAACAGTCTAAGGTTACTTCTGCTTATATAATTTTCTGTGCTTACAGTGTAAGAATACTGTCTCTTTAAGGTTATAATTCAGCTGTAAACTGAGATCCCTAGACTTGTGCAGTGTTGAACATGCTAGTCATACAGTGTGAAACAGAACAATCTGCTAATAAAATATTGTAGGACCCTTTCCTTTGTGTGTGCGTTGATTTACATCTCACAAGACAAAAGCGTCAAGATTTCTTTTTTAAACAGCTGAAGCAGACTATTTCCATCTCAAATGGAAATACTAGAAAAGTAATTTTAAGTGTACCAGACCTATATCAAAATAAACCACTGCACCACTAAGAAAAGAGATCCCTATTGTTATCATCTATAAACCATCTATTGTGGTTCTCTTTGTTGTTTGGGGTCTCATCCTTCTATATTATTTACAATATCAAAAGGAATAGCTGCATTGATAACCAGGAGATAAATATTTCTTTCTATTGTCATTAAGAAAATATATGTGAACCAAATTTAAATAATGTTTAGCCCATCTGCAGAGTGGAGGTACAATCCACAAGGAATGTGGAATGAGTTTGATCCGATTTATGCTCCCATTACTTCACTAACTGTATGGAACGAATCAAAAGGGTAACATTTACTTAGAAAAAAACATTTTGCACAAAATCCACAAAAATCTGAGTTTTGTTTTAATTTAGAAAAAAAAGTTAAAGGTGAAAGCATGCTTTATTGGAATACAGCTAACTCCCCAAAACAATATTGCAGTTGTGTAACTAAAGTAATGTTTATAAAAAACAAACATTAACTTGTCTGAAAGTGAACATTTAACAGATCCAGCCTGTTCCCTATAGCCACATAATCCTTAAATACTCAGTCACTCACCCAAACTTAATTTGCCCTCTTAAGTCTGCATGCATTTCCTTTTCTTCTTTCTGCTCAGTGCCTTTCTCTCAGCATTCCATTGATTCCATTTTTATAACTCTGCTTTACTGAACCTGTAGTTAATCCCTTCTCTGCCTGTCTTAATGGATAAGTATCATGAACTGGATTTTTGTTTGATGTCCCTTTACTTCCACACAAAAACATTTTATTAAAAGTCACTTTGGGGCAAGGACAACAAAGTATATTTGGAGTTCCTAGACCAAGCCATTATGAAGATGTCTCAAAGGAGTTACACCATTTTAAAATTAAATTTCAGGTACATTTTCTCAACATCAGAGGCCTGATTTTCTGTTGCCCTGCACCATGTGCAGTCATGTACAGCAGAGCAAAGAGTGTGTAAACACTACCAAATCAGCATGAGAATGACTTTACACCAACCTTGCACTGGTGTAAGTTAGAGCACAAGGCTCATTGTAATGGAGAATCTGGACCCCCTAACTTTGAAATTCCTCTGATTCTTACCAGGTTTTGCCACAGAACACTACCCTGGGATGATGCACATGATGAAAAATTTCAGAAATAATTGTTTCTTTCTGGGGAAATTTGTGGTTGGGGAAGGGGGAATTGGGCTTATTAAGAAGCAAAGCAGCCTGATTCTGTAACAGCCATTGCTGCTTCCTATATGGTAGATATTTAGATTCTCTTATTTTAAAATAAAAACCTCTCATATTTAACTATTTTACAAATAACATCCTTCCAAAAGGAGGGAGAAAAGAACTGATCATCAGCTAAGTGATGCCCCACATCATGGGTTTGGGTTTAAGTGAACCTACTTCTGAACAGTGAACGAAACTGAATATTGTATTTAAAAATCTATCAATTGCATTTTTTGATGAATACATATTCACAGTCTCTTCACCCAGATGTGTAAGCTGGGTAAATAATGGGAGAAAAGTTGATTTTTAAAAATCACACAAAATTCATTAAATAAGTTAATTAATATTATTCAAGCAGCTCTAATCACCTTATTTTTTTCCAGTCTGAGGCATTCAAGTATATTCCCTGTCATTGGCATGTTTCATAATTCTAAAAATGACTCCAGACGAGTCACTGGTAACATTTTCCATCTGGGTGTTTTAAAGCTCAAAAGTAGTTAGGATAAAATATATATAACAATTGAAAAGATTTAGCATTGTATACTTCTATGTTTTTTTAATTGAAAATAAGAAACTATGAAATAACTGAAATGTAAATTTTTCTATTGTCACAAAAACAGTGTATAAATAACACTAATATATAGCCCATTCTGCCTTGCCTACAAGAGGTGCTAAGTGGAAAGAAAACGAATGAAAACTAATGAATACAGACAAGCCACTTCAGCATTTGACATTTCATAGTCAAGCAGAACAGATATGCTAATGAAGAGCACAGAAAAGAGTGTTTGATGCAATTAAAGAGTTGATTTTAGGAGAGGTGCTATTTTAAATAGCTGGTAGCATAGTGGAGTACAACTTTGTTATGTTCAATCTGTTAAAAACAAGTCAAAAGAAACTTTGCATCAGCTGCCTGATAAGCCTCTTTGCTCACTTAAGACAGATTATGAAGGACACTCTAAATCTTTACAATAAAAAAAAGCAGTGTCCAATCATCTGTTTTATTTCACCTAGACCTTATAAGGATTACTAACTTTGGGATGGGAGTGTCATGCACTTTTAGTTTGACAGCATGACTCAGAGTTTAAGGCCAGAAGAGGCCATCGTGATAATCTGCCCGACCTCCTGCACATTGCAGGCCACAGAACCTCACCCACCCATTCCTGCAATAGGTCCATAATCTCTGGCTGATTTAAGGCATGTCTACACTACAGACGTAAATCGACTTCTGTTAGGTTGACTTACAGCAACCACAGTAATTACTGCAGTGGCTGATGTCCACACTACCCCCATTCTGTTGGTGGTGTGAATCCTCACCAGGAGTGCTTTCTCCAACTGAAGAGAGGAAGGGTGTGTTTGGGGGGTGGCTGAGATCCAGGCCTCTCAGCTCTGTGCAGCTCCCTGCCAGGAGGTCAGCTGTCCCCTGGGGTCTCAGCTCCCGCCACCCTGAGTGGGGAGATGGAAGCAGCTGCCTGGACTTCTCGTCTCCCCGACTTTCTCTAAGAGCCCTGAAATTGACAAGACAGCCAGCAGCTGATGTAAGTAATTGTGTCTACATAGATACTGTGTCACCCTAACTACACCGACATAAGCCTTATGCCTCTTGTGGAGTTGTCAGTGTAGTAGGGCACATTGGTGGAATAAGGCTGTAATGTGCACACTGACATAATTAGGCTGACATAAGCTCCCTTACGTCGACCTAACTCTGTAGCTTAGACCAGGCCTTACTGAAGTCCTCAAGTATTCATGTAAAAAGACTTCAGGTTACAGAGAATCTACCATTTACTCTAGTTAAAGCCCACAAGTGGCCCATGTTCCAAGCTCCAGAGGAAGGCAAAGAGCCTTCAGGGTCACTGCCAGTCTGACCTGGGATAAAATTCCTTTCCAACCCCAAATATGACAATCAGTTAGACTGGAGCATATGGGTAAGACTCACCAGCCATACACCTGGGAAAAAATTATTTGTAATAACTCAGAACCTTTCCCCATCTAGTATCCCATATCCATCAGTTTGAGACATTTACTATTAGATGCTGATGGGCCATATGCCATTGTTGGCAACCTCATCATTTCACCCCCTCAAATTTACTAAGCTCAGACTTGAAACAAGTTGGGGCAAAAAAACCCTCACTATTTCCTTTGGAAAGTTGTTCCATAACTTCATTCCTCTGATGGTTAGAAACCTTTGTCTAATTTCAATCCTAAACTTGTTGATGGCCAGTTTATAGACATTTGTTCTTGTGTCAACTGTCAGACTGTCTGGAGTGGATCAAGAACATGAGTACCAACCTCAGGGCAGACAGTTAAGAAGCAGGGCACAAACCCCAAGTTGGCTGGGCGTTCTATATTTAGATTCCACCAATCAAGTGTGACTTCCTCAAGCACTATAACAGCCAACCATAGAGTCAGAAAGTCCCATTGGGTACCACCCAGGCAAGCTCTCTTTTTTGATAGATGGTCCCTTCCACCAAAAAAGTTCACAATATTTAGGTTACTCCCAGTCCCAGAGAACCAGTCAATTGCACTTTTGATCATATACCAAAGACAATGCCTGTAGCCAATCCTATAACAAGTTAAATATTTATTAACTAAGAAAAAGGAAATTTACAAGGTTAAAACAAGTAAACAAACACAAATGAGTTACAGTCTTATGTTCCTAGCAGTAATAGAAGCTGCTGAAACATGCAAGCTCTATATGTCCTCTAGGGCTAACCCAGGCTAAGCAGCTGTGGATCCCTTGCGTATGCTCTCCCAAAGGCCAGCATAGATATGCAGTTTCTTCCTGTCAGGGACTTTTATTCCCATCCCCCAGTTCAAGATGATGGGACAAGTCGTGTTACATATCTCCTCTTCATAAGTGTGTGGGGAGCACTTAAAGACTTTTGTCCTCTGATGTTCCATAATGGTTTGTCTGATGTTTATAGGCCTTCTTTTGTTGGGCAGAAGTGAACACCTCCTGTGGTAAAGAAGTATTTCACACTTGGTAATGCTTCTCTCATGACTGTGGGTGTCTACAATTTCAGAGTAAACACTTAAATATTACCTTATAACATGGGATACAGATATCTTAATGAGATTACTGCATGCAAAATTTACAAGCATTTCATAATGTCTAAACATTAAACACATTTTCATAAACTTAATACCCATTTTAACAGTAGTAACAAAGATGAACCAGACTGGTTTCCAGCTATGCTTTTGTCAGTGTTCAATTGAGGTCTAAGGGCCTTGGCATGAGTTGGCACCTGGTCTGCCAGCATCACACCAACATTGGGACTTAAATAACACCTCATTCCCTAGTATTTATCTATCTGATCTATTTATAGAGATCAATCAAATCTCCCCTCTGCCTTTGTTTAGTTAGCTAAATAGGCCAATTTCCTGAAATCTCTTCTCACGAGGTAGGTTCTCCATTCCTCCAATTATTCTAGTAACCCTTCTGTGCACCTGTTTCAGTTTGAATTCATCTTTCTTAAAGATAGGAGACCAGATTGTACACAGAATTCCAGACGAAGTCTCACCAGTACCTTGTACAAATGATAATGCTTGCCTATCTCTACTGGGAATACCTTACCTAATGCATTTTAGGACTGAAATAGCCTTTTTCACAGCCACATCCCATTGGTGAAAAAGGTCTCTCTCCTCCTCTGTCACTTCCAACTGGTAAATCCTCGACTTATAGTAAATATTTGTGTTATTAGTCCCCAAGTGCATGACCTTGTACTATTACATTTCATCCCATTTCTATTTCTCCAGTTTAAGGTCATCCAAATCTTCTATAATATTCAAGTCTTCCTCCATATTGGCAATACCTCCCACCTCTGTGTCACTTGCAAATTTTATGGGCACTTTCCCACTTTTTGTGGGAAGGCCATTAATGAGACTGTTAATAAGACTGGTCCCAAGAACGATCGCTGTGGAACTCCACAAGTAACATCCCACCAGCCTAACAGTTTGCCTTTCAGTATGATCCATTGTAATCAACTTTTTAACCAGTTTCTTATCCAACTTTCAATTCTGGTATCAATCCCCATCTTCTCCAATTTAATTAATATTTTCACAAGGTGGAAGTGTACCAGAATGACAAAGATGAACATTCCTTTTGTGGATCACAGAGAGACATTACATCTAACTATCATTACTTACATTCATGCACTTGTGGTATATCAGAGGAAAGAAAAAAAAACAAAAAACCTTGAAAGTGATCTGTCAGGCCCAATGCTTTTAATCTTCACACATGCTTTTTAGGAGAAAGACTGTCTTAACTCAAGCACCAAAGTTGATGTAATGAGGCAAAATATTAACTATGTGCCAAAACATTGTTGTTGCTCTTCATATGCAGTTGCAGAGTTCACTTATGTTATTAGTATTATGATCTTTTCTATCTGCAGGTTTAGACTTGAGCTTTGGAAATTCCCATTTATATAAAAGTTAATGATTAAGATATTTGCGTCTGGAAGAGGTGTTGAGGTTGAACATTTGTGACTAGGGAAAATGGGGTGAATTATGTAAAACTCCTGCTACTCTTGCTTCCTTCACTTTATCTTAACTCATTGCTGAAGCACAGACCAGAATTCTGTCTTTTCAGAAAGCATTAAAATATCAAATCCAGGGCTACTGTATTTAAGTCCCATTAACAGCTCTCATGCACCTTCTGAGCAAGTACCACATAATTATTTGATATGCAAACATTTATATTTAATACAAAGAAAACAAATACTTTGAACAGTGCTTGAAATATTCTTAAAGAACTTATTACCTAGTAGCTTTTGTTTAAAATGTCTACCAATCTGTTCTGCTATACAGACTTTCACAAACCCCACTGCTTATACAATGAAAGTTAGTGGAACAGAAATACTATTTGTAATATCTGTATAATTGACTTATCGCTAACACTTATTTTTGCTCACACTTGCACACACACACACCCCTACTCATTCTCTCTCTTCCAGCTTTCTTTGGTAATATTATACATTTGTATTTCAGTAGCTAAGAGCCCCAGCTAAGTACCAGGACCCCATTACGCTAAGAATTGTATAGACTCAGAACAAAAAGATGGTCCCTCTCCCAAAAAGTTTGAAATCTAGTTTATCCATCTCTATAGTTGCCTGAAGTTCAATATATTCTTTAAAGATTGCATAATAGCAGCAATATGTCTAGCCATATCCAAACACTTCAGCCATGTCAGCAAGCAGAAAGGTTGGTCAGTGGATTCTTTTGAGCAGCACTCAGTTCTTTGTTAATCGTTGACTTCCTCTCCAGAAATGTATAGCCTAAATTACAACAGGCTTTCAGACATTAGGACATGGAATATTTAACCCTCTGAATTTCTACAGGAACCTCATTGTATAGGGCTTTTGTCTTTTCTGTATAAGCCCAACTGAGTCAAATAAAGGATTTGCATTTCACTCAACTCAACCTTGGTTCATTCTCTTATTAACTGAGATAGAATCCCAATTCAAAATAGTTAGCCACTAACTAAATGTGAGTTCCACATGTTCCATAGCCTCTAAGTTTGTAAAAGCTCTCTCCTGGTCCTTCCTCTTGGTCCAGAAGACACACAACAGTGGATCATACCTATTATAAATGCTTCACTGCTAGGTAAAGGCTATAACAGACCTCACCTTTAGACAAAAAGGTTATATTTTTTGAGACCAAGGACTTGCATCATTGCTATTCAATTAAGTCCACTGAAAACTTCCAGTGCTTATATATAACATTCTTCTACCCCTACCAGAGGGCTGATTGGCTCATGTCTTAGAACAATGCAGTGCCTGCTCACAGGGGGGAAAGGCAGCAGCATCAGCTATCTCTGATAACTTCAAGTAAGCCAATGAAAATGCTCAGTAACTGCCATATCCCTCCTCTGCATTTAGCTGGGCACTTCTAGCTGAATCTCTTTCTCTGTTCCTGGCATGTGTGTAAAAATTGAGATAACAGCAAACCCTATCCTCCACCTCACTATGATTCTCCCTTTCTTTAGACCAGGGGTTCTCAAATTGGGGTTCACGACCCCTGAGGCAATTGTGAGGTTATTACTGAGGTGTTGTGAGCTGTCAGTCAAGTGTGGGGCTGACAGCTTGAGACCTTCAGAGTTGGGCAGCTGGACTGCCGGAGAGCAGTGGCCACTGGGTAGGCACCCAGCTCTGAAGGCAGTGCTGCCCCCAGCAGTAGTGCAGAAGTAAGGGTGGCATCATATGGTGGAGGGGAGGTTGTCACTTTTGGGGGGAGTATCATCACAGCCTGAAATATTTTCAAAGTGGGTCCCAGCAAAAAAACTTTGATAACCCCTGCTTTAGACTTTAAACTAAAATGTTTTAATGGAAAAATAGGTGAGTGGAACATTAAAACATACAAACCCCTACAGACACTGATTTTTTTTTACAATTTGATTTTGCACACAATCTTATTGTGTTATCTTTAGTATAGGGGAACCTGCAGCAATGTTAATGGCAGGCAAAACAATTTGAAATACAGTGTGCACAACTATAATTTTTACATCATTCTTTTGGTTTGAGAAAAACATCAAGCACTCTTATTCCTTTAATCAAAAAGAAAATGTAGTTCTATAAAAAAAAAAGGCAAGTTTGCTGGGCAGATTTTGTTCTTTTATAGATACATGCTGCTTTTTTTTTGTTCATGACTCTGTTACCCTCTTGCTGTTTGTGATCTTTTGTGGAAGTGGAAGAGAAGAACATTATATTTTCTTCAAATTAATGATGCATGGAGTCAGCCACTCAAAATACTTGAAACACCCACAGATCAGTTACTCAGGGAAACATAATACCATCTGAATATATATTATATTATATTATATTATATTATATTATATTATATTATATTATATTATATTATATTATATTATATTATATTATAGGTTAAAATGGAGTTCTCCAGTGCAGTCATTTGTCTAGAATCTTGATAGATAGATAGATAGATAGATAGATAGATAGATAGATAGATAGATAGATAACTGCACTGGAGAACTCCATTTTAACCTCCAACTAAATTAGGGACCCTTTTACTAGAAATATTTAAACCTTCATTAAAGCAGAATTTTATCCTTGTTATTTTTTCAGAGATAAGACAAATGTTCACAATTCTTCTACACAAATATCTTAATATGAAAGTAGAGAAACAGGTAGCAGATTATGTTCTTATCAGGAAGAAGTCATCTTTTAAGAGTTATTTGGTTTCATGACCCACTTATGAGATTAAGATGATGACTAGGTAGTAAAAATAATTTAGAACCGTCAAAGGAGTCACAAATCATTTGACTCAGTGTTGTAGTTCAGTGGCATTAACTCCTGAATAGTCACATAATTACAGCATTTCATAGATTATAAAGTCAGAAAGGATCATTCTGAACATCTAGTCTGACCTCCTGTCTAACACCAGTCATGCAAATTCCCTAAATTAATTTCTGTTTGAACTAGAGCATGCATTTGAGAAAAAAAATCCAATCTTGACTTAAAAGTGACTAATAATGGAGAATCCATCAGAACCTGGGTAAATTGTTCTAGTGGTTAATTACCCTTTCTGTTAAATGTGTATGCCTTATTTCTGGACTGAATTTCCATAGCTTTAACTTTCAGCCATTGTATCTTGTTATACCTTTGTATGTTAGACTGAAAAATCCATCTATCATCAAATTTCCGTTATCCCTAGTAGGTACTTATAGAGTATGATCAAGTCACTCTTTAATCTTCTCTTGATTTAATTGAGCAGATTGAGCTCCGTTAGTCTGTCACTATATGACATGTCTTCCAGTCCTTTATTTGTTCTTGTGGTTATTCTCTGAACCCTCTCTAATTTGTCAACTCTTATAATTTTATCATGAGTCTTGCAATATGACCTGAAAATTGAAAAGGAATCCTACAAAAAGTGGAAACATGGACAAATTGCTAAGGATGAGTACAAAAGAGAAGGACAAGCATGTAAGTATAAAATCAGAAAGCCTAAGGCACAAAAACAGTTGCAACTAGCAAGGAACCTAAAGTATTTATAGAAACTCTTGACTTTTAAGAGCAAAAGAAATACAAAGGAAAGTATATGTCCACTACTTAGAGCTAATAATGAACATCAAGAAGACTGAAGTGTTTAATACCTATTAAAATGAACGCTGAAACAAAATGGTTAGTTGTGCAAGATAGTTAATTAATATTTACAATAAGAGAGAAGGAATGGAAGTCAAAATAAAGAAAAAAACAGTCTAAATAAAGAATATGTAGATGAATTGAATACATCTAAGTTATCAGGCCTGATGAAATTCACACTAGGATACTGAAAAAGGATGGGGACCTATCCTATAGCTCCTTCCTCCTGACAGACCCAGCTTTGCTCTTGCTGAGTCAGCTTATTCCATGGGTTAATTCTGTCTGAGCTTTCTCAGGGGATCCAGGGAAGTGGTTTACATGAGGTTTAGTTGTTTAATTTAAGCCTTCTTAACAAGCAAAATCAAAACCTTACAAAAACTTCCCTCAAAAGTCTGTTCAGGCTAAGTAGTCCATTCTATAAGTCTGTCCCTCATGCCAGTAACTCCAGTAACCAAATTTCCTGGCTCTTACCTCACAGGCTCAGCCATAAAGGACTCTACACAGTCTCACTTGTGTCCATTTGGTTTCTGGAGCAATTCCTCTGTTCAGTAACTCCAGGAGTAGTCCATTTTTCAGAACTGTGTCTAGCCTCTCCACTTTCTAGAAGGTGTTACAGTTCCCTCCTCCATTTCCCAACCTCCTTTATAGTGGTCAGCTAATTAAGTTCCAGCTCTTTCTCAGGTGCAGCAGGTGAAGCTAATCAGCCAGCTAGGGAGCAGCTTCTGACCCCAGAAGAATGGTATCCCTTATACCTTCACAGGTACTAACAGAGCTAGATGAAGCATTCTCCAAAACATTAGCGATGATCTTTGATAACACATGGAGGATGGTGAGGTCCCAGAGGACTGGAGAAGGGAAAACATAGTACCTATATTTAAAAAGGGAAACAAAGAAGACCAGGGAATGATAGACAACTCAGCCTAACTTTGATACCTGGAAAGGTACTAGAACAAATTATTAAACAATCAATTTATAAGGACCCAGATGAAAATAAGATTATAAGTAAAAGCCAAGATGGATTTGTCAAGAAGAAACCATGCCGAACCATCATGGGGGAAGCTGTAGCCAGGATATCTTGATTTTAATAAGGCTTTTATCCCACGTGAAGTTCTCAGAAGCAAATTAGGGAAACATGGTCTAAATAAAATTACTATAACGTTGGTGGTACAGTTCAGGGAAACTGCACCTGTCTTCCCCTTCTATGGTTCAGCAAGGCACCCACCCTTAGTTTACCTGCAATTGCATCTCTTGGTCAGAGACACACATTTCTTTCCCCCGTGAGAAGGGTATTTCCAGGCTACAGAGTTCCCTCCCTATTCTGTGAATTCCCCAGCAAGTCAGGTTGCCTAAGCAGGCCTGTTTTATTTATTTTTTTCCTCAGAGATGGTACAAAGTGCAGTTGTCACATTTAAGTTATCACACAGCTTTTTCTAAGCGAGCACATTTATTTGGAATGGAAACATATTACAAAGAAACATTTAAAATAATAAAATAACCCACACATATGAAAATAAGCTCACCAGAGATCACCCTTGACTCCAACAAAGTCTGTGGCCAGTGAACAGTCCTTCAAATCCCACCAAGAGTTTTTTCTGTGGTCACAAATTTGTAACAGCTGTTAGCTTAGAGACACTTTACCTATAGTTTAAGACAATTATTTATTTTATTTAGTCATATAGAGCACAGGAGTACAGACCATACAAAACAATAACTGCTATACACATTCACTTGTCTTTGTTTCTTCATCACTCCAGGGCATTTTTTGGCCTGGTGTCATAGTTCCTGGCATTGTTTAGAGTCCTTCTGGCTGTCCCTGTGAGCTGCAACATGGAGCCTTCTTCCCCCAGGTCAGCTTGGTTCCTTTGCCCTTCACCAGTCTGACCCCTGGGAGTTCCTGAGGCCATCTAGGTCAGGAAATCAGGGATCGCCCCCTACCTGATACAGGCCCCTTTATGCTGGGTTGATTTTTCTCTCTCTTTTTGATTTAGAACCAAAATGGCTAAAAGCTCCAGAAAGATCAGCTCCTCCCTCTTTATAAGTTTCCCCCCCACACACAGCCTTTGGCAGGTGGCACCCTTACCAGCAACCCCCATGTAAGCACAACCCCCCGCCAGGTGACTTTATTACAAAGGCAAACTCTTTCCCGCTAAACCAGTTTCTCATGGTAGGAACTAGTCTATGGTCGAGAGCAATGACATTGCAATAGAGGACTATCCCAATTAAAGACCATCCACTGTGACCCTTATGTTACCATGCCTTGGAATTTCAGTCCAATATGGAGACAACAGCACAAAAGAGACAACTAGCTTCTGCATCCAAAATGGAGTTTGCAGCCACACTCTCTCTCTCTCTCTCTCTCTCTCTCTCTCTCTCTCTCTCTCTCTCTCACACACACACACACAGAATTCATAAATTGTACAGATAGTTTTACCAATCATCAGGAAAACAAGGTGGTCTGACATCCATGCCTTGCTCCTGGAGCTGGTAGTCTCACTTCTAGTTCTTTGGAAAAGATTCCAGGTGGTAGCTAAACCCCACATTGGTCCTCTGGAGGGGGACATGGTTAAATCTTGGGTATTTTAGGATGAAAAAAATCTCTAATAATGTGGGGTTGGCAGCAATGACTTATCAGATCAGTTACCTTCTCTCCCCAGTGCAAGACCTATCAAAGAACAGGTGGGAAGGTCAGGCAAGCAATATACAATTTACTTAAAATAATGTGTTATTTTAAATTGTTTTCTGAATAATTTCTGTGACTAATTCTTGGTCCATCAATTGAGGGTGAACGGTTCATTGCAAGATTTTATTTTCAAATTTGAGTCACTCAATATACTTCTGTTCCCTGATTGAATATAATATAACTCACAGGATCAGTGCAAATATTCACATATATGAGTTTAAGATTCATTTCCATGAATAGTCTTCAAGTTTTATTTAAAATTAGCTAGTCCCAAAAACTTTCTTGCCAAAGTCATGTGTTGGAACATTTGCAGAAAGAACATACAAGAGGCAAAAACAAAAGGAGAAGCAAATTCTATTTTGTTTTTAATTTGAGAAACTAATATGTTTATGCTTCTAGCTACTTAATTAAACAACATGCTGTATAATATGAGGTTTTCTATGCAATGAGATCTTCAGCTCAATATTTAAATTTATTTAATTTCTTCAGGATCAAAGGATTATGTGTCACCTGAGGGTTGTTTTTTTTAAAGTGTTCAGCCTCATGGGAAACATCTTCTTTGGTCTGCAGACTAGAAGGAATTGCTGATGTTTTATTGCATGACTGCATCTTGTAGCTTTATATTGCTTTTGTAATCTGATCTTTAAGAGATTCCCAGAAAGGGAAATCTTTTCAGGTATTCTCCAGGGCTCCTCTACAGTAAGCATGTCAGGAATGCATGCTATTTACTTTGTATTAAGGATTACCAAACCAGAAAGAACAAAAAGTCAAAATGAAGCTCCTATGAAAGAGATATTGACCTCTATCTTTTTACAAGCAAACATAAAGACACTCAACTAAATGGACTAAGGGTACGTCTACACTACGAAATTAGGTCGAATTTATAGAAGCCGGTTTTATAGAAATCGGTTTTATATTGTCGACTGTGTGTATCCCCACATAAAATGCTCTAAGTGCATTAAGTCGGCGGACTGCGTCCACAGTACCGAGGCTAGCGTCGACTTCCGGAGCGTTGCACTGTGGGTAGCTATCCCACAGTTCCCGCAGTCTCCGCCGCCCATTGGAATTCTGGGTTGAGATCCCAATGCCTGATGATGCAAAAACAGTGTCGCGGGGGTTCTGGGTACATGTCGTCAGGCCCCTCCCCCTCCGTCAGAGCAACGGCAGACAATCGATTCACGCCTTTTTATCTGGGTTACCTGGGTTACCTGTGTAGACAACATACCATGGCAAGCATGGAGCCCGCTCAGCTCAGCTCAGCTCACCATCACCATATGTCATCTGGGTGCTGGCAGACGTGGTACTGCATTGCTACACAGCAGCAGCTAATTGCCTTTTGGCAGTAGATGGTGCAGTATGACTGGTAGCCGTCATCGGCTATCTGGGTGCTGGCAGACGTGGGGCTGCATTGCTACACAGCAGCAGCTCCTTGCCTTTTGGCAGTGGATGGTGTATTATGACTGGTATCTGTCATCGTCATATTCCTCAGTGAGTTCAATCAGAGGCACCTGGGCAGACATGTTTTGTCTCCTGGCCTATTGAACCGTCTTGACGATGATGGCTAGCAGTCGTAGTACATCATTTTCTGCCAAGCACCCAGAAGATGCCGATGTCTATCAGTCATGCTGCACCGTCTGCTGCCAGCTTAAGATGTAAAAAATAGATGGACCAGATTTGTTCTGTATTCATTTGCTTCCCCCTCCCTTTGTGAAATCAACGGCCTGCTAAACCCAGGGTTTTGAGTTCAATCTTTGGGGGGGCCATTCTGTGTGACAGTTGTTTGTGTTTCTCCCTGATGCACAGCCACCTTTGTTGATTTTAATTCCCTGTACCTGTAAGCCATGTCGTCACTCGCCCCTCCCTCCCTCCCTCCGTCAGACAATAGTTTCGCGCCTTTTTTCAGCCCAGATGCCATAGCACTGGGATCATGGAACCCGCTCAGATCACCGCGGCAATTATGAGCACTATGAACACTACGCACATTGTCCTGGAGTATATGCAGAGCCAGAACATGCCAAAGCAAAACCAGGCGAGGAGGCGATTGCAGCGATTGCAGCGTGGCGACGAGAGTGATGAGGAAATTGACATGGACATAGACCTCTCACAAAGTACAGGCCCCAGCAATGTGCAAATCATGGTGTTACTGGGGCAGGTTCATGGCGTGGAACGCTGATACTGGGCCCGGGAAACAAGCACAGACTGGTGGGATGGCATCGTGTTGCAGGTGTGGGACGATTCCCAGTGGCTGCGAAACTTTCGCATGCGTAAGGGCACTTTCATGGAACTTTGTGACTTGCTTTCCCCTGCCCTGAAGCGCCAGAATACCAGGATGAGAGCAGCCCTCACAGTTGAGAAGCGAGTGGCGATAGCCCTGTGGAAGCTTGCAACGCCAGACAGCTACCGGTCAGTCGGGAATCAATTTGGAGTGGGCAAATCTACTGTGGGGGCTGCTGTGATCCAAGTAGCCAACGCAATCAAAGACCTGCTGATATCAAGGGTAGTGACTCTGGGAAACGTGCAGGTCATAGTGGATGGCTTTGCTGCAATGGGATTCCCAAACTGTGGTGGGGCGATAGACGGAACCCATATCCCTATCTTGTCACCGTAGCACCAAGCCACTGAGTACATAAACCGCAAGGGGTACTTTTCAATGCTGCTGCAAGCCCTGGTGGATCACAAGGGACGTTTCACTAACATCAACGTGGGATGGCCGGGAAAGGTACATGATGCTCGTGTCCTCAGGAACTCTGGTCTGTTTCAAAAGCTGGAGGAAGGGACTTTCTTCCCGGACCAGAAAATAACCGTTGGAGATGTTGAAATGCCTATCGTTATCCTTGGGGACCCAGCCTACCCCTTAATGCCATGGCTCATGAAGCCGTACACAGGCAGCCTGGACAGGAGTCAGGACCTGTTCAACTATAGGCTGAGCAAGTGCCTAATGGTGCTGGAATGTGCATTTGGACGTTTAAAAGCGCGCTGGCACAGTTTACTGACTCGGATAGACCTCAGCGAAGCCAATATTCCAATTGTTATTGCTGCTTGCTGTGCGCTCCACAATATCTGTGAGAGTAAGGGGGAGACATTTATGGCGGGGTGGGAGGTTGAGGCAAATCGCCTGACCGCTGATTACACGCAGCCAGACACCAGGGCGGTTAGAAGAGTACAGCAGGGTGTGGTGCGCATCAGAGAAGCTTTGAAAACGAGTTTTGTGACTGGCCAGGCTACGGTGTGAAACTTCTGTTTGTTTCTCCTTGATGAACCCTCTCACCCCCCACCCCCCGGTTCACTCTACTTCCCTGTAGGCTAACCACTCTCCCCTCCCCCCTTCGAGCACCACTTGCAGAGACAATAAAGTCATTGTTACTTCACATTCATGCATTCTTTATTAATTCATCACACAACTAGGGGGATAACTGCCAAGGTAGCCCGGGAGGGGTGGGGGAGGAGGGAAGCGCCGGGTGGGGTTGGGGAGGAGGGAAGGACAAGGACACACTGCAGTTTAAAACTTTAAAACTTTAAAACTTTAACTCTTATTGAAGGCCAGCCTTCTGATGCTTGGGCAATCATCTGGGGTGGAGTGGCTGGGAGGCTGGAGGCCCCCCCACCGTGTTCTTGGGCGTCTGGGTGAGGAGGCTATGGAACTTCGGGAGGAGGGCTGTTGGTTTACCCAGGGGCTGTAGCGACGGTCTCTGCTCCTGCTGCCTTTCCTGCAGCTCAACCATACGCTGGAGCATTTCAGTTTGATGCTCCAGCAGCCGGAGCATCGACTCTTTCCTTCTGTAAGCAAGCTGACACCACCTATCCTCTTCAGCCCGCCACTTGCTCTCTTCAGCCCGCGATTCAGCCCGCCACCTCTCCTCTCGTTCATATTGTGCTTTTTTGCATTCTGACATTGACTGCCTCCACGCATTCTGCTGTGCTCTGTCAGCGTGGGAGGACATCTGGAGCTCCGAGAACATATCATCCCGAGTCCGCCGTTTTCTCCTTCTAATCTTCACTAGCCTCTGTGAAGGAGAAACATTTGCAGCTGGTGGAGGAGAAGGGAGAGGTGGTTAAAAAAGACACATTTTAGAGAACAATGGGTACACTCTTTCACATTAAATGTTGCTGTTCACATTACACAGCACATGTGCTTTCGTTACAAGGTCACATTTTTCCTCTTATATTGAGGGCCTGCCGGTTTGGTGTGAGAGATCACTCACGCAGTGCCAGGCAACAGATTTCGGCTTGCAGGCAGCCATGGTAAGCCACAGTCTTTTGGCTTTTTTAACCTTCTTAACATGTGGGAATGGTTTCAAACAGCAGCGCCCTCATTTCCCATACCAAGCACCCGTTGGGTTGGCCATTTAAAATGGGTTTGCAATGTAAAAGGAGGTGCTGGGGTTTCCGGGTTAACATGCAGCACAAACCCAACTACCCCCCCCCCACACACACACCCAATTCTCTGGGATGATCACTTCACCCCTCCCCCCTACCGCGTGGCTAACAGCGGGGAACATTTCTGTTCAACCGAGCAGGAACGGGCGACTCTGAAAGTCCCCTTAATAAAATTACCCCATTTCAACCAGGTGACCGTGAATGATATCACTCTCCTGAGGATAACAAAGGGAGATAAGGAATGGATGTTGTCTGCATGCCAGCAAACACTGGGACCATACGCTGCCATGCTTTGTTATGCAATGATTCCAGACTATGTGCTACTGGCCTGGTGTGGTAAAGTGTCCTACCATGGCGGACGGGATAAGGCAGCCCTCCCCAGAAACCGTTTGCAAAGGCTTTGGGAGTACATGAAGGAGAGCTTTCTGGAGATGTCCCTGGAGGATTTCCGCTCCATCCCCATACACGTTAACAGACTTTTCCAGTAGCTGTACTGGCCGCGATTGCCAGGGCAAATTAATCATTAATCATTAAACATGCTTGCTTTTAAACCATGTGTAATATTTACAAAGGTACACTCACCAGAGGTCCCTTGTGTGCCCTCAGGGTCTGGGAGCACGCCTTGGGTGAGTTCGGGGGTTACTGGTTCCAGGTCCAGGGTGATAAACATATCCTGGCTGTTGGGGAAACCGGTTTCTCCGCTTCCTTGCTGTGATCATCTTCCGCGTACCCCGAACCCGCTTCCCTGTTGCGTGTTTCTCCATTGACGGAGTCAAAGCACACGGTTGGGGTAGTGGTGGCCACACCCCCTAGAATGGCATGCAGCTCCGCGTAGAAGTGGCATGTTTGCGGCTCTGCCCCAGACCTTCCGTTTGCCTCTCTGGCTTTGTGGTAGGCTTGCCTTAGCTCCTTAATTTTCACGCGGCACTTCTGTGTGTCCCTGTTATGGCCTCTGTCCTTCATGGCCTTTGAGACTTTTTCTAATATTTTGCCATTTCATTTACTGCTACAGAGTTCAGCTAGCACTGATTCATCTCCCCATATGGCGAGCAGATCCCGTACCTCCCGTTCTGTCCATGCTGGAGCTCTTTTGCGATCCTGGGACTCCATCATGGTTACCTGTGCTGATGAGCTCTGCGTGGTCACCTGCGCTCTCCACACTGGGCAAACAGGAAATGAAATTCAAAAGTTCGCGGGGCTTTTCCTGTCTACCTGGTCAGTGCATCTGAGTTGAGAGTGCTGTCCAGAGCGGTCACAATGAAGCACTGTGGGATAGCTCCCGGAGGCCAATAACGTCGAATTCCGTCCACACTACCCCAAATCCGACCCGCAAAGGCCGATTTTAGTGCTAATCCCCTCGTCGGAAGTGGAGTAAAGAAACCGGTTTAAAGGGCCCTTTAAGTTGAAAAAAAGGGCTTCGTCGTGTGGACGTGTCTAGGCTTAATTCGATTTAACGCTGCTAAAATCAACCTAAACTCGTAGTGTAGACCAGGCCTAAGATGCATCTCCCAATCCATGTACATCATTGATGATATGGATTGAATATGTTACCCTAAATGATCAGTACCGCAAATTTAATCCCTACATATGTTCTATACTCTTAAAGCAACAGATGCTTCACTTTTCCATTGGTCAACAGATCCTGCTCCATTTGCAATCAATGGTAAATCTCTCATTGAATTCAATAGTGCAGCACCAATCATTTTAAGCCTGTTAAACAGAATACTAATTTAAAAACAACCAAATTGTAATCAAGGGAACAATATTGTTATTTATATTCAAACATGGCATACACGTATTGACTAACACAAATGATTATAATAATTACAGCTGGGCAAAAATATTTGGTAATTCAGTTTGGATCATTCTCCCAGTGTTTGGTTGCTTACTCATTCCTTATCTAAACTAGTCAAAACTCTTGAGTCTTCAAAATAAGGCTGGGAATTGCATCCAAATGTCATCTATTTTTGGTACTTCCTGCTTCCAGCTGGGCTGGAAAAAAAATAATAGCCTCTGTCCCAGTATTTAAACTTTTTCCATTATACCAGTGTAGTTAAACTATAGCTCCCCATGTGAGCACTCTTATTCCAGAACATAAGTGGAGTGTTTTTCGGGTGTGGTCGGGGGTGGGGATAAGTGGGAGGTGATTAACATAAATCCCTTCCAAAGCAATATAAGCTAAACCACAAAAATGCCCTCTTATACTGGAATCAGAGTGTCCATACTGGGAGTTATACTGGCAGAACTATATTGGTTTAAATTTACATCTTAGCTTACTCCTGTAGAACTTTCCCATGTAGACCAGCCCTAAGTATAAGAGAAGAGGCATTTGCTATAAATGTGTTTGCAAGTGGCCATTCCAGTACAAATTGTCATTTGACATGCAAACATACAGTGTAAGTCACAAAAGCGCAGAGGATTTACTTTCTTGTTACAAGACTGCAGCCATTTTCTCAGCTATTGCCCTTAGTAATTTGCTCTGGCACAGTCCTTTTGCTTCATTTTTGGGATGTGTCTATATCTGGCTTTGCAGCCAAATCCTTCACAGTGCATGTTACCTAGCTAACTGGCTATTTGTTAACCCATTTCCAAAGCCCCCATCTAAATTCTTATCTGTGTCCTTGGACTGGAGAAACCTAGAGCTTTCCAGCCCCTTCCCTGGTCTCTTTCTTTGCAGAAATACCCACAGTAGGGTTTTGTCCCTCTCAAGTATCCTGCACACTGATGAGAGGGATCTACTGAAATAGAGTCTCCCTTCCCAGCATTCTTTGCTGTGGTACCTACAACTCCCAGAATACCTCTATGAAGGTCAGAGGTCAGGAACCAGGTAGTGCTGGGCTATAAGCTTGCTTTAAAAGCTTAGCACACCTCAGTCAAACCCCATAATTTCATATGCAAATATAAGCAAATATAAGCATTCTATTGCAAACACATATTTGCATGTGCAGTGCCTCTACTTAACAAAATAATCTTGACCATTAGTATAGATTTGGAACAGAATTTGGTATTCAGATTTTTTTTCTTTTAAATATACTATATTTAGAGTGGGCCATGAACATTTTTTGCCATTTTGATAGAACTTTTATTTCATGAAGACAAGCAAAAACGTTTTGACAATTCTATTGATTATCCCACTTATTTTCTATGTCAATGGAGCTTTCATCTCTGCCAGATGTTTTGTCTATCCCCATTCTGGCTAGTGAATGCTTGACATTTTCAATAAAATACTGTAAGATAATTTATTTTCCTTCACTTGTAGTTTCATTAAATACTTCTAACTTGATTATAATGCCTTACAAAATTCTACAGTTCCTTCATTTCAACATAATGGAACATCTTGTTACACAATTCATATGTATTTTATTATAATGTCCATGTGCATTAAAGATAAATATAATTTTCTATGCTAAGATTTTTTTATTCTTTTCTGACTTGATTCTCTTGAATCCTCTCTACTTTTTCCTCTTAAGTTTATGCTAAGCTTTTGAATTTCTTCTCTTAGTTTACACTGAATAGTTTTTTGTTGTTACACAAATCCCACTATTAGGAATTCCAGCTCCTTTTTGATTTAATATCACTTTAATTTTCATGCTTCTTTTTATTTTGAGAGAGAGAGAGAGAGAGAGAGAGAGAGAGAGAGAGAGCACTTTCCTAACTTTTCTAATTCTTATTTTCCTGTGATTATTTTTAAATGATGTTATTAAGAATTTTCAGATACTTTAATGCAATGAAAAAGAAGAAAATACTATTGATAAACCTTTGTTCAAGGAACAGGGAAAAGAAACAATAAAAATACTTCAATTAAATTTTATCAGTAACATTTCAGTTTTAACAGCAGTGGGGGAGTCAGATGAGGTAATAAAAAGAAAAGGTGTCTGTCACCCTAAATTAGCCCAGATTACATATGAAACAGGGAAACAAAGAACTAATCAAACATTGTCCCTAATGTAGCATGAATTTCAATTATTTAAAAAGACAACATGTTATCAAGCCTTATTTTATTCTTATCCAGCAAAGTTACAATCAATTTCTCAAACAAAGAAGCCAAGCTACTCAAAAAAGCTTTCTAGGCTTATGTATAATTCATTATCAATTATTTATAAATTTGGTAAATAAGAGTCCTTGATAATATTTTCATGAAATGGGGAAATTTTCTCTAGATTATTGAGTTAACTGTTCCCAGATTTAACTCTTGGATTTGTTTTTTGTTGTTGTTGTTTTGTTTTGTTTTTTTCAGAGAAAATCTGGTAGTTTCTTCTTTTGTCTCTCTGATAGCTTAATTCACTGAAATAGTAGTGAATAGCAGTCTTTTTATTTTTTCAGGAACCTGTCTTCTATCTTTGAAATCATGAGAGTTTTACTATTGACTTCAACAGGAGCTGGATGAAGATCTCAGTGTTTAAATCCTCTGTTTTTAATTTTCATGCTTAGAACAAATGCATAGAAATAACAGAGCAAAAATAGCGGTGACTGTTGCTTTTACAAAGCAGCTACTCCAAGATTAAGATTAAATGGTGGCAGTTTTTATTTATTATTTATAATGTATTAATAAATAATAATAATAATAGCATTAAGGTCATTCTTATACTGTAAAAGGTCTATTTTAAGGTAAATAGAAAAAACGAATGTAGAATTTGTGGGCCTGATTCTACTCTGACTTACACTGATTTGACACTAGAGTACCTCCATGACTTCAGTGGTGTTAAGTATGGTTTACATTGGTGAGAGAAAAGAAACCAGATCAAAAATGTTTACCTCTTTTTCTAATAATTTCCATCATCAAATTGCTTTAGGACAAATACATTTTTAATTAACTAGTTTTGAAAACTATTCAGTGACTTTTCTCCCCTGAGAACTGCACCTTGTCCTTGACTTATGTGGCCTGAGAGCTCTGCCAAGCTGGAAAGGTCAAATGGTAGGGACCAGAGAAAAGCAGACCACTGGTTCTTCAGGTTGGGGGCTGAGTGATATGCCAAGAACCTAGACTCATAAAATATTAAGTTATGGAAACATAACAAGATAGCCATTCTGACAAACAGCATGATATATTCCTTGTAGTTGTAGCCATGCTGGTCCCTGGATATTATGAAAGATATAACCTCACCCACCTAGTCTCTCAAATAGCATGATAGACAAAAATGATGGAGACATTTTTGTGCCCTAAGCACCATCTGACAACATGGTAAGGATTCAGAGGTGATTGCTTTACTTGTTAGGTATTTCCTATTAGCTTCTCCATGTCCATTTTGCAGGCTGAAACATTATAATACAGTATGTCTGGGGAGTTTGTTTGCTGCTTGCAAATCCCAGTAATCTCCTGCCCCTTTCCTTGCTGCTACCCAACAGCAAGTTCTCCTGACATTTCTTCTTCTTCATCAGATATATTAACTGCATTTGCACTGAAGTCTCACAGTCATAACAATGGAGTTAACTCTGGTTTTTGTTCCATTCATGTCAAAAGATTCTAGTTTCTGAACATCTTGAGGTATGTGATTTCAAGGATAGATCTCTCTTGACTATTTTCATTATTTAGTGCGTTCACATCTTAATCTCAATAAACATCACAAATTAGATTTCAAAAGTGGCCAGCATTGGCCTAAATACTCCCATTTAAAATTGCTCCCATTAAAGTCAATGGCAGACAGAGAGAGGTCCCAAATAATGTATTGTCAACTATTAGGACCACATTCCATCCAGGGCCTAATTTAACCCACAATGATTGTCACATGATTGTCCCTGCCCAGTCAAACTAGAGATTGGGATGATTGTTTTAATAAGCAACATTAATAGGATTTGACCTTGTATTTTACATGATGGCCAAAGGTGAGTTGATTCTCTTCAACCTGTCTTCAATGGCTGAGCATCAGTAAAACTTCTGGAAGAAATGAACACTAAAATAGTATCCCACATTAAGCTGTGTATGCATCTCTATCTCATATCCCTCCCATCAGTTAAATCTACATGGTTTGTTGTACTGATAGACTGCCCAGACTAGCTTTATTCTAATCTTATTATACAAAATCAGGCCATTAATATTTGTTAGGAACATCAGACATTAGATACAGTTTAAGTAATCTGGTAGTTAAATTAACTGAGGCAGACAAAAGGGTGGTGTGAGTGGTTTGGATGCTTGACTACACTGCTGAAAATGAGAGGTTTGGGTCTTGCTTGAGCTCACTGAGAGGTCACCTCCAGTCCACTCAGTTGCAAAATGGATACCTGATCCATTGAATTAGTTCAGTCAAGGGTAATTGGACATGGTGCTGGCTACAACACTCCTTTGTGTACTGTTGGCTATGAAACTGATGTGCTTTAACCTCAGGCCATTGGCTTGGAGGAACTGTTGACTTTGAGAAAGAAGTGGTCAAGTTGGGACTTAACTCATTAAAATGATTTCTGAGTCATTAAACACAGTTCCAATTTCAATTGCCTCTCATTTTTTAGAAAAGACTAACATTTTATTTCCAAATATTCCTCTGTTCTACCTAGACCCAGTATTCTGTTTTGTTATCCGTAATGTTATTTCAAGCATGAAATTATGAAGCTAAATGTACAGGAAGTCTTCTATATGCTAAATATGTCTATTTTCCCCCTAGCACGAATTGCCCTTTCTGTAGTACTTGTTGATTGGTTACTTAAAATGAAAATCTGACACTTTTTCTGTAATGTAATGAATGGGTTACTTATGATATATCCTGAAGTCTCAGAAGTATTGTGGCTTCCCTTAAGATGGAATCAATTCATGCTCTGAATTAATCAATCAATCTGATTATTTAAAAAGACATACTTTTTTCAAAGTTGCCTCTTGAGTAAGGCAGTCAGACATCACTATCCAGAGAGCAGTTGACCCAGAAAGCCCTTTGAGAGCTCTATGAAATGGGCTTTCTGCCCTCAGGCAATGAAACTATGCTATGTTTTAAAGTGGTGGCTTATTCCAAATAGAATAATTATCAAGGGGCTTTTCAAAGGATGTGGAATCTATATAATTCATGTTTTCATTAACCCTTCAATTTATTTATTTCTATAAATCTATCCAGCCTGTCAATACCATAGCACCTGAGCAACTCACAATATTTAATGGTTCTTATCCTTACAACAGCCCTTTGGGATTGGGAAAGTTTATCTTATTTTATAGATGAGGAAGTGAGGCACAATGTAGATTAAATGATTTGTCTAAAAATCACACAGGATGTCTATGGCAAGACAAACTGCTGTCTTTTGAGGCCTACTCTTGGACCCTACCCATCAGGCCAACCAACCTACTGTAAGAAAGCCTTCCTGTATTGTTTTTTAAACCAATGTGTCTCACATTTCTATTCCTTGACTTATGTATTAGCCTGTGCTACTGTATACCTTCTTGTTTATCAGTAACATAATGGCCGAAGTGACTTTTCCTGGGGTTTGTAAAAAACTCATCCAAGGAGCAAAATAGTTCCCTTCAAATTAATAGACCAGATTAAACCAGAAAGTAGTTGATCTTGAAAGGTTTCTAGATATAGACCCTCCTACAAAGGTCTTTATCCCTTTCTCGTCCCCCTCTTCCCCTTCAAATGACACAAACTGAACACTCTACAATATGGCTTGGAATTTCACAGCAATTATGGGGAAATAGGTGCTCAAATCCCATTTAAATTCATAGTGTGTTCAGCCCTTAACTCTTAGGATCCTTCAAAAATCCCAAACTAGTTAATCAAAATATTGCTATAGAAGTTCTGTTTCAAATATTGGCTGTGCATTGTTTTTGAGCTGAAGCTCTGTTTCTTGTTTTATTTATAAATAGGAATACATTTTTTTTTAAAGAGTGGTGGCTTTTAAAACTTCTAATGTTTTAGATAGTGATTTGAATGGTCCCCCTGTAGCATTGAGCATGTCCTAATGAAAGGCACATTACAGGACACATTTCAAAGAATTGTGCCCCAAGATTTTCAAAAGTCCTCAGCATCTGTGGGGACAGATTTTCAAGAGACCTTAATTCCCACTTTAACATCTAAATGAAGTGGTCACATTTTCAACAGTGTTAGCATCCAGCAACCCATCTTGGGGGGGGGGGGGAGGAAAAAAAAAACAGGTTACAGGCCAAGCTGTAAACGGTATTTAGGTGCCTAAAGATGCAGATAGGTGCCAAGTGGGACTTTCAGAAGAATTTAAGGGCTAGAGCGAAAAATGGATTTAGATACCTGACTGCCACATTAGACACTTAAATCCAAAATTTAGATCCTCAAAATCCCTGCTTAGTGGTCACCTACCTCTGTAGGTAGAGCCCTGCGCGGATACAAAATGTATATCCGCGGATATAAAGTGGATATCTGTGGAGTGTCAGGGCTCTACCAAGAACGGCAGCAGAGAAAGCCGCAGCATGTCAAGCCGCCACTCTCAGAAGCCAGTGCCCAGAATGGGCAGATCCTCCAGTGTGGCTCTACCGCCCCCAGTCCTGCCCACAGGGGCATGCACCAGGCTCACCAGCAGCTGCCCCAGGTTCTGCTAATGTGTGCAAGCAGCTTGCACACTCCCATAGAGGAGATGCAGACCACTGTGTGAAAGGGACTCCAGTCTGGGAGCATGTTGCTGCTTGCACACACTTGCACACACTAGAGCAACCAGGGACAGCTGCTGGTGAACCTGGAGCTTGATCCATTGGGCAGGGCTGGGGGAGGTACAGCCACAGGGGAAGAGCTGCCCAGGCTGGACGCTGGCTCATGCGAGTGGTAGCCCGACATGATGCTGCTTTCGTCGCTGAGGTTCCTGGGAGAACCCTGCAGCTCCACAGATATCCGCTTTATATCCTTGGATATCTGCAACCATGGATATAATTTTGTATCTGCACAAGGCTCTATCTATCTGTAGGCACCTAAATTCCCATGACGTCTAATTTTCTGGTGGTCTCCTTTGTGGACCTAACTCCTAGGAGCTTTTGAAAATCTCATTATGCATCAATCTGCATCTTTATCAACTAAATACTTAAAAAGTCATTCCAAGAACCTTTAAATCCAACTACTGCACCATCCAAAAAAGAAAAAAAAAAGAGTAGCAGTGCAACTGGTACCAATTGCATCTTCTGAGACCATTTCTCATACAAACGTGTTTGATGAGAGGAATGTAAGAGGGATGGGGCCAAGAAAAAAACCTTTACAATAGAATGACCAAATGAGTGCATCTAGGAATAATTTATAAGTGGGGTGCAAATATTTTGCACCTCAAGTGGTGACTAGGAAACCAGTGAACACAGCTGCTCTGGATTGTTTCATTAACAAAATCATTTTTCATTGAACACTCAGATGCAAATGAACTGTCACTTCACAGCATGGTGGTCGATTTGCACAAAAAAACAAATGCTTCCTGCTCACATTTTGACCAGCCATAGGCTCAGAGAAGAAGAGGAAGAAGTTGTTCTTAGGCCTTGTGGGAAATGCAGTCTGTGACAATATTCTCAAAACAGGATATACAGACCAGGGTTTATCATAATTTATTCACAAGAGAAAGAAGTGTTTCAAAAGTATAAGTAAACTCCCCTGAGTCTGTGAGAAAATTTAAATGGGGATCCAGTTTCAAGCACATAAAAACATGCTTTTGCCTGTTGTTAAAAGTCACCACTGGTGTTTGAGTTTCTGGCAACAGGTGTTTTTTTCAGAGAACCACCAGGGATGACACTGGTTTATACCTGTGGTGGTTTATATCTGCTTCTTCATTTTGAAGATGGCAAAAAAATGTGGGGGGAGGCGCCTTTTACTTTTTTATGGCACATATCTTCAGACTCACATCTGATTAAGCTGAAATTTTACCAAAACAATCTCACCTGCAAGAAGAGCAGTTTTATCAAGGTTAGAATTGGTGGTCAAAAATCAGATGTACGCATGTTTAATTTCAACCTTAACTATGCAGACAGTATCATATCATCTTCGTATGCACTGTTAACTAATGATCTCAATATTTCAAAATATGGCCTCTCTGTATCTGTCATTTTCTACATGCTGTCACTTGCACATGCATTTTTGCAGTATTGTTTGTACTCACAAATTATAGCCTGCCAAATCATTTGTCTTCATAAATTGTTTGGGGGTTCAGGAAGGGCATATACATTCTACCATTTGTCTGCATGTGATGTTATACAACTTTTGCATTCACATGGGTTGTGCATGCAAAGTTGTGCACAAATATATGAAGTTTTTGTTGTGGGACCTTTGAAAATATGACCCAATATGTGTACTTTTAATGTAGTAATTATCACTATATACACACACCTTGAATTTGCTTGGAAAATTGAAGTACACAATAAATAAATTTGTTAAATCCTCAGGGAAATGCTGCATAATAAGGCAATAATTCACAATGTTACAAAAATAATGTATTTCCCTGAAAAGTTTGAGCTGGCAGGCATCTTAAATGCCAGCTGTGTAATGTAAGAATTTGAAGAAAACTAGATAGTTTTACTTCCTCCCCCCACCCCCCAGAAGAAGATCATACATTGGTCCTTCAAGTCTGTTACTTTTGGCTGCACTCCAGCTGATGAAAAATAATCAGCTAATAATTCTTTTGATCTTTCTTCAAATTGTAGACCTCTCACTATATTGTTACCAGCATGGGACAAGCTTTCTTTAATTTAAAAGAAGATATAGCTTTCTTCAGAAGAAAATAATGTAGTCCACTATTAACTTATTAAGAACGATAACTAGGGCTAGATAATCAGCTGATGTAAATCAGTGTAGCTCCTCTATTCTTGGGTCACCAGCAGTGAAATAGTTAAGGACTTGATCCAAAGCCCATTGAAGTTAATAGAAAGATCCTAAAGGGCTTTGGAACAGCTTCTAAATGAATTAAGCTAAATTAATCGAGTTTAGATTAATATGATTTTGTTGTGGGTGATATAGCCTAAGGGAGTTGGAACAACCTTTATCTCCATTTGTCTTGAGCAGTAAACCTTGATGATTATGGTGAGAAATTAATCTGTTTATGCAGATTGGGTAAAAATTGTCACTGAACGACAGGATGAAATGTGAAAGATGTGTTTCCTGTGTGTTGTCTGTGGGTTGTGTGCATATTTCATGAGCAAGAATTATTTTTACTTTGTATGACCTCAGAGAGCTATCAGACAATCTACCAGTGATCTTTCTTTCCAGATATTTTATCTATCCTGTGATCAGACTCTATATAATTTATCCATCTACATTGCATTCAGTTATCTGTATACCACAGTGTTAATTAATTGAGGAATCTTGGGCGGGAGGGGAGGAGGACACACATAAAAATGTTTTGACAAATATGCAATCAATGTAATCACGCTTTCCTGTATACCCTATATTATAAAATAACATACCTTCAAAACCTGTTTATGAAAACCACTGAAGATTTAAAAGCTGTATTAAAATTACTGATATATATTTAAAACATGCCTTTCCTTTCATTTAAACAAATTATAAGTCTCCCATTCAATCAACCGTGGTTTCCAGGAAAGCCTGGGAAAATAAATGACTCTGAAGGTCAACAAATTCGAGCTAGACCAAGGGAGAGAGCCAGTACCAGAGTTGAAGATTCCTCATTTAAAGTGCCCTACCAGCAGCCTTATATACTATGATTAACAAGCTCACTTCCTGTCATTCACTGTTAAGGAAACCCAGCATGACCAAATAAAGACAATGGCTTCATCTTGAGAAATACTGAGCAGCGATGACTAAAATTTAATTTAATAGTGGTTATGGGTTCTTAGAACCTCTAAACAACAGACCAAATGAGTGACACACCAAATAATTGTTAGCACAATTTTTTTTCAAAGATTTCAAACAGTTTAAGGCTAACATGGGGGGGATAGCTCAGTGGGTTGAGCATTGGCCTGCTAAACTCAGGGTTGTGAGTTCAATCCTTGAGGGGGCCACTTGGGGATCTGGGGCAAAATCAGTACTTGGTCCTGCTAGTGAACGCAGGGGGCTGGACTCAATAACCTTTCAAAGTCCCTTCCAGTTCTAGGAGATGGGATATCTCCATTTATGGGGGGAGGGATAGCTCAGTGGTTTGAGCATTGGCCTGCTAAACCCAGGGTTGTGAGTTCAATCCTTGAGGGGGCCATTTAGGGAACTGGGGTAAAAATCTGTCTGGGAATTGGTCCTGCTTTGAGCAGGGGGTTGGACTAGATGACCTCCAGAGGTCCCTTCCAATCCTGATATTCTATGATTCAAAAGGTACAATTAAATTATCTAGTCTGACCTAAGTCAGAAACCTTGTGTTGAGCCCAATGTCACCAGTTAGACTACAGCATTTCACTTGTCAGGTGACTAAACTGTTATGTCCCACTGGAGAGAATGTGGTACCACCATTACTTGAAGTCCCTGCAATTGCAGGGAACTGATTAATTGGGATCTGCCCAGGTGATCCAAGCAGGTGGTCTACACTCCATGCTGAAAAGGAAAGCATAAATCCTCCAAAGTTACTGCCAATCTGATTTGGGGGGAAAATCCTCCTCAAATCTCATGATAAGTATGACCTTGAGCATTTTAGCAAGACATCCCAGCCAGTCAGGCATATAAGAAAATGGTTTCTCTGTACCACCTCAGAACACTGATCCACACTGTCTGGTGTCCCCTCTCCAGCTGTGGCCAATATCTAATGTTACAGAGGAAAGCAAACAAGTGTAACCCCTTTGGGGTTTAGAGAGCATGGCCCCTTTAAATCTTTGTCCTGAGGGGAGAAAGTGCTGATTGTTCCAGGAAGTGAAAGTGCTGTTTGGTGGGGGGAGAGCGTCGAGAGAGGCAGAGTGCCACTAATTAAAAAATTAAAAATTCTTAAAATGGAAGTCTAAAATAAATCTTTATAACAACATGTATATTTTGCTCTAAACTGATGTAGAGGGCAAGCTGAGTGAACAGAAAAGTCTCAAATTGTATCCCAAAGCATGTCAAACTCAGGCTCCATTGGATCTCTAGAAGGAACAGGTGCTAGACAGTCTCCATTCAGGCTACTCAGTTGCTTGTCCTACAGTGGAAGAGCAGTGAAGTTTTGCAGTTATTAAGTGAAATTATTCAGTTTCTATTATAGGAAACGAGATTTTACAGGAATGTTCTACCTCTCTGTATATGTACATGTAGTGAGGCTGAGTGGCCTCCCTCTGAGCGGGGGAGGGAGGAACCATTACATGCTCCTTGGAGGGCAGAGCCTAGATCGCCCCGCCCCCCCTTGCCGGAAGTACCGGGGCGTGGCCGGAAGTATAAGAGGCCGGCCCTGCAGCACAGTTGTGGGAGAGCCTGCGAAGGAGGAGGACGCCCTCCCTGTTCTCCCATCCCCAAGAGGAACCTACACATGGCTGTTCCCGATGCCCAGACGTTGATGCCATAGAGACTAAAACCAGCCCATAGAGACTATTTGCATGCTGGCTGCCTGAGCTCCGCCCAGGCCAAAGCCAGCCCAGAAAGACTGTGTTTTAGGGCTGACTACTTGAGCTACCCAAGCCCCGGCTAAAGCCAGACAGTGACTCTTAATCGCCCAGCCCTATTGTGGGATCTTGGCAGTCTTGTAGACTCTGGTCCTGGTCAGACAAGGCCCACTGGAGTGACCTCCCTCCAAGCGGGGCAAAGAGGAACCATTACAGTACATATTTAATTAGTAAATAAGGTGGCAGTAGATGGCACTCAACAATATGTAGGCTAGCTCCTGAATTTTCTGGGACTAATGCAACTTCTTGTTGTGAACTGCAAATGGGTTCCTCTGGCTGTTCTTTACATCAGCTCTTAATACCAGGTAACATAAAACAGCAATGAGGACAACCCAGAAGATCATAACCGTCGCGTCCATACTTATATGCAGTGGTGTTGTAGTCATGTTTGTCTCAGGTTATTAGAGAGACTAGGTGGGTAAGTTAGTATTTTTTATTGGACCAACTTCTCAACAACAGAAGTTAATCCAGTAAAAGATATTACCTCACCCACTTTGCCTCTATCCCTAAATTTGGACAATCTCTTGGAAAATTGGGCCCCAGATCCCAATTTTGCAAGTTACCATGGCCACCTGGAACTTACGCCTGACTGTTCCCTGAACTTCACTTTGAAGCAGTAAGGAAAACAGTGCAGACCACTACATTCTGTACCAACAGAATTTTTCTCATATAATAGTAGCTACAACTAGCATACATCTTGAATGCACACTAGTCTTGATATTACAAAGGCATGGGTCATGGTAGTGAGGTCTCCATCAGAAAAGAAGGGCTGTAGCCTGTGGTGGCTTCAGCACGCTGATGAGACTGCAAACTGGATTGGAAATGGACAGACATAGACTTCCAACAGAATGACAGTTCACAGCCCAGTCCAATCCTTTAGATGGCTTACTGACCAGCATCAGCTGTTTCTTATCTGGGTTGAGATTAAGCCAATTTACTTTTATACACATCCCTATATCTATCAGACACAGGGCAAGCAAAGACACCACAGTAGCTAGGTTCACTGAAAAGGAGATGTTGATAAAAATGAGAATAGGAGTCTTACATGACCATTGAACAAGTGGGAAGGCACAGGATTGTGAATGTTAAAGTCCTTAGAGGAAGAACAATTGTACTCAACACTACTCTTTGTCATCTCTCAGGAGGAAAGTACAAACTTGGTCAACAAGCATGCTGTCTATTCCTACAGGATCCAATAAATCAAATAGGTGAGCCAACAAAATCTCACACAGTTATATCAGATGCTGTTGATAGATCTAACAGAATGAATGTACATATTATTGGTATCCATGGCTGCAAACATAACATTAACTATAGACAATAATACTGTCTCTGTACAAAACCTACATTTAAAACAAGACTGACTAAGACAAGACTGACCCTCCCTCCCCTTTAGGTGGTAAAATACCAGGTTTGGTCAAGATCTGGTGTGGGCATTGCACTAGCAGGCCCCTTTTTTAGGGAGGATGGGAAGGAATTTTTCCCTTATCACCAGATTGGACTAGGCAGAGTTGTTTTTTTTGTTTGTTTGGGGGTTTTTTTTGCCTTCCTCACAGTGGGTTCAGGGAGGGCTTTGTTGATGTTTGGTATGAAGGGAGGTAGGTAATATGTTGCAACTCATTATATAAGTGTGGGGCGGATGTCTAGTGCAGATACTCAATAGGGAAGGTGTACAGTGACCAGATAAATGGCTCGGTAAAGGACTTAAAAAGTGTTGGTTAAAGGAACAGAATGTGTGTGGGGGTGGGCAGGGAGTTGGGGCTCCTTTGAAAGCCACAGCAGGGAGTCAACCCCTGTTTCTTATAGCCCACCTTAGCCCTCCTAAGAAGGGAATGGATGGCAAGGTCCCAGCAGTGGGTTGGCTGGGGGACCTGGATGGAAAAAGAGAGGGGTATCCCAGAAGCCTCTGGGTAGTTATTGAATGAACGTAGGATAACCAGCACTGTATACTTTTTATCTGCCGGGTAGTCTCAGACATCTAATAATAAAGTTGTGGCCTGATTAAAACCATGTGAAATGTCTTCTGTCCTGCTTTTGGTATAGCCGGACAATGTTAACACCAAAAAACTGTTTCCTGAGTAATGTGTGCCCACCTACTGCCATGTCATTCCCTGTGTGTTTCTCGCTTTCTTCTGCATCTCAGTTGGCACTGTAGAATGAACTGTTCCAAAGATTCCATTGCTGAAAATTGATATGTCTGGGCTTTCTCACCCTTCCCCAAAATAAAATCCACAATGAAGCCAATAATATAATACAATATACATTCCACCTCAAGCTTTCTCTCCAACTTTGGCCCTTCCTAAGGTTCCTCAGCCCAGATCCACCTTGCCCAGAGAGTTATTCACACTTTCCTTATATCCAGGGTGGAGTTAATATGCCTCACCTTCTGCAGTGAGTCAATTCCCTGCACGATTTCAGCACTTGATAATATGCTGGGTCAACGAAGAGTCCTGCCACTCTATTATAATGTACCACTTATTTTTTTTTCCCCACTAAGGGCAGATTGTGATAGAGAGTTCATAGTTTTATTAAAAACATAGGGGAATTGAATTTAAGTACTAACAATAAAACTATGACAGGTTTCAGAGTAGCAGCCGTGTTAGTCTGTATCCGCAAAAAGAACAGGAGTACTTGTGGCACCTTAGAGATTAACAAATTTATTAGAGCATAAGCTTTCATGGGCTACAACCCACTTCTTCGGATGCATATAGAGTGAAACATATATTGAGGAGATATATATACACACATACAGAGAGCATGAACAGGTGGGAGTTGTCTTACCAACTCTGAGAGGCCAATTAAGTAAGAGAAAAAAAACTTTTGAAGTGATAATCAAGATAGCTCAGTACAGACAGTTTGATAAGAAGCAAGTGTGAAAATACTTACAAGGGGAGATAGATTCAATGTTTGTAATGGCTCAGCCATTCCCAATCTTTATTTAATCCTGAGTTGATTGTGTCTAGTTTGCATATCAATTCCAGCGTAGGGTCTGAGGAGAGAGTCCACATAACCAGACAAGCCTGATGTTAGGGTGCCAATGCCTGAGATGATGGGGCGTCCAGGATTTCCAGGTTTATGGATCTTGGGTAGCAAATAGAATGTCCCTGGTCGGGGTTCTAGGCATGTGTCTGTACAGATTTGTTCCTGTACTTTGTCAGGGAGTTTTTTTAGCAGATGGTGTAGTTTCTTTAGGTAATCCTCAGTGGGATCAGAGGATAATGGCCTGTAGAATGTGGTGTTAGAGAGCTGTCTAGCAGCCTCTTGGTCATATTCCAATTTATTCATGCTGACGACAGCACCTCCTTTGTCAGCCTTTTTGATAATGATGTCAGGGTTGTTTCTGAGGCTGTAGATGGCGTTGTGTTCAGCATGGCTGAGGTTATGGGGCAAGTGATGTTGCTTTTCCACAATTTCAGGCTTTGCACGTTGACGGAAGCAATCTATGTAGAAATCCAGTCTGTTGTTTCGACCGTCCGGAGGAGTCCACGCAGAATCCTTTTTTTTGTAGTGCTGGTAGGGGGGATTCTGTGGGTTAGTATGCTGTTCAGAGGTATGTTGGAAATATTCTTTGAGTCGGAGACGTCGAAAGTAGGATTCTAGGTCACCGCAGAACTGTATCATATTCGTGGGTCTGGAGGGACAAAAGGAGAGGCCCCGAGATAGGACAGACTCTTCTGCTGGGATGATCCTTTACTGTCACAGATCTTGGGAGACAGACCGGTCCTCGCTTACAGACAACCCCCCAACCTAAAGCAAATACTCACCAGCAACCACACATCACTGAACAAAAACACTGACCCAGGAACCTATCCTTGTAACAAAGCCCGATGCCAACTCTGTCCACATATCTATTCAAGTGACATCATCATAGGGCCTAATCACATCAGCCATACCATGAGGGGCTCGTTCACCTGCACATCTACCAATGTGATATATGCCATCATGTGCCAGCAATGCCCCTCTGCCATGTACATTGGCCAAACCGGACAGTCTCTACGCACAAGAATTAATGGACACAAATCTGACATCAGGAATCATAATACTCAAAAACCAGTGGGAGAACACTTTAACCTGTCTGGCCATTCTATGACAGACCTGCGGGTGGCTATCTTAAAACAGAAAAACTTCAAAAACAGACTCCAACGAGAGACTGCTGAGCTGGAATTGATATGCAAACTAGACACAATCAACTCAGGATTAAATAAAGATTGAGAATGGCTGAGTCATTACAAACATTGAATCTATCTCCCCTTGTAAGTATTTTCACACTTGCTTCTTATCAAACTGTCTGTACTGAGCTATCTTGATTATCACTTCAAAAGTTTTTTTTCTCTTACTTAATTGGCCTCTCAGAGTTGGTAAGACAACTCCCACCTGTTCATGCTCTCTGTATGTGTGTATATATATCTCCTCAATATATGTTTCACTCTATATGCATCCGAAGAAGTGGGTTGTAGCCCACGAAAGCTTATGCTCTAATAAATTTGTTAGTCTCTAAGGTGCCACAAGTACTCCTGTTCTTTTTGCGGATACAGACTAACACGGCTGCTACTCTGAAACCTGTCATAGTTTTATTGTTAGTACTTAAATTCAATTCCCCTATGTCAGTACCTCCAACACTGATGATCTGATGATACTTGGTAGTAGAGTGCCATATACTGTAGTCTCTCTCTCTCTGACACAGACACACACCTTGGTGCAAAGAACAGTACAGAACAAAGAATAATGGCCTCACATTGTAGAAGAAGGAAGTTATCCACCAGATGAGGATTGTATCAGGACAGGTTACACAGCCTGGATGGAAAATCTTGCCAACAAAAAAATCAGCAAGTCCTACCATACACTCAGAGAATAACACATGCCTGGAATAGTTTTACCTTGTCCAGTTCCTGAAGCAAAAACATAGGGGGCAGTGAAAAAAAAATTATCTGCATGAGAATAACACAGTAAGAAGAAATCAATCTTGATATGCTAAATGGACTTCATTTGTACTCGGATTTAAGGAAGTGAGGATGCTCACTGAATATAAAAAGCAGATTTAGATATTTCACGGATCAATTGTTTTCATTCACAGGTATAATTCTATTCACCCAGTTACTGTATGTTAAACAGAATTAACTTTATGGCTGGCACACAAGACAGCAAAGACATTAAGTCAAGGGTGAAATGTACCTCATGTCCTTC
Source organism: Emys orbicularis (assembly GCF_028017835.1). NCBI lineage: Eukaryota > Metazoa > Chordata > Testudines > Emydidae > Emys > Emys orbicularis. Next base: position 283,799,713 of record NC_088683.1, read on the forward strand.
AGCACCTAGGCACCTGTATGTTGAATGAAGAATGCAGGTAGGAAGCTACACCTTTGTGCCAGTGGAGGGTATCTGGTACATTTCACTCTTAATTGTAAATCTCCTTCCCTTTATTATTTCATATCACAACTTTAATGTCTCCTAATGATGCAGAATCACATAAAAGCAGACTATAATTAGCAACTGCAGTTAATGGAGAATCTGAAGCAATGATCATAACCCTTGCCAAGGCTGATGATAAATAATAGCCTTGAGAATAAGGCATCCAGCCTTCTACTAAAGGGGAAATGAAGGACTGCTTACAGGAAACTGAGAAGTGCAAGAACCAGAAAATGAAAAGTGAAAAATATTGCCTCTGTTGAGTCCCATTATAGTGCATGGTCAGGAGGACAGAAGTGGTATCAGTAACATAGAAGTTTGAGAGTTAAGGTAGGCTAAGGAACATCACATTCAGAAATACTCCTTACCGCTTCGTCAAAGAGGAGTAGACTACAGACTCCTCAAGGCCTACTACTAGACTTCCAACCCTGCTCCCTTGGGACCAGTTGTGACACTGCATGCTTTGACCAAATCCCAGTTTGGCACTCAGACAGTTACTAGGACTTGTTCCATTTCTGCCTTATTCTTGCACTGTGCCACTTCAAATTCGGTCTTTCCAACTTGAACGCCTTCCTCATTTCCTTTCCTCCCTAGATTTGTAAATTTGGGAATTGTGAATAGAGCCTATTCAATAGACAGTCATCATTTATGGAATTTACTTCCTCCATTGTTTTCTCAGAGACTAGGGACCTGATCCAATGATGTATGAAATCAATGCCCATTGATTTAAGAATGTTTTGGATCTGTCCCCAAATGCACTATTTTCAGGGATCAGTTTCAAGTCTATCAGTCTTCTGAATTTTGTATCTGAATAAAGGTGATTTTCTTGATGTGGAGTGTTTTGTTTTTCCAGTAGTGAGGGGTGAGGTAAGTTTCTATCATTTAATAAAATGAGGGTTTTTTTTTATTATTTGTGCAGAAACCAGAGACTTTTAAACACACACACACACATTTTGTAAAATTGTTTCTTTCATTACTCATCTCCTTGTCAGACATGCCAAACCCGTGAAAATAACGCAGAAATTGGGCTTGTTTGTGGCTTAATTGGCTTGTGAGTTGCTTGTTGGCTAGTTTTTGGCTTGTAGCTTGTTGTAGCTTGTTGCTTCTATTTTTTATCAGCTCCTGGCAAGCAGGGGCAAGGGGGGGGAGAGAGTTAGGAGTGCACAGAGGGCCCACCACAGTCCAAGACTGCACGCCGTGGGGATCTAGTCACATAGCGTGTTGGGGTTCTTAGGGATTGGATTGTTTTGGCCTTGTTTTGAAATGGGATTAGCTTGATTTTTGGCTTATTGTGAAAGTCGGGGGGCTTATTTACCATTTGAAAGTTGGCACCAGTGCTCCTTGTCCCTATATATACATTAGTATGATGGAATTCAGGGCAAGTAAATAATAAATTAATCAGTCTGTTTATTTTTCCTTTTCTCATTTAGATTGCCAGGTCTCTGTATTCACCCCCAGGGTAGACCTTTAAAAAGATTAAAGTGATTTATGCAGAGTAAAACAACTAATATGCAGCAACATGAATACTGAAGATTACAGATATATACAGAATCCAGTTGGGACCTCAAATGAACCTTCAAATATGAAATGAAAAATGAGCAACGAAGGAACTGATTTTGGAAGACAAATATGGGTATTTCACATGGAATTGCTAGGATTGTGCATAGAAATCAGTTATTCCACCTGTACATGGCAGGTGGATCCATAATTGGACATATGTTTAAATAGTCATACAAATAATCAATTTACATCCATATCTGTGGTATTTACACACACATAGCTGGTGTGCAAAATTGTAGGTGCCTATCTTAAAAATCATGTCTAAAAATGACTTTAGAAAATAATATTGGTCTATTCACCATATATAGTATGACGTATGTTTCTAAAAGAGAGATGGATTGAGATCTTCAAAGGGGCCTAAAGGAGTCTGATGCCTAGCTCCCATTGACAGTTATGGAGGTTACACTCCCCATTCAGGAACAAGTGCAACTGATGGTGGATAGAGGTAAAATGCCTTTATAGGGAAGAAGCATGCACACAGCTTACCCGGGCACAAAAAGGAATGCACTTAGTTAGCATCACCTGTTGGATCTTTGGACAAGGTGTAGTATGCCCTTACAGTAGCACTGCCCCCAGTTATTTGTCTGTTTGCAGGGAGACCAGAACCAAGGCTCTGCTATGACCCTGCAATTCTTTTTGTGAAAAGTGTCTGCTTTCCACAGATAATTAAATAGTAATAATATAAATAAAATTAAATTAAAAATTGAAAAGTTTTGGTTTTCAACTGAAAATGTTCTGTTCTTGGACACTGTTATGGGGTATACAAACCCCACCCTGGGTCTGAAGGATTAAAGGACAATACTGGACCCAGGTAGCTCCACCCTTCTGGGTCTGCAGAGCATGCTCCAGCTGGAGTAGCAGATTAAAAGGAACTCAGGAGCCCAGGCAATGGGGAGAGAATAAAAAGGATGGAAGGAAGACAGACCCTTCTCATGAAAAGCCACACAGAAAGTTGAATCTGGGACTAGACCCAGTGCTGACAAGGCCCACAGGCAGTACCTTCTCCAAACTCACCCTTTTCTCTGAGAACCAGTAGGCCCTGCAGGGCTCTGCACATTTGAACTCTCTTAAACGCCAAATTGTTTGGACTGTAGGGAACCATGCCCTGAGATGAAAGAGAATAAAAGTAGGAAGTGGCCCAGGTGGCAAGCTTAGATCCTCTGTGCGGAGGACTTGGCTGGTGTTATTTTCCACAGGGCCTTAGGCTGGGATCTGGTGGAGATGGACAGCCCGGGTCTCCTTACCGAGCCCCATTTGAGAGAGAGGCCCAAGACAGTGATGCCCCTAGCCTAAGGGCATCTCTACATACATCCCTCTTGGGACAAGAGACTGGAAATTATTTATGCTAACCATTAGGCCACCTTGCCCCCCCGAATGAACTATTACACTTGGTAGAGAATGCATGTAGTTTCCCAGGCCTGACAGTAGTTGTCCCCACCTCCATCCTCACCCCCCAGAAAAAGAGAAGAGAGCAGGCACTTATAGAAAATGGCAATAGAGATGGAGTTTGAGAAGTTGTTGAAGTGGGTCCTTGAGAACCAGTAACAGCAGGCAGCTCAGCAGCAACAGCAGCAGAGTAATTACTCCAGCAGTTTGTCACCCAGCAGCAACTGCCAGCGGCACAACAGCAGCAGTAGATGATTAAGAAAATGGTGATGCCACAGTAAGAGCAACAGAAGAGGCTTATCTAACAGAGCCTTGTCCAACAGCTCCTACAATGCCCCATGTGGCAACAAGCTTAACCACAGGAGGGGGAGATGCTGCCCCAGTGCGATCCATACCAGTAAAGCTGATGAAAATGGGTACCATGGATGACCGGGAGGCGTTTATCAAATTCAAGAGACTCATAACCGTGACCCGATGGACCATGGAAAACTGGGCCACCCTACTGGCCCCCTACTTGACAGGCCTGGCCCAGGTGGTCTACTGGGGCCTCAATGTGGCAGCCGCACAGGACTACGCCAACGACAAGGCAGCCATCCTAGATGTGCTGAACATCTCACCTGAAGCCTACCCGCAGCAGTTCCACCATGAGAAGTTCCTGCTTGGAGCCTGGGCCCACGTTGTCACCCAGAGTCTGAAAGAGCATTGCTGGCATTGGTTCCAACTAGAAGGATTCATGGGGATTCACATGGCAGAGAAGATTGCCATGAAACAGTACCTTCAAATTCTTCCTGTGGAACAGAGTGAGTGAGTGCTGGGACACCAATCAGAGACCTTGACTGAGGCCAATGCCTTGGGAAAGCTACCTGATATCTATTGGGCCTGTAAAAGGAACACCAAAGCCAGTCCAGGGTACCCCGAGCCCCCACATACCACTGTGGCCTGAAACCTGCTGAGAGTATCCAGGGGAAGTTGGACACACAACTCCAGTGTAGGTGGGTACAAAGGCCAAGAGGGGACCCTGGAATCCCACCCTCAGCTAGCCAGGAGAGATTTAGAGCCACTCTGCTGGACACATCTAAAGGAGACAACCTACTCAGGTGAATTAACAGCAAAACATCCCACAGGGAGCTGTCTTGCATGTGGGCAGCCAGGTCATTTCAGATGGGACTGCCCATTCATTGACTGTAATTATGAGCAGGGTTAGATAGTGGATAACTGGATTCAGAAAAGGGGCCCAGGGAAGATGTTAGTCCCAGGGCAGGTGAATGGGATAAAAGTACAAGGACTCTGGCTGCAAAAGATGTCAAGGAGCGGATGGTGGGGTTGAGAGGAGACTCTTAAGTCGCGATCTACCTGCAGTGTATCCACAGGGACCTACAATCCTATGTGATGAGAGAGATGTAATTGACTGTGCAACATGACATAGAGAGTGTCCAGGCTGGATTTGCCAATGACGTAGCCTATTTGGTCATATTTGGGTGCAACTGGAGGTTTTTCAGGGAATTTGTCAGGGATGGTGCAGCACATCCCGGGCGCTAAGATACGGGATGTGGACCTGCGGTTGAAAAGGATCCTAAAGGGAGCAGGTAAGAACCCCTTGATCGTCCTTCACGTAGGAACGAATGACACGGCTAGGTTCTCGCTAGAGAGAATCAAGGGAGATTATGCAAGGCTGGGGAAGACGCTTAAGGAAGTTGAGGCTCAGATTATCTTCAGTGGGATTCTGCCTGTTCCTAGAGAAGGACAGCAAAGGGCAGACAGAATTGTGAGGATAAATAGCTGGCTGAGGGAGTGGTGCTATAAGGAGGGCTTTGGGATGTATGGCCACTGGGAGGCATTCGGGGACAGACAGCTGTTCTCGCGGGATGGACTTCACCTGAGTAGGGAAGGAAATAGACTTCTGGGAGGGAGGCTGGCTCATCTCATCAAAAGGGCTTTAAACTAGGAACTTGGGGGAGACGGTTGGGAGATGTCCAGTTGATCTCCACGCCAGATTCCAACACTGAAAATGAGGGCGAAGAGATAAGCACAGATATAGATAGGGGTAGGGAATTGGACATTAGAAGGAGGGGGCGGATGGACACTAGGGGTCCGTACCAAAGTGCATAACTAATGGGAGAAAGGATAGTACGGTAAGATGTTTATACACCAATGCGAGAAGCCTAGGTAACAAAATGGAGGAACTGGAGCTCCTGGTCCAAGAAATAAAACCTGATATCGTAGGAATAACTGAAACATGGTGGAACTGTAGTCATGACTGGAGTACAGGTATCGAAGGGTATGTGCTGTTTAGGAATGACCGGAAAAAAGGTAAAGGTGGGGGTGTGGCACTGTATGTGAATAATGAACTAAAATGTAAAGAAATAATAAGTGATGGAATGGATAAGACAGAGTCTGTCTGGGCAATGATTACACTGGGTAAAAGAACTACCAGAGCCTCCCCTGAGATACTGCTTGGGGTGTGCTATAGACCGCCGGGATCTAGCCTGGATGCGGACAGAGAACTATTTAATGTTTTTAAGGAAATAAAAACTAATAAGAGCTGTGTGATCATGGGGGACTTTAACTTCCCAGACATAGATTGGGGAACAAATGCTAGTAACAATAATAGGGCTCAGATGTTCCTAGACGTGCTAGCAGATGAATTCCTTCAGCAAGTAGTAGCTGAACCGACGAGGGGGGATGCCATTTTAGATTTGGTGCTGGTGAGTAGTGAGGACCTAGTTGAGGAAATGGTAGTAGGGGACAACCTTGGCTCGAGTGACCATGAGCTAATTCGGTTTAAACTAAATGGAAGGATTAACAGAAATAAAACTGTGACTAAGGTTTACGATTTCAAAAAGGCCAACTTTAATAAATTAAGGGAACTACTTAGGGAAGTGGATTGGGCTAACATACTTAGAGAGCTAAAGGCAGATGAGGCCTGGGATTATTTTAAGCTGAAGTTGCATGAGCTGTCCGAGGCCTGTATCCCGAGAAAGGGGAAACGGTTAGTAGGCAGGAGAATTAGACCTAGCTGGATGAGCGGGCGTCTCAAAGGGGCGATTAAGAAAAAACAGAAAGCGTACAAAGAATGGAAAAGGGGGCAGATCGACAAGGAAACCTACCTTATTGAGGTCAGAGCATGTAGGGATGCGGTGAGAAAGGCCAAAAGCCGTGTAGAGTTGGACCTCGCGAGGGGAATTAAATCCAATAGTAAGAGGTTTTATAGCCATATAAATAGGAAGAAAACAAAGAAAGAGGAAGTGGGACCGCTGAAGCATGTAAATGGAGTGGAGATTAAGGATAATCTAGGCATGGCACAATATCTAAATGAATATTTTGCGTCGGTGTTTAATAAGGCTAACGAAGGGCTTAGGAATAGAGGGAGCGGGACAGAGGGGAATAAAGGAGGGGCAATTGACATTACAGTATCAGAGGTGGAAGCCAAACTTGACCAGCTAAATGGGACTAAATCGGGCGGACCGGATGATCTCCATCCTAGAATATTGAAGGAGCTGGCGCGAGAAATTGCAAGCCCCTTGGCGATAATTTTTAATAAATCTGTAAACTCGGGGGTGGTGCCGATGGACTGGAAAATAGCTAATGTGGTTCCTATTTTTAAGAAGGGGAAAAAAAGTGACCCGGGTAACTACAGACCTGTTAGTTTAACTTCTGTAGTATGCAAGGTCTTGGAAAAAATTTTGAAGGAAAAAGTAGTTAAGGACCTTGAGGTGAATGGCAATTGGGACAAATTACAACATGGGTTTACGAAAGGCAGATCGTGCCAAACCAACTTGATCTCCTTCTTTGAGAAAGTAACAGACCTTCTAGATAAAGGAAATGCGGTGGATCTAATTTACCTCGATTTTAGTAAAGCGTTTGATACTGTGCCGCACGAGGAATTATTGGTTAAATTAGAAAAGATGGGGATCGATATGAAATTCCAGAGGTGGATAATGAACTGGTTAAAGGGGAGACTGCAGCGGGTAGTACTGAAAGGTGAACTGTCGGGTTGGAGGGAGGTCACCAGTGGGGTTCCTCAAGGTTCGGTTTTGGGTCCGATTTTATTCAATCTATTCGTTACTGACCTCGGAACCGAATGTAGGAGTGGGCTGATAAAGTTTGCGGATGACACAAAGTTGGGAGGTATTGCCAATTCGGAGAAGGATCGGGATATTCTGCAGGGAGACTTGGATGACCTTGTAAATTGGAGTAAAAATAATAGGATGAGATTTAATAGTGAGAAGTGTAAGGTGATGCATTTAGGGATGACTAATAAGAATTTTAGTTATAAGTTAGGGACGCATAGGTTGGAAGTGACGGAGGAGGAGAAGGACCTCGGAGTCCTGGTTGATCGCAGGATGACTATGAGTCGGCAATGTGACGTGGCTGTGAAAAAAGCTAATGCGATTTTGGGATGCGTTAGGCGAGGTATTTCTAGTAGGGACAGGGAGGTGCTGCTTCCGTTATACAAGGCGCTGGTGAGACCTCATTTGGAGTACTGTGTGCAGTTCTGGTCTCCTATGTTTAAAAAGGATGAACTCAAACTGGAACGGGTACAGAGAAGGGCCACTAGGATGATCCGAGGAATGGAAAACCTTTCCTATGAAAGGAGACTCGAGGAGCTCGGTTTGTTTAGCCTAACCAAAAGAAGGCTGAGGGGGGATATGATTGCTCTCTTTAAATATATCAAAGGGATTAATACCAAGGAGGGAGAGGAATTATTTCAGCTCAGTAGTAATGTGGACACGAGAACGAATGGATATAAACTGGCAGTGGGGAAGTTTAGGCTTGAAATTAGAAGAAGGTTTCTAACCGTCAGAGGGGTGAAATTTTGGAACAGCCTTCCGAGGGAAACGGTGGGGGCGAAAGACCTTTCTGGCTTCAAGATTAGGCTTGATAAGTTTATGGAGGGAATGGTTTGAAGGGATAACGTGGTTTTAGTCAATTAGGCATTAACGTGCCATCGCGGGTAAAATGAGGGTCCGGCTGTAGAATCTTGCCTGTATGCTCGGGGTACTGCTGATCGCCATATTTGGGGTTGGGAAGGAATTTTCCTCCAGGGTAGATTGGCAGAGGCCCTGGAGGTTTTTCGCCTTCCTCCGCAGCATAGGGCAGGGGTCGCAGGCTGGAAGATTCTGTTGCGGGTGGGTCAGCTTTTGTGGCCTGCATCATGCGGGAGGTCAGACTAGATGACCATATTGGTCCCTTCTGACCTTAAAGTCTATGAGTCTATGAGTCTATATATAGAGTGAGTACAACTAGGACTGGAAGAGCCAGGAAGACCAGAGATGGCTGTGGTGGCTGAAAGAGGGATCTGCAAGGAGAAGGACCTGTTGGTGTCTGAAGATCCAGGAGAAAGACCATCCTCATGAGTTAATGAACTTTCATATGATCTGAATCAAAGCAGTAGAGGTCTGCTATTGCCTCTCAACCTGGACCTGCTGTCTAGCAAAGTAGACTTTTGGAAGAGCAAAGGAATGACCCAACCCTGATTCAGGTTTATGAACAGCTCCCCTGTGCAGACAACAACGTGTTAGAACCTCAGCAGCTGAAACAGTGGCCCCATTTTGAACTACTAGGGGAAAGGGAGTATCAGGGGATGAAGGATACTAAGGTTTGGAAGGTAAGAATGCAACAGGGAAATTCCAAAGGCTGGTGCTCCAATAGGCCATTCAGTATCAGGCAGTGGCCACTTGAAGAGAGAGAAGACACTCAACAATGTGACCACAAAGTTCTACTGGTCAGGCTTCCACTGAGAGGTGCAGGACTATTGTGCTTCATGCCCCAAGTGTCAATAGACTGGCTAGAAATGGGTCCCAAAGGCCTCCCTTGTACCATTTACCCATTGTAAGGTGCCCTTCAAAAGGATAGGCATAGACCTGCTGGGTCAGCTGGAAAAGTCTACCGTACCTCCTCTATAAGCTTTGCACTGGTGAAAAGGTTTCTCCTACACAGGGTGAATTCCTAAATACAAATCTATGGATGCTTTTATTTCATTTTGTGTTGTGTAAAACTAAATTCTGACCTTTGGGGGGAAAAATACCCCTGGGAGCTGCACATGCATTTATTATCCCTTAACGAATAACTTCACACTAACTATTTAGTGACCCAAGGACTCTTTGAATTAGCAAAGAGGGAGAATATTGCAAACATAATGTCAATAATAAGTAGTACATGTGAATTTTCCTATAAGAATGTAAATGAAAACAAAATACTAAATTTACATATTAAGACCTATTACACTCTATTGTTTATAGTATATATGCATGAAATGGCGATAAGGAAACACAACATGTTCCTAACCTAGAAATGATTACGACAGTTGCTGCCCTACTGCTCTTCGATGTGTTTACATAAGGCAACAAATATTCAGTTGAGTGGGCATGAAATACAAACAAACAAAATGCAGCTTAATTGTTTTTATTATTAATTTATAAAGCACAATCCTCTTCCACTGTGACCTGTTACAATAACAGGATCAAATGAACGAATCAATAAATAATATAAGGAGAATGAGATACTTTAAGTACATCAGGTAAGCAAAATATACAATTAGATATGCATTTACATTTTACTACCAAATATATTTCTTGAAAATCATTTTACATGATTTTGAAGAGCAACACCCGTATTTGGAGAGAATAACTTCACTGAGGCTTTACAGTCACCAGTTACAGTCACCTTGTGCCACAACTTATACTACACAGTACAGTATACCTCTTTCAGACTATTTCTTCTGCATCATAGTTATAAAATGTGCATATAAGTGCTTAATACTGCTAAGGAATTTAGAAGACCATTATTATTAATAATTATTAGTATGTATGTATGTAATTATTTATTTATACAAATGCATAACTTTGTATAGACAATCATGGTAATATAAAAAGATATGGGATGAGATTCACACTCTCCCTCTGGCCTCTTTACTTCAGGTAAAAGGGCCAGAGTGTTGTAATGAGTCTCTAAAAGCCCCAATTCTGGCTGGTGAAGATTGGACTCCCTTGCAAGCCTTGGTATAGGAGATTACCCATACGATAGAGGGAAAAGCATGTCAGGCAGGGGAGCATAGGATGCAACGCTACTGAAATTCTAAACCTCAGTGATGCGCATAGGGAAACAAAGGGCACCTGCTGTAACTTAGACATGGCCCCCATGACTCTAAATTGTGCCAAGGGCCATTCCAGCCCCCAAGCAGTCAAGGATCAGGATGGCACAAGGGAGGCTTACAGCCATGTGAGCTCCCACTCTCCCTTGGATGTGATTCCTGTGCTGTGCTTCTTAGAGGTGCAGCACAGAATTTTACCCAATGTCTCTACCTCCAAATAATTTACAATTTACAAAATGAAGAGGAAAAAGGAGGGGCAAAGGGAAAGGAGGGATGGAAGTCAATCTGGTTATCTAGTGAGGACATTTTAAAAGTTAATGTATAAATACTACAGACTGAGAGGAAGAGTACATAACCTAAGGACAGAGGGGTACAGTCAAAAGCAAAGCAAAACAAAAAGGTGGGCTTTAAGCACACATTTAAAGGATGCTTGGCAAACAGGAAGAGAAATATCAGAAACAGCAGCAAGAAAAGTAATGAAGATAAAAATAGGAGGAGAAGACTAAGGGAGCAATGGCCTAGTTCAGTGTTTCCCAAACTTGGGACACCGCTTGTGTAGGGAAAGCGCCTGGTGGGCCGGGCCGGTTTGTTTACCTGCCACATCCGCAGGTTCGGCCGATCACGGCTCCCACTGGCCGCGGTTCGCTGCTCCAGGCCAATGGGAGCTGCTGGAAGCAGCGCGGGCCGAGGGACATACTGGCTGCCTCTTCCAGCAGCTCCCATTGGCCTGGAGCAGCGAACCGCAGCCAGTGGGAGCCGTGATTGGCCGAACCTGCGGACGCGGCAGGTAAACAAACCGGCCCGGCCTGCCAGGGGCTTTCCCTACACAAGCGGCATCCCAAGTTTGGGAAACACTGGTCTAGTTGAAACACTCATAGGGGTGAATTGGGGAATGATGAGACATTGCTATGATTATTTGTATTGCAGTAGTGTATAGAGCATTTTAAAGAGAAGGAATGAAAACAAAACAAGGGCTGGCCCCCATCGCGCTAGGAAACGTGAACAAACATATTAGGAGAGTATCCCCGGTCTGAAGAGCTTACAGTGCAAATGAACATGCCAGACAAAAGGAAATGAGACATAGAATGATTGTTACTGTCTGTTACAGCTTTCCCCCTATTCCATTTTGTTTCTTACAGCTGTCCCCTTACTCCATTTTGTTTTTGTTCTCCTCCTGTGGCCTCCCTCCCTGGCTGTTAAGTTGTTTACCAGGGCCACTGCCCTTCTCAAAGGGAGGGCCACTTGTGCTGCGTGCTAAGTGGGACCACTGCCCTGTTCAAAGGGTTGGTCCTGTTATCACCTTGTTAAACCTGGGCTTGGTGTAGGGTAGGCAATGTCCAGAGCTGCAAGACCTAATGTGTTTTTGAGATCCTGGGCATGAGTCATAGGCCTCATGTGCTTTTGAGTCCTGAGGTGTGAACTCACGCCTATGGTCCAGGACTCTGCCCAGGCACGTCTCTATGCTCACCTGCAGTTTTTCCCTGTATCTCCTCCCCTGTGACAGAAGGAGCCTATCAGGATTACTGGCGGGAAACTGCCTGAGTTTGCCTTTAAGAACAGGCATTTTTGAAACAAACATCAGAAAGGTTCCTGCATTGCTACCTGGTCTGATCAGACAGGGGTTCTGGGGGGTCCTTTCTCTGCTCTTGTTTTATTTTTGAGCGTACCCCCATTTTTAACCTCCCCCTCCCCCCACGAAGAACGAATTGCTGCCTGAGAGACCTCCTGATTATCAAGACCGTACCGAGCCCTCCTTGCTTCTTCTGATGTTGTTGCTGCTTCTGCCTTTGCTGCTGCCTTGGGGACTGGTAAGAATCCCTCTGTGAAACTTTCTATACTTTTATTACTTTAGCTGCTGGCTCTGATTCCCCAGCACACAGACTCAAGCTAAACCTTGATCTGTGTCTTAAAACCTCTCTTAAACTCCTTGGTCTGTATCTGTAATCTGTTTCTTGCTTTGCAGCGCCTTTGCTGCTAGAAATAAGCCTGTGCCTTCCTGGACTGTATCCTGGGCTGCCAGCTTGCAGCCACCCCCCCCCCCCCACTTGCAGCCACCACTAGTTAAATCCCCCTCCCCCCCTTGGAGCTGTATCCTGGGCACACACCACTCTGCCCTCTGGAACTACCCCTAGTATAAGGTGCACCCATTAGGTTAGATTTTGTCTTTTAGTCTAGATAAATTGTAATTTCATTTTGCATAGCTGTAGTTAAGTTAGGTTTAGGAAATTGCTTGCATTGTACCCTGTAAGTTAGGCTTAAAGAATTGTTGCATTGTGTTTTGTTACTTGCTAATTTGTGTAGTTTTGGTTAAGTTAAATCATAGATAAGATTTTGCTGTGTTTTGTATAATTGTCTCTCTGCTGTTTAAACTTACAGCCTGTCTGCTCTCTGTGTCTCCCTGAGTTTAAATCTCCCTCTGCCTTTGGCCTCTGCTCCACCACGTGCTCCTCTTCCCCCATCCCCCAACCTCACTTCTCTACCACTTTCTTCCCCTCTCTTTCTCTTTCTCTCTGCTGTTTAAACTTGCAGCCTGTCTGCTCTCTCTCTTTCTAGCATAAAACCCCATTGGTTACCCCTTTTCTCTCTAACACACCTCACATTTTACATTTACACCACTGTGACACATTTTTTACCTAAAGTTGTTGGTTATTTAACACATTTTACCCATACTGTTAGTTGGTTATATACTGCTGTGACACACTCTTTACATAGAAATTGTTAGCTACCTGTTACATTTATACCTCAGTGTTAATTGGTTACCAACTGTATTGTGCCCCACTGTATTGTATCCCACTATTGAAACCCCCTATCCCATTTACTAAAAGAAACCCCTCCCCAATTGTCTACTTTAACAAAAACCCATACCCCTCACTATTGAATTTTCCCTGTTTTTGCATTTTCTTAATAAAGTTTATTTTGCACCCCACCAGTGCAGTAGTTGTCCCCCAAGATCCCCTACCTGCTGGCAGGGACAGTTACCACATGCACCATGATACTGTCTCCACAAAAAGAGTTGATGCCAAATTGATTGGTTCATTATAAGGTTTCCAAACTGTCCTATCTTCTTCTAAAGGGATTACACCCATCCATTCATTGCATCTCCTCCTTCTGTCTTTAGTATATCACTTTATACTATTCCCATTCAAGTTAATGAAAAGATTCCTATTAACTTGAATGGGAGTTAAATTGAGTCCATTCTGAGATTGGCTAAAACATTCATTAACTTCTGGAACGTGTTGCTTTTGGAGTATTTGAAACCTTCCATGTCATATCCTTTGACTTTCATCTCTGAATCATGACAGTCTCTGCCCAAAAATATTTTCTTTTCATTCCTCCTACTCCTCTATTATTTCTAGAGCCACGCTCAGCTACAGCACTAACTGAAATGTGTCTAACATTTGAAATACATTATTTGAAAACTTTGCAGGAGGCTTAACCAAGTGATACCATCTTTCTCAAGAAATATTCCTAAAAGGTGATAGTCGGAAAAGAGGCAATGGGAGGTAACATCATGAAGAAATGATGGAGATCATTAAGTGTATAATACTCACCATCAAAAAATCTGTGAGACCCAAAAGTTCAAGCAGATTTCCGTGAAAAGAGGAGGACTGTCTCCATGAAGTAACACCAACACAAATGTTAAATCATTACATCTACTGTGAGTGCATTGATAAACGGGTAGCATTATAGTGGCACCATAGGTGACGGGTATAATAGGCCAGGGGAAGCTAAGCCTCCCCTGGCACAGCTGCCGCTGCCCCATCCCCAGACACCTGGGCAGTGGTGGCCCCGCCTGCACTCCGCCTCTTCCCATCCCTACTCCGCTCCTTCCCTGAGGTCTCCACCGCCTGCCACTGCCTCCTCTCCTTCACTCCATCCCCTCTTCCCTAGAGGCCCCCAACACTCACTGTGTCCCTCCTCTCCTTCACCCCTCCCCTGCAAGGCCTCCCCGCCCACCTGCGCAGTGGTGGGGTGGAGAAGAGGAGGGATGCAGAGATCGGCAGGCAGTGGGATCCTCACGGGGGAGAAGGGGTGGAGGAGATGAGGGATGTAGCAAGTGGCAGTGGCCTTGCAGGGGAAGGGGGATAAGAGGAGGGATATGGTGAGCAGTGGGTGGTGGGGGTCTCACGGGGAGAGAAGGAACGCGGTGAGTGGTGGTGGTAGTGAGTGGGGATGGGGCTGAGTGGGGCCTGGGCAGAGCAGGGCCGGGGCCGGGGCCGCGGGTAGGGCAGGGATGGAGTGTGGCCAGGGCTGCTGGTGGAAGAGGCAAGGCCGCAGGCAGAAAAGGCAGGACAATGAACTAGCCTCCCCAGGGGAAGCTTCACCTGCTGCTCATCAGTGGAGCCTTTACTTATCCTCCAAAATTGGTATTTTCTCATTTCCACCCATAGCACCCAACAAATAATCTTTCACGGGATGCTTGGGCCAGGATTTGATCTGAACTGCCTATGTGATTATTAAGTCTGTTGGGCTGCAGCTACACAGTGTTCAAGTTTCCTCTGTGAATCAGGCATCTGAACAGATCTCATAGTGACCCATTTCTGTGTCTGCTGAACCTTTTTCACCTTATTGTCCACTCATGTTTGTGGGCAATTCCTTTAGGAAGAAATAAAAGATTATCCGACACTCAGCTTCACCAAGAAGAATTAACTGTCCACAGAGCCATACCATATAGATTCCTCTCATTCAGCTTCACCTTGGCTTGGATTAATTCCAGCCACTTTTGCAGTGGATTATTTTGCTAGATGTCACTCCCATCCGAAAGTTGACTCTCCACTGCAGTAAGAGATTGACCTATATCCCATGTAGCTTAACAATATCATCTATTATGAAGTAACACATTGCTACAGAAAATCAATAGGGCTAAGCTAACTATATATGACATTTATGAATGAATGCAATGTAGTTGTAGACATGTTGGTCTCAGGATAATAGAGAGAAAAGGTGGGTAAGGCAATATCTTTTATTGAACCAACTTCTGTTGGTGAGAGAGGTGAGCTTTCGAGCCACACAGAGCTGACCTGAAGAAGAGCTCTGAGTTGCTCGAAAGCTTGTCTCTCTCACCAACAGAAGCTGATCTAATAAAAGATAGTACCTCATTCACCTTGTTTCTCTATTTATGAATGAATACATTTCATTACAGAACCTTGTGAATTTTCTGAATTGTTATTTCCTGGGACTCTACTAAAATTCTGAAGAGCCAAGACCTTCAGAACAGGGATCTTAACTGTATGGTGTTAACAGTAGAGCTGGGGCAACATGGTGTAAGTGGGTAGCTTTGGGGGCTGCTGGGAATGAGGGGGAAAGGGTTGAAAAGATACCAATACATGTTTATGTCCAGTAAAACTTTGTTTACATGTAATTCCAAATAACGTAGGACCTAATTTAGCAAAAACTAACTCAAGTGTAAAATTTCACTCATGTGTGTAAGTGTTTCCAGGATCAGGCTTAGAGGATTTTGTGGATTGCTTGTTGAGCAAACTTTGGCAAGATTCAGAATTAAATATGCTTCTATTCGGTTTAGATGAGTCAGTGTTTGAATTAAGCAAACACATCATAGATAAAATGAGTCATTGGAAATCATGGTTACTAATTTCCAATTGCTCTCCAAATATTACATTGTTGATAACTAATTTTATATGCTGTAGGGAATACACATTGGTGACAAGTTTTTTTTATTTGTTGTTTTTTTTTAAGAAGGCTACAGGGCAGAGGCAAAAAAGTCAAACATAGTACTATAACACATGTCAAGAAATATCTAAATATTGTCACCCTCTGGACTCATTCTGAAACTGGCAGCATCAGATCTTCAAATATGCAATCACCTCTCACCACACAGCTTAATGATACAAGGCTGGTAATAGACCATTAAAACATAATGGATTTATGGAAATTTTTTTCTGGAGTGAGAGAAAATTCATTTCATTATGTAATGTTTATTTAAATGTAACTCCTTAGTATCTGTCACTGTACTTCTGAATACATGGACCTGGTTAATTGTTGCCGATACATCTAGTGCCACTCAGCTCACATTTGATGCACCTTGCCTCTTCTAAAACAAACTTTCAGGGTGGTTGTGATGGGGCATATAAACCCCACACTGGGATAAAAGGGGTTAAGGAGCAGTTGTGGGCTCCAGGTGGCCGCACCCCACCCCACCTGAATTTCAACAAAATTGTAACACAGGTAGCAGAAAATAAAACATTGCATTATTTATTTTAAAGCACCACTATTATACATATGGTTTTAATATGCTATGGATAAATTTAAACTCATTACACTAAAACAATAATAGATATTTTAAAAAATGTTTCAAAAAAATTTAAAGCAGAATTGATCTATGATTAAAAAAAACATTTCTAACTTTGTTAAGTTGTGTTAAGATTTCTAGGTAACAATAATTAGAAAATGTACATGCCTAGAAAAGTTCAGTTAATAAAACTTATTGTGAATGTTAAAAAATGGGAATATATGGATAATGCCAGTTGAATAAATGTACATGAAGATCAATATCTTTTCACTTTGTAAATATCTGGACAAATATCTGGATACATGAAAAGTCACAGTAGACATTGTAAAAACAATCCTTATGACACAAGTATGAGCCCTTTCTGAGCTATAAAAAGATAGGAAGACCTGATCCTGCACATGACTAGTCCTGGTAGTCAGATCATCAGCTGATGTAAAGTCATGTAGCACCACTGACTTCAATGACAGTTGATTTAAGCCGGCTGAGGATTTGGCCTATTGACTTAGACTATCCACATCAAATTACTGACAAAAAATTAGATAAAATTACTCAGATCAGAAACTCAACAAGGCTTAAGGTTTTTTTATACTGCTTCTGACCTGCTTCTACTATGCTCCCTTTCTCCTACTCGGTGTCAATGCACTCCTGCCACTGTCACTGCTGGAGGTGGAATCAGTGTATATATGTCTCTGGCTTCTTCCATCTCCAACATATTGTGTATTTTTGCATGTATCTGCATGTAGGTGTCACGCAACACATACTCAGACCAGGGGCATTGACAATTTATTTTATTGGGGGTGGGAGAGGGACTGACTTTTGTTCCAAACTGAGTATCCTTTATTTATTAATGCAACTGCTAAAAAACTGTTTCAGATACATTCCCTCACCTTTCTTCAATTTGATTGGCTAAAATCAGACTGCTCAGTCTGTCATTTTCTCACACACAATCTCCCTACATTCAACCATCCTTTAAAACAAGCTTAAAAATAAAATGTAAATACAAACCATATGTAAAAGAACAGGTCAGAGATGAGTGAAGAGGTCTAAAATACCTGGTCAGATTAATGATGGATTATGTTAAAGGAAGATGAAGAATACTTGAACTGACCCAATAAACTAAACTGAGCAATTTATTACCCGTTAATCAATATGAAAAGTTTAGTTGAAAGTAGTTTTAATGGACCTTTTTGACAGCAAAAGAGTGTTTCTTACTCAAAGAGCAAGGAAAACGTGCCTAAAAGAATAAAGCAGTCTTCAGCAATTTGTAATTTTTCTCCATTTGTAACTTCTGGTGTATGTAATTAAACCAATGCAAAAGTTGTGACCTCCTGCAAATAACTATAGGGTGTAGTATCAGAGAGGCTTACAGAGTGGCAAGGACTGTGTAGATGTGGCATAAGGGAGGCCATAAGGAGATGGGCATTTGATAACGCTAAGTACTGGGGGCATGGCACTCTGGTGGGGAATGTGTGCGTGTGTGTGTGCACACGCTCGCATAGGGATGGTTTAATTGCATTTTACTACAGCACTCCTGTTTCTAGGTTATTTTTTCTTGCGGAAATTGATATGTCTGTTTATTTATTAGTTTACTTTAAAAAATTGTCAAGAGTGCCTAGCACCCTCGATGAGTGTTCTGTTATTGGAGCGTTGTAAAAAATGAACTAACTAAACGTTATTTTGTTAAATGCCAGGTTGAAGAAAAAATTAGTTGTAAGAGCATGCTTTCATCATTCTTCAGCATTCCGTGACCTTTTATATATTTGCTGTAAGACTGTATTTCAAATCAATCTAGTTAAAGTTATTTATTTTGGCAGAGTTACCCAAATTGACTGTGGTAAGAAAATCACTACGGTATGTTATCTTGATATCTTCTAGTTTAAGCATTGTATCACCATTGTGTCCATTTGCTGAAAATTGAAAAACATGCATTTGATTGGTCAATGAATGTTTTATCATGTTCTTTTTGGAATTACGAAGACATTATTATTTTGTCAGTAATCTCAAACTATATTTAACAAGGACAAAACAGAACATTTCTTCTTGTCACTTAAAACATCTTCATTTCATCCATTGTCAGCTACCCTTCTAGCTTGTGTCAAACTCAGCTTGACAGTCTAGAGTGGTCCTGCTAAGTGAATATTCTGAAAGATCAAAGATTGTTTTTTTTTTCTGAATGACAATTTTAGTGGGATTTTTTGAGTCCTCCAGGTTTGCTTTTTGAATGATAATCTACTTTTCTTCAAAGAGATTTATTTTCCCTCTAATATCTAATGACAGATATATATTACTTTACATTTTATTGTCGTTATTACTAATACAATTGTATAAAATACTGCTTCTTTCCTTTGCATTTATTGATATTGATGAAACCTTTGCCTCCCTGTCAACAGGAATTACCAATTTTAAGAGATACATTTATTTCTTTTCATTTTTCCATAGCCCACTTGTCTTGACACCAGCTATACTCCCAGTTGTCGCTAGAAAGCCAGACATGTTCTTTGACCAAAAAATGTCTGTCTCCACCAATATTCTTTACATTGTCAAACCTTTCAGAGATGACTTTCTAAATAGTTTATGGATCTGCAGCTTTCTCTTGCTCCAGCAAAGATCTTTGTTCACATGCTTGTGCTCTCATATCTCAGTTTCTGCTATGCTATTTATGTTGGTCTTCCAGAATCCTCTCCAGATGGTCCAATTAGTCCACACCATGCTGCATATTTCATATTTTTGTCTCCCCGTTCTCCCTGTTTCTTCCCTTCTCTGGCTTCCAATACACAACTATTACACCTTTACAATCTCTGTCCAGCACCATTAAATGTCTAAGGATTCTACTATCTGCACACACAGGCCACTATTTTATGTTCAGTTCAATGCAGACCTTCTTAGAAGAAAGACACATTGTGCTCTCTCTGTCTCTCTCTGTCTCTCTCTCTCTCAGACTTTATTTTCATTCTTGTTTTGTTTTTTTAAAATGGGGCAAATCCTAAATCTAGCACCTCACCCAAGTAGCAGGGAAAATACACGGGGTGGGGTGGGGGCGGGGTAACCAGAAGAGGAGATATCCTCCCCTTGCCAGGCCACAGAGTGTCTGTACCATCAATTTCTTTTGTAACCTCCTTCCATATTTTTCCTGTACCTCATCGCCATTTCCCATCTTTCCATAGGCCTGTCCATGTCCTGCTCCACCTTCATCTAATGCACAGGAGAACCCTGTACAGATGAATTCTAAGCCTCACTGTGAATGTATATCTCCCTGGAATTCTGCACCTACTTTGACAGGGGAACAGCACACATTCCACTCTCTGAAGAATCTCCATATTCAAAGATGAGGGAGCTGGATTTGGGGCCATAATCTAAAATAAAAACCTGAAACTATTGTTGTGTGGGTTGTTATTACAGGTTGGGTGTAACCACCCCCTTTCACTCAGGATGAATGTAAAGAAGTGACTGAAATAAAAGCAGTGTCCAAACCCAAAACACAGGCACATCTCTCTGCCCAAACCAAAGGCAAATGCAAGGCTGCACAGAAATTTGAATGACCAGGGCACAGGGGTTTGCTAGGTATGGTTGGATCAGTGGAGAGCAGTTTTGTGCTAGGAGGCTTCCAGCGGTAAAGGCAGGAAAAGAAAACAGTGTGTGCTAAATAATAGGGTGAGAGAGAGACAGAGACCAAGACAGCTGCCTCTTGGTGATTGGGAAGTGGGGCCTGCACTGAGGTTTCTGAAAGAGGGAGTTGCCTGTGTGAAGTTGGCTACTCCATATGTTGCAGGTACAAATGAATTTTCATACTTTGTAAATAATTTCTTTATTTAATACTTAGCTCTGCAGAAGCAGTTTCTACTGCAATGGGAAAGTGACCTGCATGGCCACTGAAATCTGCTGCTGCTCAGCAAAGAGACAACAAATGTACGTGTTATGCTTTTGACAAGATGTCTGTAACACACTCTATATAGGGCTACACATTTTATTCCAGTATCTTTTATTAAGTTCTCACACTTTGGCCATCACTATGATATCTGAGTGCCTATGTGACACCACTTTGAATCTCTGCAGTGCATAGCACTACAGACCCCTGATCTCCTCCACAACATTTCCCTCCTGCCCCTGTACTCTATACAAGGGTTTGCTGCGGGGGGTGGGGGAGAGGGGTGCACATAGGGCAGTGTATGTCACCCTGCACAAAGTACTCCTGGGGGAATTCTGCACCACAGCACATGAGCAGAATGTATGTCCCCCCGCATATTTCTTTGCTTCCCCACAGAAAAAATGTCTTTCTGATGGGGAAACAAAAGGAAGCCACAAGAGCAGTCATGCAACCCTCCCCAGCAGTATTTTCAGGTGCCCAGGGCAGCCAGCAGAAAGGTAAATCACTGTGGGGCAGGGGGCAGGACTGGGGAAGACCCAGTGGGTGGCTCCTACCCTGCGTTGGGTTCGGTTGCTTATCCCGGCTGGGCTGGGGAGGACAGGACTTCCTCTTCCCCTGCACGGCCTCCGGGGCCAGGTCAGACCCCCCCCCCCCCAGATTTCTCCCCCAGCTGTAGAAAGCTCTGCAAACTCCCCCTCTCAGCCCCTGTGTTTCCTGCACCCATCGCTTCTCAGCTGCAGGGGGAGGGATCACTTTACAGGGAGCTGCTCCCGCATCCGCCCACTCCCTCTGCACCTGGGCCACCCCGATGAGCTACCCACACCTGGAGCCCCCCACTATTGAGCCCCAACCAGCTGTACATGGATCCCAACCCTACTGAGCCCCGCTCCCCCTGCATCTGTACCCCCCAACTGAGACCCCCACACCCATACCCCCATTACCATTGCACCCAGAACCCTCCAACAAGCCCCTGTGTATCCAAATCCTCCAACACCTGGATCCCCCACTGAGTTGCCCACACCCTGATTGCCCCACACAGAGCCCTCTCAACCCACACCTGGATCCCCCAAACTAAGCCTCTCCACACATGGATCCTGCATTGCTGAGCCTGCCTGCTCACACCTGGTGCACCTGGCACAGAGGGGCAGGGCTCTGGGGGTTTTCTGGGGCAGGCCCGTGTGGGGATGTATCATCCTTACGCCAACCTAATGGAAAGTTCCATAAGAAGGTAAGGGTCACAATGGGACACTTGCCAGGCAATGGCTCATGGCCTTGTAAAACAAAGGCGCCCCCTGGTGGTCTAGGGATTATATAAGATGAGGTAAACAAGGTAATAAATCATGGCCTTATGTAAGGAACGGTTGAACCAATCGGTGTGGGGCTATACATGTGATAAACACATGATTCTCCTTCTTGTCCAATCGGTGGATGTGTGATTATAGCCTAATTGTGTTATGTAATGTTGAGAAAAACTATAAAAGAAAGCTTGTAATAAACAGGATTCGATTCAGCTTGCAACCACATTGGTCATGTGCTTTATCCGCTCCGCATCGGTTCCCCACAGGCCTGGTCCTTGCGCTGTGTCAGGATTGGGTGCAGCCTCACCGCTGAGTCTGTGTTCTGGGGGGGGGAGGGGAGCTGCACAGTGATCTCCCACCTCTGTGCAGCCAGTGGCCTGTGCTCCCAGTGCCATGCTGGAGCTTCCACATTTCTTTGACAAATAAAATTTGCAGAATTTTGCAGAATTTTAAAATATTGTGGGCAGAATTTTTAATTTTTTGCTGCAGAATTTTTATTTTTTTGGCACAAATGCCCTAAGGAGTAACAAAGCCTTCACCATAGGGAATTCTCCTCTGGCCCGCATTGCTCTCTAATGACTTTTTTTACAATGCTGCAGCAGCATACAGGATCCACATCTGAACCTTTGTGCCATGCTAGGGCTATCTTCTATGAAAGCTCACAGTGTGATGAAGGAATACTCCTCTATTGTTCTTTTTTATAATCTATAATTCAGTCCAATGTACTAGATAAGGCCCAATATTGTGACCGTCTAGATCTGCTAAATTAATTTTGGACATCATTAGTACCCTCCCATTAACAGGTTGTTTAATTTCAATTGTACTGTGGTGAATATTATCATTAGTAAATACAGGCCCTTCTGTCTTACACAAATTAAACAACCATTGATGGAACCAAGAGTGTTTCAGCATTTATAAGGGATAAAGTACAATCCCCCCAAATCAAAAGGAACATGAGAATGAAAACTTCAGTTAATGAATCATTGAGAATCTGATATCAAGAGAAAAATACAACTGCTCTTAAAACCTCCAGGCAATGCTTCCTCAGTGTTACACAAAGAATCTATTTCCATTTGCTCTGTGACAGGTGACTTGAGAGGAGCAATCAGCCAAACATATCACATATGATATCGAAGGGTAGGCTGTTTAAGGTAGGTGGTACACTTTTGATGTTGTCTTCAATTGTGTCACAATTTAAGAAACTCTCCCACAAAAAAACGACTAGGGGCCTGATTATTAGTTACTGTATTCCTGCACTTGTGATCTGTGGCTGCACAACCCCCCACTGTAAGACCCAAGTTGCAGGTCTGCTCAATTTATGTTCTGCTTCCCCTGGCCTCTATTGGCTTTGGGAAGCAGAGAGTAGCTATGGTGCAATGAATCTGACCAGGCTCCTGCCCCACCTCTGATTCACCCCGGCACTGTGGGTTGGGAGTTCTTACATCAGTTTTACACTGAATAGGGAGGCCCCCGTGCAGTGGATGTTCTCGGGGGCTGGTTCAGCTCACTTTATGGCCCCTTCACTCCAGCTGTCAGAGTGGTAGGGTCCTAAATGTAACTGAGAATCAGGCTCCTTGGGATGTGACTAGAATTCAGAATTACATGTAATATATTTGATTACTAGAACTATTTGATTTAAGAAGGATGTAAAATTGTTTGTCTGCTGTTAAAAGGTATATAAACTATGTCCATTTGTTTATGGGGGAATTGTTCATTTGATGAACTTGGAGGGAAGACAAGAGATGTTAATGCAAGTTATCTGACTGCTGGCATAATCAATTTCACTCATGGTTTTGGTTGTAAATTACTCAAATGTTGCTCATTTCTCATTTGATTAAATTTATCAGGGGGAGAAGAATTAAGGCCATAGTTTCCAAAGCACAAAACGTACATGGAAATCTTTTTAATTTTTTTTTTTGGTAGTTTTACTATTAATGAGAGAGGAAAAACAATATGGACAAAGAAAATGACTAAATTAAATATTTATCAGAAGCAATATACTATTTTAATGTTATAATTAGGATTTTACATTGTACCAAAATGAAGGCGCTGGTTTATTGTTCCCTGGGCAAGGGCAACTTTTTTTTTTTTTTTTTTGCATGTTGTAATACTTAACTCTCAAAGATCATAATCCAAACCCCGCTGAAGTCATTGGAAAGACTCCCATTGTCTTCAAAGGGTTGTGGATCAGTCCCACATTGCATTTTCAATCTCCAAAGTGCACAATAGACACTTGGTCGATGGCTGCTTACCTTGCTCACAAAAGTTCAAAGGGACTTTGTATGTGAGGAAGATGAATGGGCTCGGCAGACTCAGTTACTAATAGTCCTTGAGGTAGGTATTATTGTCCACATTTAACCTATCAAGAAAACCAGAAAGGTTAAGGCCTACATTTTTGAAAGCAGATTCTAGTTTTAGGTGCCTTGGTTTAGGTGCCCAATATGAGATTTCTAATGCCTAATTTACAGAGTTACAAAACACTCCCAATTCCAGTTGGAGTCAATGGGAGGTGCAGATGATCAACATCTGAAAATTAAGGCCCATGTGTCTCAAGCGTGAGACACCTACAATTATAGGCCATTTAAAAAAATATCCCTAAGTGATGTGCTCAAGGCATGGTGGCAATCATTGCATGAGATGGGATTATAGTTTGTGAATTCCTGGCTCCTAGTCCCATGCTTAGAAATCTGTGGACATCTTTCTGTAGTATAATCTGTTATTGTATATAACTGAGCAATGTGATTGAATTATGGATGCTGAAGAACCATGAACCAGATTTTCAGCTACTATAAATTAGCATGGCTCCAAAAATGTGGAATTTCCTGATGTATGTATATGTCACATCTCAGTCACAATGGTGTATTAATGTACTTGTCTTTCAATGTCCTTAGATATTTCTAATAACAATTTTTTTAATCGAGAAAAGGTGCATGAAGATAACTATATTACAGGGAGTGTGAAAACAACATTTATTTCAAATATATAAAAGAGAAAATTATGACATGTCACATTGAAAAAGACACTACTGCCTTGTTTACGCTCAAAAGTTTCTTACTTACCCAAAGCAAAGTTTGATGACATGTGGAAGTCTAAACTAGAGCCTACATAATTGGTGATGCATTGCTGCCAAAAGTGAATAAGAATGACCTTAGCGTAGATGTAGTTTAGAGGCCCAATTCTGTGTTCCTGCCCTGAAACCCTAACTTGCTTCAAGCAGGCCAGGAATTCAGAGTATGGCCCTACAGTGAATGGCCTGAAATTCACATGGAGGTGCCTGAAAACAAATGCATATATTCTCAGATTTGAATAAACATGTCACATGTTCATTTGAATGTAATCAATAAGATGAATGTAAGTGTTTATTTCCATATGTACATATAAAAATATGGGCAGAATAGTCATACATGGCATATTCAACCTTCAGATGTTTTATTAATTCAGCAAAACACCACACTTCACTGGATAATTTGTGCACCAACAAAAAGATCAATGGGGGGGGGGGGGGCACAACCAAAAACAACCCTCCCTCCCCCACCAAGAAATAGATCTAAATTTTTGTTCATGCTCAGAAAACTCAAAAATGCCCTTTTTGGTTTCTGCCAAGTTTTATCCCGATGATGTTCAAAATGTATTTTATTATTAAAAGCATTAACATGCTGCCCATCACTATATACTCTGGATACACTTAAAATAGTGCGGCTTGGATGCAAAAATATTTCTCACATAGAGAGAAGCTAAAAGCCCACAATCCCTCATAGTATTATAAATAGAATGGCTGGATAAGAAGAAACATCTATAAAATGGCGTTAGAAATCTCTCATGCCCTCAGTCCTTAGTGGCCTTGATCGGCCAGCCCATCTAATGTTTTCTATTATTACGTAGCACCATTTTCCACCTGATTTCTTCCTTTAATGTCAGTTTCCTTATGGGTTTTGATGGACAGGACAAGCGTCATCTGGATCCCACCTGCAGCTCAGCAGGGACTAATTTCCTTATTTTCTTCCCATATGAATTTACTTGGCAGTGCCTCCACCCCCATCGCTCCTTCCTGGAAGGGCTACCAGGGCAGCTTGGAAGGAAAATTCTAACCACAGTGTAACCCCTATTTGCTTGCTTCATAGTTGTAGGCTCCCAAGAAATATCACAAACACACATAATATATCTAATAGAGTAAATTTATTACAGAGGAAGTAAATATAACAACAGAATAAAACACAGCGTCTCCGATGCCGACACTGATAATACCCATTTATGTCCCTAGTCAAGTGACCTGATATAGTGAGAGGTTGGTAGGCAAACTTTGTAGGTGCCCTTGATGAATCTATCACAGTGATATCTTCTGTAGCAGCAATAAGCAACTCACACAGGGGATAAGATGGTAAGTCCCTCAATAGGTTTAATAAGCAGCAGTTAATAAAATCACCAAGCCCTTACTCTCTTGGCTTGAGGACACAGTTCAGGGAATAGGGGGTCTCACAAACAATTTTCCTGACCATATGCCTTTAAGATGGTGCACTCACAACTCCATGAATGAGCCTCAGGTGCAGATACGAATTTCTGCAAATGCAGAGGGGTTGACAATCGCAGTTGGCAGGGGTTCGCTTCATGCAGGAATGAGGCTCCTTCTGTTCTTAAGATTTCCCCAGATCATGAAGGGATGCAGGGATCAGGTGCAGATTGTAATAAGTATCCTAAAAATCCTAACTCTAATCTCCTACCCCAGCACTCAGATACAATCACAGCAAGTGGGCAACCTGAACTAACAGCCAACATAGCACTTGCCATTTGGTAACTGATTTATGTACGGAGCTGAAGGACTAACTAACACTGGCTGGGTAGGAAGTTTTCCCAACAAAACTCTTTAAACTGGGAGTTACCTTGAACAGGGAAAGGATCAAGCTGAGGGATCTTGCTTCCAGGCACCTAGAGCTAGTTCTCAGGGGGAAACTTTCATGCACCCTACAACTCATGAGCTCACCAAAAAGCAAGTCCTTCCTTTTCAGTGGCTGGCTCCATATGCCTCCTAAATGGCTTCTTCCCTCTTCCAGTTCTCCCATGGTCAGGGCATCTCACTGAGGACCTTCCTTATCAGTGAGGCTAGCTCTTCTTCCTGTGCTTTTATCAATCATTTGGCTCTAATCCCTCTTTTCTCTCTCAGACTCTGCTCCTCCTCAGAAAAGGCATATTGATGGCCATTCAGGCACTCCTGCTAGACTCTCCTGACCAACAGGGGCCCCTATCACTTGAAATAGCCTCTCTCCCTCTTGGTTGTCTAGCAGACTCTGAGTCTGCACTTGGCCCCCCTTCTTCCCAGGGACATTGCGCCTCTCCTTAACTTACTAGCATAGAGAAAACAGGAACCAAGGTAAGCTCCTTCGGGATTATAGTTATAAGAAAGCATTGAATGGAAAAATGGTTGCTGAGGTTATTAGCAATTCAGATAGATAATTATGGGCTGAGAAAGAGACTTTAGCATGAGGGAAAAAAGAGTTATTTATCTTGGCCAAGACTTACTCCACCCCACATAAAGGTATTTTGCTGATGTATCATAGCTGAGGCTTAGGGTTTATTGAGTTGATAAATCATATGTATTTATGATTTACACCATAATTTATCAATGTCTATCTCCACTCAAAAAACAAAACAAAACAAAAAACTTATTTTCAGCAAGATAACATTTTGAAATAGTGTCAAGGGTAAATTTAAAATATACAGTCTGAAGCCAATTTGAATATTGCTCCAGTTATTAAAAATGAATTGTGCAAAGGTAGAAACCTAAAACAGGCATTGGATCTTACAGAACATTATGTGCTTTGTTAGTATAAAGGGGAAAAAATGTAATTCGCAAATGGAATGCTTCTTTGTAAAATGTTGTTTATGTTTGTTAGATATATTTGATGCAGGAATAATGCTCTTTTTAATTGTATGGAGAGAAGATTTATCACATGAATTGCAATGAATTCATATTTCAGTCTCCAGTTAACAGTTGCATTTTAACCAACTTCTTTTCTCATATTCAGAAGCTTACATGTAATCCCTGATATCTCAAAATTTTAATATACCTCACTGAAAAGTTAAAAAAGACATTGATTACTTCAATATACACATTCTGCTTACAAAATTAGTTGTCTGTATTTATTTTTCTTTTTTAGTTTGTGGGGAAACATTCTATCAGAACACACAATAATAGAATTATTTGTACAAAATATATAACTAGTTAGTGTAACAATTAATTATTGTAGTACAATAAAGGAACAGAGAAAGGATTAACTATTGGTTAAATAACTTTGAAAAAATAGCATCTACAAAATTACTTTTGATTATTTTATAGCTAGAATTTTTAAACATAGGCAAAAAAGAATGTCTTTATAATCTAAACCAAAACATTAACATTCTGGAAGTGTCTACTTAACTTAAATATATTGACTCATTCAGAAAATAAATGGGTATTTTGTAGTACTTCTTCTTTTGTATGGGTTCAGAAACAGCAATGTTAGATGTCCAAGTCTAGATTGGCAATCCATTTAATTGCATAGGTGATGCAAAGTGGATGGAATATGATCATTTAGGACATTGATTTATGACATGGTCCATAGTTTGAAGTCCATTTCTTCAGACACACATAGGCTTTGTCTAAAGTTCCCATTTATGGAGAAGGAAGGTAGGTGCATCTGCCATTTGATGTGCAGATTCAATTCAAATAGGACTATATTTTCTGAGGGAGTGAAAAGCCACTGAATTCTTCGGTTGGATCCTCAATGAGGTGTTTGTTTAGGAAAGTGGCATTGCTAGCCATTGATCTTTGGGGGTGAACCCCAAGCCTTCAAGCTCTTGCACTGCAAGCCAAAAAGGTATTTGAGATTTGAGTTGGAATCTTGGTATGTCATTTAGGTCCTCATGTATTGGAAGATCCTTCATCCCACAAATATGAAGGGAAAGTATTCTCATGTCACAGTGGATTTGGGATGGGAGGACGTGTGGCAATAGGGGAAGCCACATCTGAGGCATTGTTTTTACTGTGCGTATAAAAATCCACATGACAGTGTTAAAATGAGAGTTGAGAAGTGATGTGAAATGGTTACTTACTGTAACTGTTGTTCTTTGAGATGTGATGCAGCTGTGTATTTCACTTAGGTGTACATGTACCCAGGATGCTAGAGCTGGAAATTTTTGCTTAGCAGTACCCATAGAGGGCCAGTACTTGCACTTTTTGGCTGTGGCCTCTCCCTTGGTAAATAAGGCAGTATTGCCCGAACCCAAAAGCTCATGAGAGGAAACTCTCTGATGCAGAGGGAATGGAGGATGAGTTGTGGAATACACATCTGCATCACATCTCGAAGAACCACAGTTACAGTAAGTAACCATTTCTTCTTCTTCATGTAGATGCAGACACGTATTCTACTTAGGTGACTCACAAACAGTATCCCAATCCAGAGGCGGGGCTCAGAGTCTACTGAAAGAGAGATTTCAGGACTGCCCTTCTGAGGCCTGCATCTGCTCTGGAGGATGCGGTAATAGCATAATGGTTTGTAAACATATGTATGGACTACATGGCAACCCCGCAAATGCCCAGTCACTGAGGAACACTATCAACGTTGCTTGTTCCTTCATAGAGTGAACTGACCACAAGACCTGATTTCTGAAGATGTAGCAAGGACTCCATGGTCTCCTGGATGGAAGCCCCTGTCAGTTGAGTGTCACAGGCCAAGGACCACACCAAAAACTTCTTCCACTCAGCTAAGTAGGCCGTCCTCGTGAAGGACTTCCTACTGTTGAATATGACTTTTTTGACCGTCACTGAGCACTGCTCTTCCACTTCATTCCGCCATGCAGCAGCCACGCTATAAGATGCAGGGAGCTTAGGATGGAGGGTGTGGCTGTGGTTCTGAGTGAACAGGTCAGGATGGAGAGGAAGTGGTATGGGAGGCTGAACTGACAGAGCAAGGAGGTCTGAGAAACTGAGAATCAGCACTGTCTCGGCAACGCTGGAGCAATGAGGATGAGCTTGGCCTGATTTGCCTTGAGCTGGTCATTACTGCCAATGTCTGGATGAGATTTACAAGCTTCTTTGTTTTCATAGACATTTCTCAGGTGCTGTTGGTAAGACTGTATACTAATGTCATATCAAGATATTTCAGGATGGGATCATGTCTCATCTGCCTTATCTTGGAGGCAGCTTTTACTGGAATCCTGCCTGGAGTGTGTGTTGTTGAGGCTAATACATGAGCAGTGGAGCTGCAGCATGGCCAGAAACCCACTTGTTCACTTGGTACATTGCTTCTACAAGCAGCAGCATCCCTACCAGCAATATTCTCTTCATGAGCTCCTATGATGTGCAGAGGAGTGATATGGGCTGATACAACGAGGGATTATTGGTTGCCTTCCCAGGCTTGGGAGTGGAATAACCATAGCCTTGTACCAGATTCTTGGGATAAACCCTGAGGAATAGATATTAGAGAACAGAGCTGTAAGTCATTTCCATTTGTTGTCTCCGAGGTTTTTAAGAGGTTCTGGAAAAACACTATCAGGTTCGGCACCCTTCCTGGCTTTTGTGAGTAACAGGGCCTTGATTACCTCCACAACAGTCAAGGGCTATGATGAGGGGGATGGAGGAGGATGAGGCATGTAGTGACCTATTTGTCAAAGCTCTCCGCACAATTTGTATTTAATAGACTTGTCTGCTAGTGCTTTTGAAATCATAAGCTGTGTTCTTGTGATTGAATCAGCTGAGGGTGCAGTGTTTTGATGTTTCACTGGGTCTGTAGTCACCAGCTGACACAATAATAAACAAGCTTTGCTGCTGGAGTGAGTAAAGTCACGAACTTCAACTATCTCAATCCACCTTTGACAGAACACTAAATTCAGTGACTCTAATAGGAAGGTTGCAGTTTTGGGATAACCTGATGTTTGGTACTCCTTTAACAGCCTCTCTGTTTCTGGATTTCAACATGGGGTGTATCTTTTACAATAGACACTAGGAATGTTTTTTTTTTTTCTTGTGGCTATTTGGATGATCCAGGTGAAATGAGCAAAATGCTCTATGATATGCTAAGGCACAAGCAATGTCATGAAATTGGCATCCGAACACTACTCAGCCAAGTCCCAGATTGAACAACAATGGAAATAGCTCCCCTACAAAAAGTGACTCCTTCCACAGTCACTCTAAGTCAGGGATCGGCAACCTTTGGCATGCGGCCCATTAGGGAAATCTGCTGGCGGGCTGGGATGATTTGTTTACCTGCAGCGTCCGCAGGTTCGGCCGATCGCAGCTCCCACTGACCGCGGTTCGCCGTACCAGGCCAATGGGGGCTGCGGGAAGCGGCGTGGGCCGAGGGATGTTCTGGCGGCCACTTCCCACAGCCCCCATTGGCCTGGAACAGTGAACCACAGCCAGTGGGAGCTGCGATCAGCCAAACCTGTGGACG
The DNA here is from genome assembly GCF_028017835.1 of Emys orbicularis. Lineage (NCBI taxonomy): Eukaryota > Metazoa > Chordata > Testudines > Emydidae > Emys > Emys orbicularis. Next base: position 283,830,689 of record NC_088683.1, read on the forward strand.
CTGCAGGTAAACAAACTGTCCCGGCCCGCCAGCGGATTTCCCTGATGGGCCACAAACCAAAGGTTGACGATCCCTGCTCTAAGAGAACCACAGGCTCAACTCTATGAATTTCCCAGTTGAATGTTAAAGGTGTGTCCTGATCTAAAAGTGACCACCTAGCTCTCATTGTGTGGACAATGATCAAAGCCATTGCCCTGCAAGGAACCCAAATGAAAAATGGTACTCAACAATCATGTAGCTGGATTGCCAGCTACAATCTCATCTCTTCCCTCCATCATCCGAAACACTAACTTGCCACATGTGTCAAACAGGGCACTAAGAATAATGGCATGCTAGATGCCAGGAGCAATTCCGGAATATTTATCATCACAATAAGAATTGGGAACATAACAGCAGTTAATGTGCTTAAGCCACTAAATACAGATAGGCGTTCTCCACCACTACCACAACTTTATCACCTGCGTATGTATGTAGATAATTTTAATAGCCACCACATGATTTGGAGCTATAATAGCAATGATACAGAGGGCAAGGTAGATGAAGAATGGTCATTGAATGAAGACACAACTTCCTTTTTATGCAAGAGAGAAAGACATTTTTCATTCTGCTTGCCGGAACTGAGACTACAACCTAGATTTCTGCTTCCTCACTAAAAAACAGTTTGGAACCCTGCAGTAAGGGCTGGACAGTGCAGAATACATGTTTTGGGTAAAAAATAAGACTGGGAGTTTGTGGGGTCACCCTGCAATTAGCAACCAAGGCTGGTGGAAGCCAGAGTGTAACTGAAATGTTGTTGACAGAATGCTGGGATCATAGTTGCTGGACCAGGGCTGCAGCTATACACAGACACTTAGGTTGTGACCTGCATCCTTTTAGGCTGTTTGTGAGAGTCCCTGGTTGGGAGATACAAGAGCAAAGCATTGTGAGGCTCACAAGGTCGTGGGGCAGGTGGTGACACAACCTCGCACTGGTCTGTATTACACCTTGAAATGTGACAATTCAATCACTGTTATACAAGCAGAAATACCAGATAATTACTCAAATGCTCCAGCTTTTAACTCCCTGTGGAGGGGATCAAGTTGCTAATCACATTAAATGATCACTTAGCTGATCTGGTAAAAAAGAAATACAGTAACTATAAATACAGATCTGATAAGAAGCTGCAATTGCAATATACCAGAGGGATTATTTTATATCTTTTCTTTTTCTTATAGTCCTACCACAGGAGTATTAGAATAAAAGTGGCATGATGGACTACAATTCTATTAATTCTCATATAACTAACAATCAGTGGCTAAAACAAATCAAATTAGGAGGGGGAATTCACCAAATTAGGTGGCTTTATGTATTTAAAGGTATTGACAAAATCCAGTGAACTGACTTTCCATTATCATCTGTTATGGGACTTGAAATGAAGGGAAGAGAATGGTAACAAGGACATAAATGTATAAAAAAGGAGACCCACAGCCTGCTAATCAAAAGTGTATGTGTGTGTCTACACGTGCACAGCATGGTGTTGTGTAGAGGGACAACACTTGTCTTCCCACACACCTCTCTCACTGTGGTGTGCTGGGAGTGGAAATGGGACTGTCAGTTTTCCCTGGATCCTGGTTAGAGAAAGAGAAGCCATTGTCCAGAACACATAGGGGGAAAAAAGATGTAAGGAATGGGATTTAGTTAAGCCACAACTTTATGAACTTAACTCATCTGGAAACTAATTGGCAATGATAATACAGTGCAGGTTGTGATTCCTTCCTTAATTGTTTCCACCTGCTGGAGAGCGCCTCACCCTTCCACAGCTGGTCTCAGCACCAACGCTGTAACCACTCCCCACACCCCATTACTATAAGTTAGGCACCTCAACCCCATTCCCCAACTTTGAGGTTGCACTGTCAGAGTTTCCCTTTTCCCCTGGAACAGGTGGAGAGCTAGATGCAACAGGAACATGTGAAAGGGTAGAAATTTACTGCTTTTGAGTTAGAAGGACCAAAAGAAATGTTAGATGCAAATTAGAATAGTTTTTATGACCTAAAACTCAAACTCTTTAAGCCTTTTTCTTTAATTTTCAGGCCAAACCAGTTTTGCGAGCCAAAGTCATAGTGGGGCTAGATACAGCACTTATGGCGTACCTGTCTGCAACATTAACTATCATCTCTCTATAATAGGGCAAACTGAAAACTTACCATCTGAGATGTTCTTACAGTTCAATTCATAAAATAATATCTCTAGAGACTTTATTTCAAAATACCATAGACAAGTCCCTTCCACTTTAATCAGTCAATAACTAAGAATCATTCAACTTCAAGCATTAGGCAATAAGGATGCCAGCTTTTGTTGGATGAATTTGAAGAGTGGATTTTTTCCCCATGAGCTGAGGTACACACCCTTCCAGAAAAAAAAAGATTTTGACTTTTTTAATGTAAAGTACTTGTACGGTTTGTGGTATATATTAGGTAACTCCAATATATCTTACAGACATACTGAGAGAACATTACTGGACCTGATTCTCCACTGCCTTGAACCTTCTCATTTACACCTTTCTGATCTGGTAATGTTTTATACCCATTTTGAACAGGTTTAACTTACTCCACAAGACCCGAGGGAATCAGACTCTATACAGTGTACCTAGTCTTTTAGGATATTCAAAAACACGAGGCTGAATTAGTTATTTAATATATTAGTTTGATATGGTGGGCAGTGGTTGTTTTTCAGACATGAGCCATTTGCTAGCTCCATACCTGGGACAGACTACTTGCGGTGGGTGGCATGTTTGCGGATGGAGCCAAAGCTTTGCCCACTTACCACTCCTGCCTGCCTATCCCTCACCCATGTGGATGAGAAAGGGAATAATGATTCTACAGTAGACACCTTCCCTCCCATAATCCACTCTAGATATGGGTAGTTTTATCCCCTGTTTGGGAGTTTAGCCAGGGTTACAATCTTTAAGTTTCAATGCTAACATAATTGTCAAAGCATATCAACTGAACCTCATTCTTTGCCATAACATGGGTCCGTGTGGTTAATTTGAGTGGTATTACCTAGAAAATATACAGCAAAAATCTGCACTTAGTTACACCTATGTAGTTCCATTGAAATCAGTTAGGATGCACTAGTAGTGATGACCAGTTTATTCCTTTCTGTAGTTCAACTGTCTTCAGCAGAGTTACATCAGGGATTAACTTGATTTATAGACTTTGCTAGATTTTTAAAAATGTTGCAGGGTTTTTCAGTTGCTAAGCAACTTGCTGATTTTAGGGGAAATAAATCCTGTTTTCCCCTCTGTATATATATAAAAAAATCCTTTCAAGAATTGTTTTGTAGTGGAATCTTATATGTTTGAGTTCTAAAGCAATTAGTCCAGCACTGGATTCTTCCTTAGTGTACCAGGAAATAATGTGATTGAAAGGCACAGCTTGCCTGAAATACAGAACAAAGTCTTTCACTGAGCATCCCTGCTGAAAACAGTCCCATGGCAATATTTTCCTCCAAAGTGCTTGTTTTGTAAGATGTAGTTAGGCTGGAAAAATTATACAGAACCATTTCTTCTTATTACTCAAACAGAGGGTTCTGTGTTCCGCAACCTTATGTTGTGGTAGTGTGGGACTGGGGCATAATAACCATACAGAGGTGCATTGAGCTAGGGAAGTGGATTTTAAAGTTAGGCAGGAAACGGTACAGTTTGACAATTTTGACTTTTTTGTTAAAATCAAAAGAGGAGATTTTTCAAAACGGACCCTTTCCCATGAACAGTTCTGGTTTAGACAAATCAGAATTTTCCATTGAAAAACCATTGTTGGAAAATTCCTAACCATCTTTAATGGATTCCACCTTGACTCAAGCAAGGGTGGATGGCAATTCTGGGGCAGGCCTGGTGTTCTCTGTTTACAAGGAGGCACACTGTTCTAATACACTGTGCAATAGCTTGGTGTAGCAGCCATGGAAGGGCTGGATTGCAAGCTATGTGCCTTAGTTCTAGGTCAATGTCTGAATTTCACCTCCCTAAAGCCATGTGCTTTCTCAGCAGATAACTTGTTTTATCAGCAGCTATGTGCAAAGTGATTACCATCTTAGTAAATCACCATAATTGACAAAAAATATAAAGCAAAAGCATTAGTAAAATTACCATAATGGTCTGATAAAGATTTAGAATGATTCTGTGATGTCCTGTCCCTTTAAATATTTAAACACCCCCCCCCAACCCAGTGAAAAAAATCTCAGTTTTGTGTTGGTTTCAGTTTTGCAGCCAGAACAATAAAAGTTGCCATGGCAGCTAGCTGTGCTTAAAGGAGCTCCTCCTGTCTGTATCACCTTCTCTGCTGGGTCCAAATATATCTTTTGGTGACTAGGGATTTATACACCCCAATGGTGTCCAGTGCTGCTTCTTCCTGAATAAGAAGAAAGAGTAAGCAAATACTATAAAAAAGGGTGATGTTCGCCTAGAGGTACAAGGTGACAGACAACTGCTTTTGCTGCTGGGACAGCATGAATCAACCAGATAAAGAGGAGGCTGATGCTATTACAAACAAAACTGCAATGGGACCTCATCCAAGCAGGCAGACAGAGACACAACTTAGCCTGCACTGTGGGTCTATAGTGAGGAGATGGAGCCCATGTACAGTCAGCCAAAGGAAGAATTCTCCAGTCTATAGTGTTGGCACTCAGCCAGAAGAGGCAGGTCAAGTGCTGTAACAAAAATGACAGTTTCCCTGTGACAGAGAAGACATCCATTAGGTGGTGAAGTCCAACAGGAGAGCAGAGAAATGTAAATTTTGGGGGGCAATGTTGGTGAATTCGATGACAACTGCGAACAACGGGTGCTATAGCACAAATGTTTGGAGCAATCTGTGACCTGAAACACCATTCCAAATGAATGAGTTAAACCTTGCTGACAGTGATGGGTCTGAAGGCACATGGACTGCTGAAGGACCTATTGTCTCCAGCTGTGCCTGAAACTATTGTACAACTACTGTAGCAATGCAGGAACATTTTTCTCCTACCCCATGAATGATAGGAGAATAATATCAGTTTCATTAATGACGTAAGAGAAGTGGAGAATCAGTAGCAAAGTTAGTTGTTGCTATACAGAAGTAGCAGGAGCATTGTTAGTTTGGACAAACTTTAAATGACGCCCTGCATGACGAGTTTGTCTCTGGATTACTCAGTGACTAGATCTAGAAAAAGTTATTGCTGTATAAGTGGTTATATTAAAAAAGGCTGTTGAAGTAGCAATTGAAATGGAATACACAGAGAAGGATGCCTAGAATTTAGTATGAACAAAAAGTTCATCTCCTGAATTGGTGAGGCAGAAGACCCAGGGAAATTTCTGTGTGGCAGTTGTGCACAAACTATGCATTCTGAGAAGGATTGCCGGACACATCAACTTATTTGCAGAAAATGCCAAAAGAAAGGACACATCACCAATAGCGCAGTTCAACGACCAGCAACACACAGGAACTGTCCAGCCAAGATACCCATTAAGACTGAATCTAAGAAAGGCTAGAAGTCAGAATAACGTGGGGGGGGGGGAAGCTCTAGTGACATTGACCAAGATCTAGCACTACACGTGTCAGCAGAAGCTAGAGTAAGAGATGGCATGAGGTTCCTTGATTGAAGGAGTCTTTGTAAGAATAGAGCTTGATACTGGACTTGCCATTTCACTGATTTCTACATCTATCTATCACCAGACTCTGTAACAATTTCCTCTGGAAGAAACCTTCATGGTTTTGAAGACTTATATCAGAGTAAGTTAGTCCCAAAAAGGATACTACAGATCAGGGATCGGCAACCTTTGGCACGTGGCCTGTCAGGGTAAGCACCCTGGTGGGCCGGGCCAGTTTGTTTACCTGCCGTGTCCGCAGGTTCGGCCAATCGTGGCTCACATTGGCCACGGTTCACCGCCCCAGGCCAATGGGGGCGGCGGGAAGCAGTGGCCAGCACATCCCTCAGCCGGTGCTGCTTCCCGCTGCCCCCGTTGGCCTGGAGTGCCGAACCGTGGCCAGTGGGAGCCATGATTGGCCGAACCTGCGGACGCGGCAGGTAAACAAACCGGTCCGGCCTGCCAGGGTGCTTACCCTGGTGGGCCTCATGCCAAAGGTTGCCAATCTCTGCTCCAGATGAAAGTTCAACTAGATGGACATACAGTTATTCTTACCCTTGTATTGATTGAAAGGAAGAATCCATCATTATTTGGCAGAACTTGGCTTGAGAAGCTCAAGGTAAATTGGACTGAGATCAAAAGGATCATGAAAGCACCTTGAAATCTACAAGAAATACTGGACAGATACATCAAAGTTTTTCAATAAAGCTGAGACAGATGAGCAACGTCAGTGAAGCTTGCTGTTAAGTCTGACAGTCAGCTGAAAGATAGCATGCCCACAGTTGTGCTTTACATTCTGAAGCCTCTGATAGAAGCTTATTTGGACTGTTTAGTGAACATTGGAGCCCTGCCACTAGTTTCAAGCACCCATCATACCTGTGATCAAGAAGGATGGCTCCATCATGAATTTGTGGAGATTTCAAAGTGACACTGAATCCAATTTTATGTGCAGACCACTACCTATCTACTACCATTATCCACTACCTCGAACTGAAGATTTGTTTGCTACTTATAGTGAGGACAGTGTTTCAGTACATTGCATTTGCTCAATACATACCTACAAATGAAGATTGTCAGATATTTTTGAGATGCCAAATCAACACACAAAAAGATTTATTTTGTTACAACAGGTTTCCTTTCAGCATCACACTGGTACTTGCCCTGTTCCAGAAAGTCATGGATGGGATCCAGTAAGTACTGAATGTAGATTAATGCTATTTGGATGGCAACCTTGTTACAGGAAAGAACCAAGAGGATCAACTTCATAATTTGGATGCTGTTTTATAACATTATGAAGATGCTGGATTAAGAGTACATCAAGAAAAAGTGAGTTTTTCAAACCTTCACTTGAATACCTTGGTCATGTAACTGATGCCATGAGCTTAAGGACATCACCAGGGAAAGATATGGCAGTTCTTGAAGCGCCATCGCCAGAGAACGTCACACTTTTATATTCATTGTTAGAAGTGCTTAACAACTATGGTAAATTTCTGCCTAATCTGGCAACAGTATTGGCACCTTTACGTGAATTTACAAGCAAAGAAAAAATGGAAATGGACTAAAGAGTGTGAATGTGCATTTAAGAAAGCAAAGAAATTTGACATCAGCCATAGTTCTTACAGACTTTGATGCTTTACTACCACAGCAATTGGCTTGTGATGCTTCACTATATAGCGTGTGTGCAGTTCTTTTCCACCTTTTTCCTAATGGCATGGAGAAAAAAATTACATTTGCATCATGAACATCCTCTATTCCTGAGAAGAACTATGCACAAATACAGAAGTTCTCAGCATTATCTATGTGGTAGACATTTTACTTTGCTGCTGGATTATCACACATTAGTTTCAATTTCGGGACCAGAACAGGGAATTCTGTCATTAGCTGCTGCTTATATGCAATGATAGGCATTGATACTTTCAGCTCATTCCTATACTATTCAATTCCATAAAAGGATTCAGCTGCCACTCCTGCCATGCCCACACTCCCATTTCCCAAAGCAACTTCAGACAAAACATTTTATCCATTAATATCACAGACATCAACAAAGGATGATGTGCTTTCTCTTTTGTGAAGGGAATGGTATCAAAAGGTATAGTGTTGGATCAAAAGAATCCTCAGTTTACAAAATTGATGTCATGTCAACATGACTTATCTGTGAATCACAGTTGCATCTTATGGGGAATGCTAGTGATCATTACCAAATCACTTCAATCTCAGGTTCTAGAAGTTCTTCATGAAGGTTATTTTGGCATTCTACAGAGAAGACCATAGACCGGAGTCATGTCTAGTGGCCAGGGATCAAGAAAGGTATTGAGAGGAAAGTGAAGTGCTGTACAACATGTCAGCAAATTCAGCATGATCCTGGCCCAACTTGTCTACACTCTTGGTCATAGAATCATAGAATCATAGAATATTAGGGTTGGAAGAGAACCAACACCAACTAAATCATCCCAGCCAGGGCTTTGTCAAGCTGGGCCTTAAAAACCTCTAAGGATTGAGATTCCACCACCTCCCTAGCTAACTCATTCCAGTGCTTCACCACCCTCCTAGTGGAACAGTGGTTCCTAATATCCAACCTAGAGCTCCCACATTTCAACTTGAGACCATTGCTTCTTGTTCTGTCGTCTGTCACACTGAGAACAGCCTAGTTTCATCCACTTTGGAACCCCCCTTCAGGTAGTTGAAGGCTGCTATCAAATCCCCCCTCACTCTTCTCTTGTGCAGACTAAATAACCCCAGTTTCCTCAGCCTCTCCTCGTAAGTCATGTGCCCCAACCCCCTAATCATTTTCGTTGCCTTCCGCTGGACCCTCTCCAATTTGTCCACATCCCTTCTGTAGTGGGGGGGACGACCAAAACTGGAGCAATACTCCAGGTGTGGCCTCACCAGTGCCGATAGAGGGGAATAATCACTTCCCTCGATCTGCTGGCAATGCTCCTACTAATGCAGCCCAATATGCCATTGGCCCTCTTGGCAACAAGGGCATGCTGCTCACTCATATCCAGCTTCCCTTCCACTGTAATCCCCAGGTCCTTTTCTGCAGAACTGCTTCTTAGCCAGTCGGTCCCCAGCATATAGCGGTACATGGGATTCTTCCGTCCTAAGTGCAGGACTCTGCAGTTGTCCTTGTTGAACCTCATCAGATTTCTTTTGGCCCAATCCTTCAATTTAGTCTAGGTCACTATGGACTCTATCACTACCCTCCAGTGTATCTACCTCTCCCCCCAGCTTATTGTCATCTGCGAACTTGCTCAGGGTACAATTCATCCCATCATCCACATCATTAATAAAGATGTTGAACAAAACCGGCCCCAGGACCGACACCTGGGGAACTCTGCTTGATACCGGCTGCCAACTAAATATTGAGCCATTTTTCTTTGAATAAACTGACTATCTCATATCAGGGATTTGTGGATATGGACTTCACAGTAACTAATTAGGATAAATTGTGTCTCTAATATACTCAGGAGCTATTAGACTTTTCCCTTTAGTATCCTGAAGCCAAGCCATGCACACACAAATCTGGAGCCACATTGTTGGCTGGTATAAATGTGTGTAGCTCCACTGAATCCAATGAGGCTATGTCAATTTGCATCAGCTGAGGATAGGACCCAGGATGAATAGTAACAGGGAAGGGACTGATCCAGTATGATGAAAACATTAGGAGAGACTATTTAGGGATTGTGTTCTCCCCTGGAAAGTGAGGGCAATGCTTCCTCACATTATTTGGTTATTACTTTCTGGCTCAGTGTGAGGCTCTCCAATGAACTTCACCCAGCTCCTCCCTGCTACAAGGAAGTTCTTGTGAGGAGAACTGGCTGAAAATTTTCTGACAAAAGTAAGTTTAATTGGAAAATGCTGATTCGCTGGAGCAAAATGTTTCACCAAATCTATTGCAGGTTCGACAAAACCTTTTACCAGAACATAGTCCCTGGTGTTCCAAGGTCAACAGCTCTGCAACAGAGCGCCTGCCAGCCTCCACAGTCCCAGCTGAAGCTGGGTCTCTGTGGGCCGATAGCCTCTCCCATTCCATGGCATGGAGCCTGCTACACCTCTGAGCCCTGGATGGAGTTCTCAGGGTTACCAGACTTCCCACATGGGCAGGGGCTCTCAGAGTTTCCACTGTCCCTGCTGAATCGGAACAAAAGCAAATTCAGAAATACTGAAATGTTTCCTGAACCAAACCCCCTGAGTTTTGGCCAGCTCTACCTGTGAGGATGCTGGTGAAGAAAGAATAAAGAAGGAAATAGTTTTTTTCCCTTTGATTCCTAACACCACAAACCCCAACACCAGCCTCCAGTTTGAAAGTATATTTATTAAAGAGCCCAGACTAGTGTTCATAGGCAACAATTTGACATTCAAAGATCCGTCTTGCAGTCTTGAGCTTCTGGGACACACAGGTGGGAAGTTCAGCATGACAGAGGGCCTCTGAGGGGTAAAAACTGAGGAATCCTCAGAGCTCTAAAACAGGGCTTGGAAGACTTCTGGGTGGCCAGGGGGGAAGGAGGGGGAGGAAACAGAAGGTGTGTGAGGGATTTCATACTTTGTATATGCAAAAGTGCTCTACAAAACCAGGTGTTAGATAATAGTAGTGCAGGGACCACACAGGGCAATTTGGCAGCTGGTATGTTTTCAGCAGCAGCACCCCAGAAAATATACACATTAGAAACAAACTTTCCAGCAGGCATTGATATAATCAGAGGCTGAAAGCTCAAAGTGCTCTTTCTGTTAAATCTTGAGAGTGAACTCAAGTACAAAAATACTGCTTACCAGTGAAATAGCTGGTACATCAGTTGTGCATCACCTTGTGATATCATACCATACAACTCTCAGAAAACACACTGGACTCTACATTCACCAGTTAGTGCTGGATAAAGGGGAAAGATGGCCCAGGGTGATAGCCTAGCACTGGGGAGACCCAGTCCAATTCCTTTCACCACCAGAGTTCTTGTGTGCCTCAGTTCCCTCAGTTCACAGGGGTTCTGTGGAGATAAATACACTAAAACATTGTGAAATGCTCAAATACTATGGTAATGGGGGCTATGTAATGACCCTAAGGTACTGAGTCAGTAGAAACAAAGGTATGTTTCCAAGGGCTGGCAGTAGGCCAAACCTGAAAGATTTCCTTGGATATTGGGGGACAAAAAGAAAGACAGCAAGGGGAAGTGATGTGTTCCTCTGATAAATCACGTGTATTAGAGATTAATCCCACCTTTTTGTTTACTAGAAGAGCAGTTCATTACAAAGACATATTAAAATGAAAATATAAGAAAATACATGTTGTGTTACCATTGATCTTTATGAAGGCAGCACTAGTTTGGACTTTAAAAATGTAGTTGCATCTGCTTCTAATTATTAACTTTTTAAACAGTATTAACATTAATGAGGAGGCTGCTTTTTTTTTTTTTTTTTTTTTTTAAGATGAGTGCTGCATTGTAAAATTTATAGCTGCAGAAGATCTGAGTTCAAAGAACTGAAGTTTACGAGATTGTCTTTAATATCCCCAGGTATTTGTAGTTAGCATATTTATGAGCTTACATCTCATCAGCACTAAGCCATGAAAAGACACAAACAAAGAAAATAAATAGCTAGAAATGACGAGGAAAAGCTATTACATTAGAAAAGAGCCCTTTAGAGGAGAGAGAGCACAGAAAGAGGATAAAACACAGTCATAACATGATATTGAAAAGTACATCTGTGCATAAAATATTGTCAGCAAAAGTAAAAATATCAGCAACAAAATAGTGTAGTTGTAGCTGTGTCGGTCCCAGGATATTAGAGAGACAAGGTGGGTAAGGTAATATCTTTTATTGGACCCACTTCTCTTGGTGAGAGAGACAAGCTTTCTATCCACACAGAGCTCTTCTTCAGGTCTAGAAAGGTACTCTGAGCATCACAGCTAAATACAAGATGGAACACATTGTTTAGCATAAATAGTTAGCTAATATTTATTATTTTAAGGGACCATTGAAGGTAGACTGGCCCATTAACGACTCTTCAGTCATAGGACTGAAAGTGGGGGCTAAACTTGGTTTGCGGTTTGTTCAGGGTAAGCCCCTGGCGGGCTGCGAGGCACTTTGTTTACCTGAGCGTCCGCAGATACGGCTGCTCGCAGCTCCCAGTGACCATGGTTTGCCATTCCCGGCCAATGGGAGCTGCGGGAAGTGGCGTGAGAATACTCGAATTGCAATTTAGCCAGAATATTGAGGTGAATATCTTTACACTTTAGAAAAGTGACAAAAGTTCTTTAGCTACCATAAGTGGTTGGGTTTACATTTTACCAGATTTCAGTTTATGGGATATTTGTCTATCTCTGAATTTTCAACCTTATCTGTTGTTGGGTTAAGAATTTTCCTGACTGGACAGATACTGGGCTCGATTTTCTTCTTACTTCCACTGACTACCTATGGTGTTACTCATGAGCACGTGACTTATGAGGAGAGGCTGAGGGAACTGGGATTGTTTAGTCTGCAGAAGAGAAGAATGAGGGGGGATTTGATAGCTGCTTTCAACTACCTGAAAGGGGTTTCCAAAGAGGATGGATCTAGATTGCTCTCAGTGGTACCAGATGACAGAACAAGGAGTAATTGTCTCAAGTTGCAGTGAGGGAGGTTTAGGTTGGATATTAGGAAAAACTTTTTCACTAGGTGAAGCACTGGAATGTGTTACCTAGGGAGGTGGTGGAATCTCCTTCCTTAGAGGTTTTTAAGGTCAGGCTTGACAAAGCCCTGGCTAGGATGATTTAGTTGGGGATTGGTCCTGCTTTGAGCAGGGGGTTGGACTACATGACCTCCTAAAGTCCCTTCCAACCCTGATATTCTATGATTCTATGAGGTAAAGTAGTGTAAATGAGAACAAAATCAGGCCTACTGAGTTCCCCCCATCCAGTCTCCAAATAATATATATATTTTTTAAATTACAACTGTTTCCTAACTAACCAAGAATTAGAAAACAGGAATCACATCTTCAAAAGGAAGGGTGTTCACTTCAGTTGACCAAGATACTATCTTGAATTTCAGTGGTCTGTGATCAGCTATTCACTTTGGCCGCTAGATATTTTCTTCTGCTTCTCTTTTTTATTCTCTTGCTAGTTGAAGAACTGTAACCGGCTATTCACAAAGCTAAGCAATTCCTTTCAAAAGTCATTCCAGGTATCATTCCCTTTCATACTAGGTTATGGCAACTGTACTGAATCTGGGGAATGCAAACCCTATATTCTCATCAATTCTGAAGAATGATTACTGCTACTCTGAAGTTGATTTAATTTATAAAATACAGTTATAAAATATACATAGATGTATATTTCAGAAGGGAAATAGGTGTGGAGAGATATGCACATTTTAGAAAGGTTTTCAAAGATGCTATTCAGGATTCATCACTGCAGAGCTGTGACTATCCTACTTGAAAAGATAACATTAATTTAAGTGGTGTTACAAAGGACCTGAAGTGAGGAGGGTTCCCCCCCCCCCAGTATAATGTCATTACATGGAGGATGAGAAAATTAATTTAGATAAAATAATAGCAATCCAATCATTCAGCCAAATTCCAAAAGTTTTATGAATCAGAACCTTAGAAAAGTAAAACATCTTTTTTTTTCTTTTTGATTTTTGCAAAAACCAAACTGAGGAAGCACCTGAATATCAGAACAACAATAACTATTCTAAAGATATTCCCCCTGATCTGGTTGAAACCAGCAAGTATTAAAAATCTCCTTAAAATGTCCATACTCATGAGATTTGTAACCTGATTTCAGAACCAAAATGGATCAGGCAGATTTCTTTAAACTTCAGAGGAGCACTGAAACTTATCAGAATGGAACCAATAGTAACATCTATGTAGGTAAGTGGAAGGCAGTAGTCACCATCAGCTTTTAAACAGAAGGGATATACTGTTGGCATTCAACCTATACTATCTAGCAGCTACTTGGGGCCTGGCCTATATATTCAGGAGCCCTTCCTGCATGCATTTGACCCACTAGTCAGAGACACAGGCCCAATTATAGATGGGGAGGAAGCTGTTTAGGACCACTTATGCAAAGCTTGGATAAGTGAGCTCTCCTGCTGCATTGTTCTTTTCTACAATGCTGATGCTACTTTTCCTTATCCTATATGCAGCAATGACTGGGAAAGAAGCCAGGGCAGCTGGAAATTTTCTGAGATAACAGTATGAGTGTATGAGCGCATATACTGAGGCAAAATGTAGCGGGGTGGTCACCCGCTCCTGCCCTGAAGGGCTTGAAATCAGCCCTTAAAGAGGGCTGCAGGGGTAAAAGCAGCCCTGGAGAGGGCTGCAGCTCTGAATGCTGGGCTGATTGGGGAAGCAGCTGCAGCTGGGCCACTCCCCAATCAGGGCCCAGCTGGCCCTATAAAGGCTGGGAGCCAGGAGCAAGGACTCTGTCTCTCTCTGCATTCAGAGAGAGAAGGGCCTGGCTGCAGGAAGCTAGAGACTGGCTACCTGAGTGGAGCAGGACTGGGGACAGGCTGAAGAGCTGGGGAGCTCCAGCCTGGAAAGCCCCAGGCTGCGGCCTAGCAGAAGGCCAAGGGGTACTGGGGGTTGCAGAGGGCAGCCCAGGGGTAGGACAAGGCAGCAGGTCCAAACCCAACCTTGCCAGTGATGAGTAGGCTGATACTGCAGTCTGCCCCAGGGCGTGGGGCTAGACGATGACTGGCAGTAGCCTTATACTGAGGCGAGGTGGGAATAGCGGGTGGGGTTCCCCGGGGAGGGGAGACCCTAAGACTGAGGGGTTATTGCTAGGGCACTGGGGTCCAGGGAGGGATATGGGGCCAGAGGACAGGCAGAGGGCACTCCGGAGCTGGAACGAGCTAATTCCCCGAGGACGACCAGCAGGAGGTGCCGCAGGGGTGAGTCCCCTCATCTACACAAAAGCTTGAGAGTTAGTAGGCATGATTTATTTTTTATTTTTTTTAACAGTGATGCTTAACACTGTGGACTTGTAACTCTCAGCAGTACACTTTGTTTCTTATATGCACTGGCAAACATCAGCAAGCTAGTGTAGGTGTCTGTATATTTACCTTATAAATGTCACCAGCAAAGCAGTAGACTGGACAATATTTTATCTTTACTGAGGAAAATTTTTGAAAATAGCCAGCTATTCTTGCCATTTAAATGTCTGCACATAAAATCTTTACTCTCATACACATCATTTTTGTCATTCAAATACAGATACCAAACTGATTTGTGGGACCTCGTTCTTAAAGAGACCATAAACAGGCCTTTCTTTTTGTGTCCTGAATTTTGAGGGTGCAGCATATAAAGGCATGTAGACACCAAAAACTACCTGATTTTCAGATGCAACCAGTTTATTATGGAGGGCAGTTTGTAATAATATCCATATCATCCAGGCTTCAGTTTAACTCTTTCATCAGATGTTATAAAGCAAATGCAACATGTAATTATAATTGCATTACTATAACTTTGTTCCTGATCCTGCACTATGGTGACTTAAGGTGTGCTGACTGGCATCTAAAGGGCTCCATGCAGGAATAATGGGCAGTGATCTGGGATGATGACTGAGATCTATGATATCCCTATTGAATGTTTTTATCAAAGTAAAATCTTGTTAATAAAATATACTGTAACCCACCTGCTGGTACTGCAGCCATTGATGTTTTTAGTCCAATGTGTGGAGAGAAGCAGTGAGGAGAAGATGTGGATTTATGCTGAATCCTGTGTCACTGCATATGTGCAGAGAGCAGGGCAGGGTACTTAGTTAGAAGGCCAAGAAGCATTTAGAGGAGGATATGTGGTAATTTCTGGGCATGCCCGGTAACTGCATAGATGGTTTCCATTAAGGACAAGCATTCTAGCAGGTTCCATTCACCCACTATGTGAGAGCTAAGTCAATTGGAGGTCATTGGAGAAAAGGTTACAAATAAGGGGAATTGGAGAGAGACTTGGGGAGTCAGCAGCTCAACAATGCTGTTCTAAGATGTGTCTGCTGCATCCCAGAGCTTGTGCTACTTTGTATGTTCACTACCGACTCCCTATTTTGCTGGAAGATGAAGAGATGGCCAACTACTGATTTCACAACTGGAATTTTTTCTAGCAGTAAGGCTCTATGAACTGCTTTTCTAAGCAAATTCTGAAGGGAATAGATAGGCACTGTAGGGCTGCCATTCTCCTCTGGCACTGAAAAGTTCAGGTGACAAACATGCACTTTTGATGCCACATTACAAACACTGAGAATTCATCTCTGTGAAAAAATCAGAGAGTTTGTGTGTGTGTTTCTGTGTGTAAGTACTAACTAGGGTATACCTTGCAGTAAAATTTATATAACAGCAACAAAGTGGGGAAATACCACTAGTTAGTGCAAAAGCATTGTTTAAAAAAGTGTTCACAAGTATTCAAAATGCTGGTTTCAGATGTTTATGTATATTAAATTTTATTCTATAAGAAATCTTATAGCCTGATCTCACAGAGTCAAATGGCTAAGTAATATTTTTTGTAAAAAAAAAAAAAAAAAAGAAGTTCTGAATAGTCTGAGCTCTGGCCTGTGCTTTAGCAGAGAGAGGGTTGAGGTGTACAAATAAGGGAGTGTCTTAATTATACATAATATTCCCTCAGTACCCCCCAACTCATTATAATACTGTGCATTATACCCTTTATCTCCCCTACCTCCAAGCAAAAGTGGCAGACACTGGGTTTGACCCTGGCTTCCTGCTTTTCACCCATCGAGTAAGTACCAGCAGAAAAAAATGAGTGAGTTGAACTGAAGGAGGGAGGGTCAGGTTTCAGGAAGGACATGGTTGGGTATGATACTAGGGCTCTGAAATAGAGTTGGGTGAAATTTTTCACTTGGGGGAGTGGAGGGGAAAGAAAAAAAAAACAGACTTGGGTTGACCAAATCATGTCTCAAATTTGTGTCAATAGTAGTGACTTGTTTCAGTCAAAAGTTGTCAGAAATTTAAATGTAACCCCGTTTGGGGTTTAGAGAGCATGGCCCCTTTAAATCTTTTTCCTGAGGGGGGGAAAAGTGCATTTGGGGTGTGGGGAGCAGGGAGAGAGGGGAGAACCACAGTATATGTATGTCTGAAGCTCCAGACAAAAGGGCTGCAGCAAGCAGGCTCTCACACAGTGAAGGAGCCAAGAACCTGCCTGAAGCCTGTGAGGGACCGAGTGGTTGACTGGGGACAGGAGCCAGGAGGAGCACTGTGCCAGGGAGGAATCGCCCAAGAAGAAAAAACCGGAGCTGGATCCAGTATCACTGCTGCCCAAAGCTGCATGGGGCCGTGAGTACTGGGGCTTGTGACTTTGCTTTGTGAATAAGTAGAGAGGCTGTTAGCTAGTTAAGTGGGGAGATGGTCACTCTATGTGGGTTTGCAGAAAGCAGCAGAAAAGGCACCCAGAGGCTTGTTGGGAAAAGTTTACTGGCCCCAAAGATGACCAGGAACATCCAGACTCACCACAGGAGTCGAACTATTCCCTGGACTCTTGAACTCTGAGTGCATATGCGCTGTTCGGTGTCTGCCCTTTCAGACTCTGGTACCACAAGTCCTGTGGGCCTTGAGTTGAATGCAACTCTGTTTAATTGTTCCCCCTATATTTCCCCGTTTTTCTCCTTTCATCCCTCTGTAAATAAACATTTCCCTTTCCTATATTCATTGTACTCTTCTGGTATGTGTATGTTCACTCTGGGAGGTTTAAAATAGATGCCCCTGGGGTGGAAGGACTTTCCGTGCTGCATTCCTGCATGCGCCTTGTGCCTGCACGAGGGCGCTAAAGTTACATCTTGGCCACGAGGGCGCTAAAGTTACATAAAAGATTGTTTATTTTGACATTTCCAAAATGAAACATTTTGATTTTTCACAGGGAGACTTTTAGGTACCATGCACAAAGTAATTATGTGTGGGGTAGAGGGGAAGGGTTACTGGTTACCTTATACTGAATATCCCAGTAATTAGGACTCTCATTTAGGGCATAGAAGACCTAGGTTCAAATACCTTCTCTAGGACAGGGACTTTCACCCAGATTTTCTATATCTCAGCTGAAAGTCCCAACCACCAAGTTATTAGTTATTCCAGGGTAGTTCTCTGTCAATTTCTCCTGTTGAAGCTGTTGAACTTTGTGTAAATAAATAAATATTAATTGGAGCAGGGATTGAAACTTAGGTGTTCCCCCTAGCAATGCCTTAACCAGGAGGCTCCAGAATAATTCTCTTTCTCTGCTCCAAGTATAACATTTCCAAAAAGGAGATCTTAAAAGCCATTCTCCCCAGAATAGCCTGGTGGTTAGGGCCCTCACCTGGCTTATAGGAGACCTGGTTTTAAGTCCCTACTCTAGCAGGATTCGAACCGTGGTCTCCTACATCTTATGTGCATGTCCTCCTAACAAGTAAGCCTAGTGGTAGTATCATCAAACCAGTAAAATGCCTGAAACCACTATTGCTTATTGCTAAAAGCAGCTATGGCAGCAGGCTGTAAATTGGCCATGCAGCAGCCTTAGCTTAACCAAGGGAGGAGGGGAGGGGGCAGAGGGTGCCACAGAAAGGGCAACTTGACCCCACGTCTGTCCTGATAAGAATTGTTTTGAAATTGCTGATACATGCATTTTAGGAGCCTCAAGGCATGCAAACTCTGGAAAAAAACCACACATGGTTAATTGATGACCAGAAGGAAACCTCTTGCTTGACATTTGAAACTGCTTGCTTAACAAGTTGTCTTTAAGTGACACATCATTGTATTACTAATGTATAAATTAGGGGGGAAAGTTTGAATTAGTTGGACTCTTCCGGAGGGTAGCTTCAGGGACTCTCCCTCTGGACGCATCTTGTGGTCCCCACCAGCAGATTGAAGATTTGGCCACTGGAAGGCTGCCACTGTGCCACTCGAGAGCCACACTCTGTTTCAGTAATTATCGAGGGCTCGGGGTGTTTTACTAAACTGTTGCGGACATGTGTAAGTGCTTGAGACTAAATAAAGTTTAGCTTTAAGTGAAAGGATTCTTGTTTTGCCCTGTTTGTGCCAGCCATCTATCGGTCAGACGGCCATGTCTACCTTGATTTATTTCCTGACACCACCTCACACAGAGTAAAAGTTACCAAGAGCTTTGGGTTGAAAGAACCTTGGGTAACAACATTACCATTGTAACTTTTAGAAGTTTTTGGATGAAAATGTATCATCTTATTGCCTGAATGTCATTTAAACATAAGGCTAAAAAAAAATGTATGTCTGAGTTTCTCTATGAAAGTGTGAAGTGTTGTTTCTAATTCACATCTGTAGTTTTGTGGGTAGCTGCTTGATAGCCGTTTGGTAGCCAGACTTTTTTTTTTTAATCAAGTCTAAGTACACCCAAATTGCCAAATACGAAAAAAATTATACATACATCTTTAGTCATATGAGCAGTCCAACTGTGAAACTGCTCACACAAGTGATGTTAAGCATGTGTGCAAGTGTCTGCAGGATCAGGACCATAGCTTATAAAGTTGATAAAGTACTTTGGGATTCAGAAGAATGAAAATTATTAATTATATGAAAAAGGGCCAGATTGTGTCCAGGCCCTACATAGCTATGCAGGGGCAATCACACAGTCTGAGAGTAAATGTGTAAGTGGTGAGCTCCAATGAAAGCCGAGGGTTACTGTGATTTCCATGGTGAAAACAAGCTCCCTGAATGGCACACCTGCATCTCATCAGTGTCAACTGACAGTCTCCCTTATAGCTTCTTTTTGAAAGTGACTTCCCTCTGTTAGTGAGACAATTCTGTTTGCTCCAAGCATCTGACCTAATTGCACAAGTAGTAGTCATGGAAGCATCATTGACACCTGTAACTCTGCCCTCTGCCCTTCCTGAGTAGTTAGACGCCCAATCATAGTAATTAAACTTTTCACAACACATCCAATTAGGCTCTGGATATATATGCAGTGAACCCTTTCTGAGGTGTGAACTTTCTGGGCATAGAAAAAGAAAAGCAATTGTGTATGTTCTGTACTGCATAGAATTCTCGGTCAAATCAAAACGAACTTCCTCTCAAATAAAGAAAGTCTTCCTAATGAGTGCTACTTCCATGTCAAATTCCACCTTCCAAATTGTTCTGATTTTAGTGCTGGTCAAAGAAGTGTTACAAAACAACAACAACAACAAAAAAACCAACCTCACAACAACTTACAATGGGAAAGGGATATATTTGAAATTTATTTTACTGTCCCCAAGCTCAGAAACGGATGAACTACTTTTCTCCAAGCTATCAAAGAAAATCCACATTGGCCTTGAGACCAAATGCCTGAGCCCCAGGTCAGACCAAATAGTCCTCAGCCCAGTTTCCAGAGAAGGTGGGGAAAAAACATCTTCCCACTTCCTTGATCCTGGAATCAGGGTGGGAGCCAAAAAAACCCCGGAAACTCTGTAGTCTGAAGCATAGTACAGTCTCTTATGAACTGCTCCACCACCACTGCCAGGGACCACTGGTGTGCATCACACTGTGGCTCTGCTCCTTGGGTACACCGACAGATGGTCCCTATAACAAGTGAGGGAGAAAAAGGGTGGACACCAAGGGCAGGTCTACACTACGGGGCTAAGTCGACCTAAGTTACGCAACTCCAGCTGGAGTCGACATACGTTTGGTCGACATATTGTGGTCAACGGGAGAAACTCTCCTGTCAACTTACCTTATGCTTCTCGTTCCGGTGGAGTACCGGAGTCAATGGGAGAGCGATTGATGGTCGATTTAGTGCGTCTTCACTAGAACTGCTAAATTGACCCCTGGTGGATCGATCGTTGCGTATCGATCCCCCGGTAAGTGGAGACAAGCCTCAAGTCACATCACCCCAGGATTCTCCCTACACTGGGGGAATCGCCAGTTGCCCTCTTAGGAAAGCACTATATTCCCTTTGAATTGCTGGAGCAGTACTAAAGGGACATGCCTAGAGATCAGAATCTGGCCCCAAGAATGGAAAATTCCACAATGTAGTTCAAAAGCTGAATGTAATTCAGATAGAAAATTATAATGAAAGCTTCATGTACCATGAACTGTGCCTACCACCCTAGCTATAGTGTAATGCTATTTACAAATTGTGTCAAAAGAATTTGGCAGTATAAAGAGTTAGGTCATATGAAATCAGAGCAAAGCTGTTCAAAAAGAACTACTTGGAAGCATTACAATATGTCTGATAATATACAGTAGGATGCTAGACCCTAAAAAGTTCTCTTTTTAATATGTATACTTGACTTTATTAGTTACAATAGGAGTAATGCACATGTATCAGGGGTATAGTGGGAAACTGACATAGTTCAGTTTGACACTTAAACTGTCCAGATATGGATATTAAATGCATCTTTTTCTCACAGGCTCAAAGACTTTAAGGTCAGCAGGGACAATCGTGATCATCGAGTCTGACCTCCTGCACATCGCAGGCCACAGAACCTCACCCACTCAGTGCTGTAATAGACCCCTAACCTCTGGCTGAGTTACTGAAGTCCTCAGACCATGGTTTAAAGACTTCAAGTACCAGGAATTGACCATTTACACTAGTTTAAACCTGCAAGTGACCCGTTCCCCATGCTGCAGAGGAAAATGAAACCCCCCCAGGTTCTCTGCCAATCTAAATTCCTTCTTGACCCCAAATATGGCAATCAGTTACACCCTGAGGATATGGGCAAGATTCACTAGGCAGATACCTGGGAAAGAATTCTCTGTAGTAACTCAGAGCCCTCCCCAACTAGTGTCCTATCTCCAGCAGTTGGGGATTTTTGCTACTGGCAGTTGCTGATGGGCCACATGCCATTGTAGGCAGTCCAATCATACCATACCCTCCATAAACCTATTAAGCTCAGTCTTTAAGTCAGATAGGTTTTTAGCCTCCACTCTTCCCCTTGGAAAGCTGTTCCAGAATTTCACTCCTCTGTTGGTTAGAAACCTTTGCCTAATTTTGAGTCTAAACTCATCAGAAAGTTGTTTTAATATGTTTTAACAGCAGAAATAAACTGCACAGTATAGCTGATTCTCCCACCTCTCTCCCAAAAAATTAGGTTCCTGGCCTCAATAGGAAGCAAGAAGCATCAACCCACAGTGAAAATTTCCAGTGGATGCACATTGATTGGACATTTTTTCCAAGAGTACACCTCCCATCCATCACCTAATTTATCTTCTTTAAATCACAAATGTGGAAGGAATGAAAATAGTATGGTGATTGGAATGTACAAAAACAGGAGAAATATTAGAAAGACAGAAAAGTTCATGGCCCCTCAAAGCACATTACTTATATATTTTATTTCTCAGAGTGGGATCTAATTATTCCTTGAATGATCCTGGCATTTCTAACTCAACATGTGCTAGGCACTTCTGCACATTTATTATTCTTCAGGTGAAAAAGTACTTCTTAAGGTCTATTCTGAATTTATTTCTTTCATTCCCACTTAGACACACCAATCCTGTCATCTGAAATCAGCTAGAAATAGTTACTTGGACTGCTATTATCCACTCCATTTAACACTGTTGGTATTTTAATGTGGCCCCACTCTTTTTTAAACCATATTCTCCTTAAGAGTATACAGGATTCATTCTTTACAATCTTTACCATTTGTAATGAATTAATTAATGTTACTGTAGTATTCCTATTTTACCAATAGAGAATACTGTGACTACTATATACTGTGCAAGAGGTAAAAGCTGTAGTGATTTTGTGGCAAACACTGTATATATAGTTAATTGTAGAAATGATTAACAGCTTACCAGGAATTCAAGGCACCCCTAATAAAAGGGGGCAGTGCAAAAGTTTTTGTTAGCGTGTTGGAAGGAAGATTTTTTTCCCTCCATTATGGCTCATGGTATACTAATCATGACTATCAGACTCCCAATATAAATCACTTTGGAGATAAAAGCTGTACTTCTAAATACTAAAGAAGAGAAGTATTTTAAGCCAAGGCTTCTTCTCTTTTTTTTTTCTTTTTGTGGTTAGCAGGTCTCCAATATTATGTGGCTCTCAAGGACAAAATGATTGAGCAAATGGGCTGCTGCCTATAAAGATTAAGAGAAAGAAAGTGGAAAGGCAAAGTCACAGAAGATCTGAAGGAGAATTAAAAGGAGTTGAAGCTCAATTGCTCCCACTGATCTTCCTTTCCCAATGAAAAATAATTAGGTTGTGAAGAGAAGATGAGCTATTCATGGAAGAAGAGTAGGAATAGTTTGGTCAATGCCAGTGGCTTATTAAGACTTGTAAGCAGTTCGTGGAAGATGAAATGTCAGCTGTAGTCATCAAAAAGAAGAATGAATAGAGTATATGATAACTCATTTGGACTGGATCAATCCAGGATTAATTGGAAAGGTTTATAGCTACTGAAAGTCTAGGGGTGAAATCTTGGCCCTGCTGAAGTCAATGGGAGTTTTATAGTGGCCAGGATTTGACTCTAGCTTTTTGCTGCCTCTATACCAGTGGTTTTTCAATCTTTTTTCATTTGCAGACCCCTACAAAATTTAGAATGGAGGTGAAGACCCCTTTGGAAATCTTAGACATAGTCTGCAGACCTGCAGTGGTGCCTGGCCCACAGGTTGAAAACTTCTGCTTTATACCAACATTATGGCTGGTGAACGGATGCAGAGATTGTTACTGCTGCTAGAAAGAAAAGTAAAAGACTGCATAGGACAGGGATCGGCAACCTTTGGCATGTGGCCCGCCGGGGTAAGCACCCTGGTGGGCCGGGCCAGTTTGTTTACCTGCCGCTTCCGCAGTGGGAGCCACAATCGGCCGAACCTTCATACGCGTCAGGTAAACAAACCGGCCCAGCCCGCCAGGGTAAGCACCCTGGCGGTCTGTGTGCCAAAGGTTGCCAATCCCTGGCATAGGACTTGAAGTTGTGGATCATCAGCTCTCCCCCATCATTAGAGTATTCTTTGATGATTTTTAGATAAATTCAAGAAGAAATTTTTTGTGATAGCATATGTGACTGCATTTTAAAGTCACCTGCATGTCCCTGCTGATCATCTGAGGCAAGAACTAATAATGGTGAAATCCTGTTTCCATCCAAGTCAATGGCAAAAGTCCCATTGACTTCATTAGGACCACAATTTTACCCTCAGTGTTTAGATTTTATAAGCTCAATATGGACTTTATTTAAGATACAGCACTTAAGCCCACTGTTCACATAGACCACCTAAAAAAGATCTAGTCAGCTCTCTGCAAAAGTGATGTTCTTGAAAATTGTTGGTCCTGCATAAAGAGCCACAGGTGCTTAGTTATGCAGAACATAACAAGCTTTTAGACTGTAAACACTTGAGGGCAGTTATAAAGAAGACCAAGTCTTCTTTTATGTTTGGAAAGCACCTAGAAAACTTGATTTTTTTTTAAATGTGCTGAGTCAATTTCTCCACTTCTATGAGTGGAGAGGGGAATTCTCTAGAAATGGGCCAATGCATACCTTGCCTGTTGGACCTTATGACTAATTTGATCACCAAATCACATTATATGCCACAGCACTACCTTTGGACACAATACTATGTTAGTTCTGCAACTTTTTTCATCCTCTGGTCCAAGCCATAAGAGAAAGATCCTCTACCATAAAATCATCTCCCTTTCTAATCCCATCATTCTCCAAATGTTTCATTCTGTGGACAACCAGGGGTTGGTGGACCACTCTGGCTGCACAGACAACATTTTGAAAATCACTACCAGTTGTATATAGCTTTATCAGTTTCTCAGATGCCAGTGAAAGATGCAGCTTAGTTACTTCTACTTCACTTATTCTTTTCATTTTGCATAAGCATAAAGTGGTACGAAATCCTCCTGAAATCAAAATCTTCCAAACTACCATAATTCACAGTGATAGAAAACATGGAAAGACAAGGTAAATACAGTTTACTATGAAACTTCTTTAAAAATTTGCTAACAAATGAGGGAAAGAATTTCTTGACCCTACAACTTACATGTTAGAAATTTTTATATATATATATATATATTTTAATTCTCTTGAAATATATTCAATGACATAAATTAAAAAGAGGAAACGATTGCAAGAAAAGATTAAAATGCAACCTCTACTCTACCACCCTCCCAGTTCTGATTAGAGCAGGACCCATCTAGATGGCAAAACTAATTTTCTACAGAAGGAAGTAAGCAGTGTATGATGGAACCATACTCCATCCGCATACCCAAGACATGAGTTCTGTTCATTTACAAGTGTAGTTTAACTATATTCTGATAGGATAGTGACAAATAGATTCACTAGACGTACATAGATGGAAATACACAAAGACAAGAGTTGATTGTTGCAGATTTTGTATCATGTATTTGAGTGTATATCAAATGCCTGATTCACCACTATCTTGCAAACTGTGTAGTCGTTGACACTTGAGCAAAGTATGCATAACACCTGTCAGAACAGAAAGGTATCATTTTCCCCCCATACTTGGCATTGGTGTACATAGTACACAAGGTGCAAGGCAGTAGACAATCTGGCCCTGAGTAGAAATAGCAGTTGCTGTACATTTTGACAGGGTAAGGACACAAACAGTACACACTGTAAAACAAAAGCAAATATATAGTCCCTCCCCAAAAAATCAAATGCATACTTGTGTGCTCTATCATACTGATTTATTATTTGTGTGTGTGTGTGTGTGTGGTCGGCTTTTTTGTAGAACTGTCCATTTTAATTTAATTTAATTTGATAACTGGCTTTGTGAATGGGAAGTATTGGAGACAATATACAGGTTTGTACTGTAGATCATTTTATTATGCTTATGAAAAATAATTAATCATATACAACACTATGCAAAACTTCATAAATAATGTCAGGTAATTTAAAGAGAATGAGTTATTTTGTGTGGATATGGTGTACTCTGTAATATATGAAGCACCGATGTACTTTGCACATTTTGCAAAATTACCATGATGAATTTTCAGTGCAAAATAATGTTCAATGCCACTAGGAGTGGGTACACAGGTGCAATTCATGAATTCTGGTTTTAATCATGATAACCATCAAATTAAAATGTAAATTAGAACTAGTTTACAAAAACACTTTAATGGGTTTCAAAATACAAAGGTAAAACACAGAAATATTAGCAATGCTGCCAAGCAACATAGATTTCAGGATCTTCAAAGAGAAAATTCAGAAGGGAAAAAAGATACTTCTAATGCAATTCTTGTTGTGCATGAAGCTCCATCATTTTATGTAATTCATCTGAAAACTAAGTGGCAAATGGTTGTTGCAAATGTCAGCTAGTATTCACAGTGTTACAGAGAATCTTCAAAGGGTATCCTAGGGGCAGGAGAGGGAGAATTTATTTGTAATGATTCAATCTTTTTTTTCTGTGTGGTGTGCTTTAGGTTCTATATTCTTTTCTTAATGGTTACTGCCTGAATGGTCTCATTTGGCAAGCTGCACTGAGATGATCATTGGGAAACTTTTGCAACTAACTAATTGCTTAACTCATTAGAAAATGTTAGCTATCTCAGCAACAACAAATTAGATGAATAATCCTATTTTACATCATCTAATTTTATTTTGATCCAGGTTACATACATAGAGGGCATAAAGTAAAATGATGTGTACTGAATATTCAGTGACAATATAAAAATGGTTCTTCAAAACCAGTAATATTTTTTGGTTTCTCTCTGTCACAGTGCTTCTTCAGCTACCCAGTGTGCCTGGCTGCCTAGTCTGTTTCCATGGTCCCTCAGTAACAACATACTGAGGCTGTATCCCTTTCTTCACATATAACTTTATTCCTCAGGTCTCCACCAAACTGACTATGACACAGGTATAATGCAGGAAAAAAATTCTACATCCTTTGTCTTCTCTGCACAGCTTTCCCTCCTACTGCCTGTTCCTCCCCCATTATATTCTCCCAATTACTGCTAATCATATCACTGGTGCTGCAATTACCACCCAGATGTTCATAATCCCCCAACAGAAAGTGTATAATTGCTCACAGTTGAGCCTGCAGCCTTTTCTGGGCTGCAGTAAGGTCAGTGATCAGGGTGCTACAGCTAGCACTCTGTCACAATCTCAGATCAATTCAGTGACTGTTGATTGTTTATTTATGTATTCAATCAATTCCTAGATGGATTTAGAAGCAGGACAATCATTTCAAATACAACACTTAGTAACTCACTGGCTTCTGTTTGGCTAAAAATAAATGTTTCTTTTATTAAATTTGTCTTGAACAACTATCTCTCCTTCTCCCCCCCCCCAACCTTCCCCCCCTCAAAATTAAATATGCATTACAAACCTCAAAGGGAAACAAAGTTATTAAATGTTTTTAAAATGTTTACATAGGAATTGCCATGATTACTGATTCATATACTACAATCTCTTGTCTCTGATTGTGGCCAATAATACAGGCTTCAGAGAAAGATGCAAGAAACCTCCTAATAGGTAATTTTCTATAGGAGACCCTATTGGTTTGTCTTATTTGTCAGCATTGACTTTTGTTTGTTAGTATTTATAAAGCTATATAAGTCACTTCTCTCTATTGTAACATGTGTAGTCTATAACTAACTAATCTCACTGGTCTCAGTTCTCCCACCCTTACATACACATATCCTGTAAAATCCTAACCCTGTTTAACTCGATAAAAGTCTCCTACTGACTTCAGTGTGGCAAGGATTTTACCCATTAAGTACTAATTTAGTACACAAAGAGCCTGATGCTCCATTCCATGATATCTGTAGTAAAGTAGTAGTTAACAGGAGTATGAGTAACAGAATCAGGGCAACTATTAGTAATTTCTATAGTAAAATTCCTCTAGTATTGTGCTATTTATAACATATTATAAACATGCAAGTTTTACACAGCTATAATAGACTATTAGTACATTCAATGTATTATCCTAAATAAAACTTAGTAAACTGGAAAGGCTTAGAGTAAATAATATTTATTTTAGTGGACTCTAATGATCTTTCAGTTTTAGTTCCCATGTTTGAGTTTCTGTGCTATGTGTACTTGAAGAACTGCAGTTTCTCTTATACTAATAACTGTGTCTCAGTATGCATACACCACACACTGAGTCACTGACTTAAGCATTACAGAAAAAATCCATAGTCGTCACCGAAGAGAATAATTCTTAAGCCACCCAGGCATAAAAAGTCACACTGATCTAACACAAAGTTAATTGAGTGAAAATCCAATACTTACTTTGTTTGGCTGATTAAAAACATGGCAAATGTTCAAAGATCCGCAATCAAGAGAATGTTTTCATGTTAATGCTAATACAAGACCAACAGTACAAGTAACAGCCTTTATTTATTTGTTTGGTTACCTGATAAATGACAGAATGCTTTAATATTCCTACTAATTGAAAATTTACAATAGCATTTCTATATTACAGGTGATTATATTGTAGTGTAACGCTCAGGAGGACCCAAAAATCGGTAAAGATTAGAAAGGAGTATGTAAATATGTTCAACTGACCCAAATGGTTATATTATTTGTAACTGTAGACTAGTAAATACAATTTCTGACATGTGCTCTAACCAAGTATTCTCTTCCAATTTCAAATGGAACTTTGTTAGTAGTTGTCTGTCTGGGGATCTATGACTGATTGCCTGTTTACAGCATAAATTGAACTAATCATCTTCAAACTGTGTCACTGTCATTGGCTGTAATATTTCTTACATGACAGCTTTGCATTGGAGAAAAGAAAAACATTTATAAGGACTTGTCTGAATTACTTGTCGGAGTGGATCAATAAGCTAGCAAATAAATTGCTTCAGACCACAACAGAATCTTGACCTACCTGCAATATATTATGTGGGGGTGTCCAGGTCTGTATAACTTACAATAGGGCATTGTGTACTTGGATATGTTAAGGACTAAAGTTAGCTGTTATAGTATAACTGGGAAGATTCCAGCACCGCTATAATGGAGTATTTAGGTATGCATCTGCCATGTCCTTTACCATACCAAAACCATATACTTCTGGAAGCAGCATTTTTAGAAATGATAATGCATGTTTTTTCAGAGAAATGGGACCTGATGTAGTGCCCATTGGAGTCCATGGGATCTTTTCCCTTGGCATCTGGAGAGTGGTGAACATTACCCTTCATTTAAACCTGTTTTTGATAGAAAATGGAAGAAATCCAGTATGTTAGTCTCTGAAGTTCCTCCTACCAGGATGCACATTGTTTTCCACAATATAATATGCTGTTTCTAAGGACAAATTAATGCCACTTCAGAGAACATATAAGACCAGATCCTCAATTTGTGCAAATGGGAATAGTTTCATTTCAGTGGAGCTATGCCAGCTCAGGATCTAACCTGCAGGCTGCATTTTTTTTAAACATGGCACAGTGGTTAACTTGGGAAATACGATTTCTTTTTCTCTCTCTGCTGAACAACTGTTTAGAAGGCCAACTTAGAGAAAACCTTCCGCACATACTTTCCAAACAAGATAAATCTAAATGAAAATAGAAGT
Organism: Emys orbicularis; assembly: GCF_028017835.1. Lineage (NCBI taxonomy): Eukaryota > Metazoa > Chordata > Testudines > Emydidae > Emys > Emys orbicularis. The sequence continues at coordinate 283,859,648 of NC_088683.1, forward strand.
TGTTTTTTCATTCATCTTTCAATATCTTATCTAATCTTTTTTGTATAGGCAAGCATCTCAATATTGAACTAGTGAAGTAACATAGGGCCATTTGATGGTGTGATATGTGTTTCATATCTCACATAAAAATGAAAGTTATGACTTTTATTACCAAAAAAAAGAGTATTTGTGAGAGATGTCTGTGCTGGCATGATGCAATCAAGAAAAATCATACATCGGGGCCCATTTCCATCACCCTTACATTACATAATACCTTAGTCCACACTGAAGTTCCACTGAAATCAGTTGTTTTCTATTTAGAATTCCTTGGCCTTCTGTTGAGTATAAACCAGAAATTACTCTCTCTTACAAATGCCACATGCACTGTTGATGGGTGCAGCATAAGTACCTAAATAATATAGAATGGAGTTGAAGCTGACTGTTTCCACAAAATATATAAGGCATAGAAACAATAGAAACATATCCCAACATCCTATCAGTGTATATTTCCTCAATCTCCATGTACTCAAGTAGAAAAGATACAGGGACTGCAAATTCATACATACATACGTGATATTGTCTGTAGCTCTATGCATTATTGGGTTTACACTATTGAAAAACGTATTGTGTAGCCCTGTAATTCCATACCCCATCTCTTCTCTTTTTATGTTTTATAACCTCACTTGGTGTATCATCTCAAATTTAATTGATAGGCTCTTTAGAATAGGAGCAGGACATTTGTGAGGTGCCTACAATATTTCAGAGAACTTGGCAATAATTAAAAACAAAAGTAATAATAATAATAAGGAGTCTGGTGGCACCTTAAAGACTAACCGATTTATTTGGGCATAAGCTTTCATGGGTAAAAAACCTCACTTCTTCAGATGTATCTGTTAGTCTTTAAGGTGTCACCGAACTCCTTGTTGTTTTTGTGGATACAGACTAACACGGCTACCCCCTGATACTTGACAAAGGTAATAATACATATTAACCTGAAATTAGTATCTCAATTATTTTCCAAATACTGCATCAAAACATAAAGTTTCACAGTTAAAGACACTGAAGTACCTTTCTTTATCTTCAGAAATCTTCACCATTGAAAAAATAAAAGTACATACACAAAAGAGGCAAAGATTGTTTGAAGTCTTAGAGATACATATGCCAAAATCAATAGTTTGTGCTTTAGAAAAAGGAAACCTTTTATACCAATTTTACAAAATGAGTTAGAAGAAATAGGGGGTTCTCTGCCAGTAGCATATTCCCCCTAATAAGTATAACATTTAAACAGGAAAATACATTTTATTAATGGAGCTCTTCCACTTAGAAGAAAAATTCACAGATCTGTTTGCATTCCAAAACAATAACAACACAGCGCATATACAGATTGAACCATTCTTATTTATTCATTGTCATTGTACAGTGCTTGCTCCTAAAAAGTCGGCATCTACCAATGCTCAAAGAAGAGACGTTTTTGAGAAACAGAAATTCTCCTATTCTAAGTATAGGAGATTAATGTATTGTTTTTGATATAGATACCAGAGTAAATGCTTGTAAATGTTGACTATTTTTCTGAGACCTAATCTCTATGTATGTTATTTGTAGACTCCCTCAATGTTCTATGTGAATGTAAACATTAAATTACATTGCTTTACTGTGTAGGTGTGTTTGCATTCAGGACTATGCAGATAAACATACTGCCATTTTAGCAATTCTTTTGCTAATGGTTGGATCACCCACAGCCACAATGATCGGAGCAAAAAACCTGTCAGAGACATATGCTTTCACATCATCACTGAGCTAGAGATACTGAGCCAGAGGCCCCACAATTATCTCAGTTTCTGACTGGTATATAAGGGCAGTCAGCAGCGAACCAGCTGAGCGGCGAACAGCAGAGGCTAACAGAGGGAGTTTGCCTGGGAGTTCACCTGGGGAGAGCTCACTGAGGCTTTCATCTGCAGGTTTCTCTGAGTAGTTCTTGCAACAGCTGAGGAAGCTCTTAAGAGGAACGTGATATGGAAGGTGAGCGATCATCTGTTGTAACCTGCACAGGTTGTGCCATGTTTGTCTTTCTTCCACAGGACAGAAGTGACTTTGTCTGTACAAAGTGCAAGCTGGTCTCCATATTGGAAGAGAAGGTTCGAGGTCTGGAGAAACGAGTATCGACTCTGCGTTGCATAAGGGAAAATGAAGATTTCCTGGACAGACGTCAGGAGATGCTTCTACGGCCACAATGTTCTGAAGATTCAGAGCAGGCGCAGCAGGGACAGATGGATGATGAAGAAGTTTGGCAGCATGTGACCTCCAGAAGGAGAAAGAGGAGCGTCCATGCACCAGCAATGGAGATACAGGTGAGCAATCGTTTCCATGTTCTCTCTACAGGTACTAATGCGGAGAGTGGAGTAGACGACCCATCTGAGGGAAGGGAGCAGAAGGAGACTCCACCGATTGGAAGGCAAAAGATGCACTGTCCTAGGGATGGGGGTTCCACGACCACCACTCCCAAGAGGAGGAGGAGGGTGGTGGTGGTCGGGGACTCCCTCCTCAGGGGGACTGAGTCATCTATCTGCCGCCCCGACCGGGAAAACCGAGAGGTCTGCTGCTTGCCAGGAGCTAGGATACACGATGTGACGGAGAGACTGCCGAGACTCATCAAGCCCTCGGATCGCTACCCCTTCCTGCTTCTCCACGTGGGCACCAATGATACTGCCAAGAATGACCTTGAGCGGATCACTGCAGACTACGTGGCTCTGGGAAGAAGGATAAAGGAGTTTGAGGTGCAAGTGGTGTTCTCGTCCATCCTCCCTGTGCAAGGAAAAGGCCTGGGTAGAGACCGTCGAATCGTGGAAGTCAACGAATTGCTACGCAGGTGGTGTCGGAGAGAAGGCTTTGGATTCTTCAACCATGGGATGGTGTTCCAAGAAGGAGGAGTGCTGGGCAGGGACGGGCTCCACCTAACGAAGAGAGGGAAGAGCATCTTCGCCAGCAGGCTGGCTAACCTAGTGAGGAGGGATTTAAACTAGGTTCACCGGGGGAAGGAGACCAAAGCCCTGAGGTAAGTGGGGAAATGGGATCCTGGGAGGAAGCACAAGCAGGAGAGCGCAAGAGGGGAGGACTCCTGTCTCATACTGAGAAAGAGGGACGATCAATGAGTTATCTTAAGTGCCTATACACAAATGCAAGAAGCCTGGGAAACAAGCAGGGAGAACTGGAAGTCCTGGCACAGTCAGGGAACTATGATGCGATTGGAAATAACAGAGACTTGGTGGGATAACTCACATGACTGGAGTACTATCATGGATGGATATAAACTGTTCAGGAAGGACAGGCAGGGCAGAAAAGGTGGGGGAGTTGCGTTGTATGTAAGAGAGAAGTATGACTGCTTAGAGCTCCGGTATGAAACTGCAGAAAAACCTGAGTCTCTCTGGATAAAGTTGAGAAGTGTGAGCAACAAGGGTGATGTTGTGGTCGGAGTCTGCTATAGACCACCAGACCAGGGGGATGAGGTGGACGAGGTTTTCTTCTGGCAACTAGCAGAAGTTGCTAAATCGCAGGCCCTGGTTCTCATGGGAGACGTTAATCACCCTGATATCTGCTGGGAGAGCAATACAGCGGTGCACAGACAATCCAGGAAGTTTTTGGAAAGTGTAGGGGACAATTTCCTGGTGCAAGTGCTGGAGTAACCAACTAGGGGCAGAGCTTTTCTTGACCTGCTGCTCACAAACAGGGAAGAATTAGTAGGGGAAGCAAAAGTGGATGGGAACCTGGGAGGCAGTGACCATGAGATGGTCGAGTTCAGGATCCTGACACAAGGAAGAAAGGAGAGCAGCAGAATACGGACCCTGGACTTCAGAAAAGCAGACTTTGACTCCCTCAGGGAACAGATGGGCAGGATCCCCTGGGAGAATAACATGAAGGGCAAAGGGGTCCAGGAGAGCTGGCTGTATTTTAAAGAATCCTTATTGCGGTTGCAGGAACAAACCATCCCGATGTGTAGAAAGAATAGTAAATATGGCAGGCGACCAGCTTGGCTAAACAGTGAAATCCTTGCTGATCTTAAACGCAAAAAAGAAGCTTACAAGAAGTGGAAGACTGGACAAATGACCAGGGAGGAGTATAAAAATATTGCTCAGGCATGCAGGAGTGAAATCAGGAAGGCCAAATCACACTTGGAGTTGCAGCTAGCAAGAGATGTTAAGAGTAACAAGAAGGGTTTCTTCAGGTATGTTAGCAACAAGAAGAAAGGCAAGGAAAGTGTGGGACCCTTACAGAATGAGGGAGGCAACCTAGTGACTGAGGATGTGGAAGAAGCTAATGTACTCAATGATTTTTTTGCCTCTGTCTTCACAAACAAGGTCAGCTCCCAGACTGCTGCCCTGGGCAGCACAATATGGGGAGAAGGTGACCAGCCCTCTGTGGAGAAAGAAGTGGTTTGGGACTATTTAGAAAAACTGGACGTGCACAAGTCCATGGGGCCAGATGCGCTGCATCCGAGGGTGCTAAAGGAGTTGGCGGATGAGATTGCAGAGCCATTAGCCATTATTTTTGAAAACTCATGGCGATCGGGGGCGGTCCCGGATGACTGGAAAAAGGCTAATGTAGTGCCCATCTTTAAAAAAGGGAAGAAGGAGGATCCGGGGAACTACAGGCCAGTCAGCCTCACCTCAGTCCCTGGAAAAATCATGGAGCAGGTCCTCAAGGAATCAATTATGAAACACTTAGAGGAGAGGAAAGTGATCAGGAACAGTCAGCATGGATTCACCAAGGGGAAGTCGTGCCTGACTAACCTAATTGCCTTCTATGATGAGATAACTGGCTCTGTGGATGAGGGGAAAGCAGTGGATGTGTTATTCCTTGACTTTAGCAAAGCTTTTGATACGGTCTCCCACAGTATTCTTGTCGCCAAGTTAAAGAAGTATGGGCTGGATGAATGGACTGTAAGGTGGATAGAAAGCTGGCTAGAGCGTCGGGCTCAACGGGTAGTGATCAATGGCTCCATGTCTAGTTGGCAGCCGGTTTCAAGCGGAGTGCCCCAAGGGTCGGTCCTGGGGCCGGTTTTGTTTAATATCTTTATTAATGATCTGGAGGATGGAGTTGACTGCACTCTCAGCAAGTTTGCTGATGACACTAAGCTAGGAGGCGTGGTAGATACACTAGAGGGTAGGGATCGGATACAGAGGGACCTAGACAAATTAGAGGATTGGGCCAAAAGAAACCTGATGAGGTTCAACAAGGACAAGTGCAGAGTCCTGCACTTAGGACGGAAGAATCCCATGCACAGCTACAGACTAGGGACCGAATGGCTAGGTAGCAGTTCTGCAGAAAAGGACCTAGGGGTCACAGTGGACGAGAAGCTGGATATGAGTCAACAGTGTGCTCTTGTTGCCAAGAAGGCTAATGGCATTTTGGTCTGTATAAGTAGGGGCATTGCCAGCAGATCGAGGGACGTGATCGTTCCCCTTTATTCGACATTGGTGAGGCCTCATCTGGAGTACTGTGTCCAGTTTTGGGCCCCACACTACAAGAAGGATGTGGAAAAATTGGAAAGAGTCCAGCGGAGGGCAACAAAAATGATTAGGGGTCTGGAGTGCATGACTTATGAGGAGAGGCTGAGGGAACTGGGATTGTTTAGTCTCCAGAAGAGAAGAATGAGGGGGGATTTGATAGCAGCCTACAACTACCTGAAGGGGGGTTCCAAAGAGGATGGAACTCGGCTGTTCTCAATGGTGGCAGATGACAGAACAAGGAGCAATGGTCTCAAGTTGCAGTGGGGGAGGTCTAGGTTGGATATTAGGAAACACTATTTCACTAGGAGGGTGGTGAACACTGGAATGCGTTACCTAGGGAGGTGGTGGAGTCTCCTTCCTTGGAGGTTTTTAAGGCCCGGCTTGACAAAGCCCTGGCTGGGATGATTTAGTTGGGAATTGGTCCTGCTTTGAGCAGGGGGTTGGACTAGATGACCTCCTGAGGTCCCTTCCAACCCTGATATTCTATGATTCTATGATTCTATGATTGACCACACAACAACCTGTACCTTGATATCACCCTAGCAAGATAGGAGCACTGAGCCGGTAACTTCACTGATGCCCATGCGTTGGCATCAGCCCAGCAGCTGGGTGTGCCAAGTCAGTGAGCTCATTGTAACCTGTGTCTTGACATCAGACCAGTAACCTAGATATGATGAGCCTGTGACAGTGGCATATCCCCTGGCATCACCCGCACAAGTCAGAGGTGCTGAAAGTTAAATTCAGTCTCTTTATTTTTCTGGACATCAGCACAGTAATCAAATGGTATTGAGTCAGACACCTGTACCTAGCAACATGCAAATTTTGAACCAGTCAAGAACTTCAAAAGCCCATGCTTTTACATTATACCATCAGGCTGATGAGGCTGAACAGTGGTTAAAAAAAGATAAGTATATAGGAGTTCAACTCCTATCACCTGCTAAAAGAAGGTTTCCCTCTCTTCTCCCTCGTCTCAACACGGGAAGCTTGGCTCTTCCAGAGCTTCCCCCAACCCTTTCACTGTCTGCTGAAATGAGGACTCATCAGGCAAAAGAATATGAAGTCAGAGCAGCAGAAGGAAGCTGGTACTTGGTTGGGAGGTTTATAGGGCACCCAAGCCTTCCCCATCATCAATAGGTGGAAAAACAGCAGCTCCCAATGAGAGAAAATTGATTATCTAACTGGGAGTCCTGCATCAGCCTAATTTCTTGCATCAGAAGTTCTGTCCCCTTGCTGGATTCTCCAGAATGACAAAAAGGAGAATGAGGCAGTTCCCTCCCTGCCAAGGAAGACAGGAGATCTTGCCTCCAGCTAGCTAGAATCCATGAGCAACAAAAAAACCCTATCAGTTCCCTCTGCTTTCCTGGCTCTCCAGAGTGAGAAAGGCAGTTGGGACCACAATCATTGTCCCACTAAACAGCTGTATGATCAATGTGTGCATACACAATTTCTTTCGCTGACTTTGTGCCTATTTGTGGGCATGGACTCCTTTTAGGTACATTCATTCCCTCACTCCTTTTGTCTCCCCTGTGCCATATACCATCACACAAAATGATTTGGTGTCTACATGATATCAGCACTAGAGCTGGTCAGAAAGAGAGCTTGATTTTTCTAGAAACCTTTAATTTCTTTTTGGCAAAAGATCAAAAATTCAGCATTTGTTTCCCCCCAAAAAAATATTGGCCCCAAACTGAAAATATTGATTTAGAAATGTTGCCATAGTGCCTCATAGCCAAACAACATCTCCCATAATGCAACATGTCTCCTGTCTTGCTGAGCTACCACAGTGCATTATAGGGGATGTAGTCTGGATGAGGAGCCTAGGCCACAGAGGAGAATGGTGGCATGACACAACTAAACTACAACTCCCAGGTGGCACAATGGCACATTTTTCAAATCAATTTTTGTTTTTTTCCAGCCAAAGAGATAACACTTTTGGTTTAGTTTTTACCAAATTTCCCATGGAAAGCAGATACTTCTAGCAATTTTTTAAAAATTGTTTAATTGAAACCCCAATTTTCCATCACAAAACAGTTTTAATACAAGATTTTCAACCGGCCATGATTGATTTTCAACCATGAACATACAACCATTAATAGTTGTGAACTTCTGTCATGGTTTAATGTACTTTAGCCACTGGGAAAAGAAGGGAATAAGGGGTAAATGATCTCTGTAAGTATCCCCTTATGGATTTCCCACTCCATCACGGGGGTATGTGCCTTGGTGGAATCAGGAACCTACAAACTTGGCAGATTCACAGGGATCTGCAGGGAGCAGGAGCCACCCATAGAGAGAAAGAGGCTCCATGCCAGTTCTGTGTCCCTTGCAAGTATCTCTAACTACGTGGTGATATAACTCCCACCAGGAACAATCTCATTTTGGCAGTCCCAATAACCCCCATTTAAAGGATGATTCCTTATTAGAGAGGGAGCTTCACAAGAAAGTAATACAGCCCCAGGAGTTCTCGGGAGCTCCTCTCTGTCCCTGAGTCCACCCTGAGAACTACAGAGAAGCTGGATATGAGTCAACAGTGTGCCCTTGTTGCCAAGAAGGCTAACAGCATTTTGGGCTGTATAAGTAGGGGCATTGCCAGCAGATCGAGGGACGTGATCGTTCCCCTTTATTCGACATTGGTGAGGCCTCATCTGGAGTACTGTGTCCAGTTTTGGGCCCCACAGTACAAGAAGGATGTGGAAAAATTGGAAAGAGTCCAGCGGAGGGCAACAAAAATGATTAGGGGTCTGGAGTGCATGACTTATGAGGAGAGGCTGAGGGAACTGGGATTGTTTAGTCTCCAGAAGAGAAGAATGAGGGGGGATTTGATAGCAGCCTACAACTACCTGAAGGGGGGTTCCAAAGAGGATGGAACTCGGCTGTTCTCAATGGTGGCAGATGACAGAACAAGGAGCAATGGTCTCAAGTTGCAGTGGGGGAGGTCTAGGTTGGATATTAGGAAACACTATTTCACTAGGAGGGTGGTGAACACTGGAATGCGTTACCTAGGGAGGTGGTGGAGTCTCCTTCCTTGGAGGTTTTTAAGGCCCGGCTTGACAAAGCCCTGGCTGGGATGATTTAGTTGGGAATTGGTCCTGCTTTGAGCAGGGGGTTGGACTAGATGACCTCCTGAGGTCCCTTCCAACCCTGATATTCTATGATTCTATGATTGACCACACAACAACCTGTACCTTGATATCACCCTAGCAAGATAGGAGCACTGAGCCGGTAACTTCACTGATGCCCATGCGTTGGCATCAGCCCAGCAGCTGGGTGTGCCAAGTCAGTGAGCTCATTGTAACCTGTGTCTTGACATCAGACCAGTAACCTAGATATGATGAGCCTGTGACAGTGGCATATCCCCTGGCATCACCCGCACAAGTCAGAGGTGCTGAAAGTTAAATTCAGTCTCTTTATTTTTCTGGACATCAGCACAGTAATCAAATGGTATTGAGTCAGACACCTGTACCTAGCAACATGCAAATTTTGAACCAGTCAAGAACTTCAAAAGCCCATGCTTTTACATTATACCATCAGGCTGATGAGGCTGAACAGTGGTTAAAAAAAGATAAGTATATAGGAGTTCAACTCCTATCACCTGCTAAAAGAAGGTTTCCCTCTCTTCTCCCTCGTCTCAACACGGGAAGCTTGGCTCTTCCAGAGCTTCCCCCAACCCTTTCACTGTCTGCTGAAATGAGGACTCATCAGGCAAAAGATGAGTTGCCCTCCAGCGGAGGGCAACAAAAATGATTAGGGGACTGGAGCGCATGACTTATGAGGAGAGGCTGAGGGAACTGGGATTATTTAGTCTGCAGAAGAGAAGAATGAGGAGGGATTTGATAGTTGATTTCAACTACCTGAAAGGGGGTTCCAAAGAGGATGGATCTAGACTGTTCTCAGTGGTACCAGATGACAGAACAAGGAGCAATGGTCTCAAGTTGCAGTGGGGAAGTTTAGGTTGGATATTAGGAAAAACTTTTTCACTAGGAGGGTGGTGAAACACTGGAATGGGTTACCTAGGGAGGTGGTGGAATCTCCTTCCTTAGAGGTTTTTAAGGTCAGGCTTGACAAAGCCCTGGCTGGGATGATTTAGTTGGGGATTGGTCCTGCTTTGAGCAGGGGGTTGGACTAGATGACCTCCTAAGGTCCCTTCCAACCCTGATATTCTATTATTCTTACCCTTTTGAGAAGCCCCTATGATGTCTGAGGAGAAGAATGCCTTGCACAGATCTCTCCCACTCTACGGTTTGGTTCTAACTAAGGACATTTTATTGTTCTTATCTTTACAGTGGAGGGTAGCATACAATTTTGTATAATGTATGCTAAATTTTCCTGTCAATTGAAATATAAGAAAAAAAATGACTGATGGAGTCAGAGAGCGAACCAGCCACTTTTCAAATACAAGGAGAATAATAATAAAAAAAGAAACAGAAACTTTCTTTTCTTGGCTCTAGTGTCTCAGCCTCTTCAGAGTCTTCACTAATCATGTCCTTCACCAGATCATCATCTCTTCCTTTTATTTCCCCCTAGGCACATTAATTACCATCGGTTACAGATGTAAATTAAGATTATGACATTAGAGTATGCTTAACAAGTTGCATATACATCAATTGAAATATTTTGTCAAGAGTGCTCCTAAAAATAATCTGTATGTAACATTTCAGATCTGCTTCTGGGATTTTAAGGGCTCATCTTGAATAATGTCAGTAGAACCCAGTGGAGAAAGGGAGCCCCTAGGAGAAACAATCAACCTCCCTTTATCAGAATATGCTGTACATTATTACCTTTTTTACTAGCCACGGGCCTTGTTGAGAACTGGAATTTTCATAAAAGCCAATGTTACAGCTTTAGGCATTTACACTCCCTCACAGAACTTCAAAGACTGTTAACTCCCTCAGGCCTTTTATAAAAGAAGAGTTCAAGTGCATATATGTATTTTAAAACTCAACCCCTTGTGTATGCGGAGTTTAATGGAATTTTCCTGAGCTAACATGTATATTTTTGCTTAATGAGTCTCAGCAAGTGTGTATGTACTGTATCATGACTTCATATAAGTTCTGTTATATAATGCCTTATCCTGCTCCACTGGAGTCAATGGGAGTTTGTCATTGACTGCAGTGGGAGCAGGATCACACCATATGAGTACATTATCTTGTTAACAGGAATAAAACATATTCAGTCAAATGCTCTTATTTCCATAGTACTACAGAATGGTACTTGTTTCTTTAATACATCTAAAAGTTTGTCTCAGTCTTGCTTAGTAGACGATTTTAAGAAATGCAATAGACTTTTAAATAAAAATATTTCCTTATGGTTTCCTATTTTGACTTCTTGCCAGCCCATGTTCATAAAAAATATTTTAAAATTTATTTTTGATATTTTACTAATTGTAACTCAGATATCTTTAAAGCAAAAATTTCCGTGAGCTTTTCATTATGATTAACTGAATGGTCTGATCTACCCAAGTGCCAAGAGCTCTGAAATGCGAGTGGCCATGCAATTAAAGTTGTGGAGCATTCCAGTTCCAGTGTGTTCAAATAGAGAATAGGAATTTTTGAACAAGTGTCATGTGTATTGCAGTCCTTTATAGAGGAAAGACAAACAGGAGACCCAGATTCCATTCCCTACCTTGTCATAGACTTCCTGTGTGACACTGTGCAAGTCACAAAGTCTCTCTGTAACTTAGTACTGTAAAATGGGGATATAGTACCTACCCTGTACAGGGAGATTTTGGCAAACCAATAAAGTGCCTGAGACCACTATTGCTTATTGCTAAAAGTAATCAAGTCAGCAGGCCGTAAATTGATCATGCAGCGGTCTTAGCATAACCAAGGCAGGAGGGGAGGGAGTTTTAGGTGCCACAGACAGGGATGCTTGACCCCGCGTCCTTCCTGCTAAGAATATTGAAATTGCTGATATATGTAGTTTAGAAAAACAGGAAGCTTGTCTATAATGTACCCTGAGGAATGTTTCTGTCAGGGTCCCAAGGCATGGACGCTCTCTCTCTCTCTCTCTCTATATATATATATATGATTAATTGACGATCATAAGGAAACCTCTTGCTTGACCTTTAAAAACTGCTTACTTAGCAAGTTTTCTTTAAGGGATATGTCATTGTATTACTAATGTATAAATAAGGGGAAAAAGTTTGAGGTAGCTGGACTTCTCAGAAGGGGCTCTTCAGGGACGCTCCCTCTGAACCAGGGATCAGCAATCTTTGGTACGCGATCCATCAGGGAAATCCGCTGGCAGGCCGGGATGGTTTGTTTACCTGCAGCATCTGCAGGTTCAGCCTATCGCAGCTCCCACTGGCCGCAGTTTGCCGTTCCAGGCCAATGGGGGCTGCGGGAAGTGGCGGCCAGCACATCCATCTGCCCACGCTGCTTCCCGCAGCTCCCATTGGCCTGGAATGGTGAACCACGGCCAGTGGGAGCTGCGATCGGCCAAACCTGCAGATGCTGCAGGTAAACAAACCGTCCTGGCCCACCAGCAGATTTCCCTGACAGGCCACATGCCAAAGGTTGCCGATCGCTGCTCTGGATGCATCTTGGGGTCCCCACCGGCAGAGGACCTTATCTTACACTGATGCTGCTATTAGAGTTTTCTATCTCCAGTCAATGACTTCCTTCACAATAAACTTTCACTTTTTAGCCAGTTTGATACAAATATAACAGCAGAAGCCTGTCACGGTGCCACTCGAGAGCCACACTCAGCTTCAGAAATTATCAAAGTTTGGGGTGATTTACTAAACTGTTGTGGATGTGTGTAAGTGCTTGAGACTAAGTAAAATTTAGCTTTAAGTGAAAGCACTCTTGTGTTGCCCTGTTTGTGGCAGCCATCTATAGATCGGATGGCCATGTCTCCCTTGATTTATTTTCTGACACCACCTCACACAGAGTAAAAGTTAACAAGAGCTTTGGGTTGAAAGAACCCCGGGTAACAACCCCACTGCGGTGTTATGGGAACAAATGCATTGAATTGTGAGGTGTTCAGATACTGTGGTGATTGGAGCCATATTAATGCTTAAGATAGATAGGCTCTGAATCTCTCATACAGGGTCTGATCCAACTCCCATTGAAATCACTGAAGATGTTTTGACTTCAACAGGAGTTGTATGGGGTCTTAAATGTCTAATGCCCTGATCCTGCATGGTGTTCTTCATGGGCAGACCCCTGATTTCAATGAGATTCTACATGGGTACAGGGGGTTGCCCATGCAAAGTGGCTTCAGTTATAGGATTGGGACCTATGAAGCATGTAGATTTTTAACTCAAGAATTCAGCAAGTGTGAGGACTGAAAATATGTTTAATTTTAAAACTGTCTGAAAATAATTCTCTCTTGTTTTGTGCCCAAAGATTTCTAAGAATTCTTTAACTTACACTGATGCTGCTATTACAGTTTTCTATCTCTAGTCAATGACTTCCTTCACAGTAAACTTTCACTTTTTAGCCAGTTTGAAACAAATATAACTCGTAAAATGACTCTACTCCTCATAAAAATGCAGAAATAATAAACAAAATTGCTGGGAATGATGTTCTGTCATGTAGATGATAAAAAGTAATTAAAAACAAGGGCTGCAGCGATTGTAAACATGGCTCCAAGATCAACACGCTACACTCTGGAAATGAGTAGAGGCAAGCATTTGACAGCCTTATTTTGTCAGTGCCAAGTGCCCATCAACATTTTGACATCATTAAATACAATGTGAATTAGTAATCACAACTCCTATTTAAGGAACCAAGCAGTAATAGTTAGCAGGGATAGCCAACAACAGTGTGTTTAGTCAGATACAGTGTTCAAGGTACTGTTTGGGGGGGCACGACTGGGAAAATGCTGAGTAGACCTCAAGTAGAGTTACTCTCTTGAGCAACAGCAGCCCTTTCAAACCTGCAGGAGTTTTCCCACATAACATGCTGCCGACCTTGGCCCGTTTCTCCTCCCAACAAGTGCTTGTGGGGATTACAGTGGATGAGAAGCTGGATATGAGTCAGCAGCATGCCCTTGTTGCCAAGAAGGCTAACGACATATCGGGCTGCATTAGTAGGAGCATTGCCAGCAGATCGAGGGAAGTGATTATTCCCCCCTATTCGGCTCTGGGGAGGTGACATCTGGAGCATTGCATCCAGTTTTGGGCCCCGCACTACAGAAAGGATGTGGACAAATTGGAGAGAGTCCAGCGGAGGGCAACAAAAATTATTAGTGGTCTGGGACACATGACTTATGAGGAGAGGCTGAGGGAACTGGACTTGTTTAGTCTGCAGAAGAGAAGAGTGATGGGCGGATTTGATAGCAGCCTTCAACTACCTGAAGGGGAGTTCCAAAGAGGATGGAGCTTGGCTGTTCTCAGTGGTGGCAGATGACAGAACAAGGAGCAATGGTCTCAAATTGCAGTGGGGGAGGTCTAGGTTGGATATTAGGAAACACTTTTTCACTAGGAAGGTGGTGAAGCACTGGAATGGGTTACCTAGGGAGGTGGTGGAATCTCCATCCTTAGAGGTTTTTAAGGCCCAGCTTGACAAAGCCCTGGCTGGGATGATTTAGTTGGTGTTGGTCCTGCTTTGAGCAAGGGGTTGGACTAGATGAGCTCCTGAGGTCTCTTCCAACCCTAATCTTCTATGATTCTATAATTGTGAATCCTGGTGTAGACCTACCTATTTCCCAGGAACTCTCAGGGTATGTCTGCACTGTAATTAAAAACCAGTGGTTGGCCTGTGCCTGCTGACTTGGCCTCACAGGGCTCGGGGTAAGGGTCTGTTTAATTATGATATAGACATTCAAGCTTGGGCTGGAGCCCGTGCTCTAGGACCCTGTGAGGTGGGAGGGTCCCAAAGCTTGGGGTGCAGCCCAAACCTCTACATTGCAATTAAACAACTCCTTAGCCTGATCCCCATGAGCCCAAGTAAGCTGGCACGGGCAAGCGGTAAGTGTCTAATTGCAGTGTAGACATGCCCTCTGAGGCAACAACTGATGATTTTCATGGCTCATCAACTTTCTTGCCTCCCTGATCTGTTCCCTCATGGGAACAAGAACGGCTTCTCCAAAAAACTATGGAACAGTTTAATTAAGGGAAGTGCTGGAAGACTTTCAATTTGATTTAAAATGTAACATGACAAAATACAAAAAAATGTGCTATAGGTAACATTCCTGAAATTGCAGGATGGACTAGATAATGAAATAGAAAAAAAATATAGCATTATCCTCCCTAGCCTATCAAAATAATTATTTTTGACCATGTACTGTATTAAAAATATACTTCAGCTAGAGTTTTTCATAGATTCATAGATTCATAGATTCTAGGACTGGAAGGGACCTCGAGAGGTCATCGAGTCCAGTCCCCTGCCCGCATGGCAGGACCAAATACTGTCTAGACCATCCCTGATAGACATTTATCTAACCTACTCTTAAATATCTCCAGAGATGGAGATTCCACAACCTCCCTAGGCAATTTATTCCAGTGTTTAACCACCATGATAGTTAGGAACTTTTTCCTAATGTCCAACCTAGACCTCCCTTGCTGCAGTTTAAGCCCATTGCTTCTTGTTCTATCCTTAGAGGCTAAGGTGAACAAGTTTTCTCCCTCCTCCTTATGACACCCTTTTAGATACCTGAAAACTGCTATCATGTCCCCTCTCAGTCTTCTCTTTTCCAAACTAAACAAACCCAATTCTTTCAGCCTTCTTTCATAGGTCATGTTCTCAAGACCTTTAATCATTCTTGTTGCTCTTCTCTGGACCCTTTCCAATTTCTCCACATCTTTCTTGAAATGCGGTGCCCAGAACTGGACACAATACTCCAGCTGAGGCCTAACCAGAGCAGAGTAGAGCGGAAGAATGACTTCTTGTGTCTTGCTCACAACACACCTGTTAATACATCCCAGAATCATGTTTGCTTTTTTTGCAACAGCATCACACTGTTGACTCATATTTAGCTTGTGGTCCACTATAACCTCTAGATCCCTTTCTGCCGTACTCCTTCCTAGACAGTCTCTTCCCATTCTGTATGTGTGAAACTGATTTTTTCTTCCTAAGTGGAGCACTTTGCATTTGTCTTTGTTAAACTTCATCCTGTTTAACTCAGACCATTTCTCCAATTTGTCCAGATCATTTTGAATCATGACCCTGTCCTCCAAAGCAGTTGCAATCCCTCCCAGTTTGGTATCATCCGCAAACTTAATAAGCGTACTTTCTATGCCAATATCTAAGTCGTTAATGAGGATATTGAACAGAGCCGGTCCCAAAACAGACCCCTGCGGAACCCCACTCGTTATGCCTTTCCAGCAGGATTGGGAACCATTAATAACAACTCTCTGAGTATGGTTATCCAGCCAGTTATGCACCCACCTTATAGTAGCCCCATCTAAATTGTATTTGCCTAGTTTATCGATAAGAATATCATGCGAGATCGTATCAAATGCCTTACTAAAGTCTAGGTATACCACATCCACAGCTTCACCCTTATCCACAAGGCTCGTTATCCTATCAAAGAAAGCTATCAGATTGGTTTGACATGATTTGTTCTTTACAAATCCATGCTGGCTGTTCCCTATCACCTTACCACCTTCCAAGTGTTTGCAGATGATTTCCTTAATTACTTGCTCCGTTATCTTCCCTGGCACAGAAGTTAAACTAACTGGTCTGTAGTTTCCTGGGTTGTTTTTATTTCCCTTTTTATAGATGGGCACTATATTTGCCCTTTTCCAGTCTTCTGGAATCTCTCCCGTCTCCCATGATTTTCCAAAGATAATAGCTAGAGGCTCAGATACCTCCTCTATTAGCTCCTTGAGTATTCTAGGATGCATTTCATCAGGCCCTGGTGACTTGCAGGCATCTAACTTTTCTAAGTGATAATAATGTCTTTTAGGGTGCACATTTTAAATTAGATTTGAAGTCTCCCTTTATTTTGTCATAAAGAAACACGTGCAATTTTCTGTCCCTAGCAAGATTTGTGCACGTCCCCTGGTGGAATGTCCACAGTAACATACACAATATTATTAGCAAGAGACAGAGACACTGCTTTCACATTAAAAGTGTAAACCAATGTAGCAAGATTTGCTTTTTTTTATTATCAGTTTCTGTTACAATCACTCACATTCACCGATCAATTTTTAATGACACCTATCATAATTTAGATGAATTACTGTATGGAATGTCAATTCTACTTGACTGGAATGAAACCAAATGCCATTGATTTAACTAAATTATGGACAGACTACAGAAGAATGCAGCTCATTGTCAGTTCACATTGTATCGAACAGCTGGTATATCTTTACTTATATGTGTGTAGAAAAGAATGCATTATATATACAAAAGTGAAGTTTTAGCTTACTGTGCATTATTTTACCAAAGCCTTTCCCAGTGGTTTTGAGACAAGATTGTTTAAGGAATGTGGCTTGCGAATGAAATAAAAATGCAGGAAGACTTATTTCAAATGAAGCATAATGATCATTATTGATATTCTTGATATTGATTGGATGTAATAGGGTCCTCAGAGGCTGGGAGGCCTAGTGGTTAGCATTCACTCACTCTCCAATTTACCAACACCCTTCTTGAATTGTGGACACCAGAACTCGACACAGTATTCTAGCAGTGGTTGTACCAGTGCCAAACACAGAGGTAAAACACCCTCTCTACTCCTACTTGAGATTCCCCTATTTATGCAACCAGGGATTGCATTAGCTCTTTTGGCCACAGTGTCGCACTGGAAGCTCCTGTTCAGCTGATTTTTCACCACAATCCCCAAAATCTTTTTCAGAGTCCCTACTTCCCAGGATTGAGTCCCCATCCTGCCAGAAGGTAAGAAGAGCCACAGCCATGCCTCCTCCTCTTCCCCCTTCTCACCAGCAGCAGCCCCTAGCAAGTTTCCTTATACTCAACATTGTGCATTTTTGGTAGAACGAAGCACAATGTGGCCCGCGATGAATATAGGAAGAGGTTTACTTCTAGAGAATGAAAGACAATTCTTTTGTTAAGTGGGCTGGATTGTTTAATGAACTGGTAATTGGATGGAGAAATCTTCATCTCTATGTGACACTGGCTCAAATCCTGCCTATGATGGATAGTGACCTAAACGTATTATACTTCCTGGCATTTTGGTGTCTCTGTGACAGGAGCTGCTGCTCTCGGTCCATTACTTAATGCCTCTGTGCCCATACAAGAGTTGGTGTTAATTGAACTGCTGCTTGTACACAGAGATAAAATTACATTCCCCAATAACCATGTGATCTCTCCTGGTCGAAGAAAAAGCCCACTAGCAAGGTAAGCTGGCTGGTAAGCTTGCAATGCTGCTACTGTGGTTTGGTTTGGTTTTTAATACAAGACAGACAGCAGTAGAAACTGTAACCAGGCACCTTTCACAAGTACTAAAATTTATCTTACAAAGACAAGCCCTACAAAGACAAGACCTGCTGCTTGCTCCTGTTCTAGCATTACTGTATTTGCAGGTGGTGGATTTTTGTGTGTGACAACCTACCCAATTACTTTTTGAATCCAGAGACTCTCCTCTTTGCATCAATGAGCAATCCAGCCCGCCCCCACCCCCCACCCCTAGGCAGCAGCAATGTGGAAGAGAGAATTCAAGAGCACTATTTAAGCACACACTGAACAGGTTTTCACAATTATGTAGTTATTATGGGTTCTGAAAGGTTAATGTCAGCCAGGACTGCAAAAATGATGTGTGTGTGTGTGTGTGTGTGTGTGTGTGGTGGGGCGGGGGCAGGGAACTACTATTAAAATGTTATGACGGAAACTAACAGGATTCCATCAAATGAAACAAACCAACAATTTAGAACTCTCAAATTTATGACAGTGTGCCTTTATATTATCTGTTTGTAAAATTGATTTTGATTGCATCATATTGAATAATGTTTGGTCTGGAGTTTTACTTTTAGCAGTTCATGAAAGAGTCTATTTCCTCTCGTTTCATGTCTAATTTCTGTTAAAAGATATGTGATCAGCTTCAGCTATTCATAACTGAGATGGAGAGTGGGAGCAAACCACTTAGGGTTTTGTATAATAAAACAAAACCAATTTCTTGAAGTCCATCTGTAAATCACTTAATAACCAGTGCAGATCATGGAACACAGCTACTCCATTAAAACTTATTCTGCCCTAGCTGCAATTCCTGAATTGCTCTATGTGTAAGCAGCAGTTCTGCATTTGAAAAAAATGATTTCAGTCAGACAGACTTAGGCAGTAATCAAACTTGCATTGACAATATGTTCAGGTTCCAAAAAGAACTGGATCACAACTAACATAACATTCTCCAAGATCTGTCTATATATTCTGTGCAGAACTTGTAAGGTTATCTGTTATGGTCTCAGTTGGTAACTCCCAGTAATATTACATATATAGCTGTGGTCCAGTCTTCAGCTGAATGAGAAGGTGCAAGCTTCCCTGTTCTCCCAACAAAATGTTAAACCCATGTTAAAACAATCCACATTTAGCAAACATGGCCAGATAGGAATGCACAAAGACCCTAGGATGCAAACCTAAGTAGCGAACAGCAGCTATACACCCTCTCCCAGATTTATCTATGGTGAGTGTCAATCAACTAGCTCTCCACAGTGACCAATCTCTCCAGCATTAGGTAGTTTCACAGCCATAAAATGGAGGTATTGAGTTTGGTATCATCCACATATCAAGAATACTTCAGACCATACCACCTCACTAACCTTCTTAATGGTCCTGTACACTTTTTGAGCAGGAGGAGTAACAGAATTAACCTGTGTGGAATACCATGAAGAAAAATACTACAGATGGACAATCATTCAATATTGCCCTCTGGAATCTGTTAGAAATAAAGAAAAAAAGGTGAATAATTCAAGATCTAGCACAGCTATCCTGTTTGTGTCTGCAGATAGGTCAACTATTTATGGTCAACTTTATCAAAATTTATTAGACGACGGTCAGCCTGGACAACTGAATTTAATCCATCACTCAAAAAAGAAAATCACTCAAAATAACTAACATAGTGTACATTAAATATCCAGTCCTAAAAGCAAACTATCGTGGGTTAAAGAGTTCTGCGGACTCCAGATATTTCTGTAATTGCTTCACCATGAGTTTCTTAATAACACTACCCTGAAAAAGGAAGTTTTGAGGGAAGGTGATAAGAGATTGGAAGTGTAATGAGGAAACCCTTTAGCAAGGGTTTATCAATTGTTTAGAACTGATCAGGAAATTTTGACAAAGCTTCTCCCTCTCCAATCAGAAGATGCTGAATTGTCAAAACTGAACTTTTTACAGGAAAGGGTTGGTTTTGATTTTTTTACATGAAAAAAATTCAAAATTGCCTAAACAGTTCACTTAGACATTTTCAAAATGAAAAAAAAAAAAAACAAACAAAAAAAACAATTTTCCAGTAAAAAATGACTTTTTGGTTTGAATTGTAAGCTAATTATAGTTACAAATTTAAACAAATAAAAGATGGTTGAAATCTGAATGAAAAAATTAGAAATTATTGAACCAAAATGTTTTGATTGAATCAAATTTTTTTTTTCAGATTTTTGGTTCATGAAAGTTTGAGATTGACTTTTTAATCCTAATTTGGGACAGGTTTTTGTTTTTTGTTTTTTTTGTTTGTTTGTTTGTTTTGTGTGTGGAAAAAATTTCACAGGATGGGGAAACCATTTCCCAGGCAGCTGTAAAACTGCATCTTTAAGAGAAACTGGCATCTCCAGCCAAGCTCTTTTTGCTCTCTGTCCCCTCCTGTGAAAGAAGGAGTGATCCTATTGCTCTGCCCCTTCATTTTGCTGCAAGTGCTTGTTTAGATTGAGAAGGGGTGGGGGGAAGGCAGCACTGGAAGTTCTCCGTATCTTCCACACAGGCCTGCGGGAAGTGCTGGTCAGCAATCTCTTCAGCCCTCTCACCCCCCCAACCGTGGGGGTGGGGGAGTAGGTGGGAGTCTTTATGCCAGGCATGGCATACGGGGTGGGGGAGCTACAGGTTTCTTCACTACATCCCTATACTAACTGGCCTGGCACAGACAACTGAGAATGAGTGAGTCTTTTCACCTTCACCAAAGCCTGACTGGGAGTGTCGGCTGGGTTTCTCTTCACACACATTTTCTCCCAGGCCTGAGTGGGGGCACAATGCAGTCGCTCTATCCCCTACCCCAGTGTTTCCCAAACTTGGGATGCCACTTGTTTAGGGAAAGCCCCTGGTGAGCCGGGCCGGTTTGTTTACCTGCTGCGTCTGCAGGTCCGGCCGCGGTTCGCTGCTCCAGGCCAATAGGAGCTGCGGGAAGCAGCGGCCAGCACGTCCCTTGGCCCGCACCACTTCCCGCAGCCCCCATTGGCCTGGAGCAGGGAACCATGGCCACTGGGAGCCGCGATCGTCCGGACCTGCGGATGTGGCAGGTAAACAAACCGGCCCCGCCTGACAGGGGCTTTCTCTACACAAGCAGCATCCCAAGTTTGGGAAACACTGCTCTACCCCAACTGAAGTCAGTGGGAGTTTACCACTAACTTCCCTGGGAACAGGATGAGGCTCCAAAAGTGTATGTTTTTCCAATCACTTCCACAAGGAGTTAGCCTTTCCAATTTCTCATAAGCAATCAACAATAAGTCAGTACTTGACATTGAATTATCCTCCAGGTGTCAAACAGTAAAAAAAAAAAAAAAAAAAAAAAAAAAGATCATAAATAATGACAAGAAAAAGGTTTTCTAACAAATTGAGACTTTAAAAGCAAAAGAGTAAAGGTCATTAACAAATAATGCGACTCATCCCTATAGAAACCTCCTACAGGGAGAGCAAAAATCAAAATGTTGTACAAGAAAATAACTTTAATTTAAAGAACAAAACAGCTTAAGAGCCTCCGAAGACTAAATAGGCCCCTAAAGACACAGGGATTAAGAAAAAGGCTTGCTGCTCATTAGTTCCTGGTCTTCCTCTGAGGCAGTCTTCCTTTGAGATGGTTTTCATTAAAGAAAATGAAAAGAAATGGGGAATGTTATTGTATTGATTTTATAGGGAAGGAAACACGTTCATATTTAATCAAAAAATATAAGCTTGCCAGTTTCTAAGCACAGGGTCTGCCCGATTTCCTGTAGTGGAGTGATATTAATCCTTTTGATGCACTGTTTTCACTACACGATAATCGACTTTTGCAGAAAAGTCCTGGAGGAGATGGAGCTACCTGAATATATGGGATTAGATCTCCTCTTTGTGAACCAACAGAGTATAACAGGGGTCAGCAACCTTTGGCACGCGGGTCGCCAGGGTAAGCACCCTGGCAGGCCGGGCCATTTTGTTTACCTGCCGTGTCCGCAGGTTCGGCCGATCTCGGCTCCCACTGGCTGTAGTTTGCCACTCCAGGCCAATGGGGGCGTCGGGAAGCGGCGGCCAGCACATCCCTTGGCCCGCACCACTACCCGCAGCCCCCATTAGCCTGGAGCGGCGAACCGCAGCCAGTGGGAGCCGCAATCGGCCGAACCTGCGGACACGGCAGGTAAACAAAATGGACCGGCCCGCCAGGGTGCTTACCCTGGTGAGCCGCATGCCAAAGTTTGCCGATCCCTGGAGTATAATGTAGTAACTGAAGACATCTTCTTTGAGAAGAATAAACCACATTAATTTCCTCATCCTTCCTTGGATAATATGTATTCCCTTTCCAGCATACTGTCATCCAACACAAAGGAAACATTGAAGCCATTCCTCCATAGGGCATTATGCAACAAGGAAACTGTTCTTCAGTTCCGGAAGCTGAATCCAAGGTCAGTGGCTAATAAAGTTATCATTCGTAATTTGATCATGGATAGAAATTCTGGGATTGCAACTGATGAAGCAGGAGCTTCCTTAGCACAGTAATCATGTGTCAGCGCATCTGGACCTACATAGGTCACAGGAAGATCAAAGAGGTGACAAGTTCAGTTTGTCTCTTAGCAGATTCCTTTGACTGTGTTCACTTCCTGCATGACTTATGACAGGAGTAACGTGAGAACAGTCGTAATTCAAAGCCCACTCTGATATACCTCAAACTTTCTCAATGAACTGAATATGTGACAGCTTTGCTGTGGGACTCACCCAAGTGTACTGTCTTGGAAGACTTCAGTGACAATGCAGATAATGATTCCTCATGGTTGGCCCAATGTCTTATGACTGCCATGAGAACAAACCTTTTGCAGATGATTTCTGACTGAAATCATAAAGGTTGATTCCCACTGAAGTCTAAGACTTTGGGATGTATAAAGAATTCTCAGTTGGACCCTTAGCTGAATTTAGCCCTCATGTTAGTTAAGAACTAATAGAACAAGTTAAAAACTGGAATAATGCAAGTAATGTTGAAACTACCTATGACAGGTTAGACCAGACCAGGGATAAGTTACCTGCCTGTCACGTGATTCAGCAAGGGGTTAAAGGAATGAATGTGTCCCTCTTCCAGTGGAGGAGAGAGAGTTACATAAGGAAAAGCCTGTGTAGCCTGTTTTGTGAGTTTGTGTCTGAATCAATAAACATGCCCTGAGGAAAGAGTCTGAAAGACGTAGGAATAGAACTGAGTTTTCCTGGGCAGGTGAGGGTGCTTACCAAACTACTCTATTTTACAGAGCCCTAGAAATGCTACTCAGCCTTGACCTGCTGCTCAGCACCAAGGGTTTTTGGGTCTCCTTTGATTAGGAACTGATTATATGCTGAATTTTGATCTTCAGAAATTGTGCACAACAGGAATAAGAACATGCACTCAAGTTTCCAGAGGTGAATGCATTAACTCACCAGCAACCTACTCCCTCCTGAGCCACCAATTTCTTTTTAACTGTTGTCAAGCACTATGGAATACCTGGTTTATGAAGTCAAATTTCATTTCATTCTGCAAGAGCATTGCAATTTTAATGTTTGATCTTGACATAGCTCAGTGACAGAGTTTTTGAATAATACAGAATTTAATTGTATAACACAAATGTATTTATCAGCTTCCTGGGATTCAAAAGTGATTTTTGTATTTTTTTCAGTTCATACATTCAAATAGCAAATGTTTTTAATGGTTTCTTAGATTTCCTGTGTGCTCTTAACTTCAGTTATAAAAGTCAAACATTTCTGAACTCAATAATATTTTATTTATAAAAGCATGAGTGTAATGGGGTCTACAAACCCCGTGCTGAGCAGAGACAGAGGTGGGAGCAGAGTCTCTCCTGTTTATGAGCAAGCAACTTGATCACACCCCCACTCAGCTGCCAATTATGGAGGCAGGCACCCATAGTTGTAACATAACAATAACAAGGTTTGCTATGAAGGGGACGTACAGAGATGGAATGGGAGGCAGAAGGGCCTGGGATAGCAAAGGAGTGAGAACCCTGCACCAGATTGCCTACAAGAAAACAGCTGAGGAGGAGATTGCAAGTTTTAAAATTGAAGGGCTGATAGACTTAATTGGTGGTGAGAATCCAGGAACTGACCTGACTGAGAACAAATTTAGGAGGGCCAATCAGGAGAAAACAGAGACCTCTCGGAAGACCACTTCAGAACATAATGATAATGAAACATTTACTTATTTGAAACCGAGCATTCTTTAGCACAGCACTATGAAACTTTTAATGTATGGTAGCAGCATCCAAACAGACAATGAACAGCATGGTAGTGTGCTGTAGATGTACACTCCACCTTGCCATACACTAACTCTCCAGCTAGACACTTCAACATCTAGGATCTTGGTTATTTTGCCTATTATGTTCTATTGCTTGCAAACCAGAGCCATTGTTCTGCAAGGTGCTGAGCCCTCAGCTCCTACTGACGTCAATGTGGGCTAAGGACAATAAATGCACTGCAGGATTGGACCTGCAAATACAGCTTTGAAATATTATTTCTGATAATGCAGGGCTGAATCTTGTTTTTAAATTACTTTTAAAAGGATTGAGATGATCATTTTAGGTATTAAAAATCTCCTGAATATTCTAGGGAATCTTGAAAAGACTGGGCATTTATGGCTATTATTTATTTGTAAAGTAATTGCTGAGGGTTTTTTTCTTTGGTTAAAATTAGTCTAACTGGATTTACACGTAGTAGAGGTTTCAGCAAGTAATAATACCGCAGTGTATATCTCATTGATCTCTGGTTATAAATATTGAAACAGGAACACATTTTCTAGTTTTGCATTATAAATAATGTAGGTCTTTGAAGGAAGAGATGTAGCATATTATCAGCTCAAAACATTTTAGCTTTTGTGAGATATTTTTGAACTTAAACTTGATGACGCTGTTAAAGCCACAAGTAGTAGTGCAGCTATAGCACTAGTGGATTTCCCCCCCCTAAAACTATAACTTACTATCTCATGTGGACTTTTTGTTATAAATATAACTATATAATTATATAAAAAAGATTAAATAGAACTGTGAAAATAGTAAACATCAGAAAATTTGATGAGTATAGAAGATTTTCTTGGTTAAAAGAGAAATCAAACTTAGAGATAGATAGTGAAAAGTTTTAATTAGCGCTGATTTGAGACAGAACATGGTCTCATACACAAGGCACAGGAATGGGAATCAGGACTAGTCATAGAACACAATTAGTCTCCTATTTCATATGACCTCATCCAAGTCACTAAACGTCCATGTGATTTACTTTCCTGTCTGAAAAGTGGGCTAATAAAATGTTCCTCCTCATAAGGGAGCAGTAGGGATAAGCATACTACCACTTGTGAGTTGACCAGACATCCATTGACTTAAACAGGTTTGGATCAGGCCTGCACTATAGAGTTGAGTGCTTAAGGAAGGACTATAAATAAATAGCCTTTAGCACCTTCATTATAGGGGGAAATTAATTTTATACAACCACCTCTCCAGGGAAATATACACACCTCAATAAAAAAAAACATTGTTCAATGTAAATTTCCTTAGACAAAAACACCAGGAAATATTTTCATTTTGTTTCTTCAGTAGATAGACATTTTATTAACAGATTGGAAATGGAATTATACATTGTCTCTTGATAAAAATAAGATTCCTCCATTAGACAAAAAGACAGATGTTTTAAGATTAATAAAAACAAAATCTTACAAAAATTCTTTAAGAAAAGATTACAGAATTTAAACTTGAGTTGCTCTGGTATTGCAGCTTCTCTTTCAGGCTGAACCAAGCAACAATTATCTTCCCATTGAGAATAATGGGATGTTCATTTTCCTGAAAGATTTTGAATAACAGAATGAGCCTTTCAAAGAAGCATAAAGGCTCCTGATGCCTGTCTATATTTTGTATGTCTTATTATGGTATATTATGTCATCATTTGTTCAGTGCTGAGTAGAGCTGGGTGAAGTGTTTTGCCCACAACTTTTTTTACCCCACTGAAAAAGTTTGATTTTGGTGAATTGCTTCAATTGAAAACAAACAAACAAGGTCAAAAGGAATCATTGACATTACCAAAACAAAATATTGGTAGATTTTTCAGGCTAGATTTACACAAGATTTAAGTGCCATTCATGAAACTGACGGGGAGAAGGAGCTGCCATCTCATCCTTCTATCCAATAGCTGAGTGGTTAGGACACTCACCTGGTTTGACTCCCCATTCTGGTGCAGGGACTTGAATCTAATTGAATCCCCCTCCCAGATAAGTGCCCTAACTACCAGCCTATTGGGTATGATACTGTGGGTCTCTCAGTCTCTCTTGTTGGAACTATTCCATTTTGTATAACTCAGGGATCGGCAACCTTTGGGACGTGGCTCACCAGGGTAAGCACCCTGGCAAGCCGGCCTTTTTATTTACCTGCTGCATCCGCAGGTTCGGCCGATTGCGGCCCCCACTGGCCTCGGTTCACCGCTTCAGGCCAATGGGGGGTGCGGGAAGCAGCAGCCATCACATCCCTCGGCCCGCACTGCTTCCCGCAGCCCCCATTGGCCTGGAACGGCGATCCGCGGCCAGTGGGAGCTGCGATAGACCGAACATTCGGATGCGGCAGGTAAACAAAATGGCCCGGCCCACGAGGGGGCTTACCCTGGTGAGCTGCGTCCCAAAGGTTGCCAATCCCTGGTATAACTTATGAAATGTGTAACCCAGCCCTGAGGTGTGCCTTTAGCCTTCTCTCTTCAGGGTTATGGGTCCTGGCTTCATTTTATAATGGCACCTGACACCTGGTGCCTCCACCCAAGGAAGCCCCTCTTGTCCACCAGTGCAGAGAACACAGAGGGCCTGTCTCTTGGGAAAACATTTCACACACAATCTATTACAGAGAAGTGCCACTCAGAACACAAATAATAAAATAGCTCTCACAATTCCCAGAGTAATAAAACAGTAACCATGGCTTCGTATAGAGAGCTCTGGGGACAATGGAAAAAGGGATCAGGATAATAAAAGGCAAAAACAACAATTCATAAACTCTACCCCTCCCAAATGTACAGTCCGTACAAATCATGCTGTACTCCCTCCCAGCACCTGCCTATGCAGATAGTGAGTTTTAGGCTCAGTCTTTGATGGGTTGTGCATCATTGTGGATGGCTTAAAACAAAATCAATATACCAGGGTGTTCTTACAAAGTATCCACATCAAGGATGTTAAGATTGCCTGTGTGGCTCTTTGGTCTGAATCCCAATGTGCGGTTAGGCTGGCTCTTGGTAGCCTGACTTTGACTCTCCTGAGCTTCTGAGTTTCTGGTCTTTGCTGAGCTGACACTGCTCAATGTCCCAGAAATTCAAAAAGGACTCAGTCTTCCCTTGGGTAGGAATGTGGAGGGTTGAAGGGTCCTGCCTGTCTGTGATGTTTCTCTCCCTGATATACTCCAAAACAAAGCCAAAACCAGACCGTTTGACTCTGAGTACTGTTTATGATTGGTTCTGGTAGTATTGCTAGCCAGTTCTACCTCTGCCCTGGACCCTAGCCAGCCTGGGAAACTGAGTCTTGAGCCTCTCTATCCCATGTGCCTAACAGGGAGATATCTCTTTAACTTATATATGGGGCAGGAGTGGGGAGAAGGAATGAGTTATGTGTGAGTCATTATTGCTAGGCAGATGCATAATTAGCTCTCTGCACAGAAGTCTAGAAACTTCTGGGTCTGGTAGTTTGGGATATGCTCACCAGGTTTCCTGTAGCTTGATTCATACTCCATGAGGGCAAGAAGTCAGGGCAGCTGCTTTGCAAAAGGCCATGTGACCTGTGTGGGTTGGGAGAAGCTGAACCACAGGAGCAGTCAGCAGGTTGTTTTTTCCTAACTCTGAAGCATTTTGCAGCACATTAGTGATATTGTTAACTCTAGAGTAGGGAAGCCCTGGCAGTGTTAATTACAGAAATGGGAAACTGGTAGGGAAAACTCATTTATTTTATTTGAATTGTATTCTTTGAATATTTGATTTTAGCAAAAATGTTAAGTTAAATTGTCTCAACTAGTAACATTAATCAACTTTTCTCTTATTTGATTGCGGTGATAAGGAAAGAGTCATTTATACTTTGCTATTCTTATTTTTGTATTTTTCTTGTAACAGGTTTTTTTTTTTTTAAACTGAGTGGGTGGTTAATTAGTTAGCTGACTAGCTAACCCAGTGATTTCAGCAGAGGAGGAGGAGGAGTCTGCATGGATTCCAGTTGGAGGTTTCTACAAGCAAGAGGAAAGAAGATATTGTTGCAGTGCTTTTGACTCAGCAGACTGTATAGCTTTTGGTGATCAAAGACTGTAACT
Source organism: Emys orbicularis (assembly GCF_028017835.1). Lineage (NCBI taxonomy): Eukaryota > Metazoa > Chordata > Testudines > Emydidae > Emys > Emys orbicularis. Next base: position 283,887,713 of record NC_088683.1, read on the forward strand.
CAGGTGAACTCAACCTAAGCTTTTGGGACCTCTGAGTTACATCTCAGTGTTTCTGTGGGAGTGATCTGTTTAGATTTATTTTTTTCTTCATTTATGCTTATGTATAACTGAAAATCATACATGTGGATTATAAAGTAGCTATGTTATGTTGTAAAAAAGTTGTTCATTATGTTTTATCATAAGATTCTATAAAGTTGGTACTTATTATGTTGGTACGCGTTGGTACATGACTGTGGGAAGGTTGACCCTGTGCATCCTTGCTGAAAATCCTCAGTGATTGAATTCTGGGTGTTTATGTGCTTTTCTATGGGAGTTTGGGATTTTAGACACTGGAGAAGGGCAGTGAAGTAAAGGTTATACCTGTGCTACCATTGCTGCTGTAGTCCAGGGGCGAATACCATAGTGTGGTATTTCAGGAGCATCATCTCCAAAGGGGTTACAAATGTTATTGGAGCAGGGAGTGAAAGCTGGGTGTCCACCCCCTTCCACATGAGTGCCCTAACCCCCAGGCTATAGATTAACTCTCATACTGTCTTTCTGGCCCAGTGACTATCCAAATATTTTGTACAAAGTGGAACAGCTTCACTAGGTGAGACTGAAAGAGATGTACATCAGAATAGCTAGGAGCCTGGTGATTAGGGCACTCACCTAGGTTCAAGCTCCTACTCTAGAGCAGGCATTCAAACCTGAAACTCAGGTGCCCTAACCGTGCGGCCATTGGTTAGAGGGGGCGGGGGGCACCATGACTACCTTTTTTCATGAACTTCATTTTCTTGCTTTCATCAAAAAGATTAAACATATGCAAAATGAAATTTTCTGACATTTCTTGATTCACCAAAAATTCAGTTTTGGTTTGATCTGAACCATTATTTTTAATTTTTTCAGAACTGCCAGTAAACTAGTAACATCAGTTATTTGCCCAGCTCCAGTGCTGAGTATGCAACTGGTGTTTAATAAGACCCACAATAAAGCATTGACCCTCTCACAGCCAGCTACTCAGAGAGGGACAACACAAAATGTATAAAGGAGACCTGGAGATCCCTTTTTAGAGACTTGCATTATTTGTTAATGGTTGAGTATTTTTAGTGATGTGGGTCAGCTTTTCTGGAAGTATGGTAGCAGTGAGTTTAGATGTGGGATTTTATAGGAAATAGGGAGGAGATTTTGTACACTGGGATAGGGGAAGTTGGAGGCATAAAATGTAAATGGAAAGAAAACATGAAGGGAGAAGTGAGTCTGGATTTGTTGTGCAAGAGAGGAGATGCATGTTAAGAAATGAGAGAAGAGAGAACGTGGGGGCGGATGTGTGCAGGGACTTTAATTCACAGAGGATTTACCTCACTGACTTGGATAGTATATTCTATACAAAAGAGAGCATTAATACTTCAAAATGAAGCTCTGAAAAGTGAAGAAACATGAGTGTTAAAGTTGCATGTTTCACTAATGTGCATATGCGTTAAGATTGCCTTTAATTACATAACCATCAATTATTATTTCTGCAGAACCCCTACCTTTTTAGGGTGAAATTCATTTAATCATTCAGAGAATCCAGCACAAAGGCAGCGTAGGGAGATTGCAGGTGGAATGACCATTTAGGGGGTGCTTGAGGAAAGGATTATCCACACTGGTCCGTATAAGCCAGCACAGAAAGCTGCATTAGATGTAGGCCATGGGAATCATATTTTTTACATATCTAAAAATAGCAGCTAAAGACAGAGGAAAGGAGTGATACTTAGCAGCCCTATACTTGGGTTCCAGGCTTGGGGCTGGATTTTGCACCTACCATCTAGGGCTTGATACTTTTTTTTTTTTTTTTTTTGCCATCCCAGATCAGACTAGTCCAGCATCCTGTGTCTGACTCTAGCACTTGCTTCAGTGGAAGGTGCAAGAAATCCCGTAAAGGACAATTATAGAAAAAAACTGTCCATAGGGGAATTTTCTTCCTAGACTCGATCCGCATATTTCAGGCTAATGCCTCCGTCTGCAATATGGCTGATACAAACACATCAAAACCAAATGTTTTCAAAAGCCAGCACTTTATTAGTCTCCAGCACTCTCATCAGAATACCTTTACTCAAAGTCTCTGCTTTATTTAGTCTCAAGCACATACAAACACAATAGGTTACAGAATATCTCAAACAATTAGTTACCCCACAAGTCTGGAGCAGTCTTCAGGTGGATTCAGCTGCAGATTTCCGATGGCCAGCCTTTGATCTGTGGCTGGAGATCTTTCCAATGTGTCCACAAAGTGATCCGCTTGACCCAGACCCACAATTCCCCTCTTATGCCCAAAAAGCTACAAAGACAGGTCAATCAAAACTGTTACATAGCTGACCAAACAAAATCAACCATTAGGCAAAAGCAGGAATTACAAAAACATGTCACTAAAAAAACATGGTTAAGCAAGAGGTTTGAGCCGTTAGTCTGGCAGTTATAATTCCCCATAATGACAATCCTAAAATATAGCCAGACTTCCTTTTTCTCCACAGATGTTTACTCCAGCGTATCAGAGAGGGTGTAGAGTCAAGTGCACTTCATATGATAACTGCCTACCCTTCTCGGCTTGTCTTAGTTATGCTAAGTTCCTGCAAAGGCCTATTAAATGGCTAAATGAAACAAGCAAAATAGTTGATAGTCCATCCCAAGAACTGGCAGTGGCCTGGACATCTGGCTGGTTGCTTAAAATGCCCCTCTACGAAGTCAAATGTGAATTCTATAGCTTAGACTTAATTAACAAAAAACACTCTTATCAAACAAAGTTTAGCTCACCCCCAAAGTCTTTCCAGCATTTTTCAACCAGACTTTTGTCGGAGAAAATCTCGCGTTATTAGGGTTACAGCTAGCCTGACTCTTGCTCACATAAGTGGACTGTTTGAATATGAAATCCCCTTCAAATCCCTGTCAGTTCTTTCTCTACTTCCACACCTTGCTGTGATCCTTTTTTTATGAAGCAAACACACTGTCAGCTTTCTTCCTAGGTGAAGGTTGCTTAGTGTGTCTCTGTCCCTACAGTTATAGTCCAAAACATACATCGTCTTCACTTGAAAATTGGACTCCCTCCTGCTGTTTTATATCTTCCTGTAAATTTCTTCTCCTGAAGATTTCACAGTCCCTTCATTAGCATTTGGCTCAGACTGTCAATGGACAGCCATTGAGAGCCATGCAATACTTACCTTACATGTAGCCAGACAAGGAGATAAACAAGATTTTCAGGCAAGAGATGTTTATCACCTTCTGTTGAGCAGTCCCAAGTCACAGACTTTGGGAATAATATATAGAATAATTTATGTATAGAATAAATAGAATGTATATATATGCAAATCTGCAGATATCCACTTTATATCTGTGGATATCCACATCTCCAGATGCAGATATCCGTGGACCATTTTTGCGTATCACGAATCGGATGCACATACCAATTTTGTATATACACAGGGCTCTACCTGTAACCTTTATGCAACCCTGGTCCCTCTGACAGTCAGTGCCAAGAGGTACCCAAGTTACAACATCCTTAGGGAAAATAGAATTATCCAGTATAATGTAACTGCAGAGGTTTTCATTATCCATTTGTATGGATAGCATTAGTACGTGGGTATTTAGGGATGTCTGAGACAACTGAAGACTGAGAAGTGATTGGTTCCAAGAGAAGGGAGAAAAGGCAATGTCCTGCTGTTTTTTTTTTATTTTATTCTTTAATGTCAAGGGAATCTAGAGTGTATGATGTAACTGCATGTAAATCCAAAAAATACATAACAATATGATAATCTAATCCTTTCAGGCTTCATATGTCAGTGAACTCTATATGGTAAATATACATTTCTGTCTGTCTACCAATTTTTCTCTATGCTAATATTAAACACTTATTTTTATTATGGATAAAAATGAATTATTGACAGTAGAAGATATTTTTGTTACAAAAGTATTAGAAAGAATGTCAGATGTACAAAATAAGGAATGCAGCAAATTTAGAACAGAATAAACTCAGTAACAACATATATGTATTATAAAAGTAATATCAGTGGCGGGGAGATTATATCTATACATGAAAATTAGTATAGAAGAGCTAGAAGTTATTTCCTCCTACTTGGGTCATTTTCCCTCAAATAGTTAATGTTAATCTAATATAGCCAGTAAGTCATTCAATTTCTTTTTTCCTTTTCTCAGCCATATTTAGTTGGTAATTATTGAAACAATAGGGTAAATTAAATTTACCCTTGGAGAGTGAGCAGAAGGCTTGTAAAACATTTAAGTTTTACTTTCGGTCACAAATGGGGTCTAAGTAGACTTTAGAGGGTGCATGTCCCTGGCCGGGTGAATTTCACCCACAGCTGATGTGACTGCAGTCTCTAGAATTCTTGGAAAGCATGAATTTTAGGGGAGGAAAAATACCCAGAAGGAAAACATACTACTGGGCTTAATAAGAATTGTCTATTAATTATAGAGATAGGAATTAAAACCTAAGTGTTAACCGGGTGCTGAGTTGGCACAGGAAAGGAAGCTTTATAAGTTATTAATCTATAGTTACTGCTTTATTAATATAACATGCTCAAATAATAAGACTATAGCAATAAGGATATATTACTTACCACCTGACTAGGATGGTGATAATGAGTGTGAAATGCTCAGGCAGATTAGAGAGGCCATTAAAAAAAAAAAAAACCTCAATAATAATGGGGGATTTCAACTATCCCCCTATTGACTGGGTACATATCACCTCAGGACAGGATGCAGAGATAAAGTTTCTTGACACCTTAAATGACTGCTTCTTGGAGCAGCTAGTCCTGGAACCCACAAGAGGAGAGGCAATTCTTGATTTAGTCCTAAGTGAAGCACAGGATCAGGTCCAAGATGTGAATATAGCTGAACTGTTTGGTAATGGTGACCATAATATAATTAAATTTAACATCCCTCTGGTGGGGAAAACACCACAGTGGCCCAACACTGTAGCATTTAATTTCAGAAAGGGGAACTACACAAAAATGAGGAGGTTAGTTAAAAAGTAATTAAAAGGTACAGCACCAAAAGTAAAATCCCTGCAAGCTGCATGGAAACTTTTTAAAGATGCCATAATAGAGGCTCAGCTAAATGCATACCCCAAATTAGAAAACATAGAAAGAGAACCCACAAGAGCCACCGTGGCTAAATAACAAAGTAAGAGAAGCAGTGAGAGGTTAAAAAAAGCATCCTTTAAAAAGTGGAAGTTAAATCCTAGTGAAGAAAATAGAAAGGAGCATAAACTCTGGCATATGAAGTGTAAAAATATAATTAGGAAGGCCAAAAAAGAATTTGAAGAACAGCTAGCCAAATACTCAAAAAGTAATAGAAAAAAATTGCTAAGTACATCAGAAGCAGGAAGCCTACTAAACAACCAGTGGGGCCACTGGACGATCGAGATGCTAAAGGAGCACTCAAGAATGATAAGGCCATTGCAGAGAAACTAAATGAATTCTTTGCATTGGTCTTCATGGCTGAGGATGTGAGGGAGATTCCCAAACCTGAGCCATTCTTTTTAGGTGACAAATCTGAGGACCTGTCCCAGATTGAGGTGTCATTAGAGGAGGTATTGGAACAAATTGATAAACTAAACAGTAATAAGTCACCAGGACCAGATGGTATTCACCCAAGAGTTCTGATGGAACTCAAATATGAAATTGCAGGACTACTTACTGTAGTCTGTAATCTATCATTTAAATCAGCTTCTGTACCAAATGACTGGGGGGCTCCAAGAGGTGACCCCAGCAATTACAGGCCGTTAAGCCTGACTTCAGTACTGGGCAAACTGGTTGAAACTATAATAAAGAACAAAATTGTCAAACACATAGATGAAGAGAATTTGTTGGGGAAGAGTCAACATGGTTTTTGTATGTAGCCCATAGGATTTTTTTGCTAGCTATTATATCCTACTAATCCAGCCAGCAGTATTAATTAATATGTTTCTTTTTCTGATATTAATCCATGTTATTCTTATATTTTATCAGTATTAATTCCTTGGAATTTAGGATGTGTTGAGACATGTATTTCCTAATAATAAGTTTTGCTGAAATGCTAAAATGCAAGAAGCCTACCGGCTTGTAAGATCTGGTAAGATCTGCTATATAGAAAAAAGTATAATCAGTTATAAATATGTTAGCATAAAAGCTGGCAACCTTTGGTACCGTTAAGAATGGTCCCTGAACTTTGGGGAACCAAAGGGAGGAACTATCCACATCACATCACAGGTTTATCCAGCTTCTAAAACCGGTTGGTAACCACAGGGTACACCACAACTCGAGGTCATCAAGAGAGCCTAGGTTGGCAGTTTTGGAGTGAGATAATTCTTATTAATATATTTAGAAAGTGTCATAATCCACTAACCTATAGGAGAAAGGTACCCATAAATGTCTTAGGGTATGGAAACAAGATTTGGGTATAGTAGTACATAGATCAGGATCCTATAAAATACCCTGTAAGGATTGGTTAGTTAGTTAGTCTTTTAGGAGTTAATTAGTTCTTTTCTTAAACCTTCTTCTTGTAGCTGCTTTGGAGTTAGAAGAAAAGAACTATCTATCTATCAGCTCAGTCCGTTTATGCAGTATAGTATAACTACTCAACATTCTTAACCAACGGGGAAGCCAGCACCATCGGGTAATCGGGCATGCCAAGAGTGAGGCTGGTCCTTCACTTCCTATTACTGGGCTCCCAAGGAAGGGTGTAACTATGTTAGGTTAAGGTACTTATAATAGAAATGTTACCAGCAGGAGTTTTGGAATCCTTTTACTGTTTTGCAGTTATACGTTTCATTGCATTCCTTGTTTTTATGTTAATGGCAATAAAGATTTTATCAATTTGGTATTGTCCTCAGTGTATGTGTTCTTGCCAAGCACCCCGAGAATCCTCTCCCAATATAGAACTCTCTGAGTTCTTAAACTCTGTAGTCTGAATTGGATAAGAACCTATAAATCTTCTGGTCGGATGCGATCAGTGGTGAGCCATAAAAATTCACCCATCAAATTCAGGTCAACATGTAAAGGGAAATCATGCCTCACCAATATACCAGAATTCTCTGAGGGGGTCAACAAGCATGTGGACAAGGGGGATCCAGTGGATATAATGTATTTAGATTTTCAGAAAGCCTTTGGCAAGGTCCCTCACCAAAGGTTCTTAAGCAAAGTAAGCAGTGATGAGGTAAAAGGAAAGGTCCTATCATGGATTAGTAACTGGTTAAAAGATAGGAAACAAAGGTGTGGTGAGTCGGTGTGGCTCCCCTCCTGTCCTGAAGAGGGAGCCCCGGCGCAAACACCCAAGTGGGCGGAGCCACCGCCGCCTGTCCCCGCCCCCCGGAAGTCACGGGGCGGGACAGGAAGTATAAAGGCCGGCAGCCAGAGCTCAGTCAGGCGCCGGCCACCGCAGGGAGCAGACGTGCGGTCGGGAGCTCCCCGCCAGGATACCACGGAGACCCGAGGTGGATGCCCTAGCTGGCCGGAGCTGCCCCGAGCTCACTACGATGAGGAGCCGCCGGAGCCCGTCCGCTCCCGTCGCTGGGAGATGCCCTTGGAACTCCCCCACAGCAACGCCGAAGGGGAGGCCCCGCCAGAACCCCTGCAGCCCTGCTGTTATCCGGAGGAGCCGCCCGAGGGCCAGTGGCCGGATTTCCCTGCGGAGCTACCGGATCTACCACCAAGCCCCGGCCGAGAGGAGGCCCCACTGATGGACTGGACTGCACCCGGTCCCACAGACGAGGTAGGCCCCGAGGGGGATAATGGAAGTAGCCCGGGGGTAGCCGACCCCAGTCAGGCTACAGAGGCCTGTGAGCCCATGGTAGTGTGTTTCGGTCAGGATACCCCACTGACCGGCAGAGACACTAATCGCTGCTAGGGCCCGGGCTGGGACACAGTGGAGTGGGTGGGCCTGTGTCCCCCCCTGCCACCCCTACACACGGGTGGCAGGCTTCCCCCTCACCCAACGATCAGGTAGGAACCTGAGCCCCTTACCTGCCGGGGCTAATTGCCTATTTGTGCTCCGCCCTGAACCAGGGCCGGAGCTCGTAAACTGCCTGCCTGCTCAGTCCCTGCCGCAAAGGGCCTGAGCTTATTGACTGCTTGTGCTCAGCCCCTGCTCCAGAGGGCCTGAGCTAAATTGACTGTTCGTGCTCCGCCCTGACCCAGGGCCAGAGCTAATAGACTACTTGTGTGCTCAGCCCCTGCTGCAAAGGGCCTGAGCTTTTTGACTGTTTGCGCTCAGCCCCTGCGACCGAAGGCCTGAGCTTATTGACTGCTTGTGCTCAGCCCCTGCTCCAGAGGGCCTGAGCTAAATTGACTGTTCGTGCTCCGCCCTGACCCAGGGCCAGAGCTAATAGACTACTTGTGTGCTCAGCCCCTGCTGCAAAGGGCCTGAGCTTTTTGACTGTTTGCCCTCAGCCCCTGCGACCAAAGGCCTGAGCTTATTGACTGCTTGTGCTCAGCCCCTGCCACAATGGGCCCGAGCTTATTGACTGTTTGTGCTCAGCCCCTGCTACAGGAGGGCCTGAGCTAATTAACTGTCTGTGCTCAGCCCCTGCATCAGAGGGCCTGAGCTAAGTGACTGTTTGCCTGCCCAGCCCCTGCTCCAGAGGGCCTGGGCCCCCAAACTACGTGCTCGCCCAGCCCTGCGCCAGAGGGCCTGGGTCCTTTGACTGTGGTTCACTCAGCCCCCTGGACCAGAGGGCCTGAGACCTGAGCTAACTGACTGTTTAATTCGTGCAGTAGGGAGTCGGTGTGGCTCCCCTCCTGTCCTGAAGGGTCGAGCCCCGGCGCAAACCCTTTTACAAAAGGGTAGGAATAAATGGTCAGTTTTCAGAATAGAGAGAGCTAGATAGTGGTGTCCCCCAGGGGTCTGTACTGGGCCCAAGCCTATTCAACATATTCATAAGTAATCTGGAAAAAGGGGTAAACAATGAGGTGGCAAAATTTGCAGATGATTCAAAACTACTCAAGATAATTAAGTCCCAGGCAGACTCCAAAGAGCTACAAAAGGATCTCTCAAAACTGGGTGACTGGGCAACAAAACGGCAGATGAAATTCAATGTTGATAAATGCAAAGTAATGCACATTGGAAAACATAATCCCAACTATACATATAAAATGATGGGGTCTAAATTAGCTGCTACCACTCAAGAAAGAGATCGTAGAGTCATTGTGGATAGTTCTCTGAAAACACCCACTCAATGTGCAGCGGCAGTCAAAAAAGGGACCAGAATATTGGGAATCAATAAGAAAGGGATAGATAATAAGACTGAAAATATCATAGTGCCTCAATATAAATCCATGGTACGCCCACATCTTGAACACTGCATGCAGATGTGGTCGCCCCATCTAAAAAAAAAGATATATTGGAATTGGAAAATGTTCAGAAAAGGGCAACAAAAATTATTAGGTGTATGGAATGGATTCCGTATGAAGAGAGATTAATAAAACACACTTTGCAGCTTAGAAAAGAGACGACTAAGGGGGGATATGATTGAGGTCTATAAAAATCATGACAGTTGTGGAGAAAGTAAGTAAGGAAGTGTTATTTCCTCCTTCTCATAACACAAGAACGAGGGATCCTCAAATGAAATTAATAGGCAGCAGGTTTAAAACAAACAAAAGGAAGTATTTTTCCACACAACACATAGTCAACCTGTGGAACTCCTTGCCAGAGGATGTTGTGAAGGGCAAGACTATAACAGGCCTCAAAAAAGAACTAGATAAATTCATGGAGGATAGGTCCATCAATGGCTATTAGTCAGGATGGGCAGGGATGGTATCCCTAGCCTCTGTTTGCCGGGATGGTATCCCTAGCCTCTGTTTGCCCAAAGCTGGAAATGGTTGACAAGGAATTGATCACTTGTTCATTCCCTCTAGGACACCTGGCATTGACCACTGTCGGAAGTCAGGATAATGGACTATATGGACCTTTGGTCTGACCCAGTATGGCCATTCTTATGTTCTTAACAGCAAGTTATTCATTTGTACAATAACAGACATAACAGAGGGAACTTTATTTTCTTCAGCAATAATTCAGTTGCCTTATTGAGATAAACTATTCGGCTTTCAGCATCACAGTTTATCCACCTGGGAACCAATTATTGACTTGTAAAATGCAGTGCCTCTCCCAAATATAATTTAAATTATTCATATTCTAAATTTAATGCATATGCATCAAACTGCATCAAGCATATTCATAAATATTAATGAGTTGTACGGGACTTTCTCCTTTATAGTTAACCTCAAAAGTTACCAGCCTTTCATTCCCACCTGCATTTGTCAGCTTAAAAAAAACAAAAAATCACACACAGTGCTCATCCTAGGTCATTGTTTTTAAATCTTTAGTTTTTGCTTACTATTTTTATACAATACAGTAGTTGAGAGGTTTTTTATATCCTACATAAATCCCCAAACTTCTTTGTTCATAATCAGAATAAAGAGGGACAATTTATGAATACAATATAGTTCATGAAAGGTGGTGAGTCAGAATTCTGATAAGCATTAATAAATCTTCATGAACATTACAAACCTCAGAACTGTTTGATTATTCAGTAGCAGTGTATGAATAGTGATGAAAGACTGTAATTATCAGTAAAGATTTTCTACCCATTCCATCTGTTTCTAGTAAGAATTAAGACTGACACAAATATTCTGTGCATTAAGAATGAACATTTTGTTGAAAAAAACTTTAACTGCCTTTATTAAAAAAAAATAGAATTGTTCCCTGCAAACACAGTACTTCTCTTCACCCCACAGCGTATTTTAAAAATGGCAATGAAAAGCAACTTTGAAATCTTTGATATTTCTTCTATCTATGAGAGATGCTCATGATAACTCCATATCCACTACTAGCTGAAAGGGATTGTCTCTCTCTGTTAAAACATCATTGACATCTACTCATTTCTAATTCATAAGTGATTGTCCCTATATGGGTTTAAAAAACACAGAGGATGGGAAACTTTGTGAGTTTCCCTCGCAGACTTCCCTCTACATTACTCCCTTGGAAAGAAGGGTTTCCTGTCCGCCCTAAGGAATGGGCCTCAAAATCCAATGGATCTTGCAGGATCTTCCAGAGAGGAAGAGCCTTTCCCTTTAAAACAATGGATATTTAAAATCCTCTTTCTACCTCTAACCATCTATCCAGTCTGTTTCTCCATCATTCCAATTTTGCCTGTCCTAGCTGCTCAGTTACAATCCCTGTTTACAATCTTCATTTTTAAAAGGAAATGGCCCTAACTTTGCCTCCTCCATTCTGAGTTAATCCATGTACTTAAATCAGACTCTCCAGCTCCAGTGGCACAAAATCAATCACTTCATCAAGCTCTTTAAACAAAACATGGATTTTCTTTTTAATAAAACAATCTTCACACTGCAGTTCCTCTTCCTGTCATGGCCAGTCATTCATTCTGTCAGTTGCTCAACAAAACATCATTTTCACTCCTCATATTGTGTATGTTTTTTTTTTCTACAAAACAATGTTCATTTGTTTTGTGAGTTCTAAGCTAAACCATCACCCAGCTTTTGTTGACATGCAGAAGCAAAATGGGAAGTGTGACCCTGCCCTTACCCCCAACTTTATGAGTTCTCCCTGGACAGTGGTCAAAACATATAGGGCTCAGGATTCACTGCATACATACTGCTCCCACTCTGATCAAGTGGAAGAAGAGATGGCAGAAAGCAGTGCCTTGACATTGGCTGAGTCAGCATTTCTGGGGGAGTCACCTGCTATTGATAAGGACCAGTAGCAGATTATAACCCCATCCACTGATACAAGTAAGGGCTAGTAGTAGCAGACTAGTTTACTCTGAGAGCAAGATGAGAGCAAGGAAGGAAACATTATTTCTTTGTGCATTGTTTCTGGGGTGGTGCAGTATAAACACAATCTAGCCCCAAGTATTCTAATAAAACAGCCACCACCACAGTATCTGAATACTTTCTTCTGCCCATGTTCCTTGCATCTTGTCTCTGATGTCATATATAAAGAAACAGAAAAATAAATGGAGAGGGGAAAGTATAGAAAAATGCCTGAAAGTTTTAAAATTGGCTTGAAGGAATGAGAAATACGAACAGCAGATAGCATGTGGAATGCGGTGGAGATGACTTATTTTTAATTGTATTTTAAAATAAGGATTTTGAAAAATAGGTGTGATTCTACAGATTTCTCAACAGCTCAATTAGGAAAGGAATTGGACCAGGGTCTGTATTTCTTAGACTCCTGATCTCTGTTGAAATCTAAATTTATTCTGAGAAGATAAGGGATTAGATAGAGTTTACTGTAGTAATAAGAGGTGAGGAAAACTGGGATAAACTGACAACAGGAGTTGAACATTTCCTGTTCTGATCAGTGAGATTAGAACGGGAAATAAATGTGCATGAAGCTACTTCCTTTGTGGTCACCACAAAACACATTGCCCAGAGGTTATCAAGGTGTAGTTATGGAAGAATCCATAGTGTCTTTAAGATGAAAATGTTTGCACTGGGAACAGGGGAAGGCAGGGTGCTGTTAATGCTGTCCGCCATACTACAGAATGAATTGATTCAGGGGTGGAGCAGCTGAAGTTTTGTCACAGTGAAAGGAATGAGAAGCTGTGCATAACAGCCACTCAGGGAGGACCTGTGTGATCTCTTGATTGGAATCCATATGAATACTCAGCAGAGGTTCTGTCCATCCCACTTAATTTATTTGCTTTTCAATAGCCAGAAGAAAAGACACAATAGCAACAGAATTTGGTAGGGATGTAAGAGAAGATAAATACTAAATAGCACAAAGGGCCTACCTCAATATAACTTACCTTGCTCAAGGGTGTGAAAAGTGTCCCCCCCACACAAAAGCGAAGCAAGTTTTGTGCTGTCCACACCAGCTTCTCGCTGAGGTGGAGTAATTATGCCAATGGGAGATGTATGGCAAGTCTACACTACAGTGCTATGTCTTGGAATTCTAAATTCTGGTCTAGATTCAAATCAGTGTAGTTCTACTGAAGTCAAGGGACTTACACTGACTTATAAATAAGGCTAAGATTTAGTCAGGGATATTTTTAGTAAAAGTCATGGACAGTAAACAAAAATTCACGGCCCATGACCTGTTCATGACTTTTACTATAAACACCCCTGACTAAATCTTAACTGCCCCGGGGCTCCCCTGCTCTGGGAGACCCCAGGGCCAACCCCACCAGTGCAGTGACTGGCTGGGGGTGGCTCCAGCAGCAGCTGGTGTGGCTGGCCCCAGGGCCGCCTGAGGAGCTGGCTCCAGGCCAGTTGCTCAGGAATCCCTTGGGTCAGCCACACTGGCTGCTGCAGCTGAGGAATTTCACAGGGGTCACAGAAAGTCATGGAATCCATGATTTCTGCGACCTCTGTGACAAACTCACAGCCTTACTTATAATAGCTGAGGCCTTATCTACTCAGGAAATGCATTTTTCTGTATAAATTTAGTGGGTTTATTTCAGCATAAATTGCTTTGCATCCCTACAAAGATCTGTTTGTTATTTATATAGTATTTTATACAACTTTGATTAATCAACTTTGGAAGCAAAATCACTCTATATTGGAAGAAGGTCCGTGTTGACACATCCATCTTCTGGATTAACTATTCTGCTTCTGGGACTCCTCCCACTGCTATCCGACACTGTGTTGTTTCACACCAAACCAACCTATCTTTATCTATGTGCCCTCTACTGCTCTGGGGTCATCTTGACTGGATTTCATGTATCCATGTTTAAATTCTGCTGTGTCCTTTTGCAATTCCAGCTTATGGTGAATTCACACACACAGAGTCACAGAAACTTTACAGCAGCCATGCCTAGTAATTCTATGTGGACCTGTCACAAGGTCCTGGACTTTCTGTTCTTTATGGAGAGGCAAAGATCCAGTCCCATATGAATAGCAGTCACCAGATCTCTCTTTTGAAATGCTAATGACAGAGACAAATCATTCCTTTTACTTACAGAGGTGGAAAGGGCAATAAACAAGGACAACCCCTGGACTTTGGAACATTAGATTCCGTAGAGCCCTGCAACCCAAACCTGATCCAAGTGTTGGGTTGGTTTGAGTGGATAAAAACTGGATCCTCTTGGCCTCAGGTCAGGTTGGCTCTCCTCCTCAGTGCCAGGGTGGCTTCATGTCCAGCTCCTACCTGCTACCATCATGTTGGTGTGCTGTAGTCAGAAGTGAGTACACCTGTTGAGGACTGTCAGTGCCACACAATGCAGCAGGAAGTGGCGCATGGCAGAAGCAGGGCATACAGCTGCTGCCACACAATTTTGCACAGTAGGGTAAGAGTTGATCCCAGGGGCAGTAGGTGGCAGCATCAGCGGTGAAAATTCAGGTTCGGGGGAAGGGTCATGGTTGGCTTGGAAAATGACTCGACCCTCTGAGGCTCAGGTGTAAGCAAATGTCTACCATGGTAATCCTGTAAGATTTGGGATCAGTATAAAATGGGATGTGAGGAGCAGGCCTTAATTTTAGGTGCTCTCCTTGGATCTCTCATCAACCTTCTGGAGATTCATCACAAAAGTTAAGTATTAACTTTTGCACATGCAGAGTGGTGGCTCTAGGTGCTTCAGAAAGTAGGAAGACCTTTTGCAGTATGGCTTCATTGAAGTAGTGCTCTCATGGTGTCAAGAGGTAGTGTCAGAAGCCACTGAGGCATTGTGGAGGCACAGCGTTTCTGTGAAGTTTGCCATCCTCTCTGGAAGGATGTGTGTGTGTGTGTGTGTGTGTATATGGAAGATATGAGAAAATGGCAGTGCTAATTTGATAACCGAATTTATGAATAAATAACTGCTTTCAAGTACTGCATAATTAACCCTCAAGTAGTTATGAAATCTGCTGAGACTCAGAACATATTCTTCATCAGTTTAATCTGGGAAAACAAGAAGAATTTCACTGATTAAGAGTTGATGCACTCTTCAGGTCTCTGAAGTGATCACATGTCTGTTAGTCTGGAATGCAAGAAATTCAAGGGGTCAGTAAAGGATGAGAGAAGAGTTGAGCAAGACTGCCTCACTGATGATTAGAATATGTGTCAGGATTTTGTATTTTGATTTGGAGAGTTGATTGTACTGTTCTTTCATCTCAATGAGTTTGCACTCAGTTACAAACATAAGTAATTGAGAAATATTAAAAAGGTAATACTTGCTGACCTTTACTTGAAAAGTTTGGTGGTTGCAGTTGATATAACTGTCAACTACTTTGTTTCAGATCAAGTGGTTTCACATCCCTCATTTTAAGATGCAGGTTCATTTAAATCTTATATGGTGAATTTAACTTAAAAATGAAATTGATTAATTTGGTTAAAATCTCTGTGATGTATATGGGTTCATGAAGGCTTTCAAAGGTCTGTTTGAACTGGAAGAACTGCCATGGAACCAGCTGAGGAAGTTTTCATTCTGTCACAAAACAGAGTCTTGAAAATAGCATGACAATCCTAAGAGAGGACACCACAATATTTTGAGTTTTCACAAGGGCTTTATTTACAAATTAGTAAAAAAAATATTTTTCACTTATAATTAAAAATATCAGCACCTTTATGAACTTTCCCATAAAGGGGAACTTTCATACTAAAACCAATTAATTTGATCAATCATTTTCCACAGTCCTCCTATTATTCCCAATATTTATGTCTAGACCAGGGGTCGGCAACGTTTGGCACGCGGCTCGCCAGGGTAAGCACCCTGGTGGGCCGGGCCAGTTTATTTATCTGCTGACGCAGCAGGTTCAGCCAATCGCAGCCCCCACTTGCCACGGTTCGCCGTCCTGGGCCAATGGGGGCGGCGGGAAGCGGCGCGGGCGAGGGATGTGCTGGCCGCGGCTTCCCACCGCCCCCATTGGCCCGGGACGGCGAACCACAGCCAGTGGGGGCCGCGATCGGCCGAACCTGCCACATCAGCAGGTAAATAAACTGGCCTGGCCCGCCAGGGTGCTTACCCTGGTGAGACGTGTGCCAAACGTTGCCGACCCCTGGTCTAGACCTTGTGTGGTGAACAGAAATTCTGTTTCACAAAGGATTTTAAAATTAGTTTTTGCTCTGATTTGTAACAAAACCCATACATTTTGAAATTCTCTTAAAAAAAACTCTCGCCCTCAACACCCCCACCCCATTTCTGATCAAAACATTTTATTGTGACAAAAATCAAAATGTTTTGTTTCAGTTTAGACTTTAAATTTTTGTATGATAATATAAATCAAATTGTTAATATTTTAAAACAAAAAGACTATGGCTGTCAATTAATCGCAGTTAACTCACGCGATTAACTGAAAAAAAATTAATCGCTATTAATCACATGTATAATAATAGAATATCAATTGAAATTTATTCAATATTTTGGATGCTTTTCTACATTTTCAATATTGATTTCAATTACAACACAAAATACAAAGTGCACAGTGCTCACTTTGTATTATTATTTTGACTACAAATACATGCACTGTAAATATTATAAACAAAAGAAATAGTATTTTTCAATTCACCTCATAAAAGTACTAAAGTAATCTCTTTATCATGAAACTGTAACTTACAAATGCAGATTTTTTTTGGTGACATAACTGCACTCAAAAACAAAACAGTGTAAAACTTTAGACCTACAAGTCCACTCAGTCCTACTTCTTATTCTGCCAATCACTAAGACAAACAAGTTTGTTTACATTGACGGGAAATACTGCTGCCTGCTTCTTATTTACAATGTCACCTGAAAGTGAGAACAGGAATTTGCATGGCACTTTTGTAGCCGGTGTTGCAAGGTATTTACATGCCAGATATGCTAAACATTCATATGCCCCTTCATGCTTCGGCCACCATTCCAGAGGACATACTTCCATGCTGATAATGCTCATTAAAAAAATAATGTGTCAATTAAATTTGTGACTGTATTCCTTGGGGGGAGAATTGTATGTCTCTGCTCTGTTTTACCTGCATTCTGCATATATTTCATGTTATAGCAGTCTCGGATGATGACCCAGCACATGTTCATTTTAAGAATACTTTCACAGCAGATTTGACAAAATGCAAAGAAGGTACCAATGTAAGATTTCTAAAAATAGCTACTACACTATACCCAAAGTTTAAGAATCTGAAGTGCCATCCAAAATCTGAGAGAAACGAGGTGTGGAGCTTGCTGTTAGAAGTCTTAAAAGAGCAACACTCTGATGCGGAAACTACGGAACCCAAACCACCAAAAAAGAAAATCAACCTTCTGCTGGTGGCATCTGACTCAGATGATGAAAATGAACATGCGTCAGTTCACATTGCTTTAGATCATTATCAAGCAGAACCCATCATCAGTGTGGAAGCATGTCCTCTGGAATAGTGTTTGAAGCATGAATATGAATATGAATCTTTAGTGCATCTGGCATGTAAATATCTTGCAACACCAGCTACAACAGTGCCATGTGAATGCCTGTTCTCACTTTCAGTTGACATTGTAAACAAGAAGCAGGCAGCATTATCTCCTGCAAATTGTAACCAACCTTGTTTGTCTGAGTGATCGTCTGATCAAGAAGTGGGACTGAGTTGACTTGTAGGCTGTAAAGTTTTACATTGTTTTATTTTTAATGCAGGTGGTTTTTGTAAATAATTCTACATTTGTAAGTTCAACTTTCATGATAAAGAGATTGCACTACAGTACTTTATGAGCTGAATTGAAAAATACATATTTTTTTTGGTTTTTACAGTGCAAATGTTTGTAATCAAAAATAAATATGAAGTCAGCACTGTACACTTTGTATTCTGTGTGGTAACTGAAATTAATATATTTGAAAATGTAGTAAACATACAAAAATATTTAAAATAAATGGTAATATATTGTTTAACAGCACAATTATTCATGGTAATTCTTTTAAATAGCTTGACAGTCCTAAAAAAGACATTTTGAAAGGAAATATTTTAACTTTTTTGAAAAAGTCAAAGTAGGATGTTTTGATATTGTCAGAATCCCCCCCGCCCCCTTTCTCTGAAAGAAAATTTTGGTGAAATTGACACAATTTACATTTAGATTTTGATGGAACTGCATTTTCCAATAAAAAATGGTTTCATCCAAGTTTTTCAGCAAGCTCTACTTGTGTCCTTTCTACTTGATCACATAGGGGAAATCATACTTCTGTATTTGTAACTTCCTCAACTTTCCCCTGAAATGAATATAATGTCACAAATCCAGCATATAATGAGCAAAAGAAGGGAGCCTAAAACAGGAAATACTTGTTTAAAAATAAATATGTTCAATAATTAACAGAAGTGACAAAAAAAAATAGGAAAAGCAAGTGAAAGTGGAAGGGATTTTGCTTTCAGTCTCAAAGTATGTCTGCACTTTTCAGGTTTGAAAGTCATTCTTTAATGAACTCTTAAAGAATATTTGATGAACCATTCATGAACATTCATCAGCACTTCTAAATTAATTACCTTCATTGTGTTGACAATATGAATGATTTTGTGCTAAAATATGTAAATTTAGGGAGTCTCGGTGGCTCTGAGCATTGCAAATGGGACAAAGACTGATTTCTAAATTGCTAGTTCAAATTCAATCCAGGTCACGCCTGCTACTCTGAAACCTGTCTAAAAGTTGTAATAATTGTATGTGAAAAGTTGGTGGTCTAAATCAGTGGTTCTCAACCAGGGTATATGTACCTCTGAGGGTATCCAGAGGTCTTCCAGGGGGTACATCAACTCATCTAGATATTTGCCTAGTTTTTACAACAGGCTACAGCAAAAGCACTACCAAAGTCAGTACAAACTAAAATTTCATACAGATGATGTGTTTATATTGCTCTATATAATACAGACGCTCCCTGGGTTACGCAAACCCGACTTACGCAAATCCGCATTTATGGAAAAAGTTCCGTAAGCTAGAAAGTTTTGTTTGTTTGTTTGCGTAATGGTTGGGTATACGTTCCCGACTTACGCAAAATTTGAGTTACGCAAGGCATTCCGGAATGGAATGCTTGCATAAGTCAGGGAGCATCTGTATACTATGAAACATAAGTACAATATTTATATTCCAGTGGATTTCTTTTATAATAATAGGGTAAAAATGAGAAAGTAAGCATTTTTTTCAGTAATAGTGTGCTGTGACACTTTTGTATTTTTACAAAATACAAGTCGTTTGTAAGGAAGTAGTTTTTAAATGAGGTGAAACTTGGGGGTACACAAGACAAATCAGATTCCTGAAAGGGCTGCAGTAGTCTGGGAAAGTTGAGAGGCACTGGTCTAAATGTCATTTCCAGTAATTACAAAAAAAACTACCACAGATAAGACTCACTGACAGCTTTAACAGAAAGGCTAATGATTAAGTGGGCATGGAGAATGACTTATTCTCACATACCTAGAAGCAGGGTTTAATACAGGGTGGAGGGGATGTTTGCTCTTCTTAGCTTTTAGGCTTACAATTACCTATATGGAAATGATCACTTGAAAATAACAGCCTTAGTGAGATGTTGTCATCCATTACTCCAGCTATCTCTGGCACACCAGGCATTAGTGAAATGCTGGAAGCTTGTTACCCAAAAGGGACCACAGAGAGACCCCATTATATTTGTTCAAATTGGTATCCAAACATCTAAATCCTCTCTGATCTCTCAGTGATATGGCTATGAGGTTGAGAGTGTGTCTTCCCCAACAGTAACATCATAAAGCCACCAGCAGAAGTCATGTGCTAGCCCAAATGCATTAAAGGCAAATGAGAGAAGTTATGAGAGCTTCTGAAATTGCCTCAAGATTTCCATATCTACTAATCTCCTCCACAGCAGCAAATTGTTCCATTCTGGAGTTTCCCTCAAATGAAGGAGCAACTCACAGGCTGCCATATGTAGCTCAATGGCCACTTGATCAGAGTGGGGGCTGGACCTTCATTCTTTCCTGCAGCAAATATGACATCAAGCCTGTAAGGGGCACGACCTGGAGGGTAACAAGCAGCCAGTGTAAATGCACTGACCTCATCACCACTCCTATAAACAAGACATCACTTAGATAATGAAACTGTAACTTTTCATAACCTATATGTTGAAATTTTCTCAATTAATATTAAATTAATAAAGATAATGGTACAATAGAACCCAATTTAGTTCTCAGGTTCAAACCTCTAGGTCGATTACAGAAAATTTATTTAGTAGAGGACCACTAGGCAACATTTTGAATGATAAAACCACATTTTATTTAAAGGGAAATGATAAGTTAAGAAAACAGACATGCAATTACCATTTAAACTCAAGGATGAAATAGTGTATCAGTGGGTGATCAGTCCATTGAGAGTGATACAGCCTTATCATCCTGGAACCTAACTACTCTATTGATGTTAATTTGACTTCTCCTGCAATCTATCAAGGCTACTACTTTGTGATCCATTACAAAACTAATTAACATTAAACTACCCTTTACAATAATTATTTTTCCACTGCCTCCTTATTGGCTCTTTACACATTATTTAAATTAACATTTGCACCAATATTCCTCCCGTATTATCTCTATAGATAGCATTTTAATAAAACCTTCCAAAATTCTGAAAACAATTATTAAAATCTTGCTCAAACCAGTTATAACCAAAACATAGCAGTAACATAACCCTGGATCATGTCCTGGCTAACTTGAAATCTCCCATCTTATTGTCTCCAACTTATCTCTAACTTTCTCATATTTGCAACTTCAATTTCCGATACTCCTCTACACTTAGGCTAACTTAGGCCCCAAACCTAACTTCTACATATTTCTTAGCCTAAACCATCCTACAAGACACTGATGCCACGTGCATCTCCCTGAATACAATCAATTCCAGAAGTGCACTAGATACCTCAAATACAGCATGTGAAAAAGCATCTATGGTCATGGTCATGTCATAATAATATGCCTCAAAGATAAAAATCCAACAAATCAAGATAATCAGAATGCACAGGCAAGATATGGAAGACAGGTTTAATGGGCCAGAGCAATTAAACCAATAGAACAATGTCAATTTATACAAGCAGAAGTTCTGTCCCAATGCCCTCTTCAGGGTCATTGGCCACAGTCATAAGTCTGACCCCCTTCATGAGCACTAATTTCATACACTTTTTTTTAAAAATGACGATGATTCTGTTATGTTCCTCTACCCACCATGGGAAGGAACTATATGTGGAAAAGAGTCAGATCACACTGGAACATGTCTGTACTGTTTGAGAGAAGAATTTTTAGGAATGTGTAGAAATGTTCCCTTAAAAAAAAAAAAGGCATGAGACGCTTTTAAACTGTTTTAAACACTTTTAAACAGGGACACATTTCCACTTTGTCACAAAGTGGAAATGCCAGTATATTCAAAATTGTGGGTGAAATTGTATATGAAAAGTACATTGCATTCAGGAGGCCAGCAAAGCTAAAAAAAAAAAAATAGAAAAAATTAAAATTCCTCATTTTTCTATCATGTGGTTTAAGACAGACAAGTGTAAAATGTAGGGAAAGAAAACACACGTGTTGTCATAGACATAGATGAAAAACAGAAGAATTCATTGTAGAAAGACAAAGAATGACCATCAGCAATGAATGTTTTGTTAAATACAATGCTAAATGAAGACAGAACAGTTCATTTCAAAATTGATACAAGAGCACAAGCAATTTATGGTCACAGTGTAGTTTTATGACAAGCTAAGCTCATAAACATTAAATATTACAGCAGTCACTGTAAATTTTATTTCCAACCTAAGAGAGATGCTGCCCATCAGATGCTCCCACAAAGGTGACAAGTAGTATTTGGAATTTTAAATGGTAGAGGTATAGTAGATGAACTGTCACTGGTTCAAAAATGCAGTTGCATAACTAGCAATATTTTTTTAAGAGAAAATATTTGGGGAGCTGGTTAGAACAATTTTTACAAAACTTTTTTTTTTCGTGGGGGGGGGGGGGAGGAATTTGCCAATTTAAAAATGCTCCATGGGACTGTCAATTTTAACCAAACTCTGAACAGAAACCAGGTAGGTTTCTAGTGGAACCCTGCCTGCCAGTTGGAAAGATAGTTTTGTCCCAATTTGGGACAGGACATTTTTCAAAAACTCAATTCTTAGTACCATTACTTAGTAACATTTACACTCCATGTCACATGCTTATAGACATGCATCCACACACACACAGCCCACAGTACAATACAAGATTAATTATGTACAATGCCAGTGTCTTGGAATATGAAAGAAACTGAGCTTCCACTCTCTCCTTTCAGAGGTTTGCTCTTATGGATCCTTAAACAAACACAAGGAAGGGGATGGAAAGAAATGGTGTTTGTTTGCCATGCAAGTTCCAAGAGCATGTCTGTTAACTCAGGACTAAAGAATAAACAAATGCATAGCACACACTTAGGACTAGGTTGATCTACTAGACTCAGAACAAAGTAAGGGTTAGTGCAGACGCTACATCACCCCCAGAAGTAGTGCAGGGAGGAATTGTGACTCAGAGACATTCTTCCATCCTTTACTTCACCCCTTTTCAAGATGCACCTTACTCTCTCCTCAATCTACATGGCCTTGAGTAATGGGGATTAGAGCCTCTCACTCGCCACCCAATTTTATAGAAGGAATTATTAGGCAAACACTCCCTACTCTTTGACCTGAAGCTGAAATCCAAGGAGAGTACTCAGCCAAATCGGAGAGCAAAGTGTGGGGAGGGTTACTATTCCTTACAGCTGTGTATGGATAAATATGAGCTGTGATAATCTTTGCTGGTATTTACTGGCACAAATGTTCATGGATATTAAGTTTCAAAGTCATATGTCTGAATATTCATACCTAAAATGCTTGCTCAGCTCATCAGGGAGGAGAAAAGATATCTTCTGATGAATTTCAACCAACCAACACAGCTGAAATCAGGTGGCCATCTTTGTCACCCTCAGAAGGCCCAGGATTTTTGCCGGAGTAGGGACTGAGTGAAAACTGAGGCTGGACCTAAAGGTGTCGCATTAATTTTGCGCATCTGAAAGGAGATTATTCAAACTTTAAAATTACTTCAAAGTATGTGTGCGCTTTTCAGGTTTGAAAATCATTCTTTAATGAACTCTTAAAGAATATTTGATGAACCTATTAAAACCAAACTGCATGATTTTCTGCACAAAGACACTCGTCGGCGATCTCTTGAGGTCGAGGATGATCTCTTTCACAGGTTTTATTTTTCATTGGCCCTTTGTGATTGAGGAGTCCGATTCTTGAGCCAGAGGCTTGTTGGCAGACATAGCAGGTGATATTGGATGACAGGGTTGGGCTGCGATTGCTGAATGACAGTTGTCTTTCCTTTCTTTTCTGGCATTTTCTGTGACCAGGACAAGGCAATTTTCCTCAAAAGTGGACAATACCTCTCTGACAAGTCTTCGCCAGTTATCTCTATCCTGGGCTGTTGTCTCCCAGTGTGTGATGTCGATGCCATGTCTCTTGATATTTATCTTAAGGGTGGCTTTAAAGCATTTATTTTGGCCTCCCCATTTTCTTTCTCCTTTGGTGAGTTGGGCATACAGTAGTTGTATTGGTAAGCGTACAACAGGCATGTGCACACAGTGCCCGCTCCACCTCAGCTTGTGCTGGATAATGAGGGCCTCAACACTGAAGATGTTGGTCTCTGTGAGGACACTGACATTAGTGTGATGATCCTCCCACTTTATGTTGAGGATCCTCTGAAGAAAGTGCTGGTGTTGGCATTCCAGGTTTTTCAGGTATTTTCTGTAGGTCACCCAAGTCTCACAGCCATAAAGGAGAGTTGGGATTACCACTGCTTTATAAACTAAAAGTCTAGTATGTGTTCTGATGTTGTGATTGTTGAACACCCGTCAAGATAGTCTGCCAAAGGCAAGGCTGGCACAGTGAATTCTGTGCTGAATCTCGACATCTATGTCTGCCCTCTGTGAGAGATGGCTGCCAAGATAGGCAAAGTATTCTACATTTTTCACTTCTTCTTTGTCGATATAGATCTTCCTTGCTGGGTCTGATGATTGACCGGGGACTGGCTGGTGGAGAACTTTTGTTTTGCCAATGTTCAGAGTTAGCCTTTTGTAAGCTTCAGAGATGCAATTAAAGGCTGTTTGAAGATCCTGCTTTGAGTGTGCAACTACAGCACAATCGTCCGTGTACTGGAATTCAGTTATTGTTGCTGATATTACTTTAGTTCTGGCACGGAGATGGGAAATTTTGAAGAGGTTGCCATCAATCTGATATTGGATGCCGATGCCAATGCCCTGTGGTATACGGTCTTGGGATAATGTTTTCATAGATGCTAAGAAAATGGAGAAAAGGGTTGGTGCCAGTACACAACCTTGTTTTATGCCAGTTTTGATGACAAAGGGTTCAGAGGTAGAGCCACTGCACAGGATGGAGGCAGTCATCTAGTCAAGGAGGAGTCTTACAATAGTGATAAATTACTTGGTCAACCAAACTTTGACATGGATTTTCCACAGAGCCTCATAGTTGACAGAGTTGAAGGCTTTGGCCAGATCGATAAAGGCCATATACAGCTCCTGGTGTTGTTCTTGATCTTCTTCCTGGATTTGGCTGGCTGTGAAAATAATGTCGGTTGTGCCTCGTGATGGTCTGAAGCCACATTGGGACTCTGGAAGTACGTCCTCTGCAAGAGGGAGCAGGCGATTCAGTAAGATTCTAGCAAGAATCTTCCCAGTGATGGAGAGGAGGGCAATGCCTCGATAGTTGCCACAGTCAACCGTGTCTCCCTTTTTGAAAATGGTGATGCTGTTAGCATTATGTAAGCCAGCAGGGATGTCTTCGGTGCGCCAGATTTTGAGGAGTAGCAAGCGAAGCTTGTTAGTCAGTGTTTCTCCCCCCACTTTCAGTACTTCAGCTGGTATGCCATCTGGACTCGGTGCTTAATTGCTTTGAAGACCTCCTCAGGTATTAGTGGATTACCAAGAGTTTCCCAGATTGGGTGCTGAGGGATGGAGTCGATGGTGTCGTCAGTCACAGTCGATTCTTGATGTACAAGCTTTTGCTAGTGTTCCTGGTAGAGGATTCACTACACATATAGTGAAATGGGGGAAAACTCGATCTCTCTGTCTCTGTTTCTGTCTGTCTTATGGTATGTCTACGTGTATGGTGGCACGTAGAGTAGACATTGCACGCCCAGCTAGTGCAGGCATAAATAGCAGTGTAGATGGTGAGGCATTGGTTAAGTGAGTAGAATAGAGCTCCCACATGCCTGAACCCCCAGGGTATATACCCCACTCGGGCTCTCTACATGCCCAAGCAGTGCCTTTTATGTCTACACTGATATTTTAATAGTGTAATGTCCTACTGCCTCCCCACAACTGGAGCCTTTCCCCATTGTAGTGAAAGACTCCAGCAGTGAAAGGCTCTGGTAGTGGAGAGGCAACAGGAAAAGGTTCTGGCAGCTCCCTCCAGCTGAAGCCTTTCCCTGCTGCCTTCCCCTGCCAGAGCTTTTTACTGTCATATGTAACCAGTTGTACCCTATGCACCATCCCAAGTGTAAACAAGGTCTTAGTCAGTTTGGGTGTCAACCTCAATCTGCTCACAACCCACTCTCTTCTCCCCCGGACAGCATTTTAAAGGTTTAGGATCCCTTTGATCGTTGGCTATCAGCCATGGAAAAAGTAAACCTACGAGCCCAGATGGACCCAGATAGGGTCATTGATAGGTACTTCCATTTTTATCTTAATTCCTTTGCAGCTGTTTACCTCAAGTATCTTATTTTTGCCATTGTTTCATTTCCATAGGTTTCTTCCTTAACAGATTCCTAATATTTAATTCCTGACAGAGAGGCAGGTTAATATTAAATAAATAACCTTAGGGGGATGTGATATTTATTGAAAAAACTGCACATAACTCATTATCCACATAGGCCCATGGTCCTTTTTTTCTCCTTAGCATTCTTTCTATTGTCAGCTCAGCTAGAACAATAATTTTTACAGTGACAATTTAATGGAAGTCTACCCTCATAAAAAGTGCAACTCTTGAGGAAGTGATTAGTCACACTTGCACATAGCCTGGCTTCAGGAAAGATAGATTGTTTTTCCTTTAAGAACATGGTGTAAATACTCTTTGTATAAATTTAGGTCCTAAAGGAGATCAGTAATTTATTCTTCTCCTGTGTGAAAGCTCAGAGTGCAATGGCCAAAACCTAATAAAGAATTAAGGAAAAAATGATGATAAATAATTCCCCAATTAAGGAGTGAGATTTGTTTTATACTAATAATAAGCCCCCGTGAACCCAAAAATTTCATAGAGAACTTTGGTTATTACACCGAGTGGCAATTTGTCAGCTGCAATTAATAATTCAATTAGTTTTACATAAAGATTGAATTTGCCACCAGTCAGTGTTGCCCAGTAGGACAATGCTACCTAGAGCTGGTCTCGTTGAATATTTTCTGACTAAACAGTTTCACTGGAAAATGCAGTTTCATCAAAATCAAAATGATTCATAGGACTGTGATGATTTTGATTATATTTTCAATGGGAGACAGTCATTTAGACTTTCTCTTTTGATAATGTAAAAACATTTCATTAATGTGAAAATGTTTAGTTTTGATAATGATAAAGGGTTTCATTTAAAATCTATTGTTTTAATTCATTTTGTTTTGACATATTTTAAAATATAATACATATGTTACACTAAAATTAAAATTTAATTGATCTTAGCTAATAGGTTATACTACAGAGTTTCAACATTATCAAAATGGTATAATTCAACATTATTGAAATCAAACATTTTGATGTTTCTGATTCAAACTTTCAGAATTCCCATCTCACCGAAAGTTGCCTTTTCATTTGAAATGTTAGAATTTTCCACAAAACAGAAATTCTGTTTTCCAACAAGCTCTAAGCTCCAAGCTCCACCCACCACAGAAAATAGTTTTAGAGCTCATCTCCCAACATTCTCCTCTCTCTGTTACTGCTTTTGCCCAGGGCTGCATCATATGTCTCCACACATTCCTGAGGGAAAAAGAGGTCTAAAATATCTTGGCTCTGATAATGCCAAACAAATCCATATTCTTCACCTACCTAGCTTAGAAAGAAAAAAAAATATTGTTATGCTATAAGAATTTTCTTCACCACACGATTCTGTTTCAATTTTTACACTTCCAGACTTCTTGTTAAGGAAGCTGAAGAAGTGTTTCTTCTATAAGGATGAGGCATCAGTGGGGTTTGAGAATAACCAAATCAAGGAAAAGGCAAAAACTGAGGCTGTTGAAGAAGAGTTGAATGCTTCGAATGAGGATGTTATTTTATTTGCTTTTGCCATTATTTGAATGAAATTATTTTTATTTAAAACTCCAATTATGTAAATACTTAGGCATGTGAGTAACTTTAACTCAGTGAGATGACCAATTTTTACCTTTGTATTTGGCACTGCTGGAATATTGTGTCCAGTTCTGGGGTTCACAATTCAAGAAGGATGCTGATAAACTGGCGGGGGTTCAGAGAAGAACCACAAGAATGATTGAACTTTTAGAAAAAATGCCTTTTATTTAGGGTTGACAGAATTCAATTTTTATTTTTAAAATTTAAGTGGATAATATGTTTATTTTTAAGTAGTGGAAAATTATGGGAGGTCAGACATTAATTATTTAATTAAAGTAGATGTAGATATTCAGAAAGTTAAAGCTTTATAATCATTAAAACACAAATTGTTAACATGCTATGTCAAAATATACAAAGTGAATATCCTTAAAATCAAACTCTAATAAGTTCTCAGTCAGCATTTTTCTTACATTGCCTATCTGTACATTTCAATTTATTATTGATGGAAATATTTTTATCAGTTTGTGTGTCTATGGTGACATCAATTTGTATTGACATTTACCGATAAAAATTGAATCCTTCAAAGCCTAATTATAAGTCTCATGGAGCTCAATCTAGTTAGGTTCACAAAGTGAAGGCTAAGGGGCCACTAGATCAGAGTCTAAATGCCTACGCAGGGGAAAAAAATATTTGACAGGGAGCTCTTCAATCTCGCAGATATAGGAATAACAATATCCAATGGTTGGAAGTTGAAGCTAGACAAGTTCAGACTGGAAGTAAGGCATGAATTAACAGTGAGGGTAATTAACCATGGAAACAATTTACCAAGGTTTCTGATGTGGCCCGTAGAGCTAGCTTTAGCATTTTATTTTACTCAGCAGTAAGGCAAGGAACTTACAGGCCTCTATCCTGTAAGGCATTAGCTTTAGCAGTTGATATAAGGCTTTGAGGCCTATGAACTTCGGCATAACTAAGAGGCCCTACAGTGACCCTGAGTTTTAGGGAACTGGGTATAGTGTGCTTAAGAGGGGAATTTGTACAAAATGAGGAAGTTAGACATGACCAAGAGAGGCTGGGGATTTGTATGAATATTCATGGCAGACCCCTACAATCCCTCAGCTCTTTAATTAGTAATCAATTGGAAATCAATAATAATCAATAAACACTAAAAAAACAGGCAACAGTGGTGGATTCTCCATCACTGATCATTTTTAAATCAAAATGGGATATTTAAAAAAAAAATGCTCTAGTTCAAACATGAATTATTTATGTGAAATTCTATGGCCTGTGTTATACAGGAGATCAGATACGAAGATCACAATGGTCCCTTCTGGCAGTGGACTCTGTGATATATTAACAGAATTGTTTTGCATTTAAGTTCTATAATGTGGACAGTAACATGTTTGTATTTTCTTCCCATTACATCAATAGAGGACTTGATTTTGTAGTCTGTTTGTTAACTGGAAGTTGTCTTATATAAAAAAAAAACACTTTGGATTTTGTTTTCTATTAATCTTTTTTAATTAAAGCCTTGTAAGCCAAAAAAGTAACATGTTTGTATTGACTTATTACATCAATAAGGACCTTTTCCACTGAATAATAACTAACCATCTGTTCTGATTTTTTTTTTTAATTACACCTGGAGAATAATTTCTTGTATGTGCTTGCCATTTTATGAACGAGACTCAATTTTAATCTTATGTTTTTCATATTGTACGATCAGTTTGAATTTAACTGGTATTTGACTTGGAGCTCTTTATGTTTTACATCCTTATATGACTGCCACAGGGTGACACTGACCGCTTTTTAGGGTATATCTACACTGCAGGTGGGAGCAAGCCTCCCAGCCCAGCTGAAGAGACTTGTGCTAACAGGGCTTGAGCTAGAGTGATAAAAATAGCAGCTGGTATGTCGCAGTTCTGGCTCTCAAGCTAGGAGGTCATATTAAGCTGACCCAGATTTGGCTTTAAAAGAGAGCACCTGGGCATGAGGGGGGAAGACCTGGTAAATCAGAGCTAGGAAGCTACAAGAAACAGGAGCAGCAAACTGCCAGAATCCTCTAGGAGGAGACTCGGTGAGACCCTAAAAGGATAACTCTAAAACAGGAATGCTAGAGTCCCCTGGCAATGGTCACCTGAAAGGGAACATTAGCCAGGAATTGTAGCCCAGGGTGGGTGGAGGTACTGTTTTCTGTTTTTTATGTTATGACAATAAAACTGCTTAAAAGAACGTGTGTGTAGCAGTGGGTACTTTGGGGGCTGGGGAGAAGCTACTGTCTTGTTACAATGACAATCTGAAATTCTTTAGAATTACAAGCCTCTGTTTGCAAATAGATGGATATAGCTTGTGCTGAGAGGAGTTAGCTATGGCTTTATATTTATTTTTGTACATTATAGTCTTGAGAATTCAAAGAATGTGCTTTTCAATATTTTTAGTTGTTTTGATTTTGAAAACAGGAGAGGAATGGACTTTCCATATTTATTGTGATCACTCGTCCACGGAGGCCAATACAGGATGTCTGCCAGTGGCCTTACCTGATTCTTCAAGGGGAAGGAAAGAGACCCCATAATATACCATGCAGGGATGCTGGAACAGTATGTATAGTGGGGATGCTGAGAGCAGATACCACCAGCAGAAGGTTGATTTTCTTTTTTGGTGGTTCGGGTTCTGTAGTTTCCATATCAAAATGTTGCTCTTTTAAGACTTATGAAAGCAAACTCCACACCTCGTCCCTCTCAGATTTTGGAAGGCACCACTGCCTTAAAGTCTGGCTCTCATTGCTTGCAGACATCATAACTGTCACTTTGTCCTGTCATCATGGTAGCCTGAAGATTACAAACACTGTATGGTGCAGGGACTGTTCATTTGGCTTTTCAACAGCCTCCCTGTTTCTTTCCTTGTGTATATACAAGTTACGACTCAGAGCATCGATAACTTTGCTGTGTTGTTTTGCCTACATTTTCAGAGCCCTTCTGGGAGGGAAGTTCTATACACACATTATTCTAAGTTTGGGTTTTTGTTTTCTTCCCCTATTTCAGCTGTGTGCTGATAGCTTGCAAGCAAACAGTGCTGCTTGCTTTCCTTTTGCAGCAAGTATACTGTGGATAGTATGCTGTGAAGACAGTTTTGTCTACATCAGTGTCTTGCTATCTCTGTTAGTATTAACTTTCTGCCAGTCTTATCCATCTGTGCTGTGTAGATAGACTCACTGGTTTTATGTTATTTTTAGGTTTGTGTGTGTAAGATAAACTATGCATACTTCCCATTGTACTCCAAACGTCATTCATTTTTGAATGTGTTCCCAAAGGCTATATCTTACATGTTTGATGAGCAAACATTCTTACTCTAGAGAAAAGAAATTTCAGTATTCATTTCGGGAGGTGGTGGTAAGAATATCCTTCCGATTTTTCCCTCTTTTAATTGCTCCCTCCATGGATCCATAATGCTACATCTCCCTTCTGTTGGAGAGTGTTGACTCAGGGTCTTTCTGGAGCTTTGCAGTACTACACTTTGGGCAAAAGGGTATAGTGACATGATGCAATCCTCGTCCATAAGTGACAATGCATTGTACTGATACTGAATAATTAGATCACTGGTGGGTTAGCCACTGCCCCATAGCTCCTGTTTAATTTAGAACAGTGAGGCTTGCTGTGGATATTAATGAGGTCCCTTTTAAACAGAACTTTGAAAGTGTTTACTGCAGATAGTTCTTAAAGGAAAGGAACTTGATAGAAGTGATTTAAAAAAAATAAAGTCTCCCTCTATTCCTTCCACTCCTTATCTTCCCTTCTCACCCATGCTTTCCTTTTAAAGATGCTGCTAGTTGAAACCTCTTAGCATGTGCTGATGAGAGTTAATGACTATCCTCTCTAAAATAAGTGGGTGGGATGGGAAAGACAAACATTGCAAAAGTGATAGAAGAGGGAAATAAAGGATTAGTAAGATTTGAGCACACTGGCCGTACATTTTACATCCATCTCTGAACTTCAGTTCTAAAGTAGGAACCCCCTCCACCACATACTTTAACTGCTTTTTAAGCCTAAAAAAGCTGGCACCTCTAACATTGTGAGCACTTTAAATACAGCTTTTCATTTTGGTTTCAAGAGATGCTTTCATTTCCAAGAGGTGATAGCAATTTATACTTAGACCACGATATTTTGTCAATGATACATAGAGTATTGTCATAATTTACATTTGATGTATAGTTATAAAAGAGTATGTTGATCAATACATAGATTCAAAGGTTGTTTATCTCCTTATGTGACCTGCCCCAAACAAAATCTTAACATTTTTTCTTTCAAAATATTGTTATATCAATGCACTGAGCAGTTAGCACACGTGGATCTGAATAACTTCCTTTAGATGAGAGATGTTCTGGAAGCAAGGTGCAGGATTAATCAATTACTCTAGTCTGTATTTGCAGACAGGTTCAAAAACTAACAGATTTTAACACCCCATTTCAGTTGCACACAGAGTGATTTTTACTATGCTGTCTTTGAGAAACCTCAATCTCTTTCCCAATACAACTCAGGTTCTTCTCCATAATGCCAGACAGTCCACTGGTATAAAATTGCATCACTCTACTTTGATTGCAGTGAAACTATGCCATTTTTAAATCTGCTGAGGATCTGACCCATAACATTTAACCTTTGGCTCCAAAGAGTTGTGTCAAATCCTTTGTAAAGGGGTTAGGGGAAGGAGTAGGGTAAAATGGGGCCCTACCTCATCCTACATTATTTCAAAAGGACAAGAAGCAACATGACTCTCACCACCCCTGGAGTTACCCAGAGGAACAGGCTTGGAGTGGTTCACTGCCTATAGGCAGGGGTAGGACACTAGTAACTTCAGGGGACTTCCTTCACCTCACTCTACCTAAAGAAGCTACACCATCAGGACCTTGCCTACTAGGTTCCCCAGAACACTGTGGAATTGGATTTAAGGCTGCAACCTACTTACCCTCTATCTTGAGGGACATCACAGTTGCTCATAAGACCTGAGACTGAACACTGGAGACTATGGTGCAGGAGCTTTCAAATTGTCTCACCCTCTCATCACAGTACCTCTTTCCCAGTGGGCCCTCTTATCCGCATCAGAGCCATTTGTGAGGTGGAGAGCTCCCAGCTAGTTACTAGATAGATTCCCAGTAAGTAACATACCCCGAACAGGGCAATAGTTTTATCTTGAACTAAATTGTTAAAAAGGAAACACAAGAAAAGCCACCGAATAAAACAGGTTATCTGGGCAGCTCTTCTTGTTCCTCAGATATTTTCCTCTGTAAGTGCAGTGTCATAACTAGTGGAACTGGAATCAGAGGGTGTGGAAGAACTGTTATTGGTGGGAGACCAGTGGAATAGGGAACACAGAGTTAGATTGGAAGTAATTCAGCCATATGGACAGAGCAGTGCACAGGGTTTAATAAAGTTCTACTTGTTCAATATAACCTACATTCAGCTTCACTCTCTAAATGAAACAACTGCTATCTGAAAATGAGAGGAGTAAAAATATTTATTCAAATCCATATTCTCCAAAGTGTTATTGGTAAAGATTACACTGTAACATTAAATGCATAAGCGGATGTTCTTAGCTCATGTAAACCAGCCTAGCTCCTTTGATTTCAATAGTGATACTCCATTTACACTACCTATGGATTGCTCCTTACCTTCACATGAAGACACACTTATTTAGCATTGAAATTTCTAACTTTTAATTTTAACTGTCTTGAGACTGGTTTTCCAAAAATCTATCATTATCCTTCCAAAATGGTAAAAATAATACATGCTGTTTCAATTGCTTTACAGTAGGTATAAATATGTGTACTGTCTATTGATTCATATGTTTTTTAAGGCTAAAAGGGAACATTGAAATTAACTGGTCTAATCTCCCGTGTAACACAGGCCATAGGACAGCACAGAAATAATTCTGGCTCCAAGTACAATAGGTATGGTTTAACTAGATGATAGCTTGATTTCAAAAATTTCCAGTGATGGAGACTCCATCAGAACCCTTTGTAAGTTGTTCAAGTAGTTAATTATCCTCACTGTTAAAAATGTACACCTTATTTCTAGTCTGAATTTGTCTTGCTTCAACTTCCAGCCACTGGATCACGTTATATCTTTGTCAGCTAGATTGAAAACCGATCTATATCTGTTCCCCATGTAGGTACTTACAGACTGATCAAATCACTATCCAGTCTTCTCTGTTAAACTAAATAGATTGAGCTCTGAATCTTTCATTGTAAACCATCTTTTCCAATGCTGTAATCATTCTTGCAACTCTTTTCTGAACTCTCTCCAATATATCAACATCCTTCTTGAAGTGTGGGCACTAGAACTGGAGACAGTATTCCTGTAGTGGTCACATCAGTGACAAATACACAGGTAAAATAAGTTCTACTTCTACTCAAGAGTCCCACATTTATACAACTGTATAAGGATATGGTCCATCCCTGTGAACCCACTTTTGGCTCAGTGTGGCACAGCAGATGTGCCCTGCCTTATTTCCTCAACTGTCCATCATGAAGTTCTCTTTATGGAGCTGGGCAAGAAAAAGCCAACACAAACTAGCAAGATATTAAGAGGGCACATGCTAATATTTCAGGACAGGAGCAATTACAATAAACTGTTCATAAGGTCCTTACCTCAGAACCCTGGTGCAGAGCTCCTAACCTTTAAGTGCACAAGTCAAAGTCTTTGAGCCTGGTCAGCCTGGTCTTCTGGAGCCTGTGTTTGATAAAGTCAGATTACCACCCTCTTGCAACTTGGATGGCCTCTAGTCCCCTCTCCTAGGCATCTCTGGTTTTACAAGTTCTCTCAGGGAACTACTTCCTTCTATATCTGCTCGCACCCTGAGCTCAACTGGTTCCTGTGTAAATAGCCTAGACCCAGGGTGAGGTATGGCCTCCTTGATTACACCCAGACTGTCCTGGATGTACTCTCCAACCTGTCCCTTAAAGTGATAGTACACTCCTTCACAACATCCAAGTATTGCATTAGCCCTTTTTGTCACAGCGTCATATTGGGAGCTTGTGTTCAGCTAATTATCCACCATTACCCCTCCCCCGCCCCAGCCCCCAAGTCATTTTTCCACTGAATATTTTTCAAAGTCACTGCTTCACAGGATACAGTCCTGCATCCTGTAAAGATGACCTACATTCTTTGTTCCTAGATGTATGACCTTAATATGGTTGTATCGAAATGCATATTATTTCCTTGCAACCAGATCATTCTCTCAGTTACCTGTTATCCTCTTCATCTCTGGGTCATCTGCATACTTTAATGATTTCACATTTTCTTCCAAGTCATTAATAATAAACATTATATAGTGCAGGGCCTTGAACTGCTGTCTATTGGACCCTACTAGAAGCACACCCGCTTGATTATTCCTCATTTACAATTACATTTAAAGACTTACCAGCTAACCAGTTTTTAATCCATTCAGTGTATGCCATGCTGATTTTGTAATGGTCTTTTTTAAACCAAATTATTGTATGGAACCAAGAAAAATGCTTAAGAGAATTTTATTATATCAACACTATTACCTTTATCAACCAAACTTGTAATCTCAAAAAACCCACCCTCATTAATTTGGCAGCCTATATTTTCCATAACCCCATATTGATTGTTATTATTTATACTACCTTTCTTTAATTCTTTATCAATTAAGTTCTGTATCAGCCATTCCATTATTTTGCTCATGATCGACATAAGACTGACAGGCCTATAATTACCTGGGTATTCCCATTTACCCTTTTTAACGATAGTTATATTTTTACAACAAGTATATCAAAATACCAGATCCACCATAACACACAAAGTTAATAGGGTTAGGATAAAGAGAGGAGAGTGGAAATAACACATCTATCTTCTCAGTCTACGTTAAATCATAAACCTTTAAAAAGTCAGCACAAGTAGCTTTGAACTTATTGGACAAAATGCCAGTCAATTGTTAGCTGTGAGATAAGCCTTATCACAGAGCCAGGCATCCATATTTGGTGGAGATCAATTTTCCATTTTTTGCAGAATTTTTTTTTTTTTTGCAACCAAAGTTGCATGTTAGAATCATGCCACCTTGTTACCAGGTAACCTGCAGGTATCAGGAATATACCCAAGAAAAACACTTACGTGGGAAGGCTGCAACTTAGCGTCCTATATCAAATTAGTGTTTTGATGACCTCATACCAGACATTCTTGATACAGGGGCACTCCTAAACCATATGAGCTAATGTAGCACCAAGGGAGCTACATGTCCAACAGTGTTCAGAATTTGAGGCTTATTATCATTAGCCCGTGTGTGGACCAGCGTATTCGAAAAAGTATCTTTTGTCAAATAAGCCATATTCTCAGTTCTATAGTTGCTTTTTTAACATTAGATACAATTGTATTCCATTGGGTTGGAGATAGTTGTGTATCCAAATCTCTATTCCAAGAACCTCTCAAATTATTAATCTTTGGCAGAGTTTTTTGGGTCAAAAAACAAACAAAAACAAAAACAAAAAACATGAAGTGATACAGCTGGCTGGGTAAATCTAGGAAGATTTATCCAAAATAATAAAAATTCTGGAGCTCCCACTGCATCCAGTCCAAATGAACTCATAAGTAAATGCTCTAAGTGCAGATATTTCCATGTATAGGAGAAGAACAAGCCAAATTGTTGCTGAAGATCTACAAAGAGTTTACATTTATCATTGTCAATTAGCTGTGACACAGTCATAATTCCTCTCTATATCCAGTCCCCCCACATCAAGATTTTGCCACCAATTTTGAGAATATGATTACTCCACAGGACTGCCTCTACATGGTAGAATGGATAGAAGCAGAACTTAGAGGCAAGTTTGGTCAAACATAGCTTGGCAGTTATTATTGTGGGAGTTCTAGAGCCATGAAATCTATAACCACTCAATCCTATAATGCCTGAATGGGTTATACCAATTTTCATTCAATCTGAATCCAAGGTGGTATGTGCTCATACCTAATAGCCACCAAGATATCTGGCTCAACAAAAAAGAGAGATGAATGTTTTCCAAGTTGGGAAAATGAAATCCTCCCACAGATAGGGGGAGCTGTAATTTATTCAGACCCAGTCTAGGTTTCTTATCAGTGCATCAAAGGAAGATTCTTAAAATATTATTGATTTGCATAAAATAAGTTTGAGGAATTGAAATAGGGAGATGCCCTCAGCACATACAAAAATCTGGGAAAGATATTAATTTTCAGTATATTAATTTTACCTCGTGAACTGAGGTTAACAAACTCCATCTCTCCAAACTGTTAGCCATTTTGGCAATATTTGGTTCTATATTTATGTTAGGGTGTCCTGAATGTTAGTGGGAATCAGTATGCCAAGATATTTCACGTAAGAGCATTTCCACTGAAAGTCCCAATTTGAGAAAAGGCCTTTGTGGGCATATTTGTTAATGCCTGAGACTTCTGATTTACTCCAATTATATCCTGAGAGGTGTCCAAACTTACTAATAGTGGTTAGAAGGTTAGAAATGGTATTTCAGGCTGAGATACAAATACAAGAGCATCATCAGCATAGAGCACTATTTTATGCTCTGTTTGGCCCACTGTGATACTATGAATATGTTGATTTGCTCAGATGTGAATGGCTAAAGGGTCTAGTGTTAAATCAAACAGAAGAGGAGAAAAGGGGAAGCCCTGCCTCAAACTTCTCTGGAATGGAAATAGGGTGGGAAATGGTTTACCCTTTTAAAATATTGGCACTACATTAGCTTTTCTTCCAGTTGTCTATAACTTCCCATTTTTCAAGGCCTATTAGAAAACAACATTAAAAGCTCAGATCCTTCGCCAGTTCTTTTAAATTCTTGGATACAAGTTATTTGGACCTGCTGATTTCTAGCCTTAATAGCCTTAAAAAATATATTGTTTAACATCCTAAGTTACTGCTGGAATATGTTGTACTCATAGGATAAGACAATATCTGGGTATTTCCCAAGTGCAGAAGAGAAATATTTATTGAACATTTTACCTTTTTAGCATTGACAATTCTACCATGTTTTATTTCAAACAGGCTCTGTCTAGTAATGGACATATACCAATTTAAAATAGATTCCTTTGTAAAAATGCACAACTATTGAACTCAATGGGAAGAAGATTCAGACCTGATTGTCAGTTATCTTTATTTCTCCATATTCTGAGAACATAATGATTTGGCTTATCCAATGTAGCAAGATAAATGTGCTTCAGAGTATTGATGAGCATACAATGCTAATTGGCCAGTGCTGCGTCAATGTTTTCTAATTAAGTAATCCTACTTTTTTTCTGTAATTTAACAATTATTCTATTATGCACCCTATCCTATGAAAGCATAAACACTTGCTGTGTTTCCTTTTAAAAGGAATATGCTCAGTGAATGTGAAATGATTCATACACTAACAACTTTACCTCCACTCAAAAGCTGTATACTTTACTTTCTACTGTACCCATTTCCTTTTTAGTATTTTCAGCTGAATAAGTCACCATGTGGCATGATAGGGGTTCCTTTGGCAAATATATAGAGATCAGTTCCGATCTCCAGTGTATGGCCAGGCACTATGGCACTGATGCTTGCATGGACTTAGAACATGTTTTTTCTAGGTGTGGATGCAGAATGCACACCTCAGCTTAGAATCTGGTTTTTAGAATGTAATGTTTTATTTTTGGAAGCAAAGTCATGTTTCATATCAGCTTGTTTCCCTACAGTATTATATTGTACAGTGTGATATGATTTGACACACCTACATGATAAAATGCTCCCTGCCAAATTACATGCAATAAAAAGCTGTTTAGCAGCTCAAGAAAGCTATCAGTTCAGACATTCAAACTATGTGTACCATGGGAGCATGACTAGCATACAGATTTCTTGCACCTGTTCTTAGATCAGATACAGATGAGAACAGTAGGAGGTTGGTTCTTTAACACTGTGCAGAAGGTAGTTACCTTATAACTTGCACCATTGTAAGGTATTTGCATAAGTGACAGACTACTAGCATATGTGAAGAGTTGATGAAGAAGTTCAAATACCTTCTTTTACCATAATAAGTTTGTTAAACAAGGCATTTGTTTTGAGACAATGTATGCTTCCTCTCCTCCTTCCCTCCCCCATTGCATATGCATGATGTGACTTGTAGTTGTTACTACATATCAAACCAGCTTTAGGAGTGATACAATGCACACAACTTAGTGCTACACAAGCAACATAGAGCAATACAAATTAATGGAAAAATGGAAACTGTGTGCACATTAAAAAAATATTTAAGCCCAACCTCTGCTTTTAAATTTAGAAAAATTCTATCTTGGGATACACATGTATAACTCCCATGGAAGACACTGGGGTGGCATGAAAGCTGCCACCCCAGGTCTCAAAACAGCATTAGATCCATGTTGTTGTAATACTAGGATCAGGTACAGGGACCTCGAACTTCAAAACTGTGTCCAACTCCATGCTTGCATGTCCTATATATTAACACATAAAAGGGCACTTCAGTGCTCAGTTACCCACTTGGCATGTATGCAAGTGTGAAGTTTGTAGGAAAATATAAGGTTGCTAATTTCGATACTTTGACCTATAGTTTCAACATCAGTAATGAATCAAAAA
Organism: Emys orbicularis; assembly: GCF_028017835.1. NCBI lineage: Eukaryota > Metazoa > Chordata > Testudines > Emydidae > Emys > Emys orbicularis. The sequence goes on from NC_088683.1 coordinate 283,926,484, forward strand.
AGGTATAAGGGGGCAGAAGTAGAAGACAGCAAGAAGATATAAAGTGAAATTGTATATGTTTAATTTAGTGTAGTCACCATTATGTAGTCAATATATTAATAGCCAGTTACCAATAGGAGATCAGCAATATTTCCCAGTATTCTGCGATCTCGGATACTCCTGTGTGGTAACTGTCAGGAAATATTGATTGCATAATGGTGACTACGCTAATTCAGAAATATTTAATGAACCCTAATATTTTATGGGAAATCTTTTCCTTCTGTCATTAGCCTCTGCTTACTTTAGTATGCCTATTCTAATCTGAAAAGAGCTACAGACGCTCCCCGGGTTACGGAAGACCCGATTTATGCAAATTCGCACTTACAGAAAAAATTCCATAAAACAGAAATAGGATTTTCGAGTTGCAGAAATTTTTTCATAACGTATGGGTATACGTTTCCAACTTATGCAAAAATTGAGTTATGCAAGGCTTTCTAGAATGGAACAATTGCATAAATCAGGGGGCATCTGTATACTACAGACCTTGGCAAAATCTGCACATGTCGGGATAAACCAGAGTAATATTCTGAGACACAGTTTTGCTTACTAGGATTGTACTTACTCAAGGCCTTTGGCTGTTTAATGATGTAAGTCATAAAGACTGAATTCCCAAAAGTTTCCTTTCACGTTCTCTGACTGTCCATTAGCTTAAAGCAAATTCAGCTTGTAAATGTAGTTGTTTCTTTGGAATCCTATAAATGAATTTGTTCTTGAGATTGCTGTAAGGTTAAAAGAATTTTAACTCTGGCATTAGTAAAGTATGTGTTACTTTCTAAGAGATGTTGCTATTTCATGTAATTTTACAGTTGCAGCTCTTCTGTGTGCAAAACAGTACCACTTTTTAGTGTATGAATGAACTCAGAAATATATTAGAAATTAGAATGGGATACATTTAGACAGGAATCAACACAGTGGTTTAAATGGAAGATGGATGTTTTGGAGCAAGTTTAGCCCTCCTGCAATCATTGTCAATAAGTACAGTGCACAGCTGGACAAACAGTTCACAAACAACTTGTTGAATAAATTCTACGTGCATGTTTTCTGTGAACAGACTGCAGTTGAAAAAAAAATGCTATTACTTCTATTTGGCAAGCGTTTTTTGTGAATTGCTCATTAACTATTACTTTAGATATTCAATATTCATGATTTGGTATTCCAGCTGTGTATCTGTGAGGGGATGCCTGTGTGCCCCAGGCTGGCAGTACCGCCTAGTGACAATACTCTGGACTGTATCACCCAATGGCGAGTGTCACAGGCTGTTCTGCAAAGCAGCTACAGTCCCCAGTAGTGTACCCAGTGGCAAGAGTCATGGGCCACTCAGCAGAGTCAAGGGGGTGGGATAGGGAAACACTTTACTCCACAAGGTTCCAACCCAGGGCACTTCAAAACAGTAGTCCATATATAGGTTTTAGGGTCTGGTGCCCTTACTTGCATTCCCTGTGTCACTTCCTATCCTTGTATCTGTACCTCAACTGGTGTCACAGCTCTGTCTTGGGATCCCTCCTGGCTTCCTCCCAGGTTCATCTCCAGAGCCCCTTCCCCTGGTGAGAGCAAGTCTTAACCCTCAGATCTTGTGGTTGAAGGGTTTCCGGTGACTTGGCTATAAGGCTTGCTCCCAGCAGGTTAGAGTCCCAGTGGCTTCTCGGTAGGAGGCTGCTGTATCCTACAGCTCTCCTCCTCCGTCAGGTGAGGGGGTGGGGCCTCCACTGCCAAGCGCAGTTCCTTAATCCTCAGCTCACCAGTGCAGGGTTGTTACACCCATCACAGTAACTCAGGTCCTTCTTCCCCCTGAACTGAATGTTTTTGATTAAACAAACCTCAGCTACAGGCATGAAGTTTCCTTCCTGTGAACACTCATTTGTGCAAGCAAAGTTTTATTGATATAATATATATTGCACATTCATTCAAATGTGAATAATAAGGGTTGCAAACACAGTCAACATGAAAGTCCATTTAGGTGACAAAATATTTCCCCAGCTTAGTCTTGAGATTCTAAGAGGCCACATGATGACAGAGGGTATGGCTCCTGCTGGCTCCTGCTGGAGGTTTTCCAGGCCAGATTAATGAGAGATTATTCTAGACGCAGGGTACAGACTATACAGGTACTTGCCCAGTTCCCTTCTGTGTCTCACTGTAATGAACTTTGTGAACAGTCTTATGTCTGCATAGGGCAGGATGGTGAATTTACTGCTTGTCTTCCTTTTGCAGTGGAGGGTTATAGGTCCCCAGGAGGAGGAAGGTTCTGGTAGGTAGGAAGATGGCTGGTTTGGGATGGGGCAGGGAGGTTGGATGTCCAAGGACCCTGGCAGGTGAATGGTGGTCAGAGGCAGTGAGGGAGAGTTTACTGGGGCCTACCAGGAGCTTGAGTCTATAGGCTTCAGTGGGGCGCTGCCACGCAGCCCCTCCTGCCGTGCCCCCTGCCGGGAGGGCTCCACACCACTCTGGTCGGCTGGGAGGGAAGGACGCGGGCTGCCCTGCCGGGCTTGCTGCAGGGCGCTCCCGTCCTCCACGCCGCTGCCCCTTACAGGGTGGCCGGAGCGGAACAAAACAACAAAAAAAAGCGGCCATGCCGCCCTACGATTGGGTGGAATGCCGCCTCTTGCAAGCTGCCGCCCCAAGCACCAGCTTGCTCGACTGGTGCCTGGAGCCAGCCCTGCTTGCCTCCTGCTGCGACTGCAGAAGCAACCTACATTAGGAATACTTTGGGAAATGTGTATGTATATGTGTAGCTAGATAGACAGATAGATAAAAAGTCAGTTTCCATAAGAGAGAATGCTACTTTCAAATACACAAATCATAAGAGCCACACAGAATAATAAAATGCAAATTTGATTCCTACCGACGGAGGAAAAATGTTCTATTTAAGTATCTGACATTATGTGATATGCATACATTAGAGATATAATGATATTTTTTTATTGGCAGAAATGGGTCGTGTGAACATCAAATGCAGAAACTGTTCTTTCAATATGTTTGGCTCTAAGTTGTTCTTGATGATCGGTATTTAATATTTGCAAGTGTGGGTGATATTATATGAAACAGTAGAATTTTGTTTTGAAGCTCACTGAGCAAACTAATTAGAATCTAATTTGATGCTAAATGATTGTGCATATCATTCTACATTAAAGATGGAAGCAGCTAAATAACTATTTCTCACTGCAAGCCTGTTACAGAATGAAATGTCAATTCATCATGGTGATAGACAAGGCACACTGAGAGATTGGACAGGTGCCTACTTTGACAGAAGCTTTCTCATCAGGGAAAGATGGGCATACGGGAGGAGGCAAGTCTGCTCCAGCTGGTCACTTACAACATCTGTGTCATCACAGTAAAGCAAGAATTCGCTTTGACTCCAGTTTGGGTACTTACCATCACAGTTCCTTGGTTGTAAGCATGCCTCCATTGTAAGTATAGTTAATTAATGGTTGGGCAAATACTTGCTCTATACTATACTATGATACTATAGTAGAGTCCCTTCTTTGGTGCTTGTTCAAAGAAAGCTGAATTAAATATTTCTACTCTCTCTCTCTCACTCCTTATCTCTGCCTTTCTGATAGTCTCTGGGCAGGAAAGCCATATAATTATCTTCCTAAACATGTTGTAATCTTTTAAATGTATTTCTCTAGGTTAACATTTTGATACTAAAATGTAACAAGACTTTTTCAAGTGATTACCAGCCAGCATTCATAGTATATCTGTAGGCTACCGCTGATTTCTGTGCTTGCTGTTTCCCAAATTAGTAACTGGAAGGCCACGCATCTAAGCAATGTCAATGTAGTCAGTGAGATTACTTGCACAAGTAAAGCTACTTCTATGATTAAATGTTTGGAGGGTTGGGATTTATGAGCACACTCGGTGCTCATACACATGAAGTACAATAAAATATCCCTCCCCATCTCAATGGGGATGGCAGAAGGTGGCAAACATTTGGTCACACCAGCAGGGGGATGGCCAACTCCTGGAAGAGGAAAGGGAGAGCTCCTGTATAGAAGTGCTGGATCCTAGTCTCTCCTTGTTACTCAAGTGGATGTAGAAATGTGCCTGGGAGAGGGGCTTCTGGGTCTCCAATCAGCCAGCTGGGGGACATGAGGGGAGCTGATTGGCTTTCATAGCTCCCCCACATGAATTTAAAGCAACACCAGCTGTTTGAGAGCCATCTTACTGCTATTGTTGCCCTGCCTTCTCGTCGTGTAGTTGAGGTATATTGAGCTGTGATTCCGGGATACTGTGGGTCTTACCGCTTGCCTATCTTGGTATCAGGAAAGATTTTTTCCCACATTGAGCCAAACTCTCAGGTGTCTGGAGGGCCTTTTTGCCTTCATCACAGAATTGTGTAGATCAGTTTCGGTTAAAAGTGGGAAGAATAGGCATTTGTATACTAGGAAGAATATTAGAATGTTTCACTCATCACAGCTTTTGGTCCATGTCCAGCATGGTTAAAGGCTAAAAGGGCCAGCTCCCATATGTAAATGAGACCTGCGATTTGGCTGGTAGACATTTTGCCTAATGAGAAGGGGAGACCAGAAGTCTTCACAGACTGAGATTCCCATTCGTACTTTCTTCCCCCTCCCTGAGGCGCAGGATGAGAGGATTCAGAAGTGAGTTGAGTCCTAGGGAAAGGCTGAAGAGTGTGTACTGTGATGTAGCCCTTTTATTTATTTAAATTGAATTTAGTAATTAAACTACTGAAGGTCCAGCTCCTGTTGCTACAGTTTCAAGCTCAACAGAGTGAACATTACCTCTGGTGCTTGTCTCAAATTTAGAGACTTTAGGAACACACAAAGTCCAAGGATAGTGACCATAGACATAATCACAAGTACAAAGTCTTATCTGTACTACAAGTTTCTATAAAGAAATAAGTAACGTTACAATTACCCATGCATATATAAATCCTTTAAAAACA